>NW_026294551.1:19553041-20153041 GCF_007827085.1 Peromyscus californicus insignis
TAATTATCATACAAGTAATCTAATAGATGTTTAATTTGGAAAATTTTCACAAAAAAACAAATATATGCATTACCAAATGTACACAATTATCAGATACAAAATAATAATAAAAGGGTTAGATATCTTTATTACTTTGAAATATATTTAAATCAGCTCCAAGAAATCAGGCTGAGAGTCTGAAGGTCATACCTGCATGAGGAAACAGAGGGGAGAGTGGGTGTCGTCCCACACTTACAAGTCCCAAAGAAAATGACAGAATAAACAACCGTCGACATTCAGTTTTGTAGACGGCTTCAGAGAACCAGAGACAGGAGTCACGGGAAGCTCCGGTCCTATCATACAACGCTGGCAGATGCTATATATAAATCCTTTGGCCTGGGTGCCCATGCTGGGCAGAAGCAGGAAGCGAGTGGGGAGGTCTCAATCTGGGCATGTACAGTCTTAGTTTTCTTGGCAAGAAAATGAGGACGATGTTCCCTGACCAGGACTGGTGTGAAGTTTGGTGGATTCTGTGTCTCACTGGTGGGTTTTTTTTTTTGGGCGGGGGTTGGTTTGGTTTTTCAAGACAGGGTTTCTCTGTGTAGCCCTGGCTGCCCTGGAACTCACTTTGTAGACCAGTCTGACCTGGAACTCACAGAGATCCACCTGCCTCTGGCTCCGAGTGCTGGGATTAAAGGCGTGCGCCACCACCGCCCGGCTACTGCTGGGGTTCTTACTAAGCTCTGCCTGATGATCCTAGGCTAGCAAGAAGACTGGGCCACACCCCAGTGCAGGTACTCACGTCTCAATGGCCTGGCAGATTCTGTCTGCCCCTAGGTTGCCCTTGCGCAGGGTGATGGCCAAATTCTTGGCCCGGTTGGCCTCAATGAGTGTTGCCTTGGTGGGAGCTTTGTGGGCTGCCTTCCCCTTCAGAGTGCTGAGGTCCAGGCTGGGGGCCTTGAGATTTGGTCTTGAACTGCTCCTCAAAGTCATTCATGTCTAGCTCCTAGGAATGCAAGGAAGGGAATACTAAGCTGAGTGGAGCCAAGATCTGCCCACACTCTGGGCTCAACACTGTGCCCAGAGCTAAGGTCGTTAGTGTAGCCTGACAGAACACCATTGGACAGAATAGCCAGTGAGCTAGCTTGACCACAGCCTTGACAGGAGATACAGGGGAGACACAAGAAAGGTGTGACAGAGAAGAACACAACAGAGGACCCAGATTCCCGGCCATTAAAGCTGAAGGAAGGGCCGAGCAGCCAGCAGTGAAGGAGATTATTCCAGGCAGAGAAAACAGATGGCCCAGAGGACAGGGAACCCATTCCAAGGTGAAACTAGAATCAGAAGGGCCCAGGCCTTAGTTGTCTGTGGGGACTGGGCAGAAAGGAGAGGCCACACTCGGGGAGAGGAGAGCCTGCATGGGTCAGGATGCTGCCTCCTGGATGCACCAACCCAGGGTCTTAAAGCCCACGCCCTGGGCGTCCCCATCCTGAAGGAGATGAGCACCCCTATGCCCAGCATGACCCTGCAGCTCTCTGGTGCCCACTCACCTGCAACACTTTCTCATCATTGAGCTCAGTGAAGACGGTGCCTGTGATCTGGCTGGGTTTCAATGCCACCCAGTTCAGCAGTGGCATCCGGAATTTGGTCTGGATGGGTTTCTTGGCTTTCACCCCTGGGAGCAGGAAGGAGGTGGTGAGCAATGCAGACACTGGAGGGAACTAACCCAGCCAGGCCTAACAAGACAGGCAGGAGGCAGGAGGAGATTCCTAGGTAGAGAGGGTCCTGGAGGACACCCCCGGGGGATGGGAGGGGGCACTGCTCCGCTTCCCCACCAGCCCTAGAAGATCTGAGATAGTCCACCCCACTTACCTGGGCCTATCTCTGGGCCTTGTCCTCCAAGGATATCAGGAGGCCCTCCCGGAGGGGGTGGGGGTGGGGGTGGTACTGGCCCATCAGTACCAAGTGGGGGTGGAGGGGGTGGGGGCGGCAGGTCTCCAGGCAACGGTGGTGCAGGTGGAGGCTCTGCGCAGCCTGGGAGGGGCGGGGCCGGCGGGGGTGCAGAGGGAAGGGCTTCCTGCGGGGACTGGAGGTTAGGTAGTGGGGGGTGGCGGGGGTGGTGGTGGCGGCGGCGGCGGTGGTGATGCTGCTCCGGGAACCGACTCTGCTGCAGGTGGGAGAAGTGAGCCCAGCGAGGGCGTGGGAGAAACTCGTCAACTTCTTGGCGTGGGGAGGGGGGGTCTCTGCCACCTCCCTGCCCAATGCATGCATCCCGAACCCATTTCAACCCACCTGCGTGTACCTGTACCATGCCCACAATCCCAACCTCCTTATCTTTCACAGCCAGGTATATCCCCCACGATACCCTTCCCTGCCCTGGTCTCTCTCCCCCAGCATGAAGCAACTGTGCACCTGGGCTAGGAGAGTCAGTGGGCACCCCCGGAGTTGGTGCGCTGTCACCACTGGGTGTCGCCACCGCTCCTGGAAGGATCTCGATGGAGACGACATCCCCGGGCCCCCGCAGGATTCGGATTAACCCCCTTTTCCTCAAGCTCCTCCACTTTAAGCTCGAGAGCTGAAGGTCGCACCACGGCAGGGGCAGGCACTTTCTCAGGCTCAGGGATACGTCTGGCAGTGCCCATGGGGTTTGACTCGCTGAAACGCTCCTGCGAGCCCCAGGAGAAGGATTAGTGCCCACCGGCAAGCGCTCTGGCATAGAGCAACCCCGCCCCAATCCTCTTCTGGGATATACTGGGATGACAAGCGGAGAAGTCTCCTTGGGAAGCCTGGCCCGGCCCACACCCCAGCCTGGCCCAGCCCACACCCACAGCTCACCCTCAGGGTCTCCAATTCCTTGCGGGCCTGGCTTAGCTGCTTCTCCAGTTCAGCGATCTTGGCCATGGAGTCGTTCTCTGCGTCCCGAAGCCGCTCTGTCAGCTGTGGCACCAGCACATGGTGAGCTACCACCCGCGGCCAGGCACTGGCACCGCCGCGGGTGAGGGGGGGCGGCATCAGGCAAGCCTGCCTGGAGGGCTGGGGGTGGCTCCCACATCCGCTTGGCCCAGCGTGCCAAGGGTGGGCCAAGCCTGGCACCTGAACCCAGATAAAGGAAGAGGGGGGAAACCGAGGCACCAGTGCACAGAAAGGTGGTAGGGGAGAAGGCTGTGCTGAGAGGGACCCCAAGATCTAGTTCACTGGAGTCGGGGTTTGGAATCTGCGCCGGGAGGAGGTGCCTGCTTTGCGCACAAGTCCCACACAGCGTGGGCGCTCCCCGAAGACTCATTGAGAAAGACACCAAAAGGACTCCGGATTTGGATCGAGGGCAAACTCAGAGCCCAGGCAGACTGCCGCCTCCAATCTACACCCAGAACTATGTCTTCCATTCAGTACTTGCTGCACAAGAGGAGCCCCGAGACAGCCTTCTGTGGGCCCACTGTGTGATGATGGACTAGGTTGGGGTCGGCTCTCACCAGTGCCACCTGCTCCTGCAGCTCTTCCATGTGCTCCAGCACTGCATTCTTAGTCTCTGTGTCCTCCAGCAGGGTTCCCACATCAAAAACGTTGTCCAGGTACGCCTGGATCTGCACCTGCAGCTTGTCACTCTCGGTGAGCCGGAGCCTCTGTCCCCAGACAGCAGGAGCGTGGTGAGGTCTGAGGTGGTGGCAGGGTGTCTATCCAACCACCACCACTAGAACCCAGAGTACTTGGGCTCTGGTTAGCTTTTAATTTTGACTGATATAATTCACATGCCACACAATTCACTATTTTAAGATGTGTTACCTCTTTTCTAAAAGCTCAATACCCCGGATGGAAACTCTAGGCCAGGTAGGGTTTCTTTTCCATTATCTCCTCTCCAGCCCCCGGCAGCCATGAATCTACTTTCTGCCTCTATGGATTTAGCCATTCTGGACATTTCTTATTTTTAAAAGTCATATACTATTCAGGGATTTTTATGTATGTGTGTCCCTGTGAGCGCTGATGGACACCACATGAGTTCTGATGTTCTCGGAGACCAGGAGAGCACATCTGATCCCCTGGGACTGGAGTTACAGGAGACTGAGCCTCTTGACATGGGTGCTGGGAACCACAGAGGGTCCCGGGTCCTCTGCAGGAGTAGTAAGTGCTCTTAATCATTAGACCATCTTTCCAGCCCTCTATTCAGTCTGTCGCCTCTGGCTTCTCTCTTCTTTCAAGGCTCAGCCATGCTGGAGCTTAGGTCAGACAACTTTCCTTGTTCCAGATGTATCTCATTCTACTGTGTGGCTAGACCGGCCTCGCCTCCTCTTGGTGTTTGCAGTCCTAGCTTTAGGAGATCCAGTCCCAAAGGCCCCACCCCTCTAGAAAGCCTCCCAAAGGAACCAGGCCAGAAGCTCTGGCTTCTCTGCTCACCCGTTCCTCTGTTCCCTCTTCCCAACACCCAGACTCAGGCTGAGGCAGCCCCCCAATGTGTATCTCTGGGCTCCCCATCATGTCCTGGTGTCAGGGCACCTGCCTCAGCTGATGCTCCTGGGTCACATCCAGAGCCACCTGAGCCTGTTCCAGGATCTCAGTGACAGATGTTATACTAGGTATCCGTCATGTGCCAGGATCTCTACATGTTTAGAGTCTTTATTGCCTCTGTGATTGACAGGAAAACAGGCTCAGAAGGATGAGCAGATGTGTGCAAGGTCACAGGGCTAGCAAGCAGCAGAGTAGGATTCTGTTTATTTGTGGGTGGTTTTTGTTTGTTTGTTTGTTTGTTTTACCATTTTGGAAGAGGGAAGAGGGAAGCCCAGACTGAACTTGAACTTGAGACCCTCTTGCTTTGGCCTCCCACGTGATATGATTGCTGCCATGTATCACCAAACCCAGCTCTCAGAGCCAGGATTTGAACTCAAAACCTGCTCATTACACACTACATACATAACTACATACTCCACAGTGGGTGGGTAATTCAGTCAGGGGGGCAGGGGGTGTGATGCAAGGCTCACCTCCAAGTACAGGTCCAGGCCCAGGTGGGTGAATTCATATTGCAAGAAGACACGGAAGTTCATGTTCTCCACTGAGTGTACCACGATGTTGATGAACTGCATGCAGGCCACCTGGGGGCCAGGAACACCAGTGCTGCTCTCTTCCACTTCCTATTTGTCCCCAAGCCTCCCTCCCTCTCCACAGTTCACATTCCACTAGCCTGGTCTTATAACCCTCAGGTCCTCTTGGTCCAGTCCTTACTCCCCCGACATCTACCCTTTCCCACTGACAACTCAGCAAGCCCTGAGCCCAGCCACCCAGGTCCTCAGCTGCTCCCAGCATGCAACAGGGCCCAGTCAATCCTCAGCGCACACACACACACACACACACACACACCAGCTCTAAGCTCACCATGAAGTCAATGTTACTGTCTTCATTCCGGAAATATTCCATCAGCTTTTCAAAACGGTGCTGCTCTCCGCACACCTGGAGAGGGAGAATGGAGGTCACTAAATAATGGGTCACACACCCCACCCTGGCTGCACTAGCATTGGGGTGCACTCCCACTGTCCTAACCACATGGTGTGCTGGCAAAGAGAACCACCACTCCCAATCCCCCAGCATCTTCAAAGCTGTGACCAGTCAAGCTTCAACTTCTCAGCCAGGCCTTCCCTACAAGCAGTTCCCTCTCCTGTGGCAACCCTGTCCCCCTTAACATGTAGCATTTTCTAAGACGACATAAGTCGCTCATTGATAAGCGGTTTCCTGACTTTTCATTATAGGCATTTGCATGCATATATATGTGCATATGTGTGTAGAAGCCAAAGGTCAACCTCAGGAATCAAACCAAGGTCTTCAGAAGCAAATCCATCTTTTGTTGTTGTTGTTGTTGTTGTTTTGAGACAGGGTTTCTCTGTGTAGCTTTGGTTGTCCTGGGACTCAGTCTATAGACCAGACTGGCTTCAAACTCAGAGATCCACCTGCTTCTGCCTCCCCAGTGCTGGGATTAAAGGTGTGCGCCACCACCGCCAGCTCAAATCCATCTTTTTCAAAAATATTTATTTACTATATGTGTTCCTGCTTAAACATATGTGTAAAATGTGAGTGTGGGTGTTTGCAGAGGCCACAGAGAGCACTGGATACCCTGGAACTGATGTTACAGGCAGTTGTGAGCCTCCTGATGTAGCTGCTGGAAGCCGAACCCAGGTCCACAGAGCTGTCTCTCCAGCTTCACACTGTGTTCAGAGACAGGGTGTCTCGGTGGCCTGGTGCTCACAGAGCAGGCTTGATTGACTGCCAGTGAGCTCCAGAGAACTGCCTGTCACTGTCTCCCCAGTACTGGAATGACAATCACATGCCACTAAACTTGGCTCGATTTTTTTTTTAAGATTTATTTATTTTATTTTAGGTATGTGAGTGCATACTTGCATGTATATGCAAGCATGCCTGGTGCCTACAGAGGTCAGAAAAGGGTATCACATGCCCTGGAACTGGAGTTGTGGACAGTTGTGGGTTGCCTTTTGATCTGGGAATCAAACCAGGGTCCTCTGCAAGAACAAGTGCCCTTGACCACTGAGCCATCTCTCCAGCCCCTGGGATTGTCTGTTTGTGCAACATGGTCTTGCTGTGCAGCCATGGGTGGTACTCACAAAGATGCACTTGCCCTTGCCTCTGGAGTGCTGGGATTAAAGTCGTGCTACCACGCCTGGCAAACCTGACTTTTTTATGTGGGGTGGGGGATTCAGGTCCTCATGTATGCATAGTAGGTACTTTATTGAACGAGTACCATTACCCCAGCCCTCTCATGACTTTCCATTTCTTTTGCTCACCGATGTATCCTAAGGGCCTGCTTCTGTGCCTGGTACATAGTCAGCCCTCGGCAAACATTTATGAAAGAATGAATGGCCGGGCGGTGGTGGCGCACGCCTTTAATCCCAGCCCTCAGGAGGCAGAGCCAGGCGGATCTCTGTGAGGTCGAGGCCAGCCTGGACTACCAAGTGAGTTCCAGGAAAGGCGCAAGGCTACACAGAGAAACCCTGTCTCGAAAAACCAAAAAAAAAAAAAAAAAAAACAAAACAAAACAAGAATGAATGAACATATCCAGCCAGCCCGTTCTCTTTTTTTTTTTTTTTTTGAGACAGGGTTTATGTTGGATTGGTTTTTGTTTTGGCATAAGTTTGGGGTTTGTTTTTGTTTTTGTTTGTTTGTTTGATTGATTTTTCAAGACAGGGTTTTTCTGTGCAGCCTTGGCTGTCCTGGAACTCACTCTGTAGACCAGGCTGGCCTCAAACTCACAGAGATCTAGGGTTTTGGGTTTTGGAGCTTAGAGGCTAGTCTTGAACTCACTATATAGCCAGTGATAATCTTGAAGTCCTAATCCTCCTGGCTCTGGGATTACAGTCTGTACCAACATGCTTAACTCATATCCTTCCTTAAAGATTGGTTGACTGGCTGGGCGTGGTGGCGTACACCTTTCATCCCAGCACTCAGATGCCCTATCAGAGGCCACAACTTCCGGCAACCAGACTCCAAGCAGTACCAGAAGGGCAAGTAGGTTTGGGATGGCGGACCCAGTACCTCCTTGAAGTTGTTAAAGGCTGCAAGAATGATGTCGTGTCCTCCCCGCACCAGGCACACGGCTGCCAGCAGCTCCAGCACCAAAGCCTTGGTTCTGGAAAGAGAAGGGGGAGGCTAGTCCCCACAGCAGGGGTGGCAGGGACCTGAGGACTGGGGAGCTGGGGTGGGGTGGGCAGCAGTCCTGGGGATAGGGGACAGAGTTTGCAAGGACAGAAGCAGTTAGGGCATAGACTTCACCTGGGGTTCTTGTTGTTAAGGCTCAGAGCGATCTCGTTGACACAGGCTGGGTGGTTCATAACAAGGCTGAAGCCGGACTGGGGAGAGAGAAGAGGTCAGCACCTCCAGGCAGGTCCCCGAGATTGCCAACACCCTCAGCATAGTCTGGGCCATGTTGTTCTGGCCTCTAATGCCCAAAGCTCTTCAGATCCAGCCATAAACTCTTAAGAAGTCAAGCCCTCCCCTCCTTTTTTTTTCTTTGTTTTTTTCTTTTGTCTTTGAGACAGGGTTTCTCTGTGTAACCCTGGCTGTCCTAGAACTCACTCTATAGACCAGGCTGGACTTGAACTCACAGAGATCAGCCAGTAGCTTGTACAGGCCCCATAGGGACAAGCCAGCTCCCTGAGGCCCCAACCCCACACCACAGCTGACCTGGTAGTTCATGATGGCTCTCAGACACATGATGCACACATGGACATCATCCTTCTGGCTGACGATTCGGGAATTCCTCAGGGCCTTCCTACTGTGGGCCGGTGTCAGCCTGGTGGATGTGGAAGAGGCAGCAGGGTCAGAGCCCCAATCCCCAGCTTCCTGTTCCACACACCAGTAAAATGTCCTTTGGAGTGAGGGGGACATATCTGGAACTCTAAGCCACGGTTTACTATCTACCCAACCCGACAGACCAGCTGAAGGCAGGCAGCCTTCCTCAGGGCCGGCATGCTGGGGACGGGGGTGTGGTGGTAAGGGTTGTTAAAGGCAGCAAACGTCCTTTCAAAGACTTGGTTTTTAAAAGGGCTGCTGTGAGCTAGGCATGGTGGCACGTGCCTGTAATTCCAGTATTTGAGAAGTAAGGGCAAGAGGATTGGGGTTCAAGACCAGCCTTGGCTACATAGTAGGGCGTTTGAGGCCAGCCTAGGTTACATGAGAGCTTGACTCAAAGACGAAAAAAGAGAGGGAGGGAGAGAAGGAGGGAGGGAGGGAGAGAGGGGGAGGAGGAGGGAGGGAGGTTGGGAGGGAGGGAGCAGAGCTGTGTTGTGAATGGAAAGCCCACCAAAGGCAAAGCTTGGAAATAGCGAGACACCAGAAATGTCTCCACAAGGTGGCGCTCACAACCACTTGGGCTCATCTTCCATCTTGAGAGGCGGCGGACTAAACTCAAGTGCCTAGATGCAAGAACATTGCCGCTCACCACTTAGGAGGGGGGCGTTTGGTCTCCCTGCACCTCACTTTCCTCGTAAAGGGAATGGCAGCATTAGTTCCACACAGGGGGAGGCAGGGGGAGTGAGACAAGGTCTCAAGTAGACCAGGCTGGCCTCCTTCCAGCTTTACACCGCCATACCCAGCAATGGTAGATACCTTCTTTGGGTGTACATGTGTATACATTTCATGTGTGTGCAAGTGTGTGTGTGAGTGCTTATGCATTTCCTCTACGTGTGTGTGTGTGTGTGTGTGTATGCACACATGTGTGCACTTCAGTGTGCATGTGAAGCCCAGAGGTTTCATGTATCTTCCTTTATCAGTCTTTATTTGTTTTTGAGACAGGGTCTCTTATTAAACCCAAAACACTCTGTGTCTACTGACTGGCGGGCCAGCAAGTTCCAGAAGTCCTCCCGTCTACCTCCCCAGCACTGAGAACACAGGGGCACCCACACAGGGGTGCGAACACAGGTGCATGCAGCTGTGCCCGATTTTTCCATGGCTGCTAGAGATCCAAACTCAGGTCCGCCAGCTTATGCAGAAGCCCTTAACCCCCAAGTGGTCTCCCGAGCCCCTGCTTTGTTCTTTTGAGACAAGGTCTCTCACTGGGACCTGGTGCTCGCCAGTTAGGCTAGGCTGTCTGGCCACTGAGCCTCGGGGATCTTCTCATCCCCGCCTCTCCAGTCTGGGATTACAAGCTCATACCACCGTACCCAACTTCTTCCAGGGATGCCAGGGACTCAACTCAGGCCTTCTTGCTTACGGGGCAAGCATTTTACTGACTGAGCTGTCTCCTCAGCCTCAAGAATACCTTCCTCACAGGCTTGTTGGGACTGTGTAATGCGCTCCAGCCTGGCACCTAGTAGGAGTATACCGAGTGTGCTCTCTGCTACTCTTGAGGTTTTCGCGACATTTCTGTAACTTTTCTAGCCCGGCTAGCCAGTTCCACCTCTCCAACTGAGTCCTCCCTACTGCTTGCCACATCAACCTTTCCTATCACTGCTCAAAAGTGTCTCAGTCTTTGTTCATGCTGCTCCCCGCATCCCCATCGCTTGCTCTGAGGCCACTGTCCATCCGTCCATCCGTCAGACATCATCCCCATGTCACCTCTTCTGGAAATCTTCCTAGTACCCACAAGCAATGGACACCTGCCTTCTCAGGGATGCAGGTCACATCTCTGTGATTATGCTCCACACTAAATTGCCTTTCCGCTAGACTGTGGCCCCCGAAAGCAGGATGAATTGTCTTGTGAGCACTTACCACTAATAGGTGCTATTTAGGAAGTATATCTAGTAAGTGTCTAAAAAAATGTTTGTTAAGTGAATGAATGAAGGAAAGAAACAATGTGAGATCTTGGGGCCTAATATACAGTTGGTCCAGGCTGGTGGTGTAGCTCAGTGTAAGAGTACTTGCCTAAAATGCCTGAAGCCCTGGATGCAAGTCCCAATGACAGTGTGTGTGTGTGTGTGTGTGTGTGTGTGTGTGTGTGTGTGTGTACACATAGATATGTATGTGCATGTATTTTACGGGGCTGTGGAGATGGCTAGTTGGTAAGATCACTTGCTATAAAGAAAGAAGACCTGAGTTCAAATCCCCAGCACTCATCTACAAGTCATGCTTAGCTGGATCAGCTATTGGCACACACACACACACTGACCACACATACACACACACACAAATAGATAAACATACATTTGGTCCCTCAGACCCAACACAGGAAGCCAGTGCTCCAGGGTCATCTCCTCCCCCTCCCTGCCTCCCAACAAGATGGCAGAACATCCTGTCAGGATGAGGAAACCAATCCGCAGCAGCTGAACTCAGGGGCATCAGCTGACTGCGTCTTCCAACCCACCACCCCACAGAGTCGGCCCAGCATGCACCTGCCCCCAGGTGACTACGTACCGGGGAGAAGGGGGGCACCTGGAGGCCACATAGGAAGAAACAAGGGGTTAGATGGGTACAAAAGGGATCCTACCAACCCCCAAGCCCTCTCCTTATTCCAGTCCCCCTCAGATCCTAGTCTCTAGGTGCCTGCACCTGAAGATTTAATATACTTGTGTCCAGAAGCCAAGACTCTGATCCCCCATGCTGAACTACACCTCCCACGGTCCGTCGGGGTCCTGGTTAGATGTGGCAGTGTGCAGTCCCATCCTCTACTCTCCCATCATCCCATCTGGGGCCCCACATACTTGATGGTCAGGCGACTTTTGGGCACAGATGAGGGTGGTGCCTTGGTGAGGTCTTCCACGGACTGATCCAGGGGCTTGCTCTTCTCTGCACTTGAGGCCACATTGTCTGTACTTTCCATGTCATACCTAGAGATGCGATGGAAGGAGCCCCACAGGGGACACTTAAATGGGGGCAGAGGGACATGCTAGGCAGAGCAGATTTGCAGGAAAGACTGAGGCAGGAGGAGGAGGCTATGTTCATTCATGGCTCTCGTTTTTGTTTTTGCTTTTGTTTTGAGACAGCTTCTCACTCTGTAGACCAGGCTGGCCAGAACTCACAGAGATCTGACTGTCCCTGCCTCCCAAGTGCTGGGATTAGAGATCTGGACCACCACAGCCTGGCTCATCTATGACTCTACGCTGAGCAAGGTGAAGGGGGTAGGAACGTCCCTTCTGGCTGAGGACAGGCCTTCCCAAGAACCACTGCCCAGAGCCAAGTCCAACTGTCCCGTGACAGGGCAAGAGATCAGTTCCTGTTCAGAGGGGTAGCTGAGGCCTAGGAATGTGTGATCAGGACTCTGAGAGGCAGCCTGAGGGTTGGAGACAGGAGCTTACGTGACAGAGCATTGAGCGAAGGCCAGGTACTCAAGCAGGACATCCAGGCCACGGTTCTCTTCATTGAGAAACTCCTGCACCCACCTGCAGAAGACAAGGTTCCATGAGTTGCAGCCAGAAAGAATTCTGCCCAAGTGAGCAACAAGCACGCAAAGCAAAAACCCTTGAGTGCCCTTGCCCCAGAACATAACACCATCCCCCATCCTCAAGAGACTCAGGGATACCAGGGGATGCTGAGGGCCAGAGCAGGACCCACAGCCCAGCTGTGCATGGAAGTCCAGCACAGGCAGCAGGGAATGAAGGAAATGGTCCACAAGGTTAGCCTATGATGGAGGGGCTGGAAAGCCCCAGAGGCTTCCAGGAGGCAGAGTTTTCCTAAACTCACCCAATGTGGTTTGTCCTCAGGGAAGTTTCCAGTTCCCGAAGCACCTGCGTAGACTCCTGAACTCGCCTCTTAAACTGGGGGCCAAAAAACGAGTCTGTAGGTGGAGCCCAGACTCCCACAGTCCTGAGGCAGCAGCCAGAAGTATGCACCCACACCATGCGCTCAGACTCCCACAGTCCTGCGACTGCAGCCAGAAGTATCCACCCGCACTATGCGTTCACGGCCTTTCACGTTCAGCCTCCCCCACCACCTCCACACACCTGCCCAGAAGAATGAACAGTCGTGGACTACACGCCCCCCCTCCGACGTGGAGGGTATATCCACACACGTTTGAAGACTCAGAGTACACAGACATACCTCCATACAGAGATTATAGCATACACGCACACAGGCACATCTCTACACAAACATACTGGACACAGACACATCAAACACAAGCCTGCACATCCACCCAGGAGACCCTGGATATGTACACATAGGGTGCCTACCCATTTGTTTACGTATGGGTATACACACACTCATTTTTCTCCCTCTCTCTCTTTCTCCTATACATGGACTCAGGGATACACATGAGAACAAACATATCTACAAACCTCAAAATACATACATCCACCACGTACATCTATCTATGCATGAATAAACAGGGTACACATGTGTACACACACAATAGAAATACACAAAGGAATGATCATGTAAGTACATCTAAGATACATACATGAGTCTATGAGAGAGCCTGCCTGGGGTGCTCAGTCCCCAATAATTAAATTACATATACACACTTCTACATGAACTCACACAAGGCCACAAAAAAAGACATACATGGCTGCCCCAGCTGTTTAGAGTACAGGATGGAAGAGGGCAGAATAGAAAGGGAGATATGTACCCCCAGATTGGACATCCAATCAGCTGCTACCTTTCGGCTGACCCCACCAGTATCCAGGTAGCTCTTCAGCTTCTGAATGTAGGCTGCGGGGGGATTCTTGACTTGAAACCGCTCCTGGGGAGATGGATGGAGTGTACAGAGAGTCGGTCATAGCAACCCAAAGACCACTGGGTAGTTTTCCTCCCAACGCCCCCTTCTCAGCTCAGCCTTGAAGTCCCAGGCTGTCTTAAACTGCTTCTGGAACACCAAAAGTACAAACTTTGGACATATGGAAAACCTTAGCCTCAGGCCTGGTTGTGCCTCTCCTGGGGCCAGGGGACTAAGGCCAGTCCTGCCGGAGGCCCTGCCTTGGGTTATTCATTCAGGCCTGTCTTGCCCTTCCTGGACTAGAGTGGAAAGTTCAACCTGGAGCCAGCTCCCTGGCAGGTAGACAGGCCATCTTCAGAACAGATGTTCTGTCCCTCTGCATAGATGGGAACCTGTGAGCGCTCTTTGCCTGTATTCTGCTGCCCTAGTCCCTCACACAGAGGCAAGGACCACAGCAGAGACACTCCCCCACCCCCAAGGCTCCTATCCTTCCCAGCCCAAAACCCTCAGATGTGCCCAGATACCCTCTCCCACTTTCTACTCTGCAGTCTTTGAGCCTACCCTCTGAGAATCCAGGCAGCGCCCTCTAACAGGGACACCTACGACAACTGCAGAGGCGTTAGGGCACCCCCAACTCTGCCATGATGGATGCCCAGCTGGTATATCTCAACCCAGTCCATTAGTGGAAGGCTTCGCTGGGTCCTGGAGAGTGGGAGGTTCCTCTCTCCAACTCCCTACCCGCCAGCCTCCAGGCCTCTGCTTAAAAGCAGCTCCTACCTCTTCTTCTGGATGACCCTGCAGCAACCAGCCTCCACCCACCTCCACCCCTGCATGAGGCAAGAGTTCTCTGGGCCCCCAGCAGTTGGAGGGATGAGGCAGCCCATGGAACTCAGGGCTCGGCCAGCAGTCTGAACTGTCTGCTCTTGGAGATGGTTGCTTGACTGTGTCTCCTCTGACCTCAGAAATAAAAAACAGCTGTACCTGCTCCTTCCTCCCCCTCCAGTTGGCTAAACCCAGGGACATTTCCTCCTTTTCTCAACCCAGGGTAAGAGCGTCAAGCCACCGGGCATGGAGACCCACGCCTGTACATAATCCCAGTACTCTGGAAGCTAAGGCAGAGGAACATGATTTTGAAGCCAGCCTGAGCTGTGGAGTAAGACTGGGTTTGAAAACCAGACACAAAAACTCAAGTGCTGTGGCCATAGCTCAGTGGTAGGCCGCTTGCTTAGCATGCGCGAGGCCCTAGGGCCCCAGGTGTGCGGAGCAGAGAGGGCAGCCGCTGCCAGTTCTCTAGGACACCCCCTGCTGAGGACCCCTAAAGTTTCTGATCAGGTCCTGCAAGGGAGGATAGAGTCCTACGAGGGCCCCCCATCACCTCAGTAGATATATCCCCTGGGCAGCACGGTGGGGCCCCTCTCCTGCCAGCTCCCGCGTCTTCAGGGCAGGGTGCCCCAAAAGCAGAGGTAAGGGCAGGCGAGCCTTCCCGGCACCTACCTGGTCACAGATGAGTTCCCACTTCTTCTCATTGTCATACTGGCTCAGCAGCTGGACCTTGTCTGGAGGCAAGTTCATACAGTTCTGGGGAGGTGGAAGACAAAGGCCCTTGAGTCCAGGACTCCCCCATAACCAAGAAGGAGGGAACGAGCATCTTCAGGGAGTCCACAAAGCTCCCTCAAAGACGTACATCCTCTCATCCTAACAGATAAGCAGTGTTGTCCAGTGAGAAAACCGAGACCCAGAGAGGTAGGCCACTATCCCTGAGGCCCTGGGGCCCAAGCTGGAAAGAGATGGGGTGGGGGATGGGGATTCAGAATCTAAGACTGACTGGGCCCTGCCACCATCACATCACCATCCTGGCACACCTGGCGTGAGGTAAGTGGGTACATTCCTCAGGGACCTTCAACACCTCTAGGCTCCATTTTACTCACGGGAGCTAAGAAGACATGATCTCTACCCCCATCTAACGGGGAAGCCGTCTCACTCCTACATGTCACCAGACACTTTGTGTGCACAGACTAGGCCCAGAGGGTTGAAGGGGCTTAGGGCAGTGTGTCAGTCACCAGGGAGTTCCAGAAAGACGTGTCACAGCGGCAGAGGTGGGGGGAATTTAGGGAGAGAAGCCATTCTACCGCAGACTAGGCAGAACACGGGGCCTGTGGTTCTGGTGGCCCAGGCTGGGACTCTCCCACAGCCCCCCCAGGATCTAAGATACATCAGCAGGACTCTCCCCAGGGCCTCTTCCCCTAGCTGCACGTTCTTGTCACCACAGGTCAGATGAGACGTACAGTACAGCCAGGACTGTGGGTTTAAGTGGGTGTTGCCAAAAGCAGGGGTCCCCATGTCCCTAAGGACAAGCCCAACAGACCTAGAGAACAAGACCAGTTCACCCCAGTCCAGGAAACCTCATTTAATAAGAATCTAACTATATGTCAGTCCCCCAATGCCAATTCCTGCCCTCCTGGAGCTCCCAGTTTAGTGTGGATCTCTACCGGGGATATAGGAAGCCCCAAGGAGCTCAGCCCAAAGTCTGGGAGTTGTCTGCCACCCACTCTGGTAGTTCGGGCTATATGCTCTCTGACCCTTGGCTCTGAGAAGAGGCCATCCCTGGAGCAGAGAAGGAGCCACACCCACTCCAGACTCCTCAGCTAGCTTCCTCTCTTGGGTGGCAGGGTTAGGTCTGGGGCTCTGGCCAGACCTCACCCCAAAATCACTGCCTTGACTCATCCACGGAGAACAGGAAGCTGGGTATTATCAGCCCCCATTGCCTAAGCTTTCCGGCTGGGGCCCTATTTGTGAGGTGAAACTGCCCACCCACCACACGCCAGCCAGGGACTGAGGTACGTCATCCCTGTGTCCCCATTGCGAAAGCCAGCCTAGCCGGAGGAAACTGCAGCAGACCAGGCCTGCTCCTGCTGCACCACAGAGCCTTTCCAAAAGGGGTCTGAAGGCTGTGGGGTGGGGCCTACGCTACTTCAGGGGGCCTCGGAAGCCACTTTTTCCTCTCTGTCTTTCTGATCTATCCTCACCCGACAGAGACAGAGCTAGGGGGGCTGAGGTACAAGCCAGGCTGGAGAAAGAGGAAGTGGGAGCCAGGCCTGCCAGGACCCTGGAGCTGGAGCCAGTGCAGAGGAGGGAAAGGAGGAGGATGCTGAGCCCACGGTTCTGAGCCTTAGAGGGACAGTCTCTCTGATGTGGGATGTCTGAGGTCTCACTTACCTTGGAGACCTGTTTGGCTCTGGAATGGCCCAGTAGCACTTCATTTTTGTTTGTTTGTTTGTTTTGTTTGTCAAGATAGGGTTTCACTACGTCCTGGAACTCGCTCTGAAGCCCAGGCTGGCCTCAAACTCACGGAGATCTGCCTGCCTCTGCCTCCTGAGTGCTGGGATTAAAAGCCTGTGCCACGACTACCTAGCAGTAATTCTAATTTCAGTAACAAGCCCATCGTCAGGTTTAACAACCAGCCGTACCTAAATGAATTTCATGCCAGACACTGACCTCCTCTTGTCCTGACCGCCATCACTGGCACTGTTTATACGCCCATCTCACAGATGCAGGCACAAATTAATTCAGTGACCTGCCCAAGGTTACCTTAGGAAACCAGTAAGCGGAGGGGTGAGGGGTGGAGGGGGGAGGGGTGGGGGGAGGGGTGCTGACTGGCCTTGAGCCACAGCCCTAGTTCAGACCCTCAGGGCCACTCCAGGGTTAGGGACAGACAACCTCCGCATGGGGCCGCTGGATGTACCTGTCTCAACAATGGCAGAAGGCAGGGTGCCCCTTTACCCCTTCCCTACCTGGGACTCTTCAGGCCCCAGGCCCACGTGCCAGCCTGCCAGACAATCTAAATTTAGGCTCAGAAATCAGAAATAGCTCTGACAGCGCTGAGCACTCATTAGCAGCTGCTCCCTGGCTGTGGCTGTGCCCACCAAGGAACAGGGTATCCAGGGAGCAGGAGATGGGCCAGCAAATGCCATTCACTCGGGGTGAGGTAGGGCCACCCTCAAGCTAGGAGCCAAGTCCCATACCAGGGCCTTCAGCGAGGGGTTGTTAGCACAGTGAGCAGGTGCTGGGGGATTACAAAAGGCTGGCTGACATTGTCCAGATAGGACAGGAAGGGCTAGTCCACACGTATGAGTGGTCCATCTGCCTCCCGAGAGGATGGAGGAGAGCGGCTGTGATGCAGAGGTACTGAAGAGCGGCTGTGATGCAGAGGTTCCACCGAGGTGGGCTCTGGGTCCACCTAGTCAACTTATTGGCCTGTCAGCCTCAGCTTCCTCCTCCACAGAATGGGCACAGGTTGGCCCGCCTCCTACTCCCAGAGTCCTGGCAATATTCAGAAGCTATATTTTGATATAATAACGTTCTCTGGTGCCCCACGGCCAGGAAGGGGCATCTCACAAATGTGGGGCACAGGAGACAGGAGGGGTCCACAGAAGAGTTCAAGGTCAGGGGAGGGGGGATGGTAAGTGAGCAGAGATGCTGTGAAAACATCTGCATTGCCCAAAGCTGGCTCCAAAGTTTGGTCAAACCTGTCCTGGCCCTTTCCCTACAGTCCTATTGCTTCAGGCCAGGTGAGGAAGCAGATGGGGTTAATTGGATGGGGTGTGGCCAAGCAAAGGAGCTGATGCTTGCCATTTGGCATAGGCCTAGTACAATCCCAACACTCTAGAGCCAGAGACAGGAAGCTAGCTCCAAGTCTGAAGCCAGACTGGACTACATAGTGAGAGAATGTATAAAAAATAAATAAGTAGGAACCGGGTGGTGGTGGCACACACCTTTAATCCCAGCACTTGGGAGGCAGAGGCAGGCGGATCTCTGGATTTGAGGCCTGCTTGGTCTACAGAGAGAGTTCTGGGATAGTCAGGGCTACACAGAGAAACCCCGTCTTGAAAAACAAAAACAAACAAACAAAAAAATAATAATAAATGGTACTGATTTCATTCATATTCCTATTAGACTATGAGGGGACAGCCTTTCTCCCTGCCCAGACCTCTTGAGACTCCAGAGGTGGATCCCAGCTTCAGGTCCTCCAGGCCCAGCCCCTGCAAACTCATGCTATGAGCCTGCCCTCCTGGCACTGTCTGCCTTGTTGACTTCTGAGACACTGTCCCAGGAGACTGAAGACTCTGGACACATCTGGACACTGCCACACCCTACAATTTCACTTTCAATTTGCACTCCATCCCACCACCCCACCCCTTCCTCACAGCCCAGCCCCTTGAGGTCCAGGAAGCTCCTGAAAGTGGACCCCAATTCCAGTGTCAGGTAACCCGGGAGCTCAGCATGACAAGGCCAAATGCCAAGGCGCCCTCCAGGCCTGTTTGTGCCACCGCCCCTCCCCCTCCCCATCAGGTCCCAACCTTGGCATTCAAGCCGTCCGCACATATGCAGAAACAATCAGTTGCATCCATCACTTAAAATCCCGGACACAGACTTGCAGGAGCTCTTACAAGCAGTCCCAGGTTTAGAGGAAACTATGTCGTAACCCATCCTGCATCAGGAGCTGAGAACCCCAAAAGTTACTAGTTTCTCCAGGGTCAGAGGTGAGTGAGAGCCAGGACATCACACCTGGCCACCCATATAATCCAGGCTAACAAGAGAATAACAACAACAACAATAATTAATATCCCCTAAACACTTCTCGGGCCTCAGTTCCCTTCCAAGTATTGTAGATCTATTATCAACTCATTTAAACATCAACAAGGGAACCAGTCACTGCGATAACCCCACTTCCCAGATGGGAAACAGAAGCACAGAGATATTAAGTCACTTGCCTGAGGAGACCTAGCTGACAATGTGGTTTAAAAAAACTCAAAGTTTGTTTGGTTGCCCCCGCCCCAAAGTAAGGGGTACTGGGGTCCTGGCTACAGACAGCCCTAGCCCCAATCCCCCGACTGAGAAACCAGGAACAGTCACAGTAGCTTCCTGCCACCCAGCACCCTACACTTCCTGTTGTTGCCCACACTGAGTTCTTACTCACAGGGGGAACCCCCCCCCCCCAGCACACTATCCGTGTAGGGAAGTAGAGGCCTCCCAACCCCTTCTCGTGTGTGTGTGCACACCACGGCTGCTGCCACCGTTAGCACCGTGCTACTCCACCCAGCAGGAGAGCTGGGCCCGCCCTCTCGTGGTTTCCGGCCACCAGGCAGTTTTCGGTCTAGGCCTCATTGCTTCTAACCTGTGCAATGGCAAGGAGGCCGCCTGACCTGTGATAGCTGAGGACCTGGGGGTGACTCAATAAGGCTGGCAGCCTGGGATGTTCCTGGTGGGGGAGGGGCAAAGGGCCTCAGGATGGAGAAGCCCAGGACAGCTCCCTTTGTGCACTGTAGGGAGTATGTGCTCCTTGGTAGGATCTGTACTGAGCCCTCTGCTTAATCTTTTACGTCAGCGATCCTAGGAGGTCGCCATATACCTATTATCCTCTTTTACATGTATGAAAAACTGGAGCTCAGAGAGGTGAACTTGTCCAAGGTCGCCCGTGAAATAAGCGACGAGGATGAAACTCATCCACTCCGCCGCATGATCCCAAACCCCAACCCCTTCAAAGGCAGGGAGACCCAAGCCACCTTCCAGAATTTTGTATTCCCAAGAAAAAGGCAGAGGTGGCCCCAAGGGCAAACCCACCTGCTCCTGCTCATCTCATCCAGCTGACCCTAGATGCCATTGTGAATCATGCCCGCTACACCCCTGCATTTCAGGTCAGCATGTGCTAGCCCTGCCTGCTGGAAATGTCAGCTCCGGCCTTTGCCCAACCCAGCATCTAGCCACAAGGCCACACCCCAGTGAGATCCACTGTGGAGACAGTCCAGAGGCACAGGGACTGAGTGACACCCCAAGCACCTGAGTGACACCTCTGCCACTGACCAGCAAAGTAGAGATGTCCAACCTGCTCTTTACCACCGGCCCCAGAAGCGGAGGTAGAACACCAAGGACCTATATTCCGATTGGCTGTCCTGACTGGTCATACTGCCTGAAAAAGTGCCCATGTCCTGGATGCAAGAGCCCCTCGGGGAGCTAGAGCCTTGCCTTGCAAACTCCTCTCCTCATAGTGCAGCCCCGCCTGCATACAGTATCACTCAGCTTCACACAGGCATCCCCAGGCACTTTCCCTTATTCCTTTACCCCGGGGCCACAGGCAGATCACTGGGGCCAGCCACATACATAGCACTCCTGGCTGTCCTGGACAGGGTGGCTTGCCATGCCAACCCCTCACTCTGCCTGACTCTCAGAGAAGACAGGGAGGTGCTGGAAGACACCCAGCCTTGGGCACGAGCGTAGGAGCCTGCCTGGCTGGTGTTCCCACCACCATAGCAGGCCTGTGTAGTGGGGCAGCCATGGCTCCTCCGCGGTTGCTAAGGCAGCAGCCAAAAACCCTGGCTCAACCTGCTCTTTCTCCCCAACCCCATTTTAAGCAGGGCATCCCCCCCCCTCTCTCACAGCCTTCTTGGGAAGGTAGTACCCATCATCCTTGGTGGGAAAACATCTCTCTGCTCCCCTTGCCTGGCTGGTGGAAGCACCCCCAAACCCATAAAAAAGAAGAGCCATGGCTAAGAGAAGAGGAAGAGTTTAGGGAGTTGGAATCCTGCTCCCTACCGGGGATGAAGGGGTAAGCTGAAATGATAGGTTCCCTGGGGCCATGTGACTGGGGAACTGTGTTCCCCAACCAACATTGGGGGATCCATAGGGTGGGACACCCACAACAACTTCAGGTTCTTTTCGAATTGATATCACCTAAAAACTGAGCACCGGCCCTAGGAGTAGGGGTCACATGGAGCCACACCCAACTGTCAGACTCCCGGGTTCACCAAATCTTTAGCCCTGGGTAGCCTCAGGCAGAGGTCAAGGCTGTTAATTCAGGTGGGGCTCATGACCCTGATGGTCAGGGAACTAGAAAAGCCAGTTCTAAACCATGTGACCTGAGGATGGGTTTACCCACCCAGGAAGAAGGGATGCATTGGGTTCCAGGGGACCCGAAAGGCATGGGTACCCCTTTGTATGCTGCTGCCCTGGACTCAGAAAGGTCCATCTCCTGGTCTTCCCTCCATGTCCCGGCACTCAGAGGCTCCCAGCTGCATTTCATCACCACAGCCATAAGTC
Organism: Peromyscus californicus insignis; assembly: GCF_007827085.1. Classification (NCBI taxonomy): domain Eukaryota; kingdom Metazoa; phylum Chordata; class Mammalia; order Rodentia; family Cricetidae; genus Peromyscus; species Peromyscus californicus. Next base: position 19,574,193 of record NW_026294551.1, read on the forward strand.
TGGCCAGGGCAGTCAAGTCCCACCCTTACTTCAGAACATCTCCACTTGACTTTTGGAATTTCCACTGGTCTGAATTATTCAGAAGGCTCCTCCTCCCCATGACTGAACAGATTGGGGCCCAGACCTACCCCTATCCATAGACACACGCATAAAGGGAAAGATGACCCATGGCCCCCCTGTCAGGCTGACCTCATCACTAACTCAGACTCCTTACATGCCCCCTCCCCCACTTCCTCAGCTCAGCTGAACTTGGCCAAGGTCTGAATTGGGAGAAGAGGGAGTTAGGGGCAGGTGGAGAGGTAGGGAAGTTCGAGAGGTAGGGAAGTTCGAGGCTAGCCTGGTCTGAAATGTCCCTCAGAGGCCCTGCCTTCCCAAGGACAGGCCCCACCCCATCTTAGAGATGCCCAGGCTCCTCTTGTCCTTTTTTTGGAGGGGACGGGAGCCAGGATTCTCAGGAACTGTTGGGAGGTGCCCCTTTGGGATCATACAAAGGATCTAGCAAGTCAAGTCTAATGCCTGGCTAGCCAAAGTGGGGAAGTAATGCTGTCTAGGAGGTGAGGGGACAGAGGTCCAGCACTTCTTTGCTTCCAGAGTGAACCTCTCCTGGGCTGCCCACCCTCAGACCTGCAACACCAGCCTACTGAAACTGAGAAGTGCCTCCAGGAAACAGTCCACCCTGTCACCCAGTGTCCAGCAAGGGATGGCTAACAGTAGACAGACCACTGGGCAACCACCTACAAAAGAGAGCAGGAAAGGGTGCTGGGGTAAAGAGGGGAAGTGAAAATGAGTGGCCTTTCCCCTTCCCAACCCTTCTTCTGCCTCCCACCCTTCTTAGGAACCTTTGCCTGCACTGGAGTGCCCACCCTACCAGAAACACTTTGACTGCTCCAGGCTCAGCCTGAGTTGATGGCTCCCTCCCCCAGGGGCCTAGACTCCAGCTCCTCCCTCTCCATCCCATCCCCTGCCCCAATTTCCCAAGCAGGTAACAGCCAAGGGGGAGGGGAGCCGTCCAGACTTTGGTTCCAGCCCAAGGCAGAGTGACCAACCCACCCTGACCCCGCCCTTCCTAATGTTACTCCTTTCAGTGGTTAGGAGCGGGTGACCACGGTGGATGCAAGCACCCATTCCGGGGCAAAGCGGGGCGCGGGGGGCGATCAGAAACACGAGCTGAGGACTTGAGAGTCCAACTCCTAGGCCAGACACACCAGAACAAACCAGAACCAAATACTCCACTAGGGCTACGGCTTCCAGGAGGTTAAATTATAACCCCTTCCATCTTTGACCCTGAAACGCAGAAGGGCGGGCACTCCAGACCCGCACCCAGCAGCTGGGCCTGCGTGCAGTGGAAAAGGGGGCGCCAGCCTTCTCCCACCCTGCGCGCGTTCGGAACCCAACCTCACAGGGCATTTTTGACACCTTGAGACCTAGGAGCATGGGGTGGGGGTTCCCTTAAGAAGGCTTACTGGAGGTGGCTGAAGAAAGTTTTTTGTGGGGGGAGAGTGTTAAGTCACTCTGAAAGATGACACTGTCACTCCCACCCCCTGGAGGGGCAGCAGGTGGGCCAGGGATCTCCAAGCGGCACCTGGGTCCCAAGAGGCGGGGACGCGTACGGAGCCCCTGTCATCCCAGGCTCCTGGCGCGCACCGGGTCACACTCACCAAGACCCGCGTGAACCTCTCCTCCAGCTCTCCAGCCGCCGGCATCGGCTGCTTGGGAGCGGCTGGCTGCTTCGGGGGCGAGGCGGTGGGGCCCGCGGGCTGCTCGGCGCTGCCGGCCGCGTTGCCCATGGTGGTCCCCACCCAGCCGGCCAGGCGCCTCCAGCCTCGGAGATCCAGTTTTCCCAAGGGGTCGCGGACTAGGCTCCCGGAGCCGGGGGCGAAGGGCAGTGGCGGGTGGCGGGGCTGGGCTCGGCGTCTCTCGGCTCAGCGGCGCGCAGGGGCCGGGGTGCGGCGTCCCATCGCGGCGGCCCCGTCCGAGGGAGCGGGCGACGAGCGAAGCTCGGGGAGGAAGTCGGGCTGCAGGCGGCCGGGGCCAGAGGGCTGGGCCGGGGGCAGGAAGCTGCGGCGCGGGCTCCCCCCTCGGCGATTTTCGAACTTCTGCTGCCGCTCCCGGTGCGCGCAAACCGCAGTTCTCCGCCGCGCACCCGGCCCCAGGGGGGCGGGCTGCAGGGAGGGGGCGGGCGCGGGCGCTGGCCGGGGGTCCTCCGCAGCCATGGCACGCCGGCCGGGGTCTGCCGAGCCCTGCACCTGCGGCGGAGGGGGCGGCCGCCGATGCACCTGCCCGAAGCCGAGCAGATCCAGGCGAGGCCGAGAATACGGCGGCGTGCTCGCCAGGCGCCTCCGGGTCCTAGAACCGCAGCTCTCTGCCCGCCCAGAGCCGGGCCGTGGGGGTCTCTGGGCCTGGGCCTGGGGAAGGCAGACCCCCCGAGCGCAAGATTATCCAACCAATGAGCGCGCGCCTTGGAGACATACGGCAGCACTGTAGTGGTGGGACGTAAGGGTTGCGGGGGTCCCCCTCTGGGTCCCCGACTAAGGAGGTGGGAGCCCCCTTCCAGGTCCCCCACCTCTGTGTCTCTCTTCTTTGAGCCCAGAGATGAACTGAGGAAGGACCACAGGGAACCATCTGCAAACAGGTTGGAGGACACGGACCTAGGTCAATTGAGACCTAACCAGCTGTGACTATGCCAGCATCCTCCGTGGCTTTAAACCGGGCGGGGGGGGGGGGGGAACCAATGGGAAAAGAAGGTTGGAGAACCTGGGGACCACTGTGGTGGTGCCAAGGAGAAGCAGGGCATTAAGGAGGATTAAAGCCAGCTGCTTGGGAGAGGACTATGCACCGCAGAGGGGAGGACCATCTTGATTCTGTCACCATCAGGGACCTAGGCTGGCCTCTCTCCCCGAAGAATAAGAATCTTGGATATCTGATAGTTACAGAAAGATTTCTGTGACAGTGACCAGCAAAGGTAGGTATGGATGTCCTCATTTCAGTGATGGGGAAATGAGGAATAGAGAAGTTAAGGAACTTGTCCAAGGCCACACAGCTAGCAAGTGCAGAAACAGGCCTCTTCTGCCCCGTGTCCAAAATCTACACTGCCCTGGACTCTCATTCCTCTTATCTAGGGTGGGAGAGTGGAGAGGAGGCAGACCTTCGGGGCTCAAAGTCCAGCCTGAATTAGCTCCTCTAGTTACCCATTTAATTTGTGGGACTCTCAAGTTGGCCTCTCTCCGTACTGCCAGGCCATGGGATGGGGTGCCCCACACTGAGTGAGCCCTGGACTTTCTCTGTACCAGATCAGGGGCTCTAAGTGGTCACTTTGGATCATTCCCAGCTCTCATCCTCATACTCAGAGCCATTGACAAGGATTTCAGCAGAAACTGGGAAATTAATTATCCAATCATGAGGAACAGACACGAACCAGCCCCTTCCCCCAGAGCGACCTGATTTAAGCCTCTCCTGCCAAGGTCACCAGCATCCCTGGTATGTAAGAGATGCAGTCCCTATTCCGTGTTCTGAGCCGGGACTTCCAGGGTAGGTGAAACAGGGTCTTCTTGAGCCTGCTGAGATGGTGATCTGCCCGTGCCCACTGCCGTCCTTAGCCTTGCTTGCCCTTGGGCCTAGCCTGTAATAAGTGGCTGGGAGATCTTTTTGTTTGTTTATTAAAGGCTTTGCTTCCTGATTCTTCTATAGCTGTCTCTTTCAATTCATCAACAAATGTTTCCTTCGCCCCAGCTGTGTGCCCAGCTGTCTGCTTAGTGCTGGGGCTTCTGGGACCATTGAGGAGTCCCTAACCTTGTACCGCTCACAGCCTGGCAAGGAAGCAATTCAGTACATCTGGGAGAGTATCTGCCATGAAGTGCCCGTGGGAGCGGTGCCCATGCTTCCTCTTGCCCATCGCTACCACTTTGAGGGACACTGGGACTCTAATGCAGTCATTGCCAGCCTGTGTCCTCACTGCCAACCACCTCCCACCCAAAACCTGGTGGAAAGAAAGCTAAGCTAAAAAGGGCCTATTGTGTGGAAAATTACCCTATCAGCAAGCCTACACCGTCTCTCCTGATGACCAGAAACATGAGTTACCAAAGAGATCGATCAATTATTACCTATTAAATTTAGTTGGCTTGGCAGGAAGCGTCTTCCCAAATCATGGACCACCATGGAGGAAATTCTACCAGAAAGGCTTAGTTGTCAAGTTTGGGAACATGTTTCGGTAAGTCTGTGTTGCCCCCTTCTGTGAGCAGGTGGTATGACAGCCAAGACAGAGTGAAGCTGCGGTGATGGGTGGTCACAACCAGCGTGACATGTCGAGACAATTGTCACTTTGTCATCTCTAATGGAAGGGATATTCAGCCATTGGGACACTCAGAACTCAGGTGGCTGAGCATATATCCACAAGTAGTCAGTAGATGTCTCTTTAAAGAAAAGGGTAGGCTATGGATGTGCCTCCGTGGTAGAGTGCAAAGTGGTAGCGTGCACAGAGCCCTGGGTTCAAGCCTCACTACTGAAAGAGAAGAAAGGAGGAAAAGGAGAGCCTGGTGAACAAGCATGACGAAGCATGCCTGTAATCCCAGCACTCTGGGGCTGAGGCAGGAGAATAGTGAGTTCAACTAAGAAAAACTGAGCTATCTAGCAAACTCCTATCTCACAAATGAAAAAGGGAGCTGGGCGTAGTGGTGCATGCCTTGAATCTCAACACTTGGAAGGCAGAGGCAGGTGGATCTCGATGAGTTCAAGGTCAGCCTGGTCCACATAATGACCTACAGGCCAGCCAAGGCTACATGGTGAGAGACTGTCTGGACACTACCATCACCACTACCCCCCAAAAGAGAGTGCTGGTTGCTCTTCCAAAGGACCTGGGTTCGAGTGCCAACACCCACATGGTGCCTATCAGACATTTGTAACTCCGGTCCTAGGAATTCTGACCCCCTCTTCAGGCCTCCACCAGCACAGCATGCACATGGTGCACATTCATGCTGGCAAAACACCCACACACAAAATGATTTTTTAAAATAATAAGGTGGAGGCCCAGAAAGATGGCTCATCAGGTAAAGGTACCTTCTACATAAATCTGACCAGAGTTTGATCTCTGGAACTTACATAAAAGCATAAAAGAACCTATTCCACAAAGTTGTTCTCTGACCATCATACACTCCACGGCACATACACTCACATACACATATATAATAATGATTAATAGCCAGGCATGGGGGGCGCACACCTTTAATCCCAGCACTCAGGAGGCAGACACAGGGCTGATCTCTGTGAGTTCAAGGCCAGCCTGGTCTACAGAGTGAGTTCCAGGACGGCCAGTGCTGTTACACAGAGAAACCCTGTTTCAAAAATAATAACAATAATAATAATAATGATGATAATAATAAATGGTTAATAAAATATTTTTTAAATAAGGTGGAGAGAGGCAGAGGAAGACACTGGACATTACCTCTGGCCTCCACATGTACACACATGAGTATGCACACTTGCACACACATAGCTTAGTGTAACAGCACAAGCTTATAGTGCCAGCACTATGGAGTGGGAAGCACTGAAGAGTTGGTGTTCAGATCCAACATCAGCTGCATGGTGAGTTGGATGCCAGCTTGGGCTACATGATACCCTCACTTAAAACAGAAAGAAAAAGGGGGCTGGAGAGATGGCTCAGCGGTTAAGAGCACTGGCTGTTCTTGCAGAGGTCCTGAGTTCAATTCCCAGCAACCACAGGGTGGTTCACAACCATCTGTAATGAGATCTGGTGCCCTCTTCTGGCCTGCAAGCATGCATGTAGGCAGAACACTGTATACATAATAAATAAATAAATCTTAAAAAAAAAAAAAAAAACAGAAAGAAAAAGAACAATGTTACTGGATGTATCCTTGCAGAGGTGTTTGAATATTTGTGAACAATGTGTATTGTGTGTGTGTGTGTTGCTCCTACTTTCTATGCCTGCTTGTGCAAGGCATTTCTACTTCCTCCTGATGAACATTCAGGTTACATCAGTCCATTTTCTGGTTATTATTATAAATACTGAGCTCTCTGTCCCTCTCTCTTCCCTTTCTCCCTCTCCCTCCCCCTTTTCCCTCCTCCTTCCCTCCCTCCAAGACTGTTCTTGGACTCTCCATCCTCCACCAGCCTGCCTCAGCTTCCCAAGTGCTAGGATAACAGACATATGCCACCATGTCCTACCTGGACTTTAAAGTTTTTAATAAATATTCACTGAATTGCCCCCAAAAAAAGTATGACCACCTTGCAGCAGCAACAATGGATGAGTGTGGTAGCTTGAATGAGATTGGCCCCACAGGCTGGTATGTTTGAATCCTTGGTCTGCAGTTGCTGGAACTGTTTCAGAAAGACTAGGAGGTATGGCCCTGTTAGAGGAGGTGTGTCACTTTGGGTGGGCTTTCTCCAGCTATCCCTAAAGTTCTCTCTGCTTCCTGTCCGTGGATCTGGATGTGAGTTCAGCAGCTGCTGGAGCACAGTGCCTGCCAGCCCACTCCTATGCTCTCCACCCTGAGACTGGTGGATTCCTCTCCCTCTGGAATTGTAAGCCCGAGATAAACCCTTCTTCTGTAAGTTGCCTTGGTCATGGCGTTTTATCACAGCAATAGAAAAGTAACAGATACAATGAGGATGCCTGTTTCCTCACGTCTTCACAAACACCCTCTAATGGCGAGCATTCTGACTTTAGGTGAGGCCTCTCTGGAGGTCGTGGGATCCACTTCTTCCTCTAGACTGCAGGCTTTTCCAAGGCAGGGACCGTAGCTTTTCTATTCCTGCCTGTCAGTTTTTCTGTCAATTTGACACAAGTTAGAGTCGTTTGAGAAGAGAGACCTCAGCTAAGAAAATGCCTCCATTAGATTAGCCTGCAGGCAAGTCTGTGAGGCACTTTCTTGATCAGTGACTTCTGTGGGAGGGCCCAGCCTCAAAAAAAGAAGGAGGAGGAGAAAAAGAAAAGAAAGAAAATTACCTGTGCTATATCATCTTTCATCTAAGAAGTGAGGTACAAATGAGGATAAATATTTACATTTATTTGAATTTGCATAGAGGAAATAGTAACGATGGTGGCCTGTGAGTGCTAAGGAAAACAGAGAGGCAAGTCAGGGTGAGACTCAAACTCCCCAATGAATTTCCTTCTTTTTTTTTTTCTGTTTTTATTTTACGTGCATTAGTGTTTTGCAATGGGTTTTGGGTCCTCTGGAATTGGGGTTACAGACCCCAGAATGTCTTACTATATAATTTTGGTTGGTGAATCCTATGTGTTTATTGTCTATTCAAAAGCTAAAATTAAAAGCAAGTTGTGGGGGCTGGAGAGATGGTTCAGTAGTTAAGAGCACCTGCTGCTCCTGCAGAGGACCCAGGCTCAGTTCCCAGCACCCACATGGTGGCTCACAACTATGGGTAACTCCAAGGCCAGGGCATCCAGCCAGCGCCATCTTCTGGCCTCTGAGAGCACCACATGTACATGGTGCACATTCATACACGCAGGCAAAACATCCATATACCTAAAATGTAAAACATAAATCTTTAAAAAACAAAAGCAAGCTGTAGTCTGGGGAGGTGGCTCAGTAGCTAAGAGAGATTACTACATAAACATGAGCACTTGAGTTTGCAACTCAGTACCATAAAAATAAAAAATAAAAATAAAATAAAAAAAAAGCTGGGTATGTGTACACAAAGTTCAGTGCTAGGAGAGATGGGAAACAGAGTCTATGGGCTTGCTAGCCAGCTAGTCTATCACAAAACTTGCAAGCTCCAGCTTTGGACAGACCTTGTCTCAAGGGACTAAGGCATAAAATGATAGCTCCAGACACCTGACCTCCGCTGGCCTAACCCTGTGGACACAGAGGGAAGCATCCCACACGGGCATCACACAAAGCTAAAGGCACCAAGCATTCCGCACATGCCTGTAATCTCAGTACTTGGGAGGCTGACATGGAAGGATTGTGAAGGATGGTGAACTTGAGCCAGTCAGGGCTACAAAGCAAGAGTCTGTCTCAAAGAAAAAAAAAAAGAAAAAGAAAGACAGAAACACAAGCCAGAGCTGGGGGCCTAGGCTTGTAATCCCAGTATTTCAAGATGATGTAAAAGTTCAAGGCCTTTGGGGGGTGCTCCCCATGTTCCCCACTATGAGAAGCTATTGGCAGTTGATAGCTACTGAGAGGGGGAGACTCACTTCTGGGGGATCTTGTGACCTCTCGTAGGTTGCCCCAGACCCCCAGTGAATGGCTCTACACCCATGTGCTTAGGTCAGCACTAACTGGACTTGGGGGCTAATAAATGATAATAATAATAATAGACATGATGTTGGGACAGAGATGCCCATCTTGCTTGCCTCAGTCTGTATCAAGAAAATGGGGGACAGGGCCAATTATCATGTACATGTCTTTAATCCCAGCACTCAAAAAAAAAAAAAAAAGATGATGGGCTGGGGGTGGAGCCCAATAGTATACAGCATTTGCTTAGCATGCACAAGAGCTCCACCCACCCAACAACACAGAAGAGATTTAAATCACCTCCCTCTGAACTGGTAGATCAAGAAGAAAAAAAAAAACAAAAACAAAAAAACAAGCTTACGAACCTTTTCTTGGTTTTTTGTTTGTTTGAATTTTTACTTTTTTTGTATGAGTGTTTTGCCTGAATGTCTGTGTGTGAATCACTTATGTGTCTGGTGTCTGCAGAGATCAGAAGGTATTAGGTCTCCTGGGACAGGAGTTAAGGGTGGTTTGAGCTAGTATGTGGGTGCTGGGAATTGAATTCCGGGCCTCTTGCAAGAACAGTCAAATCTTTTTTTTTTTAAATATAAATTTTAATAATACAGGCTGACCTCGAACTCGTGATCCTCCTGCCTCCGCCTCCTTCAGCAAATCCTACCTGCACAGTCAAATCTTAACCACTGAGCTATCCCCCATTCCATTCCTTCCTTCCCGCTCCCCTTTCCTTCCTTTTTTAAGCAGGGTCTCACTGTGTATCCCAGACTGTCCTCAAACTTTCCAGTCTCAGCCTTCCAAGTGGGACTATCTGCAGATGCTGCCACCACACCCCATTCAACACCAAATCCTAACCTTATATTAAATGTCTTAGCCTCTGAAACAGTCACCTGCAGAGACATGTGGCACATCTTTCTCAGTGGCACATCTCACACTTGCCATCCTCCTGCCTCAGTCTCCTGAGTGCAGAGATTACAGGTGTGCACCACTCATCTGTCTTAATCAGCTCTGCCAATGCAGTCAGAATAGGAAAATTGGGTTAATCCTTTCAGAACCCCGAATCCCACACAAACTAGTGCAGAGAGGCCCTGTCTTATGGCCTGCCAAATGCTCAGCCACCGGGCTAAGTGAAGAAGGAGGGCTGAGGGTCATGTGTCGTGTACTTGGCATACACTGAAGGGTTAATGAATGAGGAATGAACCTCTATGGAAGACCTGCGGCATGGAAGCATCTCATTAACATAGTCCGCAGAGTAACAGGCAAAGGCTGCTAAATTAACACTCACTCTGGTTTGAATGAGTTCCCCAAAGGTCACGTGTTGGAAACTTAATCTTGGGCACAACTTTGGGAAGTGAGACTGCAAGGGTCGGTTAAAAGAGACTCCTCACAAAGAGATCAATGTCATCATCGCAGTAACAGGCTCCTGTTGAGAGGGCGAGTTCCACCCCCTGTGTACGCTCTTGCCACGGGTGACTCCCCCCTCATTGTAATAAGGCGTCACCCGGGTCAGCCGTCACTGTTGAAGCACCCATCTCCAGATCCGTAATAAATAAATTTCATTTCTTTATAAATGACCCAGCCTTGGGTGTTCTGTTATAGCAACCCAAAACAATAAGGCAGCCCCATTGTGTACAGATGGGAGAACTTGGGCCCAGGGAGACTGGGTAACTTGTCCAAAGTCAAGAAAATGGTAGATCAGAGACAGGAATGGAGAGACAGGGAAGAAACAGACAAGGGCCAGGCATGGTGACACATGTCTTTAATCCCTGCACTCAGGAAGCAAAGGATCTTTGTGAATTCAAGGTCAGCCTGGTCTACATAGAGAGACCCTGTCTCAAAAAAAAAGAAAGAAAGAAAGAAAGAAAGAAAGAAAGAAAGAAAGAAAGAAAGAAAGAAAGAAAGAAAGAAAGAAAGAAAGAAAGAAAGAAAGAAAGAAAGAAAAGAAAGTAGCCCAGGGCTCTGTGCCACAGGGATCACTGAGGCTAACTTCAGACCCACTCCTCACATACGTGTGGGCCCAGGGGCCTCTGAGCAGGGAACCCTTAGGCATCCAGGTGCCGAGGATAGCCTACTCCTATGTTATCCAATATGGTAGCCACTGGCTCCTGCATGGTTTGCATAGCTCGGGGAACAGACCTGACGGGGTAGTGAGGGAATGAAGAAACACGGATGGACACACAGAAAAGCTGAGGGCGAGAGAACTGGGCTCTTTGAGGCAGAATCTGAAGCACCTTGGAAGCGCTGCATATTTATTATGTAGAGCTGAACAGAGAGGCGGGGTAACTGCACAACGATAAACAAGGAGGTGGGGTTTATGGTCAACAGCTGAATCAAGGACATAGGTTTAGCTAATCTCAGTAGGAGCAGCCCGTGAGGGGAGGAGCCCGTGAGGGGGAGGAGCCCGTGAGGGGAGGAGCCCGTGAGGGGGAGGAGCCTCTGGGAGGAGCAGTCTTCAGGCAGTAATTTTTTTTGGTAGGGGGCGGAGATAATGGTGGACATTTCCTGCACACCCTATCAACACCCACTCATGAACAAGAAGGGTCTCAGGAGAGGGTCCTTGCCATGGCAGCGCCCAAGTCAACAGCACCCACTCACTCAGGACTTCACATACTCAGGGCTTCCTCCATTCCCCACAACTAGGCCACGTGTGATTATTGAAATTTTTAAAGATTATTTATTTTGTGAGTATGAGCATTTTACCTGAATGTATATATGTATACCATATGTGTGTCTAGAGCTCAGGAGACTAGAAGAGGCCTTTGGATCCTCTGGAACTGGAGTGACAGATGGTCGTGAACCACCATGTGGGTGCAGGGAGCTAAACCCGGGTCCTCTGCAAGAGCAAGTGCTCTTAGCCATTGAGCCATCTCTCTAGCCCCTGGCTATTGAAATATGAATGAATCAAATGAAATAAAACTTAAAATTCAATTCTTCGGCCACTCTATGTCACATTTTAAGTGCTCAACAGCCCCGCTGGCTAGTGGTACCATACTAGACAGGGCAGATAGAAACCATTTCCATCACCCAAGGAGCTTCTGCCGAAGTCCCAAGGGATAGCACAGGCCTAGGATCCTGGCACTTGGCAACAGGAGGATAAAGAGTTCATCTTCAGTTACATCGTGAATTTAAGGCCAGTCTGGACTGTAATAGCATGGAATCCAGTCCTCTTCCTCACCCCCCCCAAAAAAAACCCCAAATGAATAAATTCTGTTGGGTACTGGTGGTCTAGCAGGTGAAGCAGGATGCCTAGGGACTACTTACTTATGGGGAAGGACACCGTCGGGAGAACCAAGAGTGGTACTTTCCTACCTTGCTGTTTAAGGGCAGAGTACACCTAGGCGGTTGGGACGGCTTCACGGTAAGAATGACTTTGACCGAGTAGTGGTGGGTCAGGAAAGAGATTGGCGATTTCAGGGGAAAGAGCACATGAAGAGCACGGTGGAAATGGCCTGCTGGGAGAAACACCACATCTGAGATGACCAGAATGAGGGGTGTGGAGCTAAAGAGGAAGAGTGGGAATCTGGGTCCGGCAGGATCCGGACGGCCTCAGGCAACATACTAAGGACACAAAACGGCCCTGGCGATTGATGGGGTCGGAAGGGGCAGGAAGGGCAAGATCAGCCACATCAGATCATCATGTTAGAAGCAAAAGCAAGAACTGGAAGGAAGCTGGGTGCGTAGCACACGCCTTTAGTCCCAGCACCTGGGAGGCAGAGGCAGGAGGATTTCTGTGAGTTTGAGGCCAGTCTTGTCTACAATGTGAGCTCCAGGACAACCAAGCTAAAGAGACTGGGGTGTACTCAGTGGTAGAGCACTTGCTAGCCTGCACGAAGTCCTGAGTTCGATCTACTCCAGCCCCAAGTTCTGCAGGCAAAAAGGTAAAACAGTGCCGGGCGGTGGTGGCGCACGCCTTTAATCCCAGCACTCGGGAGGCAGAGGCAGGCGGATCTCTGTGAGTTCGAGGCCAGCCTGGTCTCCAAAGCGAGTACCAGGAAAGGCGCAAAGCTACACAGAGAAACCCTGTCTCGAAAAACAAAAACAAAAAAAAAAAAAAAAAAAAAAAAGGTAAAACAGCTATCCCAACCAGGGATCTTCCGATCCTGTTAGAGATTTTAGTCTGGTGTTTCCCAGCCAGAGCTGGCTAGAACCAGCAGTGTCCCGGGAGCACAGGGCAGAATGAGGGAGGGGCACAGGTGGCCGGAAAGGCAGAGTCCCGCCGCTTCAGAACATTCCTTCCTAGGCTGCCGACATTTTCTGATCTGACAGCTGGAGTGGCCAGGGACCCAGGCCAGGAGTGACTCACCCACGGGCTCCCAGGGCTGTGGGGGAGGCCTGCCCTGCAGTGAGGGCCCGCTCAGCAGGTGGCGCTGTTGAGTCGGCACTGGCAGAACCTGACTGAGCTCCACGGGGACCTGGAGCCGGTCAGCCCTTGGATTTTTCTTCCAGAACTCTGGGCCCAGGAGCTGTGAGTGGCCTCGCTCATCCTCGCCCGGACCTGGCTTCCGGCTCTCAGCTTTCCTATGCCTTCGCTCCCTACCGTGGATGCCCCAAGGCCACCAACCCTTCCCATGATGCCAAGAGAAGGGCAGGAGGTGTCGTGGGCAGGCTTCATTCAGTTCCTGGCCCTAGAGTCTAAGTAGCAAATTAATCTTCCCTTTCCCTCCGCCCTATCCTCCCCCTCCCTCCTCCCTCCTCCCTCTCCTCCTCCTGGGCAGCTCTATCTAGTCGTTCAAAACAAACATGTTTTCAGCCCATCCCACGCCTGCCCTGCTGGGGCCTATTCAGAGTTTTAAGTCCTGGGCTCCAGTTCCTTCTGCAGGATCCAGGGGGCAGGGTAGCGATGTAAAGGGTTGACAGGCAGGTCTAGGTGCGGGGGTGGAGGAGGGGCTGGCAATGCCCTCAGCCTTCCTGCGGTCTCCAGAGCAAGGGACGGTTCATTTCAGTGCTTTGCTGGCCTACCCACATTCAGGTGAAGGGGACCGAGTCCACCCACCCCTTGCCTCCAGGAAGGACTGGCCGTTCCCCACCCTTCTGAGTTTTCCCTCGGACATTTACCCGATGCTAGCAGGCCCGGCAAATCTAGACTGCGACCATCAAAGGTGCCATTCATTATCATCTGGTGACTTGTCCAAAGGTCCATTTCCACCCTGTGCTTCTCAGTGACACCTCCCAACATAGTGGGCTCTTCGTTCCTCTTTGGGATCAGGGTCCACCTGGGATAAAATTCCTTTACTGGATTTCTCTTACCAGTTCCAGTGTCTGTCTTCCTGGGACCTCACTTCTACCAGACTGGGGGACAGGAAGGCCAGGGCCATGCAATCGGCTCACGCTGTGTTCTTAAAGAAATTCATTTTTGCTCTTGTTGTGGTTTTGTTTTGTTTTTCCAGACAGAGTTTTGTTTTGTAGCCTTGGCTGTCCTGGAACTCACTGTAGACCAGGCTGGCCTTGAATCCATTGAGATCCGGAGACCCACCTGACTCTGCCTCTGCCTCTGCCTCTGGGATTAAAGGTATGCACCACCATCACCCGGCTCTTAAAGTCTTTAGGTGGCAGAATTTGCCCTTAGCATTTGAGGCTCCTGAGCAGGGGAGGGAGATGGGAGGGAAGGAAAATGGAGAGAGGTGGTAAGAAGGAAGGAGAGATTATTTTTTGACTTCGGAGTCAGTTTCTCATGTATAAAACACAGTTAACATAAATATACTGGGGCAAGGTAGCGGTGGTTTTTAATCCCAGCACCTAGGAGGCAGGGACAGGCAGATGTTTGTGAGTTCAAGGCTAGCCTGGTCTACACAGTGAATTCTGGGCCAGCCAAGGGCTACAGAGAGAGAGCCTGACAAAGCAAACAAGGAAAATCCAGGTAAGGGCAGCTCCTTCCTAATGGAGCTGGTATGAGAGGAAAATAAAGATGCATCTCACGCACTTAGACAATACTTCTCACTAGTTTCTTGTTTGTTTGTTTGGGTTTCTTTGACACAAGTCGTACACAGTCTAAGCTATCTTCAAACCACTATGTAGTTCAGGCTGGCCTTCAACTTCTGATCCTCCTGTCTCCACTCACCTAGGAAGTGCTGGGATAGTGGGTGTGCACCATTATGCCTGGCTTTCCAACAAACTTAACTTTTAAAAAGTAAGGAAAACAAGTAACCAGGCCAGGTGTTGACGGCATGTGCCCATAGTCTTCCTATAGTCTCAACATTTAGGCAAGAAGATGGAGCGTTCAAAGGCAGCCTGAACTACATAGCAAAATAAAGTCTTGTGGATTTTTGTTGTTTGCGTTTGTTATTTGTTTTGAGACAGGATCTCACTCTAACCTTGACTAGCCTGGAACCACTATGGAGACCAGGCTGGCCTCAGACTCAGAGATCTGCCTACCTCAGCTTCCCAAATGCTGGGATTAAAGATGTGCACAACCACGCCTGGAGTTTTAATTTTTTATTTATTCTTACTGTGTGTATGTACATGGTATACATGTGAACGTAGGTGCATGCACGCCATGCCCGAGTGTGGAGATCAGAGGACAACTTTGTGGGGTCACCTCTCTTCCTCCACTCTAGTCGTCAGGCCGGAAAACAGGGCCAGCACCTTATCTCATGAGTCATCACTGGCCCCATGCTGTGGTTTGAAGGTGACATGTCCACACAGGCTCATGTGTACACAGACTCCTGTGTAGACAGGTTTGGTTCTCCACCGGTGGGTGCTTTTGGATTTGGCAGCCGCTTTAGGAGGTGAATTCTAGCTAAGGCAAGTCAGTTACTAGGTGTATGTTTCGAAGATTATTCCTGGACCCTGATTCTATCTTGCTTTCTGCTTCCTGTTGGACTTTAGGTAAACAGCTACCTCCGCCACCGCCTCCCCCTCCTCCTTCTCCCCCTCCTCCTTCTCCCCCTCCTTCTCCCCCCCTCCTCCTCCTCTCCCCCTCCTCTTCTCCCACCAGCACCTCAATGTTCTGCACCCCCTAGGCCCAGAATCAACAGAGCCAAGAATAATGGACCAAGATCTCTGGAACCATGAACCAAAATAAAGAATTCTGCCCTTGAAGCTATTTTTCTCATGTGTTTATCACGGCCAGCGCCAAAATAACTGACACAGGAGGAAATGAAGACAACCAAAAAGTAATAAAAGTGTCTACAGCTGGGGATGTAGCTCAGTGGCAGAATGCTTGCCTAGCATGCATAAAGCCCCGGGTTCGATTCCCACCATGCATAAACTGGGCATGGTGGCACACGGTACTGTGTTATGATAGATTACATGCCTGTAATACCAGCATGTGGAAAGTAGGAGAAGGAAGATCAAAAATTTAAAGCCTTCCTTAGCTACATAGGAAGTTCCAGGTCAGCCTGAGCTGCAAGAGATTCTGTCTTGGCTGGGTGGTGGTGGCGCATGCCTTTAATTCCAGCACTCGGGAGGCAGAGGCAGGCGGATCTCTGTGAGTTCGAGGCCAGCCTGGTCTACAGAGTGAGATCAGGACAGGCACCAAAACTACACAGAGAAACCCTGTCTCGAAAAAAAGAAAAAAGAAAAGAAAAAAGAGAGAGAGATATTCTGTCTCATTAATTAGTCAATGAAATGTTGGCTAGATGTTGTAGTCCACACCTTTAGTCCCAGCACTCCAGAGGCAGAGACAAGAGGGTCTCTGAGCTGCAGGCCGCCCAAGGCTGCATAGTGAGGGGGGAGGTGTGGGGCAGGGGGATCTGGAGAGATGGCTCAGCATTTAAGAATACTTAATTGTTCTTCCAGAGGACCTGAGTTGGATCTCAGCACCCGCATCTGGCAGCTCACAACATCCTGTAACTCCAAGGGATCTAACGCCTCTGACCTCTGAAAGAACCTGCACATACATGCTACACATATAAACTCATGAAGACACATAAATAAAAATAATTTTTAAGTCTATCATACAGAAATCTGAGTTTGGGCTTTAGTGAGAGCCTGAGAAATGGGGGAGATGGGGATAGAGAAAAGAAAAAGGGTAAAAAAAGGAAGTCCATCCCCAGCACCCACATAGTGGCTCACAACCATCTGTAACTCCAGTTCCAGGGGAGCCAACACCTTTTGACTTCCATGGGCATGTGGTACACATACACACATGCAGGCAAAACATTCATACACATAAAATAAATATGTCTTTTTTAAAAAGAAAGAAGAGCAGACAGCACTGAGTTTTGGATGGGATGAGAAGCAAAGAGTTCTTATGCTCAGCTGGCGAGGCTGCAGGCTGTGGAGCAGTTTCTGTTGTGGTTGAACATATGTATGTAGAGACAGAAAGACCCAAAATTCAACCAGATACAAGCCCAAGAGGGAAGCGGACATGAGAACCAGAAAAGGAATGTTTGCAGTTGCCCATCTTAATAAACTAACCAGTCAGAACCCACATCTCCAGTCCCCGCAAAGTAACTAAACATACTTACATTTTTTGTTTGCTTTTTGAGACAGTATCTCTCTGTGTAGCCTTACTGGCCTGGAACTCACTATGTGGACCAGGCAGGCTTTGAACTCACAGAAATGTACCTGCCTCGGCTTACCAAGTGTTACATTAGAAGTGTATGCCACCATTCCAGGCTCACACTTATTATTTGACATTCTTAATGTACTCATGATATGTTTGTGTGTGTGTGTGTGTGTGTGTGTGTGTGTGTGTGTGTGTGTGTGTGTATACAGCAGCACTTGTGTAGACGGTTCAGAGGACAACTTGTGGGATTTGGGTCTCTCCTTTCATCATGTGGGTCTCAGGGTTCGAACTCAGGTCACCAGGCTTGGTGAGCCTTTACCCAATGAGCCATTTAGCACGCTCAAACAAATATGTTTTAGCACAGTCATATAATAGAGTACTATACAGCAATGAAAACGAATGGACTACTGATCTTTATGACAAGGAAAAATGTCACAAACAACACTGAAGGAAAGAAAAGGCACAAAAGATAGAAATGCCTTGTTTATTTTCACAGGGGGTTCCAAAACAGCCAACTAATCTACGTCAGAGGTCAGCATGCAGGTTATCTTTGGGACCCAGTGATGAAGGGCAGGCTTGGAATGTTCTAGATGCTGACACTGTTTCTTCATCGGGAATAGTGACACCAGTGTATAGGCTTGGAAGCTCTACAGGTGACTTAGAATTGTTTATATTGAAGGTATATTTCTTTCTCTTTATGTGCATGTCAGTAAAGTGTCTGCCCCGAAAACATGAGAACCTGAATTCAATCCCCAACACCCACACTAAACACGATGATAGGTACAGGCCTGTACCTATCATCGCAGAAGTCAACAGGTAGAGACAGGAGGGTACCTAAGGCTTGCTGCCCAGCTGAGTCAGTGAGCTTCAGGTTCCATGTGTTTGTACACACATGTGCAGATACCTCCACCATATATAAACAGCACACACAAAGAATCAAGTTACATGTATCATGCAGGTAAGTTTTAAGAGGAGGGGGAGTTTTATAAGTTTGTTTGTTTGTTTGTTTATTGTTACTATAGTTTTATTGTTTTTTTGAAACAGGGTCTCCAGCTGGCCTGGAACTCCCTATAGAGACCATGCTGGCCTCAGACTCACAGCTTGCCTCAGACTCACAGCTTGCCTCTGACTCTCCAGTGCTAGTACTAAAAGTGTGTGCCACCACACCAAGCAAATTTTGGTGTTTTGAGACCGGATCCCATTATGTGGCCCCAGGCTGTCCGTGAACTCAGTGGTCCCCCTGTGTGGGTGCTGGTGTTATAGACAAGAACGCTAGCTTTACCAGCTTTGCTAAATCTAGATATTTCTTATCATTGTGTTCATTTTGTTTTCCTGAATACTTGATATTTTTCTGATTAATGTATTTCATAATTAAAGGATTTTTAGCTAGGCATGGTGTTAGAGACCTGTGATTTCAGCTACTTAGGAGACTGAGGCAGAAGGATCACAAACTCAAGGCTTCTAACAAAAAGTGTGTGTGTGAGTGTGGGGGGGGGATGTCCTGCCCTACCGCTCTCTGCCTGAGTCTCTTGAGACAGGGTCTCTCACTGAACCTAGGCTGGGTGGCCAGCAAGCCCCAGTGATCCCCCAGTCTCCCCCTTCCCCACAGGCCTGGGGTTACAGGTGCATGAGACCACACCTAGCTTTTTTTTTTTTTTTTGTGGGTTCTGGGGATTTGAACTCAGGTTCTCATGCTTGGACAGTAAGCACTTTTGCCCACTGAGCCGTCTCCCCAGCTGGGAGAGTCTCTCTCTCTCTCTCTCTCTCTCTCTCTCTCTCTCTCTCTCTCTCTCTCTCTCTCACACACACACACACACACACACACACACACACACTTTTTGTTAGAAGCCTTGAGTTTGTGATCCTTCTGCCTCAGTCTCCTAAGTAGCTGAAATTACAGGTCTCTAACACCATGCCTAGCTAAAAATCCTTTAATTATGAAATACATTAATCAGAAAAATATCAAGTATTCAGGAAAACAAAATGAACACAATGATAAGAAATATCTAGATTTAGCAAAGCTGGTAAAGCTAGCGTTCTTGTCTATAACACCAGCACCCACACAGGGGGACCACTGAGTTCATGGACAGCCTGGGGCCATATAATGGGATCCGGTCTCAAAACACCAAAATTTGCTTGGTGTGGTGGCACACACTTTTAGTACTAGCACTGGAGAGTCAGAGGCAAGCTGTGAGTCTGAGGCAAGCTGTGAGTCTGAGGCCAGCATGGTCTCTATAGGGAGTTCCAGGCCAGCTGGAGACCCTGTTTCAAAAAACAACAAAACTATAGTAACAATAAATAAATAAATAAATAAATAAATAAATAAATAAATAAATAAATAAATAAAACTCCCCCTCCTCATAAAACTTACCTGTATGATACATGTAACTTGATTCTTTGTGTGTGCTGTGTATATACGGTGAAGGTATCTGCACATGTGTGCACAAACACATGCTGAGGCCTGAGGTCAAGCTCAGATGTCATTCTCATGGTGTTCTCTACCTTACCTTTTAAGGCAGAGTCTCTCACTGGCCTGGAGCTCCCTAGA
Source organism: Peromyscus californicus insignis (assembly GCF_007827085.1). Taxonomy (NCBI): domain Eukaryota; kingdom Metazoa; phylum Chordata; class Mammalia; order Rodentia; family Cricetidae; genus Peromyscus; species Peromyscus californicus. The sequence goes on from NW_026294551.1 coordinate 19,593,388, forward strand.
AGGTTAGGCTGGCTGACTAGAGAGCCCCAGGGATCCACCGGCTCCACCTCCCCAGTGCTGGGATTACAAGCACAGATCACCATGCCTGGCTTCAATTTATATATTTATTATTATTAGTGTGTTCTGTATGTATATGCACATGCGCATACAAAGTACAACTTTTTCACTGTAAACACTTTGTTGACCAAACTGTCTTCCCAGTTCCAGTTCCCCTGCTTTATTTTTTGAGACCCTGTTTCATGTAGCTCAGGCTGGCCTGGAACTCTCTATGTAGCTGAGGACAGCCTTGAATTCCTGATCATCTTCGGCCTCCTGAGTGCTGGGTGTATAGTATATGTCACCAAGCCAGGTTGTAACTGGATTCTTCTGTCTCATCGTGGGACAGAAATGGAGGCTCTCTGAGCCACAAGCTCATGAAAATGGGGTGTAGCATAGATGTGCACGCTGCAAGAGATACAACGAGCAAGCGTCAGCACACTGTCTTTGTGAGCAGCGAAGCCACTAATTATAAGCACATTTTGTCTGCTATTGGGTCCCCAAGTGGGATGCAGCCTCTGAGAAAAGCACTCCCCACCACTCAAAACCCATCGAAGCATGCCCAGCTCTGAGGCATGCCCAGCTCTGAGGCATGCCCAGCTCTGAGGCAGAGGGGCTTCAGGGAATGCAAATGGCAGCTGCCTGAGCTGCAGTCAGAGAGGGAGCTGCCTGCCCGGCATGCTCAAGGTTTCACGGGCTTTGAGGCTCTTACTTCTGTAGAGAAGAGGGAAAACAGGTCTTATTTCTGAGGCAGCTGAGGAGTTGATAGACCTCAGAGCAAGTAGCTGGAGGGTTGTGAACAGTGCCACGGCCAGTGGGAGCTGTGGGAAGTCCACTACGGCACGACTGTCTGCAGAGCAAGTCTTAGGCCCTCGTTGACAGGCATGAAGGTGAGGTCTGCAACCAGCTAGAGCACCCAAGCCAACCCTCTGCGTCTGTCCTCTTGGCACCAGCAACCTCCCTACCAGGCTGAAATCAATGAAACCATTCCTCAGTCACTCACTTATTAGTTCCTCATTCCCTCCTTTATCAATCCCATATTTAAAAAATAAGCCTATCTGTAGCCATGCATGACAGTACATGCCTGTCACTCCAGCTCTTGCAAGGTAGAGGCAAGAGGATCAGGAGTTCAAGGTCATCTTTTGACACACAGCAAATTTGAGATCAGCCTGTGATACCAGAGAACTTCTCTCAATAGTCTATTCATGGGGCAGTGGTGGCACTTGCCTTTAATCCCAGCACTCTGGAGGCAGAAGCAGGTGGATCTCTGAGTTAGAGGTCAGCCTAATCCATAGAGAGTTCCAGGACAGCCAGGAGAAATCCTTTCTCAACACCCCACCCCTGCCACTGCAAAAAAAGTTTAAAAGGTCTCTTTGTGGGCAATGAGACAGCTCAGTGGGGAAAGGCGCTTGTTGCCGAGGCTGACCAAGGCAGACTCTCAGTATTCACACGATAGAAGAGAACTGATCCCAATCTTGGCCTCTCACCTCATGTGTGCGCAGTGACACATGTATGCCACCCCTACACACACACACACAAATTAAAAACTGTAAAGATGTATTTTATTATTTCATTCTGTGTATTGGGGGGGGGTGGCAGAGAAGGATTTTGGATCCCCTGGGGCTGAAGTTACAGATAGCGTTGAGTCACCCAGTGGGTGCTGGAACCCAAATTTGGGTCCTCTAGAAGAGCAGTAAGTGTTCTTAACCATTGAGCCGTCTCGAAGAAATCTTTGTAAGCAAAAAGAAGACAAACAACAGCAACTCTATTTGTATCAGCCTCTGTGTGAGACTCTGTGAGACAACAAAAACACACGAAGGGAGGGATTTTACACTCAGGATCTCCCTCAGGAGAACAGATCACTAAGACTGCCTGTCATCCAGGCAATACTGAAGGGATATACCAACCAGGCCCCAGAAGAGGGTAGGTTGATGCTCATCCACTTCCATATTGTAGTCCATTTGGTCCCATGACAAAACACCACAGACTGAGTAGTTTACAAAACACAAACAGATGTAGCCAGGCATAGTGGCACAGACCTGTAAACCCAGCACGAGGAAACTGAGGCAGGAAAATGGAGAGTTGTTTTTGTCTCAGCCCCCCGTCAACAACCCCATTCAGACTGATGGGTTAGACAGCCCTTCATTCTGAGTCCCTGTGATCTAGTCCTCATTGACCCGGCCCCCTGCTCCTAACACTGCCACACTGTGCAGTGAGTGTCCAGTACACAGTGGGGCCTGGCTGGAGTCTGTGACCTCAGTGCTCAAAGGGATGAGGCAGAAGGGTCAAGAGTTCCAGGCCAGGGCTACAGAGGTGGCTCACAGGGTAAGAATGCATACTGCTCCCGTACAGGACTGGAAGGCTTAGCACCACCCAAGGCCCTGGGGGACAATCCCTGCACCAGACCAGAAGCGGACGTGGCCCTCTGCTAGAGTCACGCACAGACTTGACTTGCTGTTGCAAAGCAGAGGGACAAGAGAGACACATCAGATGTGCATCACTATGTGAGCTGTACAGTGAAGAGTCGAAGGCTGAGGCGGACCGCCTGGGTTCAAAGGCCTCTGCAATCTCTTACTAGCACTTGGTCTTGGAGTACTCCTAATTCAACTGCTTCCTCTTCTTTTAGTTTGGTAGCCCAGGCTGGCCTTCAATTCACTACATAACCAATAACTAAGGGTGACCTTGATTTCTTTATCCCCCTGTCTCTACCTCAAGTGCTGAGCTCACAAGCCGAGCCCCCATGCTGGCTTCAATCTCTTCCCCTTACAGTCTGTCTGTGGGGATCAAATGGCAAGGAGGGGACATAGCTTATACTGGCTGGCATCGAGCAAGGGCTGACTATTGCTACTTGTTTCCTGTGTTACAACTGTTCCTCATGGGTCCCTACACAAGCCCTTTAGTTAGTTCTCTGAAACACTGTCTCTCCGTCTGTGAAGTAGGGACCTGGCAATCAGGCCCAAAGAAACCCAGATGAATAAAAACATCATGAACTCTCTGGAATGCTTCATAAATGAAGGGTGGTATTTAAAAGGAGGCTATAAGTGGGGCTGGAGGGATGGCTCAGTGGTTAAGAGTACTGACGTTCTTCCAGAGGACCCGGGTTTGATTCCCAGCACCCACATGGTGACTCACAACTCCAGTTCCAGGGGATCTGACACCCTCTTTTGACCTCCACAAGCATAAACATGGTACACAGATATACCCATACCCACATGCAAAATACCCATACACATAAAGTAAAGATAAAAATTTAGGCCAGGCATGGTGGTACATGCCTTTAATCCCAGCATTCAGGAGGAAGAGGCAGGATGATCTCTGTGAGTTCAAGGCCAGCCTGGTCTACAAAGTTCCAGGACAGCCAAGGCTATTAAACAGAAAAACTGTGTCTCGAAAAAGCATGCCCCCCCAAAAAAAATAATGAAATAAAAATTTAAATAATAAAAAAGGAAGGCTACAAGTGAAAAAGACTATTAAAGTGGCTGGGAACATAACTTAGTTAAGTACTTGCTGCAAAAGCCTGAGGACCTGAGTTCAGGTCCCTGGCACTCACATAAAGAGCCTAACAGTGGCCGGGACCCAGAATCCCAGAATCGTGCGGCTGGCACAGAGACATGAAGATCTCTGGAACTCTCGGGCCAGCCAACCTAGTGAGGTCCAAGTTCAGTGTGAGACCCTATCTCAAAATCTACAGTGTTCTAGTCTGCTTTCTGTCACTGTGATAGATGACACCATGACCAAAAGCAACTTGGAGAAGCAAGGTTTATTCAGTTGTTGAGGGAAGTTCAGGCAGGAACTCCAGCAGGAGCAGAGGCAGGAACCACAGAGGAACGCTGCTTGCTGGCTTGCTCCGCACGGCTTGTTCAGCTTGGCTTTCTACACAACTCAGGACTACCTGCTCAGAGGCTGAGCCACTGAAGAGGGGCTGGCCCTCCCACATCAATCATCAATGGAGAAGATGCTCCACAGACCACGCACGCCAAAGGCTAATCTGATGGAGGCAGTTCCCCAGCTGAGGTTCTGTCTTCCCGGGTGACTGCAGTGTGTGTCAAACGGACAAAACACTAAGCAGGACAGCAACTGAAGACACCCCATTGACCTCTGACCTCCACATGCACATATGCCACAGAGAGAGAGAGAGAGAGAGAGGGAGAGAGACAGAGAGACAGAGAGACAGAGAGAGGAAGCAAGTGTCCTGGCTAGTTTTATGTCAACTTGACACAAGCTAAAGTCATCTGAGCAGAGGGAACTTCAATTGAAGAAAGTCTCTGCATAAGATCAGGCAGCAGCCAAGCCTGTAAGGCATTTTCTTCATTAGTGACTGATGTGGGAGGGCCCAGCCCACTGTGGGTGGTGCCAGCCCTGGACTTGTGGTCCTGGGTTCTATAAGAGAGCAGGCTGAGCCAGCCAGTAAACACTAACTCTTCCATGACCTCTGCATCAGCTCCTGCCTCCTTCCTTTTGAGTTCCTGTCCTGACTCCCTTTGAGGACGAACTGTGATATGGAGAAGTAAGCAAAATAAACTCCTCCCCAAGGTGTTCTTGATCATGGTGTTTCCTCACAGCCACAGAGACTAAAACAGGAAGGAAAGGAAGGAGGAAGGGAGGAATGAGGGACAAAAATCCATGTGTGGCTAGTCTATGCCTAGCCCTTGGCAGGGGAGGAGATACAGGAGTTCAAGGTTACCCTCAGCTACACAGAGTTCAAAGCCAGCCTGGGCTACATGAGACCCTGTCAAAAGTAAATAAATATCAAAACTAGGGGCTGGAGAGTTGGCTCAATGGTTGAAAGCACTGGCTGCTCTTCCAGAGGACCAGGGTTCAATCCCCAGCACCCACATGGCTGCTCACAACTGTCTGTAACTCCAGTTCCAGAGGTCTGACACCCTCACATAGACATACACACAGGAAAACACCAATGTACATAAAAACAAAACAAACAAAAAAAATCAAACTTAAATCTAGAGCTATAACTCCATGTGATTGTGTCCACAGAGCTCACTATAATATGCCTGGCACAACACAGCCACTGTGTTATGGATTAAGTCATTACCCCCCGACCAGCGCCTCAGAATGTAGCCTAATTTGGAAATCAAGGCTTTGCTGGGGTAATCAAGTTAAAATAAGGCTATTAGGGAGGGCTCTAATGCAACAGGACCAGTGTCTTCTAAAAAGAGAGGATTTGGACACAGAAATGGATGCTCACAGAGGGATGAGGCCGTGTGGAGACAAGAAACAGGAGGCCTGGAGATGTAAGTCAGGAGTAGAGAGCTTGCCCTGCATGCACGAAGCCCTGGGTTTCATTCTTAGCACTAGGTGGGTGGGTGGGGATCTGGAGCAGTATACTGACAAGTTAAGAAAGATTGGGTTGGGGATTTAGCTCAGTGGTAGAGTGCTTGCCTAGCAAGCGCAAGGCTCTGGGTTCGATCCTCAGCTCCAAAAAAAAAAGAAAAAGAAAAAAGAAAGGAAGATCAAAAGTTGCCAACAAACTGACAGAAGCCAAAGAGGAGGCTAAGAAGGGTCCTTCTTGTATGGGCAGCATATCAGACCCCTGGCCTTAGGATTCTGAAACAGTGAATTCTCTTCTGTTGTTCTAAGCCAGTGGCTGGTCCTTTGTTGCAGGCCCCTTGAGATGCAAACACACCCAGTGTATCACTCTTGAATAATTACACGGTGCTGCTTCTATTCCTGATGACATGTGGCATCTTCTCACTGGCAGACTTCAGATCCAGCCAGGAACATGAGAAGGTGCCCTTTGGGTTCTGTGTATGAGTACCAGGGGCAGATAAGGCCCGATCTGATGCTGTTTGGTGCAGTGCCCATTTGTGCCATGGGCTCTGGGGAGGTGGAGAATGCGGGGGACACTGACTGACATAGGAGGCAAGGGTGATGTCGACTCTGAAAGTTCCAGTCGGCTTGTACACAGCACTTGCTTCCTAGACACCATTAGAAGAAGGCCCTGGGGGAATGCCCAGTCCAGGGGCCCCCAACCACAAGAAGCAGAAGTCACCACCAGCTGGTCATGGTGGCACACGCCTTTAATCCCAGCACTCAGGAGGCAGAGGCAGGCGAATCTCTGTGAGTTCAAGGTCAGCCTGGTCTACAGATTGAGTTCCAGGACAGAGAGGACTACACAGAGAAATCCTGTCTTGAAATTTAAAAAAAAAAAAAAAGAAAGAAAGAAAGAAAAGTTTATGAGAAACAAGGAATTTCAAGTAACAGTGAAAAGACTTTTTGACAGTTAGGGCCATAACTATATAAGAAGTTGGAAAAGTAAGCCGGGCAGTGGTGGCGCACGCCTTTAATCCCAGCACTTGGGAGGCAGAGCCAGGCAGATCTCTGTGAGTTCAAGGCCAGTCTGGGCTACCAAGTGAGTTCCAGGAAAGGCGCAAAGCTACACAGAGAAGCTCTGTCTTGAAAAAACCAAAAAAAAAAAAAAAAAAAGAAGTTGGAAAAGTAAAAATAAAAGTATTTGTGCGAATGTCACTCAGACTCTGAAACCCTGAACTAGAAGCACTTGCCCAGAAGGACAAGGTAGCTTGAGGATTTAGGGAGAGCCTATGTGAGGGGTGTGGGTGAGCCTGGAGCTACAGACACAGTCTGTGTGTGCCAATAAGGGTAGCTGGACCAGGAACCCAGAGAAAAGAGAACCCTTTCTCAGGGGAGAAGTGGAGGACTGGACCCATGGAGAACTGGGGGATGATAACATCTGCTCAGGAGGACTCTGCTTCCTTGTCACCTGCCCTCAGGCACAGAGCTCCAAAGGGCAGTAGGGTCTGGGGCCTCAGTGTTCTGCAGCTGGGAGCTGACCAGTCCAACCACACAAGGACAGACAGGGCTTGGCTCCAGACAACCTGAGGGAACCTGTCTGGATCCTCCCACTGAGGCAAAGGAGTCACAGAGGCGCAGGAAGACACTGGGAAGGGAGCCTGGAAAGAGAAGGAGCCATTTGAAAGTAGATAAAGAGACTCCTTCCCCTCCTTCTGTGAAAGCTGGGGCTAGGGCAGAGGCAGGCTCCCCACAACCTAATCTCTTCAGTAATGTTCCCCTGGCGCCACAGGGGCTAGAAGGGAGAAGTAGATGGACCCATCCTCCTTGCCCAAGGCAGGTGCCTTAGGGCTGACCTGGGGTGTCCCGTCTTGGACGGGTTCCAGAGATGGTCTCAGAGGCAAGTGGTCTCTGGAATTTCCAGGACCACAGACAGCTGGGATCCAGCAGCCAACTGGGGACCAGCTGCTCAGCTTGTCCCTTACCAGGCAAGCCTGTGCAGATCCACAAGGTTGACAAAGAAGTCTCTGTCTGGGGTAAGGGGATGGACTTTAGGCCATGGAGAAACTGGAGGACGGACAACATATCCCCTGTGCTCCCACCCTGTCCTGCAGGAAGGCCTGGCCTACTAGTCAGGCAGCACCTCCCAGCCCCTCAGAGGCCAGTATTTCGGGCAAAGGGGAAACCTTCTAGAAGAGATAAGGGACTGAGGGAGTGAGAAGAGCTCCCAAGAACCACTTTGGAATGGAGCTATTCATGATTACGCAATACCCAGAGAGTAGTAAAGTGTGTGGGCTCTTCCATTAAAACACTGCCCACACAGCTGGCACCCAGCTCAGCCCTTAACTTGCTTTCTCTTTAAAGAAGGGGAACACAGTGGTCAAGAGCTCAACCTATAACCAGGAAAAACTGCCTACAACCCCAGCTACACCCTCCATAGCAGGGGGTGCGGCCTTGGGCAGCTTTCTCAACCTCTCTGTGCTAAGGCTTCCTCATCTCAAGTGACTGACCCCAAACCTTACAGTATGAATCACCCTGTCCCTGAGGCGATAGTCCCTGCCTAAACTTGCAGTCAGGACCCAGGAGGATAAAAGATGGGGGATATATTTTTCAAGTCAGGCAGCATAGCCTTGCCTAGAGAGCCCAGGATCTCAGCCTGGGCTGAAACGCCTGCTCGAACCTCACGAATGAAAAGCAGTCTCTGTGAATAGAAGTGGAATCAACTGAGGGTCTGAGGACTCCTGTTCCAGTGCTCCTCTCTCAACAGCAGCCTCAGGGAGACTCTACTTTGGCTATGGGCAACCAGTCTCTTGCCTAGATGTAGGGGGAAGTGACAGGCATGTTCAGGGTGGTATGGTTATAGACATTTGAGAATCTCTCTAGGCTGAGGACACACAGGCACAGAAAGCAGGTGTGTGGCTTCCAGGGCTGGCTAAGAACAGCGGGGCTTGGGGAGAGAATAACTGCTTAATAGTTTTAGGGTTTCATTTTAACTGTGTGGAATCAGATAGTAGTGGGGTGCTGGGATGTATACATTGTGAATGGAAATGCCACTGAATTGCTCATTTGAATAGTACATTTCATGTTATATAAATTTACCATGTATTTTTGCTCTGTGTGTATGAGAGAGAGAGAGAGAGAGAGAGAGAGAGAGAGAGAGAGAGAGAGAGAGAGAGAGAGAGAGAGAGAGAGAGAGACCACATGTGTGCAGGTACCCACAGGAGCCAGAAGAGGGTGTTGGATCGCGCTCCTGGAGCTGAAGTACAGACAGCTATTACCCACTGAACATGGGAGCTGGGATCTGAATTTGGTCCTCTGGAAGAGCAGCAAGCCCTCTTAAGCACTGAGCCATCTCTCTGGCTCCCCCATCTTTGCTTTTTTGGGACAAGGCTTTTACATTCAGATGGATGACCTTGACCTTGTAACCCTTACATGTATCAGCCACTATACAGGTTTATGTGCTGCTGAGGATCTAACCCAGGGCTTCATGCACACTAAGTAAGCCTTCTACCAACTGAACTACATCCCCAGCTTTCCTCTTGTATTTAACAAAAGATAATGGTACCTAGAAGTCCCAAAATTAGAGAAAGGAGTAGGGATAGCAAGTACACAGGAGGATGCTACAGAAATGAGTTCGAGGTTGTGAGGAGGCTGGAAGGGATATTTCTCCATGGTAGGGAGGAAGCTGGATGTTGCAGGTAGAGGAAGCTGAGTTCCGTCCTCTGGACCAGGCTAATAGGCTGTAAGGAGAACCCCAGATGTCTGCTTCCCCTCCCTGACTGGAAGCTCCTGGTGGGTGGGGGCAGGGACCTCACCCCTTTCTGTTTCATTTCCAGAGTAACATCACAGGGTTCTCTTAAAAAAAACAAAAAAACAAAAACAAAACCCTGGCACCGATGGAATGAGATCGAACATGTTAAGCAGCAGCAGATTAGCCACTGCCCACACCAGAGAAGTCAGACTGGCACTCACCACCTCCAGGCACTGGGGAGACCTCCCAAGACCAGAGTGCCTGCCCAGAACCCTTGGTAGCTCAGCAGACCCAGAGGGCAGCGCCCCCTAGTTTGGGGTGGGGGAAGGGACTGAGGGAGCACCATGGGCTCCTTTGTCAGACCCAGGAAGGAGAGAGGGGGCAGCTACAGGAAGTAGGGGGTGGGAAGCTCCCTCCGGAATCTATCCCCCCCCACCTCCTCCCCTCCTCACTTGCACAGATCTTGCACATGCTCAGTGTGCCCATGAATTGGGTTGGCTGGGGGAGGGCACTGGCTGGCACCCCCACTTAAAGGGCCAGTGCCAAGCTTGCTGTTCTCAAGAGGGACAACAGAACCAGCTGCTCTGCCATTCTGAGTTCCTTCCTTACATCCACGATGCTTCATCTAGACCCACCCCATCACCTCTGCCCATTTTACTACCTTTCAGAATTGATTCCACTGCAGAAAGGGTCTGCCTATGGGGTACTGGAATTGCCACCTGGGATCAGAGAGTCCCTGAGAGAGGAGAGAGAGAGATCCGGCTAGGCAGACAAGCAGGCATGGAGGGATGCTTCCACAGTCAGTCCCATGAAGGAACTGCTTTGCAGGCCTCTCCTGGCCCAGTAATCAAGAGGTCAGGGGGAAGTAAGGCACTGAAAACTGGCTTTTGTTCTGAAAGCCAGTTTTCCCAGGTGTGGCGGTGAGGAAGTAGCCTTTGCTGTACACTGCGATAGAGTCCAGGCCTCCAGACCTGGCTGCCAAGGAGAACAGCAGAAGAGGAGAAGGGGGGGGGGGCATATGAAGGGGACTCACACCTGGCCTCCATCTTTCCCTAGTACTGAGTTCTCAAGATGGCTTCCTCGTCTAACACTGCTGACCCTGAGACTGGGGGACCAGCTGGAGGCCAGAGTTGATGTGACTTTCCTCACGCCTGACCCTTTCCCAGATCACACCCTTGCTTTGTTTTCTTCTTGCTCCACCCTGTCCATTGTCATCCCCCCCCAAAACACACACACACACACACACACACACACACACACACTCTGCTAGCTGCTAGCCTTGGGGAAACTAATTCACCTCTGTGCTATCCCGGCCAAGAGCCTTCCAGCCATTTTGTGTGTATGTGAGGGGGTGGAGGTGGCTGGCAGCTTTCCTGCCTTCCTCACAGCTCTTCAGCTCAGACCAAGAGGGGCCAGCCTCTTCACCTGCCCTTTGCCCAGCCACTTGCAATCATGCCACACATGGACCACCCTACACCTACACCCTGCTCCACAAACCTCCCCCACACACCAGTAGCCCTTTGGAATCTTCCCCTCCTTGTTTCACACACACACACACACACACACACACACACACACACACACACACACACACACACACACGGAGCGCCTCCTTGCCTCTGGGTAAACAACCTTGTCCTGGTCCTCCTTCAGCTCCTGGCTCCGTTCTGTGGAATGCAGCAGCTGGGAGGCTGCAGGCTTTGGGACCCAGGCTAGTGTACTGCAGGCCCCCCGGGCAAGCTATCCTGGAATCTGGACAGTCACTTCCTCTCTGAAACTTGGGTTTCCCATTTGCAAAGTGGGGGCGATCATTCCCGCCAACTGTCTGGGAATACAAGAAAAGGAGGCAAAACCTTTGACCAGGATTCTGGGGACAGATCCCTCAGCCTGGAGCTTCGCTTTCCCTTGAAACCAATTCCTCCCTCCAGTCTGGTGTAGAAGGTGCTGGCCAGGCCTGGGTGTGGCGGTACAGAAATAAAAGTTGTCCTGGCCATACACAGGGTTTGTCAACATTTCCATCCTAACAGCTCCCAGCCCTGAGCCCTTCCCTTGGCCAATGGGGTCGTTCCAAACCTCTGGAAGGGAAAGGAGGCTAGGTCCTCGAGGTCTCTGCTCCTCTCTGTGCCCGGTGCCTGAGACAGGGACTCACTGGTGAGCTCAATTCCCCGGTCACCACTGAAGTCATCCTCAGCACCAGTACCAGGGATGGTACCCGCCGGAGGTGGGGAGCACATTGCATTCTCTACACTGACCCCCCTCCCACTCCATCGTGGAGTCCGGCCTATAGCTCATACTTCACAGGGAACTGATCACACACTTAATTAGGCCAACAGGAGGAGGATGCCAAGGGAGACAGCAGGAAGGCTCTACAGACAAGCTCAGCTAAGGATCCACTTCCTGTCCCCTCTACCTTACGGCTTTATCTGCCAGCAGTGGATCTTGGGTGCTTATTTCTAAGTGTCCCTCCCAGAGGTAAGGGGATGAACTCTAATGACTAGCTTAGGCTGGAAGCCAGGGTGAGGGACTGTCAAGATCAAGGAGGCTCAGCCCTCTGAACTGTGGTGGGGGAACCTGGGAACAAGGTCTGAACAAACTCCAGGCTTGAGCTTTCTTCTCCCAGGGAGGCTTCCAGCTCCTCCAGGAGGGTCTCATTCTGTAGCACAGGCTGGCTTCAAACTTGTGATCCTCCTGCCTGAAGGCTGGAATTCCAGGCATTGTTCCCAGTCCCGCTATCATGCGGCAACTGAAATATCAGGTTCTGGCTGAACCTGGGGGCTCCTGACTGAGCTCCCCCTCACCTGCCCCCAACCTCTAACCCCTCAGGATGATTGCTCCAAGACTCGCGAGTGTACTTTGGGTATCCTGGAGAACTAATGGGAACCCATCTAGGAGCTGGCTGTCTCTTCAGGCTTGGACAAGGGGAAACTGAGACTTCTCTGGGACTGGGTTTACTCCATGCTTCCAGAATGCTAGGCAAATATATTACCACCACTAACCTATATCCCCAGACCACAAGTCTTTTGGTTTGTTGTTTCTTTTTTTTTAGGATTTTGTACTTATGTGTTTATATGTGTATATGCACGTACATTCATGTGTGTATGTGTGACAGAGGTCAGAAGCCGGCATTAGATCCTCTGGAGCTGGAGTTACAGACAGTTGTGAGTCATCTATAGATGCAGGGAACCAAATTCCAGTCCTCTAAAAGAACAGTGAGGTCTCTTAACCACTGACTCACCATCTCTTCAGCCTCAACGGAAGGATTTTGGCTGGGGTGTGCTTCAGTTGGTAGAGTTCTTGCTTAGCATGCGTTGGATGCACAGCCCAGCCAAAACCAGGCATAGAGGTGCACATCTGTTATCTCCGAACTCGGGAGGTGAATACAGAAGGATTAGAAGTTCAAGGCCGGCCTCAGCTATGAAACTCTTCCAGAATACAAACAAACAAACTCCAGAAAATGAAGAGGGCTGGAGGGATGGCTCAGTGGTTAAGAGCACGCACTGCTCTTCTAGAGACCCAGGTTCAGTTCCCAGCACCCACATGGCAACTCACAACTGTTTGTAACCCCAGTCCCAAGGGGATCCAATGCCCTTTCCTTGCCTCCACTGGCACTGCACACATGTGTTGTGCAGCCATACATGCAAGCAAAACACCCACACATAAAAATAAGTTTTTTTAAATACAAAGGAATTTTGAGTCTCAAGAACAGCCCTAGTGAAATCAATTCTAGCCACCCCCACTGGTTCTCACAAGGTCATTTAATTCCTCTGTAAAAGGTAAGATGACATCAGAGACCCAATCATGGAGATGACAAGAGGAAACTCTGACCTGTCTTAGAAGTTCTCAGTGGAGGGAGGGGTGCGGGGAGTAGCTTTCATCTGTCACCTGCCTCCCTGCGACCCAGCTGGCCTGCCTGGGTATGAAATGGGGCCTCATCCTTGGGCCTGGGGGTCCCTTCTGTGGCTGGCTTCTCCTGGTCACAGCAGCTGCTATCTCGGTTCCACATCTCGTTCTCCTGCCGAAGCCTCTGGTTTTCAGTCCGGAGCCTCTCCACCTCAGCGGCCAGCTCTTCCACCTGTTGGCAGGGTTGCCTGCTAGGGCGCCCCTGCAGCTGCTGGAGCCTCCGAGTTTCTTGCTCGGCCTGCGACAGCCGCCTCTCTAGATCCAGGTAGTCTCGCACCAGCTCCTGCTTGCTGCGGCCCTGCAGGCTCTCAGTGTGGTACCGCTCATAGGCCTCCGAGAAGTCCCTCTGCTGAAACTCCCCATGCGCTCGGCCCTGCCCATCGCTGTCCCCTGCCTCATTCTCCCCACTGGAGCCTGGGTGCGAAGGCCCGTGGAGCACATCCAAGTCAGGCTCCTCCAGGTCTCGGTCGTTCATGAGGAACTGGGTGGTGTTGTAGGGAGCCAGGGGCTGGCCTTTGGCGAACATCTCCTCGCGGACCCGGGAGGCCCTCTGGCTCTGCCTCTCATCTCGCTGCTGCTTCTCAGCCCAGCTCAGCTCCAGGTAAGGCCGCCAATGCCGCTTCCGCTTTGACGGCCGCCTGCGGTGCTTCTTTCGGGCCAGCACCGCCTCCACCGAACAGGGCCGGGGGCTCTGGGTCCGAGAACCCCTACTGCGACAACCTGAGCCACCCCCAGCTGGAGCAACACCTTCATCCTCCGAGTCAATCTCCTTTCCTGATGGCAGAAGCAGGGGACCACCAAAGTCATGAGGCTCAGTGGCTATCTGGGGGCTCGGCAGACCACCAGAGGTCTAGAGAGAGGAAGGAGGGTGAGTCACGTCAGGGAGGGCCTTTCCCTGGGAGGAGAATCCTTCCCAGCCCACCCAGCCCTCTTCTCACACCTGCCTCAAGTGGTCACTCTCCAGTCCCTCACCCTTTTACAATTTACTTAGTTAACCATCTTCCAGTGACTACTTCACCGTCACCGGTCAGTTCTTTTTCCTTTTTCTTTTTGACATAGCATCTCCATAGACCAGGTTGGCTTTGAACTCATTTGTGCAACCAAAATGAGCTCGAACTTCTGATCTTCTTGCCTCCACCTCCCAAATGCTGGGTTATAGACATATGCCACTAAGCCTGGTTTATGCAGTGCTGGAGATCAAATCCCAGGTTTCATGCCTGCTGGGTAGCCGTGAACTGAGCTATCCCCCTCCAGTTCATCACTGCCCATTTAAATGTCCAGAACCACACCAGACCTAGAGCAGGCATTCCACAAGGACTATTCAAATGAAAGCTAGGAAAGCTAGAGGTGGTAGCCTACACCTGTAAATCCCAGCAGGAGGGTGGATGAAGCCAGGAGGATCAGGACCTCAAGCCAGGCTCAGGGACAGCCTGGGCTACCTCAACACCTTCACAGCTACCCCCATTCAGAGGGATTTGTACTTGGTTTAATGCTCTGCTATCCTTGGAACTGAGGTCTTCCTAGTGCAACCCAGGCTAGCCTCAAACTCACCATCCTCCTGCCTCAGCCTCACAGGTAGCTGGGATTAGTAGCAGGCACATGACACTATAACTAGCTGTGAACTCAATAACTTTGTTGCAGCCAGAGCCCCGGACATGCTCGGCAGGAGCAATGTCACTCAGCTACATTCTTAACCCTTTACCTTTCGTTTTGAAATCGAGTCGCACTAAGTTTTCCAGGCTGACCTTGAACTCGTTCTGTTCCCAGGCAAGTCCTGAATTTACATATAATCCACCTGCCTCAGCCTCCAGAGTAGCTAGGATTATAAGCCTGTGTTACCAGGCCAGGGTTTGAACTTGCTAACTTTTGAAAAGGGATTCCCTGCCCCCTCCCCGAAAACTATAGAACTAAACCTGCTTCCAGCTCTTTGCACAGCTGATCCTTCCTATTCCCTGTTTCAGTTCTACTGCCGACTGTGAAGTGATGCTCCCCATGAAGACCCTATGGAAACTGCCCGCCTCCCTCCCCCCCCTCCCCTCCCCAGCTACTCTATCATGTCACACAGGTAACAACACAGATAGCACCTAGCATATTACCATTTACTGGATATCTTCATCCCCTGAGAATGTGCCATTTTGTCCCTATGCTCAGTAAATATGAGTTTGTTTCTCTCTGTATGTGAGAAGCAGCAAAAGGCCCTAAACAAGGAGAGGTTGCGAGGAGATTCTGGAACTTTGAAGAGGTAGAGAAAGCATCTGTCAATCCCAGCACTTCTGGACAGAGCCAGTAGATCCCTCAGTCTGAAGCCAGCCTGTCAAGTTTGAGGCCAGCCAGGGCTATACAAGGAGACCTTGGGAGAGGGGAGGGGGAGGGAAGAAGAGCTTACACAAAGGCATCTGCTTATCTGTGTGGTGAGGGTGGGAGTCCTGGGTGTCCGGGATAGGGAACAAATTACTCTAAGTTTGTGGTTTAGGAGATTTCTAATAATAACCACAGTCATTGGCATGCTGTTTTATACAGTACAAATGGCATCTGAGCAGGGGTTCCTTTTTAAAGTTTTGTTACATTTACTTACTTTGTGTGTGTACAGACACACTCTAACGACATGGCTGGAGTGTATGTATGCATGTGTTTGTGTGCAGGTCAGAAGATAATACGGGAGTTGGTTTCCCCTTCCTACCGTGTAGATCCTGGGGTTGAACTCAGGTTGTCAGGCTTGGTGCAAGTATTTTACCTGTTAAGCCGTCTTGCTGGCCTCTGAGTAGGGGATTTTAGGGTTTACACTGGGGGACAAACTATTTGCAGCCTTTTAAGAGCAAGGGTATAGTATATGAATATATACAGGTGTTGATGGATTGTTTGTGGGGGAGGGTTGTTTGGGAAGCAGTCTCACTTGGTAGCCCAGGATAGTCTGGAACTCATTCTGTAGCCCAATCTGGTCTCCAAGCCTCAGCGTTCCTGCCCCAACCTCCTGAGTGCTGGGATTACACGTAGGAAGCGTCATGCTGCCTGTCTTACTATATGGTTTAAAGATCCTAAGGGGATTTCTCGGGGGTGGAGATATGTTGTGAATTGTTTCTTGTGTTCCTTCACCTGCAGGAAGATCACCAATCATAAGTGACTGGCCTCGTCCCACAGGTGGCTTGGGCCAACTAACATGGATCTGTTGCCCATCCTAGAGAGACGAAGTACTGGACATACAAATACAGGATGGCTTATTTGTATGCTCACAATCATTTACCTGTTCCCAGCCCTCAGTCCCCTAGTGATTCTTGCCCCAAACCAGCTCTGTGTCTCAGCTTAACCTGTTGTCTCCATGCTGTCCCTCTACCGCCAATATCACTGTTTAAAATAACCTCTGTAACCTGCCTGAGTCACCCTCTCGTCCTCCCTGAACCTTCCAGCCTTGACATGCCATGAATTTCAAAGTCTAAGAAATCCTGGAAATGGCTAGGTAGGATGGGTCAAAAGCTTCTCTGAGCCAGACATTGTGACACACACATATAATGCCAGCACTTGGGAGGTGGAGGCAAGCAAATCTGAGTTCCAGGGCAGCCTGGTTTACAAAACCAGTTCCAGGACAGCCAAGGCTGTTACATAGAGAAACCCTGTCTCAATAACAAACCAAACAAACCGACAGCGAGCTACAAAGGGCTAAGACGTAGCTTAGGGATAAAGCACTTTTCTAGCATTTGCAAGGTCCTGGGTTCAATCCCAGCAATGCAAAACCCACAACAACAAAACAACTCTCTGAGTCTCGCCTCTTTACATTTTGGAAGCGTGGGTAATGAGAGAATGGGTAAAGGGGTTAATGAGAGAAGGGCATGAGCTGGGGCCCTGTGGGCTCCTGTCCAGCCCACAAGGTGCCATTTCCTGGGGGCTTTAGGATCTTTCTCTCCTCTGAGTTTTTCCTGCCTACCCCTCACCCCCTTTAGACCAAAAACTCTTTTCCTGTTTCATTCTTGGTTCTCAGCCTGGAAAAAGAAAAGTGAAAATATACAACCAAGTTATTTGACCTTGAAGTGACTTGTCATTAAGTGAGAGGCAAGGTTCTCTGACCAGAAGACACTGAGTTTAAACTGGAATTTTGTTACTTATAGGCTGCACGACTCTGGAAAAGTTATTGCAGCCCTCAGAGCCTTAGTTTCTGACAATCGGAAGCGATTCCTACCTTGAAGGGCTTTTAGGAATTCATGAGATACCACTGAGTCACATTCTGGCCTACTTCCCAGAGCTCAGTGCAAGACTCATTTAAAACACTGGCTTTCTAGTTGGGTGTGGTGGTGCAGGTTGTAATTTCAGCACTGGTAAGGCTAAAGCAAGAGTGTTGCTGCAAGTTCGAGGCCAGCTGGGGACACATAGAAAGACCCACCCCCACATCACAAACAACAGAAATAAAATAAAAGATACCGGTTTTCTAAATCTACCAGCACATTTGAAACAAAAAAAAACCCTAAGATTTTAGCTGTTTAACCCTAAGATTTTAGCTGTGTGACCCCATGTTTAGGGTTCTCAGATGGCTGGGAGGGGTGGGTACTTACCTTCGCCTTCTCCAGGGCTGCTGGTGACTCTGTGTTAGAGCTGGTATGGTTCAGAGTGGCCATCTTCTCCTACTCTTTCAGTAGATGCTTCTAACTAGTATCACCTGCTTTGAACAACAACAGAAACCTAAGTCCTCGGGCAGAATCTGGTTGGTCAGGAATTGCTTGCCCTAGCAGCAGCAGCAGCAGCCATTTTGTGGCCCCAGACCTGCTCGCCCTCGCTTTCAAAGGCAGGCCCCGAAGGCTGCTTCCATACCCTAGTTTTCACACCTCTAGCCAGCAAAGGGTCAAATGGGACAGGGAGACCATCTCCCTAATCCTGTTCCTCGGGCCCCAGGCCTCCATTCTCCTAACAAGTGAAGACCAGGCTGGCAGTTAGGAAGGCAGGCCTAAGTTTTTCCCCCTCGACAGTGAGGTAGAAACTGCTTGGGGAAGCCGGGGACAGGGTGAGTCTGCGGCTCCTGGAAGCCCCTGTCTTGACCGCCTTCAACCTCTCCAGGCTGGGACCCGGACAGAAGCTACAGTTAAAGTCTTTTTGTCTACAGGGCCTGGATGGCTACCCTCCTGCCTCAAGGGACGGGGAAATGGAGGAAAGAAGTCTTCATACTCCATGCAGCTGACAGGGAAAACATGGATTTCTTGGAAGAGGAGAAATAGTCATGGAGGGAGGTTTTAGCAAAGGTGGGACTGACCTATTTGCTGTCAAGGGCTTAGTGTACACCACTACCTCTGTGTGTCTTTCTGTGCGACCGCCTGTCCATGAAATTCTCAACGCCTCAGCCCTACCTCTTGCTGCAGTAGCAGCAGCTCTGGCCAAGCCGCTCAGGCACTAAGATGGGGGGAGATGGGGCGGGGGGGGGGGGGAGGGGGGGGAGGCGGACGAAGAGGACAGCCTGGCAGCGCAATGACTGCTGGGGGTTGTAGTTCTTCCACGCTAGGAACGCTGCCCAGGATACCTTCAAGCTCCCTTACGTCAATAACCAGACCCAGGAACGCCCAAACCTATCTGCTTTTGCGTGAAACCTCCCGCGCTCACCAGTCTCTCCTTTGATTGGGTCACCTGTCTGTCAATCTTCTCACTTTTGTCAACAACTAGCCGTGCGGAAGCACAACTAGACCCGCCCTGCCAGAACTCAATTAAAGAGTTCATTGATGGCGTTAGTCTCCACCAGGAAGAAAAATAGGTCCGGCGGGGAGGGGCGGGGCCTGCGCGCGGAGTGATCCCTAGCTTTGAGGAAGGCGACGAGCAGCTCGGTGGCCGCCGCCGCCGCCATTTTGGGCTGGGAGGAGGCAGCGGAGGGACTCGCTGCGCAGTGAGAGCACCCCATGGGGGGTGGTCCGGGCGCGGGGAGAGGCCGGGCCGAGTGGGCTGCCCGAAGTGGCGGCTCCGGGAGACGGCGGGGAGACGGGTCGGGGGCCGGGGAGGGTGAAGGTTGGTGTCTCCCCGGCCGAGCCCAGTCCTCAAACCGTCCCGGCAGCCCCGCTGCCCCGCAGCCCCGCAGCCCCGCCTGTGAGAGCGGGGCTTTTGGGTCATTACCGCGTATTTCCCGTGATCCCAGCAGAGGAGAGGCCAATAAGACGGCTTCCCCTTTGCTGTGCTTCCACCGGGCCGCGGGTCCTGAGGCCGAGCTCTGCCAAGGCCTCTCCCCACCCCCACGCATTCTGGGTATGGCTGCCAGGCCCGGCGTAGCTAGACCCCCGTCTGAAGGACGAGGTGGGCGCGACGCCAGTTGGAGACACTGGCTCGCAGGGACCGGCCGAGGTTGCCGCTCTGGCCGCACGTCCTCAGCGGTGCTGGTCAGCTGGAGGCTCGGAGGGCGCCCGGCCGGATTGCACCCACCTCTCCCCACCCCCATACACCAAGTCCATCCCACCTCTCGGGGCCGCGAAAAGCAACAGCCCTCTAACTACTATAGCAACCACCACCTCCCCTGGGACCAACTCGATCCGGGCACGTGGAAAGCTCGGGCTCAGTGCTTGGAAATCTCTTGAGCTCCCTTGCCCTCAAGATTTCTCCCATCGAGCCCCATACTCCCCCCCCGATGGCCTGATCTCGAACGTCACCAGCCACTTTTGGAAACTTCTAAAGTGTGCTGGCCCACTTCAAAATTTTACAACAAAGGGATGGGGTTCTGCCCTTGGCAGGGTTGGAACAGAAAATAATTCAGAGTCACCACGGTCCAGTAATAGAAATGGAGTGGCCCATTTCGGATGCTTCAAAAACATCTGTTTGCGTTTTGAAATCCGAGCTGTAACTTATGGGCGAAATGGCTGTGCTACAAGGGAAAAGCGAGCTAATTCCAGTGTGATCTTTGTAAGCCTACACAATGTCCCGTTGACAGTCTTGTTCCACAAACTAAAGAGTGTTTTCTGTGCCAATGTTCCATTGTTACTAGAGGCATACATATCTCCTGTGGATGTAGAAGGTACTTAAGTAGAAAGGGCAGTTTTGATATACTTTATGTATGTGGTATATAGAATTTAGGGGAGACATTTCTTTGAAAGAATAAACTTAAAATTATAGCAGTGCCAGCATTTAAACGACTGGCATTTGATGTGATGTTCTCTTACTGAGTCACAGATTCCTAGAGCTTTCCAGGCTACACCTTCAAATGATAGTTTTGTAGTTCAGCTGTCAGTTAAAACTGTGTCCAGGTAGGCTCTGGAGTAGGTGGCTAACTAGGCATTGGTATCTGTGGGCACCCTGTAATGAATTTTACTAGTTATAGAAGGTCTCATTCCTAGGCCTTTGCTTTAACAGTAGGACCCATGAAAGTTTCTTCAAAGTTGAAGGACTGCTCCCTGTATTAATAAAAAAGTCTTTCTGGCTGGGTGTGGTGGATCTCTTACAAATTCGAGGCCAGCCTGGTCTACATAGAGAGTTCCAGGCCTGCCAGGGCTACATAGTGAGACTCATTTCAAAATAAAAAGGTCTTATGTGATGACTTCATAGTTGAAACTAATTTCTTCCTGTGTCCCTCAGATGCTTTGAAGGAAAAAAAATCTTACAACCAAAAACTAGCGTTCTTTTGGTTTTTTGAGATGTCTTACTCTAGCCCAGACTGGACTCAAACTCAGGGTATTCCTCCTGCCTCAACTACATGAGTGCTGGAATTACAGGTGTGAGCTACTATACCAGGCTGTTTTTCCCCTTGCACTTTTGAAACAGTTTCAGATAGCCCAGACTGACCCTGAACTCCTTGTGTAGTTTAAGCTGGCCTTGAACTTCCTTCCTCCACTTCCCAAGTTCTTGGATTATAGGCATGTGCCGCCACACCCAATATTATTTACTTTCTTTGTGTGTGTTCATGCACACATGTGGAGGTCAGAATTTGTGGCAGTCAGTTTTTCCATCACCTGTGTTCCTAGGGTGAGAACTCCTGTTGTCAGACTTGGCAGCAAGGGCCTCCTAATGGGTCTGTCTGCAGGGTTTTATTACTATTGTTGTTATTGTGGTTGTTTGCTTGTTTTTTTCAGACAGGGTCTCTATTTAGCCCAAGTTGGCCTGGAGCCATCTGTTTGAGCCCCTCAAGTGTTCCCAGGTGTACACCACTGCTTCAGTTGTGATTTAAGATTAAGACAGGGTCTCCTGGAGCCCTGCTGGCCTGGAACTCTTTGTAGCCAAGAATGACCTTTGAACTCCTGATCATCCTGCCTGCACTTCTGAGTGCTAAAATTACAGGAGTGTACCGTCATATACAATTTATGTGGTATTGGGGATTGAACCCAGAGCTTTGTGCATTCTAGGCAATCATACTTCCAACTGAGCTTTATCCCCAGCCCCCATTAGAGTTCTTAATTCAAAATGTGAACTACATTTTTTTTTTGAGACATGGCCGTATTCTGTAGCCCAGGCTGACCAGGCTGACCTAGACCTCATTTCATAGACTTAAGTTAACTTTTTTTTTTTTAATGTTGTATCAGGAGAAACAACATTTTATTTGTTTGTTTATTTATTTATTTATTTATTTATTTATTTGGTTTTTCGAGACAGAGTTTCTCTGTGTAGCTTTGCTTTGCACCTGTCCTGGATCTCACTCTGTAGACCAGGCTGGCCTCGAACTCACAAAGATCCACCTGGCTCTGTTCAGTGGCCTTAAATTCATAGCAGCCCACTTGCCTTAGCTAGGGTTCCAGGTATCAGCCAAGTAGCTAAACACCTGTTTAAGAACTCACTGAAGCATCAGTGTACTGTCCATCCTGTAGTTCCATCTGTAATGTTCACTTTACCCTGATCAAGAAAAGATGAAGAGCCTGGTATGGTGGCTCATGCTAATCCCAGCACTTGGGAGGCAGAGGCAGGAGGAATACCCACAAATTGGAGGCTAACCTTGGCTATAGTTTTAGACTGTCTCCAAAAGAAAAAAGGAAGCCAGGCGCTGGTGGCGCACACCTTTGATCCCAGCACTCTGGAGGCAGAGGCAGGCAGATCTCTGTGAGTTCGAGGCCAGCCTGGTCTACAGATTGAGTTCCAAGACAGCTAGGGCTGTTACATAGAGACACCCTGTCTGGAACCCCCACCTCCAAAAAAATGAGGATGTAGTTCAGTGGAGGAGCATTTAGCTTAGCATGCACAGGAACAGAGAGTTGGAGTGGGGGATGGGTTAGAGAAAGATGGCATGAACTTGGTAGGAGTCTAGTCATAGGAGCTGAAAGGGGGCTTCGAGGTTATCTGTGGTTCTTTTGTCAAGAGTCTATTGGAGGAGGCCCCTAGACTCCTGTGATTCATCCTCCATTGTGAAGCAATCTAGTTAAACCTTTAGATGCTACTAAATGGCAATACTATACCAGGTGCAGAAATGTGTTACTCATTTATAGTTGAAGGCTTAACCGTACTTAAGGATGACACATGAGCTTTTCCATTCCTTGATTTTAAATAGTTGGGAATAGCTGGGAGTGGTGACTCATGCCTGTAATCCTTATACTCAGGAGGCTGAGGTAGGTGATTGTCATATTGGACACCATTCTGAGCTACAGTGAGACCCTATCTTAACAAACAGTGAGAGGGAGAGACAGCTCTGCCTTTAAAGTATGTAAGCATGAAGACCTGAGTTCAGTCCCCAGAACCCAAGTAAAACAAGTTGCTAGGGGCCTGGAGCAATGCTCAGTAGTCATGAGCACTTACTTCTCTTAGTGGACTGGGGCTTCAGTTCCAGGGCCCTTCTCTGACCTCCCTGGGTACTAGGCATGCATGTGGAGCAAATACATTCATGCACACAAACACTCATAGACAAAAGAAAGATGCCAGGTGTGGTGGCCCATTTTTTTAATCCCAGCATTTTGAAGGCACAGGCAGGCTGAACTCTTCTCTGCCCCGCCAAGACAGGGTTTCTCTCTCTAACTTTGGAGCCTGTCCTGGAACTTGCTCTGTAAACCAGGCTGGCCTCGAACTCATAGAGATCCCCCTGCCTCTGCCTCCTGGGTGCTGGGATTAAAGGTGTGCATTACCACCGCCCATCTTTAGGCTAATCTCTTGAGTTTGAGGCTAGCCTGGTCTACAAAGCAAGTTCAAGAACAGCTATGGCTACACAGAAGAAACCCAACTGGGAGTGGGGGATGCTAGAGAGGCAGGATCTCTGGTGTTTGCTGACCAGGCAAACCTGAGTGTACTTGGCTAGTTACAGACCAATAAGAAACCTTGTCTCAACTAAGTAAATAAGAATATGTCTGTGGGAGATAGCACCAAAGGTTGCCCTCTGGACTCCGTGTGCATGTGTATTCACGTGCCCACACGCATGTACCTGCATACACATACACAAAGTGAATACAGACAGTTCTCAGATAGAGCAGGTGAGGCTCATGAAGATCCTAAATGCCTCAGGCTCCTAATTTGAAATGGCAAACATATCTTCCCTCCCAGGCGCTGCTAGTGACCACTCCTCTGTACCTGTGCAGACATCCCTTTCTGCTTCCGAAATAGCTTCTTCCGAAGCTCTGGGGGTCTGGGAATGGAGCTCTGATGGTAGAGTGCTTGCCTAGCACACACGAGCCCCTGTCCTTCCCCTCCCGACCAATAAACTTATTAGCACATATATAAGACCTGCCTTACCAATATATGGCTGTGGCGTACACCTAAGGGAAGCCATCTAAGGAAACTGAGTAGGGTCAGTGTCTCATGGCACCAAAGCAGTTGTCACTATAAAGTAATTGACATTTTATATTTACCTGACTGGCCAACTCCTAGAGACCAGTCACGCTATAGGATTCATAGGCAGAAGTGGAAATGCTTCTCCAAATTACTCCTAGTTACCGATACTTGCTTCTGAAGAAGATACTTGCTTCTGAAATATTTATGCTTCTGTGTGTACTTCCCATGATCCACCCTTCCATCCATCCATCCTTTTTTGTTTGTTTTTGAGACAGGGTCTCTCTGCATAGCCCTGGTTATCCTGGAATTCAATGTGTAGACCAGGCTGGCTATGAACTTAATACGTAGCCAAAGCTGAACTTGAAGTCTCCGTTCTTGCCCTGCCTTCCTGAGTGTTTGAGTTCCATGTGTACCACCATGTGGTTTTTTTCTCTTTTCAGATTGTTTGAATGTTACTAGGCTAAGTGTACATTATTAAGAACTAAACGGAAGATGTTCCTTCCAGTCCCCAATTTGATATCTTGCTTTTGCCTGAAAGTTGTATTGGCATTTTCCAGAGATGCAGAATTACATGTTTAACGTATCCTCCGGGGGCTGGAGAGGTGGCCTCAGTGGTGAAGAGTACAAAGTGCTCTTTTAGGGGGCCCAAGTTCATTTCCCAGCATCCACATCAGGTGGCTTACAACTGTTTGTCCTCTGTCTCCAGGGAATCCAACACCTCTGGCCACTAAGAGCACTTGTACTCATGTTCACACACCCCTACACACAGACACATGATTAAAAATAATAAAATCTTAAAAGAAGGCTTCAGAACTCCATTAATTTCCTCCTGTAGCCTTCTGGAGGCTAGAGCAAGTTCTGTTCATTACCTTATTGGAGAGGTGTTGGTCATTTCCCTCATATATGGAAATATTCTGTTCCCCAAAATACTGTGCACCCTAATAAACTTATCTGGGGTCAGAGACAGAACAGCCACTAGACACAAAGGCTAGAAAATGGTGGCACTCACACCTTTAATCCTAGCACTCCAGAGGCAGAAATTCATCTGGTATCTCTGTGAGTTCAAGGCCACATTAGAAACAGCTAGGCATGGTGACACATGCCTTTAATCCCAGGGAGTGGTGGTAGAAAGCAGAAAGATATATAAGGCATGAGGACCAGAAACTGGAAGCATTTGGCTGGTTAAGCTTTCAGGCTTCTAGCAGCACAGTTCAGCTGAGAGCCATTCGGATATGAGGACACAGAGGCTTCCAGTCTGAGGAAACAAGATCAGCTGAGGAGTTGGCCAGGTGAGGTTAGCTGTGGCTTGTTCTATCTCTCTGACCATCCAGTGTTCACCCCAATAACTGGCCCCGGGTTTGATTTTATTAATAAGAACTTTTAAGATTCATGCTACACTCATATTCTTATATATTTGAAGTACCCCAAAATTCTTACATTTTGCTTCATTGTAGAAGAGTTTTTTGGTTGGTTGGTTTCGTTTTGCCTTTTATTTTGTTTTTTCAAGACAGGATCTCACTATGTAGCCTTGGCTGTCCTGGAACTCACTCTGTAGATCAGGCTGGCCTTGAACTCAGAGATCCACCTGCCTCTGCCTCCCAGTGCCATGGTTTTAAGACAAGGTCTCACTATGTAGCCCTGTCTGGCATGGATCACAGAGATTTGCCTGCCTCTTCCAAGTGGCTGGGATTCAGGAATGTAGATTTTGTTCATTGCAGACCAGTAGCCGTGTGTATGTGCTGGGGAGATGAGTTAGTGGTTAAGAGCTCTTGCAGAGGACCCCGGGTCAGTTCCTAGCACCCACACAGTGGCTCATAACTGTGTGGGACTCCAGTTCCAGGTGATCCAACACACTCTTGACCTCCACCAGGCATGCACATGGTGCATACACATAAATGTAGGTAAAGCACTCATAAATTAAAATTTCAAAAATAGAGATGGGCTTGGTGGAGCATACCTTTAATTCTAGCACTCAAGAGTCAGAGGCAAGTATATCTGAGATTTCAAGGCCAATTTGGTCTACATATTGAGGTCCAAGCTTGTCAAAGCTATATAGTGAGACCTATCTCAAACAAAAAGGGACAGGGGCTAGATGTGGTGTCAGACAGCTGTAATTCTAATTCAAGGCCAGCTGTGGCTACAGAGTGAGTTTGAAGCCAGCTTCGGTAGCACGAGATCGTGTCACAGCAGAACTAGATTATATATATATGTATATGTATATATGTATGTATATGTATATATATGTGTGTGTATATATATGTGTGTATATGTAGATATATGGATAGAGGTAGAGATAGGTAGATAGATGAGTATGTATGTATGTATATGACTTCTGAGGTGACCTTAAAATTCCCTTCTGAATTTTTACTTTGTGTGTGTGTGTGTGTGTGTGGTGTATGCATATGTGCGAATATGCATGCAGAGGCCATAGAGGTCAGGTGCCTTCCTCTTTTGCTTTACACCTTATCTTTTGAGACAGAATCTCACTGGTTGGCCAGCAAGCTCTGGGGAGTGAAAGTCAGGTTCTTATGTTTGAGGATCAACCACTTTATCACTGAGCCATCTCCCCAAACCCTGAATTTTTGCTATTCCTGAAGAAACAGTTTAAGGTAGGTGTGGTTTGTACTCCCAACACTTGGAAGGCCAAAGCAGGAGGATTGCTGAGAGATGTATGCACCATCTTATTCTTGTTCAGCACAGTGACTCTTTAAAAAAAAAAAATAAATAAAACCAGTAGCACTGCTTTTGGGAATTGGAAAAATCACACTAGATTTTCAAGACTTATCATTACCAGTGTCCTGTAGCAGCTCAGCCTTTTGAGTTTTGTTGATGTGGAAAGGTTTGTTGTAGAATCAGAGTTACTGTTCATGTTGTTAGATAATTTTTTCATAATTGAATCTCCTCTTTATAAGTAAAATTCAAGAAAAAATTTATTAAAGTAGTTTTGTTTTTCTGAGACAAAGTTTAGTGTAGACCAGGCTGACTTTAAACTAGGTAATTGAGGATGACCTTGAACTCCAGATCCTGCCTCCATTTACAATTCCAAGCACTTAAATTGAAGGTATACCACCACTATACCACCACGCCCTGTTTGTAGGTTGCTGGGAGTTCTAGGGACTGAACCCTGTATGTTCTACATACTGAACTAAACCCCCCAGCTCTTGGGACATTTATAAGAGCTAAGATAATTGATCTGTCTAAAACAGTCTTTGTTTCTTCAATAAGAACCCAAAGGTGCTGGGTATAGTGGCACATGCACTCGGGTGGCAGGTGGCAGGTGAATCTCTGTGAGCTCAGGCCTGCCTGGTCCACAGAGCAAGTTCCAGGACATCCAGGACTACACAGGGAACCCTGTCTCAAAAAAAAAAAAAGTTTTTCTGAGTTAGTTGTAATGTGTATACCAGTCTACTGGGGAGGCTGAGGTAGGACATGGCTGGAACCTAGGAATTGAGACCAACCTGGACAACATAATGAGACCTGGTCAAAATAAAATAAATTAATAAATAGCTGTGTGTGGTGGTGCTGCCTATAATCCCAGCACTCTGGAGACCTACAGAGAGGTGAATCACTGCAAGTTCAAGTATAGTTTGGTCTACATAGTGAGTTGTTTAGGCCAGAGCTACATAGCAACATCCTCTCCCAAAAAAACCAAATAAATAGGATTAAATTTGAAAATATTTCTGAGTGGTGGCACAAACCTCTTATCCCAGAGTTCAGTAGTCTAAGGCAGGGGAGTTACAAATTTGGCCTATATAGCAAGACTCTCAAAAATAAATGTAAATATTAGGGTCCAGTGAAATAATTCGGTGGCTTTCACTGACGGTGGCCTCCACCAAACCTGATGACCTAAGTTGGATCCTCAGGACTTGCATGGTAGAAGGACAGGACACCTGGTGTCCACAAATTGTCTTCTGACCTTCACTCGAACGGTGTGGCGTGCTTACACATACAAATAGGAGGCCTGGAGAGGTGGGTAAGTGCTTACTAGAACTTGCTGCTGTTGCTGAGGACCTAGGTTTGGTTCCCAGCACCCACATGCCAGCACACAACACCTGTATGTAATCTGGATCCGATACTTTCTTCTGGCCTCTGGACACCAGGCAGGCTTGTAGTGCACTTACATACATGCAGGCACACAGACACATAAAAATAAATCTTTCAAAAACAAAAACATTACATTACTTTTCATTTCTTACACACCAGAAATTTATATTTTTTGTGAGAGTATCGTGGAATTTTATTGCAGTCATGGTATGTAAATGTGCAGTTACTCCCTTCAAGAAAAGAGCCAGTGCTGAGTCTGCTGACTCATGCCTGTAATCTCAGCATTCAGAAGGCCGAGGCAGGATTGTCCTGGTTTTGAGGCTAGCCTCGGGAAAGAGTAAGACTGCATCTCACAATAGTGACAAAAGCCAGCCAGGCCATGGTGGTGCACACCTGTAATCCCAGCACTCGGGAGGCAGAGCTAGGTGGATCTCTGTGAGTTCGAGGCCAGCCTGGTCTACAGAGCAAGATCCAGGACAGGCACCAAAACTACACAGAGAAACCCTGTCTCAAACCCTCCCCCCCACCAAAAAAAAATAGTGACAAAAGCCCACAAATTCAAGTGCACTTCAGGACCTCCGTATAAGTACTTTTATCAATTATAGTCAGTTTTTGACCACATTGTGAATATTTGTCAAACATTAGGCATGTAAGTAGGTTAAGGCAACATATGTAGGTGTTTAGAATTACCTAGAGTTCTGTTTTGGTTTTTGTTTGTTTGTTTTTGAGACAGGGTTTTTCTATGTAGCCCTGGCTGTCCTAAAACTCACTTTGTAGACCAGGCTGGCCTTGAATTCATAGAGACCGCCTGCCTCTGCTGCCTGGCTGGGTTTTGGTTTTATTATGAACTCACAGACATCTTCCTGCCTCTGCCTCTGGAGTATGGAGTATTGGGATTAATGTTTGGTTTCATATAGCAATCATTTGATAAAAATTTTTTTTTTTTTTTTTTTTTTTTTGGTTTTTCGAGACAGGGTTTCTCTGTGTAGCTTTGCGCCTTTCCTGGAACTCACTTGGTAGTCCAGGCTGGCCTCGAACTCACAGAGATCTGCCTGGCTCTGCCTCCCGAGTGCTGGGATCAAAGGCGTGCGCCACCACCGCCCGGCTGATAAAATTTTTTAAAAGACAATATTTTTATTAATTTCATGCATGCATTCAGTGTTGTGATTTGATCAGTTTCCTCTAACTCCTCCCAGATCTACCATACCACCTCTCAATTATTGATTGATTGATTGATTTGTTGTAGCCTGCTGATTCCAGTTTGTACTCCCATTTGTACATCCATTGGGGCATGGTGGACCTGCTAGGTGCCACATCCCTAGACAAACAAACAAAAATTGCCAATCCTCCCTCCTCAGTATTGGGTGGAGGGGGGGTGTTGATCCCTTGTCTCTTTGTGCTGGAATGTTGACGCCTTGATTTTCTGAAGGTGCACTATTAGGTTGTAGGGTTTTTGTTCTGCTTTTAGATTCTGTGGAGTCCTTTTGTTTTTCTGCCTCCTGTGTCCCCAGACCTGGAGATCAAAACCAGAGTCTTGGTGCAGGCTAGGCAGGCACTCTGCCACTGAGCTGCAACAGCCCCAGCACAGTTTCTCTAACTTTGAAGTCATTAGGGTAAAGTATGGATTGGTTTTTGTTTTGATGATGCTGAGTATTGATCCCAGTGCTAGTCAAGTGCTCCAGCTGCTCTGTCACTGAACTGCATCACAAAGCCATGGTTTTAGGAGATAAGCTTCTACCATATAGCTCAGACTGGCTTCAGACTCTTCTATTTTCCAAGTGTTGGACTATAGGTGTGCAAATAATATACCTGGCTTTAAAGTGTGTTTATTCATATTTTCCCCAAGTGAAGGATTTTTTATTCTGGGTGAAGTGGAAAGTAAACCACTGATCAAATATGCAACTGTTGTGTTCTTGAGAGAGCCAATAACGATTGCTAGAATTGACAAGTGCAGGCCCCCACACCTGACTTTTTTATGTGGGTTCAGGGAACAAACTCAGGTTCTCAAGCTTTCATGGCAATCGGTTTACCAAGTTACTATGTTCCCTGCCCCCTCCCCCTTTTATTACTTTGAGACAGGGTCTCACATAGCCAGCCCAGGCTGGCCTAGAACTTGCTATGTAGAGGACAGTGACTTTGAACTTCTGATCTTCCTGTTTCTACTTCCTGAATGGTGGGATTACAGGCATGAGTACATGCCTGGGTTATCAAACTCAAGACCGTGTACACGATAGAGAACCACTGTGCCAACTGAACTACATTATATTCCCAGGCCATTATTTAAGGGAAAATCTAGCCGGGCGGTGGTGGCGCGCGCCTTTGATCCCAGCACTCGGGAGGCAGAGCCAGGCGGATCTCTGGAAGTTCGAGGCCAGCCTGGTTTACAAAGCGAGTTCCAGGAAAGGTGCAAAACTACACAGAGAAACCCTGTCTCGAAAAACCAAAAAAAAAAAAAAAAAAAAAAAAAGAAAATCTATTTTTCGGATCTAAATCACTCTTGAGTTCTCTGGGTCTGTCCCCTAAAACTCTGAAATCAAAAGGATTCTACCTCTTAGTGGTCTCTATGTTTTTGACTGGCCCAAGAAAAGTTCTGTCTGTCAGTCTGGGAAGCAATCTCCTCTCATTTACAGCCATAGTACAAGGAAAGGAACAAGCGGAAACTGTTCACTTGTAAGCCAGGTCTTCTGAGCAGCTGTTAAAATGCTTGGCAAAAGACTTGCATGGAAGGTTGGGGTGTGTGGGGGGTGGGGTGGAGGATCATTTGTCATCACAACCCTGTTACTACAGGCAACTCATCGTCTTCTCTGCTGGAAGAGCAATAGTCTCTGTTTCAATCTAGGAAGTTGATAGAAGAGTTTATGTTAACATTTATCATTCCAAGAACAGATAGAAAAATGTTAGTGCCTCTGAAATATTGAGACAGAAATTTGCATAACCCAAGTGAAGTAGAATAATTTAGAGATACTTAAAACTAAGTATTTGTGTATTATTAAAAACTGGATTGTTTTGCCTCCTCAAAGTAGGAGGTACACCTTTTCCTAATGATAAATACATTTAAGGTCTTCCCAGAGTGGATTCTGGACATACCTTGTTTCTAGTAGTAGGAGAAATAGGTTGTTTCTAGTTAAATCTTTCTTAGGAAAATGATCTCAAATCAGGTTTTCACTGCTGCATCCTACTGTGGTGCAGTCAAAATGAGGCATGGCTTTGCATGGTAAAGCCAGAGGGCACTGTTGCTGCTTTCTGCCAAACAGCCAGTTTTCTAGGGCTGCTGCATGATGTCATAGAAGAAAAAATGAAAAACACGAAGAAAACTATTTCAAAATAGATATTTAATGCAATCTTTAGGTCAAAGAAAAATTGGTTTTTACAGTTTCTGCAGTGAACCACCTGCCAGGATAGGACCAGCACAGTCTGGTTTTAAAGACCCCAATTTCCTCCTACTGGCACAGTTTCCCTTGATTTATTGATTTGTATATGCTGCTTATGCACCATAAGGAGCATTTCATTCTTGAAATTTCCATCACCTCCACTGTTGCCAATTTAGCTGCCAGAACAGGCAGAGAAGGGCGCCCCCCACCTTGTGTAGGGGTTCTTGACCACCAAGGAACTGGACAACCTCCTGAGTCTCTGGAACCCGTGGGTGTGTGTGAATATATATCTCACAAGGCTACATAAATTATGAGGTCCATGGACCCCCAAGGCTCCCCTGTCGTTTTTAAGGCTACAGGTTAAGGAACCGGTGTGCTAATAACTTGAGCAATACAATGGCCCTAGGGAAACACTGACACAGGTCAGGTGAAGGGGGGTTGGATTAACTATACTGACAAAGAACAATGGTTGAATTTATGATTTTTGACTCTGTGGTAGGAGTTAGTTCTCAGAGCCTTCCTGCATTTTCAAGAGAAGTACCTAACCTAGGCAGCTGTAGATTGAGAATAGCCGCTGTACTGGTAACATGCAGGGTTTCTGTCCATCACCTAACCCAGCCCTCTCACGACCCAGCTTTACTTGCAGAAAGGGGCATTTCAAATTTCAGTTTGATTCTAATGGAAAGGTCAGCTTTTCTTAAAGAGAAAAGTACTTAAGTATTGGAGAACGAAGCTAAGTCCTTGGATCACTTAGCCATTTCAAGTCCAATATTCTGTCTCTAACAGGTTAACATAAAGAGTTGCCCCACAAGTTTTATCTCCTGCTTGTACTAAGAAAGCAAGTTTACCAGGAGCCTCACCTAGGCATCCAGGAACTCCTAGCATTATTGGAGTGGCGGGGGAGGGCTTAGAAGGGAAGCCAGTATTACTGAAAACTTGACATGTAGAGATGAAATGATTCTTTCAGTTATCTAACAAATTGCTAAATTAGGTTTATACTTTTGCTAGCACACTTCTGAAAGGCCATCAAGGGGCAGATGCTAAGCTCTGCCTGTGGCCACTTTCTATTCCCCCAAATACCCAGCAACTGGTTAATTAAGAAAGAAAAGGCATTAGGAAGCAAGCACACTTAAGTACTGAAGATAAAACTGAGTGTATTTTACCTGAACTGTATTTTGAAGCATATTAAAACGATTGGGGGGGGGAACAATTTCAAGTCTTTTTGCAAACTGATAAATTTAACTTTTTAACCCTCTTCAAAAGTACAATCACACAATCACGATTTTGAATCTCTAGAAATCACACTGAAACTGTTACATTTACAAACATTAAATTTATTATAACTAGAATGACTGCAGTGGGTCTCAGATTTGGCCACCTCATAGCTCCGCTTAAGGAGGGGATTTTTTTTTTAACAGAAAAATGCATTATAACTTGGTCAAATTACTTGCACATTAAGAAACAACGTCTAATGAGGAAAACAAGAAAAGCAACCCTTCAGTTTCACATAATTAAAGAACAGGAGAAAGCACACAAGCAACATCATAGCTAAATTTACCAAACCAAAGCCAGGGGGATTTTCTCTTCTGATTATGTGTCATAAAAAGGTCCGCTGTCTTATATACACATGTATATAATGTTACATTCCAGCACTGTAAAAAGTCCCCTTTGCCCCCTCCCCCCAAAAGTTTTCAGTCTAGTCGCCGAACTTGGAGAGCGGCGCTCGCTCCTGCTGCCGGTGCAGTTCGTTCTCGGTCAGCAGCTGGAGGTTCTCGGCGCGCAGCCGCTCCAGCTCCAGCTCCAGCTCCCGCACTCGCGCGTCGACGCCACCCAGCCGCTTGCTTTCCAGCCGCAGCCGGTTATTCTCGTCCTCCTTGCGCGAGAGGCACTTCTCCAGCTCCAGGTACTCTTTGATGAGCTCCTGCTTGCTCATGTTCTGCAGGCTCTCGGCGTGGTACCGTTCGTACGTCTCCGAGAAGTCCCGCTGAAGAAACTCGCTGCCGTCCCCTCCCATGCCATCGCTGCCCCCGTCCTCCTCACCAGCTTCTTCCACAAAGTCCTCATCGCTGGTGTCGTCGGATTTGGCGGCTGCCCGCTTTGGGTAGAGGCCGGTTTTGAGGTCAGGCTCCTCCTGATCGTGGTCATCCATGAGGAACTGCGTGGTGTTATAGGGCGCGACCGGCTGGCCCTTTGCGAACATCTCAGCTCGAACCCGCGAGGCTCGCAGGCTCTGCTTCTCGTCGAACTTTTTCTTCTCTTCCCAAGTCAGCTTGTAGTATGGCTTCCAATGCCGCTTCTTCTTGGAGGGGCGTCTCCGATGCTTTTTCTTGCCCAGTTGTCTCTGCTGCTGTCCCCATGCTTCCTCGCCTCCAGCGGCAGGAGCCCCCAACTTGGTGGCCTCCGAGTCATGACCTGGCAGGACAAGGGACATCGGTTCCCCCTCCACCGACGGGGAGGCACCGCCAGTAGATAGGTCCTCCCCATTCTGGCCCTTCTCGCCCGTTTCCAGGCAGCTCGACTCTGAACAGTCATTGGTCTGCAGGGGGGGCGGCTGGAGCTTCAGGCCCCCTTCTCCCTCCTTCCCCGGACGGCCACCGGACTGCGGGGACGCTCTCGATTGCCACCTACTGTCCTCGTTGGGCACCCGTTCCTCCGCGCCTGGGGGGCGCTCAGAGTTCTGCTCCTCATGGACAACAGCAGCACCTGTACAGTTGCTAGTTTGAGGCTGGTGTTGATGGTCTGACAAGAGCGGCTCGGCCATGGCTTAGTAGAGTCCTCTTCTGGAAGTTTGAGGAATTTTGCCTTAAGGAAAAAGACGTTTTTCTTTCTTTTCAGAAAATGTCCAACAAAGTCCTCTTCGGCCGGTAATTACTGCAGTGACGCCTTTCGTCCGTCTTGTCAGCAAACTCCAATCGCAACTTGGAGTTAAGTCAATAAAGGGTTAAGCGCTCACAAGCGTGGCCAACTAGCAGGTCCAAGGGGGTGCAGCGGCAGGCACAGTACGTAATGTTCAGAGGGGTGGGCTTCACGCCTCCCCGCCGAGCGCTCCCACGATGGAGGAGTTGGTGGCAAGGAGATGAGGTTTAAGTCCAATGGGTTAAACCCAGCCCCGAAGGGGTTAAAACTACCCGATGACGCTGCCTCCGAGGGGCCGAATCCACAAAGGGTTAAATCCCCTGCCGCAGAGCCCACAAGGGGTTAAAGTCCCAGAGCTACCTCCTCCCACTTCCACGGGTGTCGCTCCAACCCGAGCTCCCAGTTCCCCAGGCCGGGCCGGAGCCTTAGCCGAGGACAGACAAACTCATCTCCCCTCTGGCTCGATGCTCCGCTCAGTTCTCCTCCGCCTCCTCCTCTTTTCCTCCCTCCCTCCCTCCCCCTTCAGACAGCTCTTCTTCCGCCTCCTCCTCCGGCTTCCCCTCCCAACCTGACTTTCCACCTGCCAACTTCCAACTGCTGTCTCCTAGCCCTCAGCGCCTCTTATATATAGAAGCCCGCTGGCCCCGCCCGTGCGCATGCGTAACGGAGTCCCCGAGTGGGGCCGCCGGGAGTCGTAGTCCGCTTCTTTCGGACCCGCCGTCCACGCGCGCCGTGCAACGTAGCCAATCGCAGAGCGCGTAGGGGGCGTCTCCCAGGCCGCCTCCTTCCATCGCTTTGCAGTCGCTGAAGAAACGTGAGCGGTCATTGGGCAAGAGTTATTCGTCTCTCTGAGGAGGGAAGGCCAATCGCAGAGGAGATGGGGCGGGTTCTGGACCATACCATTGTGCTTCAGGAATACAAGAAGATTCCAAGACCTTTGGGAGCCTGGACGGAATATTTTTATTAAAAGGTGCGTTTCAAAGACCACTGTCGTATTCTGTTCTCGGCGGAAAGGTTCTGATGCTCACAAACGGTTTTCATCTAGTGCAAAAATGGTTTGTCCCTAAAAAGTAGTCCCTAAAGTGTAAAGGAGGATTACATCCTCTAAAGAGAGATGTTAGTCACGATTACTGACATTGGATTCTTAAAGTCACAATAATGTCTCTAAGGCAGGTGACGAGCTCCTGGGAGAGAGATAAGCGGAAGGATATTGTGGACGAATATTTATTAAAGAAAAAACCGAAAAGCGCATGAAGAAGTAAACAAATGAAGAATTAAGAAGTGCCGCCTTAAAGGGACAGTGTGACGGTCTGTCGTGCATCAGCCTCAGACTAGGCCTCGGGAGATGAGAGGGCGGGTTCGAGTCCTGAGTGACGTCGGCCCCCAGGCTACCCTCGGGACCCCTGGGTGAGAAGAGCCACCCTGGCCGAGAACCTTCTCCACACCAGAGGTGACAGCAAGATGGTCATCCGCGGCCTCGCACTTCGCCTGAGCCCATCGAAAGCGCGTGGTGGGGGTGAAGGACTCGCCCGAACCCGGGATCCGGCCGAAGAAAATGGCCTCCCGGGGCCCCGGCCTCGTCGCTCCTGAGCCCGCACACCTTTCCTAGCAGCGCCAGGAGCGAGGGCCTGTTGATGCACGTCTCTGCGGGGAGGGAACCAAAGTCAGTGCGTTTCCGAAGGAAGCGGGGTGTTGTCCAGAGATGAGACGGGGAAAGAGGCTTCGAGGAGGACTGGAGGCCGGCCCTGAAAACGGGCGTGCTGGGCCCAGGGCCGGAGGGTAGATGGGGGTGAAGCGGGGGTCCTGTGCCCCCCAAGAGGAGTGCAGACTCTGATCTCCCACTCGAAGGACCCTGAAAACTCTCTTTAATCCCCTTGGCATAATTACCGCTTCTCCCTTTGCTGAGTACCCAGTGACCCATGCTTCTTATTTCTTCTCACGTTCCAGCCATGATTCAGTGAGGTTCTACGCACAGAACTATTTGACCACCACAGCCATGGGAGACAGGCCACAATTCAGCCTCCATTTTAGGTAAAGGAAGCTCCAAGACTTGGAGAAATAAAGTGACTTAGCCAAGGTCACCCGACAATTAAATGGCAGCTCAAACTAGAGCTTGTGTCTTCCTGACACCCAATACCATTTATTTTTGTCAGAAACACAAAATCCAAGGTCTGGAAAGCTGGCTCAGCAGTTGAGAGCCCTGGCACCCCACAGGGTGGCCCACAATTGTCTCCAGATCCAGGGGATCTGATGCCGTACATGGTTCACACATACACGCAGGTGGGGGGAACCTCAGATACATAAAATAATAAAAATAATTTAAAAGCAAAACACAAAATCCTTTCCCCCACCCCCTCAGGAACTCTGGATTGTTTCTTTTTATTTCCAGCAACTTCAAATGGTTGCAAACAATGCATATGGCAGTCATTTGTTAGGGTAAAAAGATAGGTTTTGAGTTTCAAGTTGCTCAGACTACACTAAGAAACCCAACCACAGTGAGCCAAAATGGCAAGCAAAGGAAATCTATTTTGCAACTTTGTGAGCCAAGCTGCTTGGGACTTGGGGACCTTGTGGACAGGTGGTGTGGAACAATTGAAGTAGCATGAAGGACACTTTACTTTCTTTGGTGTGGTCTTTCCTGAGACGCAGACCCTCCTGCCTCAGCCTCCACAGTAATTACAACTATAGGTTCATGTCACCTTACCGGGTTAAAGGCCTTTTATAAAGAGTAAAAGGATTTAGGAACTTCAGAGTGATGATGGGGGTGTGGGGGAGGGGAGGAGCAGTCTGTACGCAAGGCTGTCTCCAAGGGGAAAGCAAGCAGGAATGCCCCCGGGGAACATTCAGATGTTTTGAAAATTACCATTCTAGCTCGTTTTCCATGTACTTCCAGAAACTCATGTCTGTCTGAAAATCCTGCCTTTCTCTGTCTTCATCCATTACTTAGGAGGCACCAGGGACGAAGAAAAAGGGCATAGGATGTGGGAGAAGATGGCTCAGTAGTTAAGAGCACTTGTTCTTGCAGAGGACCCAGGCTCAGTTCCTAACAACCACGTGGCAGTTCACAACTGTAAGTCCAGTTCCGGGGGGATCTGGTGCTCTCTACTGACCTCCACAGTGCCAGGCACACGAGGTGCAGGGACACACGTGCAACAAAACGCTCACATGCATAAAATGTAGCTTTAACATTGTTTATGAGGAGCCGGGCGGTGGTGGTACACGCCTTTAAACCTAGCACTCGTGAGACAGAGCCAGGCGGATCTCTGTGAGTTCAAGGCCAGCCTGGTCTACAGAGCAAGATCCAGGACAGGCTCCAAAACTACGCAGAGAAACCCTGTCTAAAAAAACCAAAAAGTTAAGGTTGAAGCTAGACTAAGTTTACTAGGCAGGCCTACACGTGGGGTCTCCTCTATAATGTAAGACATGATCCCCCGGCTGTAGAACTCCAGAACCACAAGCCCTTTGACGGGCATTTTCCACTTTCGGTCATTGTCAAACCTCTCAACTGCCTTATGATGAAAAGACACAAGTCGATCCGGACCCAGGACAGTTAATCTTTCAGTCCAAGTTTGCAGAGCCAGCATATGACTTGTGAGGCACTTGTCCTGCATCCTGGTCCCAATTTGATCAGCTCCCACTGCCCAGCCGATGTCTGCCTTGATCACAGGTTTTTTCAACCTTTTTGCCTGTGACCCTGGACTGCCCTGCAGAGCCTGTGCAGTGAGTGGTGTCTGTCCTTAGGGCTCCCCTCCCTGCTGCTAAAGCCCCAAACAGTGACTGTATTTTCCCTGGGGCCTAAGGACAGCCGAGCCTGGGGAAGTGGTCGGATCCACAGTGTTAGGGAACTTACAGGAACCGGTCTAGGGATCTCCAGTACCATTTCCTTTCCCAAAGAGCAAGGGAGAGCCCGGGGCCCAGTTGGTAGCAGCTGCCAGTAGCTAGCCCCGTGGGCACTGAGTACAGGAGGTACTGGAGTGCTTAGTTTAAAGCTGAATACGAGCTAGTGGCTAGACCCAGACAGGCACATCAGCGTGGACACGGGCCACCTAGGCAGTTGGCAAAAGTTCCAAGGCCAAGCAGCTCAAGAGGTCCGTGCAGGCACTAGGTCCACCACACTTGGGGGGGGGGGGGGTAGGCAACAGTGGACCTGCCCCTACCCCTCAGGATAGAGGCTTCCAGTGGGTGGGCCTGGGCCTTCTAGAAAGTTCTCTGGGAATAACAGATGTGATGATAGGGAGTACCAACCAAGACTTAAGGGCTGGGTAAGCTGCAGCACTATTTGGAGCCCACCGCTGGGTACCCCAATCCTTAGTGCAGAGTGCAGTTGGGCCAGCGGCCCTCCCTCTGGGGCGGGGCCAACCAACGCCCAGCTCCCGGTAAGAACTCCAGGCCTCCAAGCTGTCCCCTTCCCCCCACCCCACCCCGTGCTCTCTGACCCCAGTACGAGGCCTGTTTTCTCCTGGTTCCTCTAGGGAGGAGGGAAGATATTCCTTATAAGGCAGCCCTAGCTTCTGCAGGGCACTTGGGGAGGGAGGGGGACCGGACTTGTGTCCCGCGCGACCCGCCCGTTTCCCGCTCTTTTCGTGGGCGCCCAGACGGCAGACTGAGGTTTTCTTTTGTTTAATGAAGCGTTCAATTGCACGTGAATCTTCAGTGAAGTCCTGAGCGCGATGTGTACTTGTGCGTGTGTGCGGGGCGTCCCAGCCCCCAGCCTGCACACTCCTCCCATTCCTCCCCGGTGCTCCGGGCTCCAGTCTTTCCTGTAACCTTCCAGCCAATCAGTCTTCAGGCCAGGTCCAAGTCCCAACTTGCCCAAGAGCCGAGCCTCGGCAGGGAGCCGACTCGGCGGGAGCAAAGTCAGGTGACCCAGAGGGTGGGGTCGGAGGGTGCTCACCGCCAACCCCAAGGCTAGGATGTGCACCATGACAGCAGCCAACCCGACAGCCTGGGGACCCGGGGCGTCGGTGCGAGCTGCAGGGGAAGGTGGGGTCTTATGGGGCCCCCACTAAAGGAGGGAGTGCCAGGGTGAAGGAGGATAGGAAGGGGATTTCTAATGCTGTTTCCCTAAACCTAGGGAGGCTCAGGGCACAGCAGGACGTGTGGGGACTCATTAGCCTTCTCAGTTGCTAGAGAGACCCTTTCCTTTAGTCACCTCTTCTGGGTCCGAAACTGTCGGAAGAGCCACTGGACAACGAAGGGCCACAGGATAAAGAAGAGCAGCGTGGGAGCCGAAAGCCCTAGGGGCCAAAGCCGAGTCCTGGGTGGCCTCTGCAGCCAAGAGGGAAGGAGTCAGAAGCCAGCCCAGGTCATACCATATCCC
The DNA here is from genome assembly GCF_007827085.1 of Peromyscus californicus insignis. Classification (NCBI taxonomy): domain Eukaryota; kingdom Metazoa; phylum Chordata; class Mammalia; order Rodentia; family Cricetidae; genus Peromyscus; species Peromyscus californicus. The sequence goes on from NW_026294551.1 coordinate 19,632,560, forward strand.
CCCCCCCTTTTTTTTTTTTTTTTTTTTTTTTGGTGTTTCGAGACAGGGTTTCTCTGTGTAGTTTTGGTGCCTGTTCTGGATCTCGCTCTGTAGACCAGGCTGGCCTTGAACTCACAGAGATCGCCTGGCTCTGCCTCCCCAGCCCAGATTCAGTACAGCCCTCCTAGTAGCCTGCTTCCAGACTCATTCTGCTTGGCCTCCCTGAGACTGGGGAGGTGCTCCACTAGCCTGCGGTGCTCCCCCTCCCCCATCCTCTCTCACACAGGGGTCCAATCCCAGGTGATAGGAGAGATTGTGGGAGACTAGCTTCCAAGCCGGCTCCTCCAGGCTGCAAAAGAAGGACCCGGCTAGTAGGAATAAAGACCTGTACTGTAAAGCACATATCACATATTTCAAACAAGGACCCGGGGTTCTCAGATGTAAGTTTCTAAATATCTATTCTAGAAGGAGCTGGGACTCCTGGGAGGAGTAGCTGATTCTAGGGTCGGGGCAGGGAAGGTGAGGCAGTGTGAGACATCTTGTACTAAAAAGCTAGAGAGCCCCTAAAAGATGAACTAAGGGTCTAAGAACAGGATCTGGCTTGAAAGGATCTCCAAAGTTGTGACAGTCTAGTTAAAAAAAAAAAAAATAATGTAGGGAGCTGATAAGATAGTTCATTGGCTAAAGCCTGCCATACACCCCTGATTGCCCGAGTTCAATCCCCAGAGCCTACAGAAAGGTAGGAGAGAACCAAAGTTTTCCTCTGATTTACACACACACACACACACACACACACACACACACACAGCAGTGCACAGTGGAGGCTCTAACTCCACTGGGAGTATCTAACAAGGTCAGCACTGCACAGACATGGCGCATGGACAGACGTTCAGGCAAAACACTCGTGTACACGAACACACAAAAAGAGCTGGATATATGGCTCTGTGGTAGGCACCTGCCTAGCATGTGAGGTGCTGGGTTCAAAACCCAGAACTGCAAAAAACAAAAGAATGATTACAGATGATTAAAATGATGAATCTTTAAAATTTAGGAGTCTGTGACGATAAGAAAACTAGAAATGATACCACTGAGGAGGCTTGCCAGCCAATTCCTTGCCTTAAATATTAATTAGGGTCTGGAGAGAGGGCTTAGCAGTTAAGAACACTTGTTGGTCTTGTAGAGAGGCTAAGTTTGGTTCCCAGCACCACGTGATGACTCAGTCATCCATAACTCCAGTTTCAGGGGACCCGACACTCTCTTGAACTTCATGGGCACAAGGCACAAACACGTCACACAGACATGCATGGAGGCAAAACACTCAAGGACATGAAATTAACGTTGACAAAGAAATAATTAAATAAGCCCAGGCTGGGGATGCAGCTCAGTGGTCAGCACTTCCTAGCATGTGCAAGGCCCTGTGCTCTACCACAGCACCATACAACAAAAGATAAAGAAGATGAGCTGGGGTGGGGGCAGAGCCAGGTGGATCTCTGTGAGTTCGAGGCCAGCCTGGTCTACAGAGTGAGATCCAGGACAGGCACCAAAGCTACACAGAGAAACCTGAAAAACCAAAAAAAAAAAAAAAAAGAGAAGACGGGCATGGAGGCCCTTGCTTGTAATCCTAGCACTCAGGAGGCTGAAGCAGGAGGATCATGGGTGAATTCTAAGGGCTAGACTGGCCTGCATATCAGGATCCTGTCTCAAAGAAAAAGAAAAAAGGAGGAAGAGGAAGAAGAGGAAGAGGAGGAAGAACAGGGTCCTGTTTCAAAAAAGAAGCAGAAAAAGAAACCTTGTTTTTTCCGTGGTTAACAACTTTGTTTCAGGAAACCTTACAGAAAACAAAATGTTAACCTGTTGGAGGAATAAGAGAATCGAAAATCAGATTTTTGCAAGCACTAAATAAATTGCTGTCCAGGCAAAGATGAGCAGGTGTCAAACACAGCATGGCAAGTAGTTGATGAACTGGATATTTCATGGCTTCAAAAGGAAAACTTGACATCATGGAGTTGGGGCCAGAGTGTCACCCTTGCATCCAGACCAGCAGTACACACTAGACTCACTAGTGGTAGAAGGCCAGATACCACCTGTCCCATGGGTGTCCCCTGATATGAGGGGCATCACTCTGATATGGCTTGTTTGTAAAACAATAATGGTTTGGTTTTATTTGTGTGTGTGTGTGTGGGGGGGGTACCTATCACGGTCTGGCTCCCTGGAGCTGAAGTTCCAGGCATTTCTGAGCTGCCTGATATGGGTGCAAGGAAGTGAACTTAGGGTCTCTGGATGAATAGGAAGCACTCTTAATAGCTGATCAATCTTCCCAGCCCCCAGATTTCTGTTTTTAATTTATTGAAGGTCTTATTTTATAGTTCAGGATGGCCTGGAACTCACAGCAACCCTCCTGTCTCAGCCTCCAAAGTGCTAGGATTACAAGTGTAAACTACATTGGGCAGCAGAGGGAAGGAGACAGAGGCAGGCAAATCACCATGAGTTCAAGACCAGCCTGGTCTGCATAGTGAGTTCTAGGCTAGCCAGAGCTACCCAGTGAGACTCTATCTCAAACAGAACAAAACAAACAACAAACAAAAGCCCAAGGGCTAGCTAGATGACTCAGTAGTTAAGAACACTTGCTGCTCTTGCAGAGGGCCTGGCATTCACATGGCAGCTCACAACTGTCTTTGATTCTAGTTTCAGGGGATCTAACACCCTCTGCTGACTTCTGAGGATACCAGGCACACATGTGGTACACAGACTTCCATGCAGGCAAAACACTCATACACATAAATGTAACTAAAAAACCAAAACACTAAAACCAAAAACTTGTCTCTGATGGAACCTTGACCAGAATGCTTAGCGGGATATTAAACCAGTCTTTGTATCTCACACTCATTTCACAGGAAATACAATGAAAAGGAAACCGGACATGATTAGACCCCAAAAGTGGGACACTCTGCATGCCCCGATGCCAGGACTAGTTCAGGCTGAGGAATGTTAGATGCTGAGCTGAATGCCCTAGGTTTGGCATCTGCCTTCCTGCAAAGTCAACAACAGCCATAATGATGACGACCTACGGACACTGTGACCCTGCACTGGACAACAGCAGCTGGAAAGCAGCTTCACAACTAGGAAAATCTGAGCTTGGATTGGCTATCTGGTGATACTAAAGAATTGTAATGAAATATATTCAGAGTAGAACTTTATGGATGTGTGTGTGTGTGTGTGTGTGTACATATACATATACTTTTTTTTTTTTCTTTTTGGCTGGCTTAGGACTCAGTGTGTAGCTTAGGCAAGCCTCAAATTTCATGAATCCTCCTGACTGCCTCCAGGGTGTTAGGATTGTAGGTATGCTGTAACAATCTACTTAAAAATGCTGAGGACCAAGCCGGGCGGTGGTGGTGGCGCGCGCCTTTAATCCCAGCACTCTGGAGGCAGAGCCAGGCGGATCTCTGTGAGTTCGAGGCCAGCCTGGGCTACCAAGTGAGTTCCAGGAAAGGCGCAAAGCTACACAGAGAAACCCTGTCTCGAAAAACCAAAAAAAAAAAAAAAAAAAATGCTGAGGATCAAGCCAGGTGGTGGTGGCACACGCCTTTCATCCCAGCACTTGGGAGGCAGAGGCAGGTAGATCTCTTGAGTTCAAGGACAGCCTAGGACAGCCATGGCTACACAAAGAAACCCTGTCTCAAAAAACTTGAAAACAACAAAATGCTTAGGATCAATGAGAAGGGTTAGCAAAAAAGGATGCTTGCAGCCAAGACTGATGGCTCTCCTTTAATCTCCAGGACTCACATGGCAATTGTCCTGTGACCTCCACATGTGCTCCAAGGTATGCATGCACATGGACACACACACACACACACACACACACACACACACACACACACACACACACACAGTCACCACCACCACCACCACCCCATTTTATCCAGGCCTGATGTCACAGGTCTGTGATTTCAGTTAGGTAGCAAATGCTAGCTTTAAACTTCTCTTCTCCCCTTTGGGTGGTGCTAGGTTGAGCCTAGAGCCCCTTGGCTCCTAGGGAAATGCCCCATTGCTGAGCTGTCTCCCCAGCCCTACCCCAGCCACTCTATCATCTATAAAACAGACTCTAATTTCAAATGGGCAACTTAGTAGTAAGACCTTGTCTCAAATAATAAACGAGCTGATGATGTGGCTTAGGAGGAGAGCCCTTGCTTAGAAGTCCCCAGTACAAGATGAGGGGTGGCTTTGGGGCGGGGGTATCCTTGGCATTTCAAGTGGGTAAAAGGTAAAACAGAAAAATGATGCTGTGGGGGAGGGGAGGCAGTGTTGAAATCCCTGTCACCAGGGCTCAGATCCACCATGCTCAGTAGGTTAGGGGTCACACCAGAGATCTCCAAATAGAGCGAGCAGGCCCATGCCTGTTTTAGACACCCTTTTACCAGGCTTCTCACTAGGGTGGGCACCAGGAGACTTGGGGCCACCCCGTGCTTCATCACTGCCTATTAACCATCAAAACAATAACAAGAGAGCCCATTGGAGAGATTGTCAGGTACTGGGGACTGCAAAAGCAGTTCAGTGAAGGTCGCCCATGTTGTGTGCCCCCAGGTAAGTGAAATTCTCAGGCCTCAATTTCCTCTTCTGCAAAAGGGAAATAAAGCCAGGAGTGGGGGGGGAAGGCCTGTAATCTCAGCTTTGGGAGGCTGAGGCAGGAGGATTGTAAATTCTAAGCCTTTGGGCTACATAGCAAGATCATGCCACAAATAGACAAAAGCCATATATATATATATAATATATATATATATGTATATGAGATAGATAGAGAGAGAGAGAGGAAGAAGGAGGGAAAGGGAGTGAGAGGATATCAGTAAATCAGCAGCAAGGCAAAGAACTGGTCTAGATTAAAAAACATTTATGCGGGGGTGGGGGGGGGGTGGGGGGGGGGTGGCGTACTCCTTTATCCCAGCACTTGGGAGGCAGAGGCAGGTGGATCTCTGTGAGTTTGAAGCCAGCCTGGTCTATAAAGTGAGTTCCAGGACAGCCAGAGCTATTACAAAGAGAAACTCTGTCTCAAAAAAAACCTGAAAAAGCCGGGCGGTGGTGGCGCACGCCTTTAATCCCAGCACTGGGGAGGCAGAGCCAGGCGGATCTCTGTGAGTTCGACGCCAGCCTGGGCTACAGAGCGAGATTCAGGACAGGCACCAAAACTACACAGAGAAACCCTGTCTCGAAATAAAATAAAAAATAAATAAATAGCCGGGCGGTGGTGGCGCACGCCTTTAATCCCAGCACTCGGGAGGCAGAGCCAGGAGGATCTCTATGAGTTCGAGGCCAGCCTGGGCTACCAAGTGAGTCCCAGGAAAGGTACAAAGCTACACAGAGAAAACCTGTCTCGAAAAACCAAAATAAAATAAAATAAAATAAAATAAAAATATAAAACATTTAGCCCAGTGGGGCGGTGGTGGCACATGCCTTTAATCCCAGCACTCGGGAGGTAGAGGCAGGAGGAGCTCTGTGAGTTCGAGGCCTGCCTGGTCTACAGGGCTAGTTCCAGGACAGCCAGGGACACACAGAGAAACCCAAAAAAGCAAAGAAAAACAAAACAAAACAGTTAGGCGGCCAGGCAGAGTGGCTCATGTCTGTAATCCCAGCACACCCAAGCCTGAGACAGGCGGATTACCAGAAGAGCAGCCTGGGCTACATACTGAGTCCCCGACCAGCCTAGGCTTGAGTCCCTGTCTCACACAAGACAAATGAAAACACCACAAAAGCATACTTAGAATAGGAGTGTAAGCCGGCCGGTGGTGGCGCACGCCTTTAATCCCAGCACTCGGGAGGCAGAGCCAGGTGGATCTCTGTGAGTTCGAGGCCAGCCTGGGCTACAGAGCGAGATCCAGGACAGGCACCAAAACTACATAGAGAAACCCTGTCTCGAAATAAAATAAAAAATAATAGGAGTGTAACTGTGCTCTGAACTGTTCTGCATGAGATGGGGTGCAGGGAGATGAAAGGTGCAAAGTTGAACTGTTGGGGGTAAACCCTACATCTAGGAACAGGGGTGCCAGTTGAAGGCCCACAGTGACCCCATCTCCAGTGAAAAAAGCAGACACTTGGTGGCCCTTCCAACTCTGAGAAGTGACTCCCTGCTTGGTTTTCCTTGGGCAGAGCTGGGTGATCAGTGAAGGGTCCCTCTTTCCTGGTAGGCTCTTCCGACACTCCCCCCACCCATCGATGGCTTCCCTGACCAGAATAGCAGCTGCACTGTTCTCGGCATAGAGCATCGGACAGCTGGAGTCATGGGCCAAAGCCCCTCACAGCTGACTGAGGAATCCAGAGCAGAGTTCTGAGGCACTCTTGCCCAATCTTTGAGTGAAGGAGGCAGGCACTCACCTGCTCACGTGGCTGGGGCTTGCTCTCCAGGCTCTGCAGTCTCCTCTGGACATTGCTCATACTTTCCTGCATGGCCCGGACTGTCCCCACCAGCCATCTGTCCAATTCCTGGGGCCCCATCAGGCTGCCTTCCAACCCCTCTGTGGAGCATAGAGACACAGGGAAGGGGACTCAGGAGACAATCTGCACAAGCTGGGCCAGGTCCAGAGAAGTGTAAGAGCACTATCCCTGCCCCAGTGAGGTCTTTACAAGGTCCATCCCTTCAGAGGACTGAGTAATGGGCTGCTGGAACAGGCCTCAATCCTAGCACTACCACTGATTAGCTATGTGACTCTGGGCAAAACATTCACTTCTCCGAGCCTTATTTTAGCTCCTGAAAATTAGGGGGAGATGTCCTCTTCCTCAGGCACCTGGTCTGCTCAGGGGAATAAACAACCAGTTCATGACAGTATCCCTTTGAATTTAGCACACAGGAAGCTCTAACAGAGATAAAGCAGACACAACTCACTGTCGTCCTCTGAGAATTCCAAAGGGGAGACACAGAGAGAGGACAACTTCCCAGTGCCATGCACCTGTGTCTGTAAGTTGCCTTTGCTGAGGGTCAGAGGCCAGCCACCTCGGGAAGAGCCGGGACAAGGATTTTGCTGTCCTGGGCAGGCATTTGGCTGTCGGGTAGCCCTCCCAGGCTGCTCCCAGTGGGTCCACTGGACTTTCACCGTTGTCCTAAGAAAGCAACCCAGGGAAGGCTTGGGGTACCAGGACTATGGGCGGGGGGGTAGAGAGTTCACCTTTCTCACTGGGGGGCTCGGGGCTGCTTCTGGTGTCCAGCTCTCTGCCAGCTGCTCCCCTCTGCTCTGCCCAAACCTGCTGAGATGAGTCCCAGGTCTCAGGGTGGAGGCGGGGCAGCTCTGGCACAGCGGGAACAGGGGACAAGAGAGACGGTCTCATCAACTCTGGTTCTAGCTGCTCCAGGGAGTCACAGAAAACCTCCAGCTCCAAGTCCCTGGGTGGCGGGGACTCTGGGGGAGGGGAAAGGAAAGGCTCTTGCCAAGGGCAGCTGCACAGGGGTTGGGGTTCCTGCTCCAGAGGGAGGGGAGAGCAGGCAGCTGAGTACCAAGCCCTTCCTTAGGGGACCTAGAGTTCTTGCCATAACGGGTACGATGGGCCCAAGACATGAGACCCTGACAACAGTCTCAGAGCCTCCCCTTGGCCTCTGAGAGCACAGGAAGTCTCAGTGTCCCTGGACATATGCTATAAAGGGGACAGTGTGGAATCGAGCTTCTCCCCTCCTGAAGGTGTCCCTTCCCGGTCTAGGTCTGGCTCTGTGTCTCTCCTGCCCAACACTAACCTGGACTTGGAGGCACTGGCTCCTTGGGGAAGCAAGAAGGCTCTGGAGCGGTCTGATCGTCTCTATGCAGCACTGGCTCTTTCCAATCTGTCAAGACACCACAGTCCTCAGAGGGGGCAGGGAAGAGGCTGGCACCTTCCAGGGAGATCAAGTCCCTTGTCCCCATTAGTCATGCACACTAGCTGATAACTAGCCCAACAGGGGCACTGACTGAGGTCCTTACAGATGCCACACCTGTGGCCCTTTGCTCCTACTGCCCCACAGCAGCCACCCGCCAGCCCACACCTGAGACAGTTCATTCTGTATTTTCAGGGCTCCCATCCTGGAGATCTGACCTGCAACCCTTCTCAGGAAGGTGTCTGGGGGCCTCGGCATGTCAGGGATCACCTGGTACAGGGGCTCGAAATAACCAAACATATCCTCTGCCACCTCGCCCAGGGGCACTGTGTCGATCACCTGTGCAGAAAGGGTTCTAATGGGACAGGCTGGCCCCTCCCATGCCCACCCCCCATTCCCGTGGGGCCCAGGGCGGCCCCTCCCATGCCCACCCCCCATTCCCGTGGGGCCCAGCCTCCCCCTTTATTACTGCATTTTCATGCACCCCCACTTTGTATGAGTCAGGGTCAGACAGGATTGGGAGAAAGGGTAACAGAAAGGTGATTTCCAAAAGGATATCAAGGGATAGGAATTCACGGAAGCACACCCCTAGAAGAGTGAGGAGCAAGCCGCCCTCAGGGACCGAGCACCACAGCCCGCCCTCACTACCTTTTGTGCAACCAGCTTCATCTCAGAGATGTAGGCGGACATGGCTTCCCTCCTGCTCATCTTGCCCAGGCTGTTCCAGGCATCCCTAGGAGGCAGAGGGCTGTGAGAAGCTGGATGACGGCTGAGGCATTTTTACCCCGGGGGAAGGGGGGCTCACCACTTGTAACGTCCAATGGGGTCCCAGAACCCAGGCCGGGGAACCAAGCAGGGCCCCATGGTAGCCTGCTTGTAGTAGCTGTAGAATCGCAGCATCTCTTCATAGGAGGGGCGGTAAGAGCCTGAGCAGAGGGTTGGGAGGTAGAGGGCACCTCATCAGCCCGGTTCTGAGAGGATAAAGGCTGCACCTTGGGAGGGCAGAGGTGGCCACGGATCCCACCCATGACATCTAGAACAGGAAGCAGAGAGGAATCCCACCAAAGCCTAGGGAGGAACTTGTCTGTAAACATTGCAGGGTTCAGGCCCGGTTCCATTTGGGGATCGGAACCTGCCTAACCATCCTGAACCCCAAAATGCCAATCCCTACAGCCTCACCATTCTTAGGCAGGTTCTGAATGACGCTGACCGCTGCCTGGAACTGTTTCTGGCAGTCGGGCTCTTCCTTCTCAGTGCCCATGCTGCTCTGAACTCTGGAGTCCTACTTTGGAGCAACTCTGCAAGATCGAGTGTCAGTGTGACCAGGCCTCACGGTCCACGGTGGCACTGTGAGCCACTGGTCCAGTTCCCAGAGAGGCAAACCAAGTCCCAAGACTTGAGCGCTACCCCAGGAAGCCAGAAGTTGAGCTGAGGAGGGTCCTTCTCCTACCTCAAGGCAGCGTCAACGGACCCAGAGTGGCGAGGACCACCAGCGTGGCCATGGGTGGGAGGAAAGCAGGTGGCAAGGGTCTCAGAGCCATTCGCGTCCCCAGATGCACCTCTCTAGGCTGCCCATTTCCAATTCCTGAACGGGCGAATCAGCGAGCGAGGAGGAGTCAGGGTGGGACGAACATCCACCCTGGCTCCCTGCGCCCGCTACGGCCCCTCACTCACCCTTGGGCGCCCACTGCCGGGACACCGGGGTCCTCTTCTCACCACTAACCAGGGGTTTCCGATTGACCTCTGGGTCCAGAGGGGCAGGAATAGGGCGGGACGCCAAGCGAGACTAAAATGAAGCCAATGAGAGGCACCGTTTCACATTCGGCTTCTACACCCTAACCAGTCAGAAAGGCTCTTTCAAGATTATGCAAATAGTTTCACCCTGCCTCTCCCATTCAGGAGGGGCTAATTTGTGGGTCGCACTCCGCACAGCCCGACAGCCAGCGGCGGGCTGCAGCGCCTCCCGGTGGACACACCGGATGGTCGCCGAGTCCTCGCGCCCCCTGGTGGACACTCACGGGAGTTGGTCTGGGAACACGTCTACGCTGGCAATAGAAGCGAGTCCTGGAGCCCAGCGTCCCGCAGAAGGGACACTGGAGCTGAGTTTTGGAAAAACTAAGAATAAACCAGAAAAATAACGAAAAAGAAGATTCCTGGAAGGAATCACAGGTCAAGAGCAGAGGCGAAGGTTTGACGATTAGGAAGTTCCAGATCGCAGAGATGGTGGTGACTGAAGCTAGCCTACGGAATTGCTGGGACTCGGATATAGGGGGACAGAATACAGCGGGGCGAGTAGACAGCGATTCTAGGACCCGAGAAACCCAACTTTTAGCGTGGGGACGCCTGGCCGTTGGCCGCTGCCAAGCGCCAGCTCTGTACCCCTACCCAAAGCTTGTGCTCGAGGGCCACCCGGACATCCCACCCTTCGCATTCACAAGTGTACATCCAACACTCCACGGGCACCCATAAAAGGAGGCTTTCCACGGGCTGACGTCGCCAACACCTTCTCAGAGTGCGGTGCAGATCCCCTGACCAAGGATGGAGCGTCACACGCTTTGGTGTACCAAAGCCTCTTAAGCTTTGAACCCCGGAACCAGTTTCGGGGACTCTAAACTTAGTCGCACCTCAGCCTTCAAATCAGTTAGCTTCGAGACGTCCACCTGTAAGGGGTGGCTACTGACTCGGAGCCGGGAGGTTAATCCATGACGTCACTGCCCCAGCCTCCCGCCCCCATCCCTGCGCAGCTCTGTTCTGGGGTTCTAGGGGCTTCCCCCCCCCCAGGACCCTTTAGCCCAGGACGAGCCTCTGTAGACCTGACCCCTGTCTGGCTCCCTAAGGGACCCGGCAAAGGTGGATGGCGTAGGGACCTGGGTCTTAACGGAGTCCGGGTCCCCAGAAAGAAGTGTCTGTGCCGGTGGACAGTCCTCTCCTCCTAGGGTATTCAGTCCCTGCAGGGACTCTGGCCACTGGTGGGGAGATCCGGGGACCTCTGGGGAAACGGAAAGACGGACTCACTAGCAGGGGCGAACAGCTCCGGGCCTGGGGTCCCCGCAGGCACCTCGCGCCGCCCACTCTGGGCCTCGCTCCTCCCACCTCCACCTCGTCCCTCCCTCTCTCCCTCCTCCCGAGGTCTCCTCCTCCCGACTCTCACGGCGCCGCTAAGTTTCTTCGCTCGGGACCGCGCACCGGGCGCGGGCTGGGCGCGAGCCGTGTGCCGGTTTGCCCCATCCTCGCGCACAGATCCCGGGCCAGCTCCGGACCCCCCTTGGACCATGCTGTGCGGCAGCTGGAGAAGGAGCCGTCGCTCTCCCGAGGAACCCCGGGTGGCCGCCCAGGTCGCAACGCCCCTCGCGCTCCCGCCCTCGCCCGCGTCACCGGACAGCGGCACCAAGGGGCCTGGGCTGCGGGCACTGAAGAAGATGGGTCAGTGACACTCAAGGATGGGTCCGGGTGGGCACGAACTGTCTCTAGGGACAACCTGGAAGGAGCGGGTGTACAGGCCAACTGGCTTCCCAGGGTGCGTGGCGCTAGGGAGGACCTGACCTAGAGCATCAGCACTGTTCCAGTTGGGGGTCACACCTGGGGTCACCATAGTCCCAGGCTGTGCCAGAAGGCCTGGATACCCTTACAGTCTCACCAGGAGGCGCCCGCCGGGCCGTGCTGAAGTGAGAATTGGGGATAGGGGCAGGGATAGGGTCGCAGGAGCGAGAGAATGGAGTGAGAGATAAAATCTTGGAGTTAGGTTGGGGATGTAGCTCAAATGGTAGAGTGCTTGCCTAGTTGTAGGTTCGATCCCCAGTATCACATTCCTAACAGCTCATCAACTTACTGTTGGTAATCCCCCAGCACTGGAGAGGTGGGGGTAAGTGGATCAGAAGTTCAAGATCATTCTCCGCTACACAGTAATTAATACATATATCCCAACCTGGGATATGAGACCCCTGTCTCAAAAAAAAAATACATACATTAAAAACTTGGAATGCACTCACCTCCCTCTCTAGTGCTGCCTGAGGTCTACGGGCACCTCACAGTACCTGCTGTTCTTGACCCTGAGGAGCCGTTTACAGATGGCCTCAGGAAGACTCCAGACTCCCAAGCCGGCCCTGTAACCCTCAGGTCCTCTCTGCCAGGAGCAGCCACAAAGTCCTGGCGTGACTGGGGGATGGTTTGAGACAGTCCAGGTTCCAGAAGTGAGTGAAGTCATTAGTTCTCAAGGAGTCCCAGAGTCAGCTCAATACTGTGGTAGTTTGCTGCAGGTGTGTGAGATTCACCCTCCTGAGGTAGGTGGCCTAATCCCCATTTCATGGAGGAGGAAACTGACTCAGACATCAAAGAATTTTGTCTAGGGCACTCAGGCTGTGTACCATCACACCTGACACTGTCACAGTCAGGGCAAGATGGGACTCACGGGGCTTGAACAAGGGGCATAAAGGAAAGCGCTTTATAAACTGTAAAGTGCTGGAAACTGAAGAGCTTTGTTGGAGCTGCCAACCTCAAGACAGAATTCGGGGGTCCCAAATGCCAGCCTGGGCTTCCCTTCACAGCTGTCCCCTCCTCTTCCTCATTCCACCTGAATGTATGGGAAGTTGCTCTGAGCACTATGCCTAAGGCAGGTCTTTACCCTGCCCTCCATGAAGTCATTCAAGAGGTCAGTATTTATGGACCCAACAGCAGACAAGCTAGACACAGTCCTGCCCTCAGAGAGCTAAATGACAAAGTGAAGGGGTCAGAAGATGGGCCTTGAGGAAGGGGGAGTAGATCGCGATGCTGGGAAAACAGGGGGGACCCCACTGGACCCCAGAACTTAAAGAGTGCTTGTGTGGATGGGAGAGAGGCAGAAGGACCCCTTGGGGTCCCTCGCTTTGTTTAGATGGCAGTAAGGGTCCCAGAAAGGCAACTGGCAGGAACCGTAACTGAGTTAGAGGAGTGGATGGACAGTAGGGTGGTCCAAACAGGGGTGAAAGCAGGACTGGTTGGAAGGAGACAGAGGAGTAGCTGGGAAGGGGTATTGGGACTCAGGAGGCAGTGGCGTGGGGAGGAGGATCCAGAGTCACCAATATGACTGGGATGACTCCCTACTATGAAATCGGGAGTCTCTGGTTAGAGGTGGCACTATTCTGTGACCTCATGGTTAGGGGTTGGCAGTGTGAGGTGACCTGCCACCAAGGCAGGACAGAGCTCTCAGGAGAAGCAGCCTGAGCCATTGGCCCCTAGGGGTTATGGATGTGGCTGGAGACAGAGACGAAGCTATCACACACCAGCTGTCCCTTGCTCCTGTGTCCATTTGCTGAGCCCCATCAATGGCCACAGTGCTAGGCCAGGGGCTGAGGCCGCAAAGAAGGGTGACCGAGGCTTGCCCCAGAGGCACATAGTGTGCTGGGAAGAGACTTGTAGACACGTAATTACAGGAGAGCCCAGCTGGGCAGGAGTCAGCTGAGCATGGCCGCATGGGAGCCCTGGCTAGTTCATCGTGGAACTATGTACATATCAGAGTGTCATCTGTGCCCTTCCTACCACCACTGGCTGGTGCTGCCCTGCTGAGTGATTGCTGAGTGACCGTAGAGAAAGGAATTCCAGTGTGTAGGGAATGTCACTTCCCCCAAGCAATGCTGACCTCCATGCTGAGCCCGGGGACAAGGCAGAAACAAACCCAGTGGGCCTAGGGCCCAGCCCCATGGTCCCCAGAATGGCTAAAGCCTGGGCCTGTCACCAAGATAACTTCCATCCCCATCCACCCCTCCCAAGATGACCCCCATCACCCCCGATCAGGCTAAGAGAAAACAGATCTTATTTCAGGTCAAGGAACTGGAGCAGGGAGTATCTCAAGGGACCCGCGGGAGGAAAAGGCCTGTGGAGCCACCGTAGGGAACTAGGCCAAGCGCAGGGGAGGAGAGAGACTGAGTGGGAGCTATTTGCAGGGCTGGGCCGGGCCTGAACATTACTGTCCACTGAGCTTGCCTCAGACTTCATCCTGCTTATTTTTCAGTCATTCCTGGAGCATGTGTCCTCCTCAGTGACAGAGAGACAGGAGATGGCAGGGTCGAGCCCCTTGCCAGGCAGCCATGAAGAAACCCTGGCTGCCTGCCACCCACAGTCAAGGTTCCAATGACACACTTTATTATCATAATTAGTGAGTACTGACACCTCCAGATCATCATGCCATGTGCTCTGTGTATCATCTCACTTAGCGTCCACAGTCCCATGAGATAGACAGTGCCAGGAGCTTCATTTCACCATGAGATAGCAGACTCAGAGAGGGGTCAAGGCTGGAAGTAAGCCAGCTGTGGTGACCCAGGCCTGGAATCCCAGCCCTGGAGAGACAGAGAGGCCAGCCTGGTGTACATACTGAGTTCCAGACCAGAAAGGGCTGTGTATCGGGACTTTGTCTCAAAAAACAAAAGCTAAAAGGGATGGAGAGATTCGAACCCAGGCAGTATGGTCCAGAGACTGGGCTCTAAACACAGAGATGAAAGAGATGTTCATCTGGGAAGGGCCTGCTTTTCCTCAGAGATGGCCTCCCAGGGTTGCCAATGAAATACAGGATGCCAAATTGTTTTGATTTGGTTTGGTTTGGGGTGTTTTTGTTGTTGTTGTTGTTTTGTTTTTCTGTTATAGTCTTGTCTGTCCTGGATCTCGCTCTGTAGACCAGGCTGCCCTCAAACTCGCAGAGATCTGCCTGCCTCTGTCTTCCGAGTGCTGGGAGAAAAGACAGGTGCCACCAATGCTCGATGCTTAATTTGAACACTGGGTGGACAATGAATAATTTTGGACATAGAGATGTATCTGTCTACCTCTAGAATGTGTATGTAAATTATAAATCCATGGTTATGTATAATTTTTTCTTGGTCTGGTGCTGAGGATGGAACCTAGGGCCTTGAGCATGCTGGACAGGCACTGAACTGCATCCTCCGCCCCATAGGACGTACTTACACTAAAAAGGTATTTGTTGTTTATCTTAAATTCACACGTAAAGGATTGCCTCCATTTTTTCTTCAGCAACCCCACTCTCCCCAGCCTGTCAGCGCCTGTGCGTTCATGCTCCGCCCAGACCCCTAATCCTCTCTGTGTCCAGAGAGCTGAGTAGGCACAATCTTGTTCACACCCTCCCTGCTTGCTCACTCTGACAAACACTCCTGGGTGAGGGGGCTTTCCCAATGGCCTGTCCAGAACGTTCCCTGCAGGGTGAGTTGGGCTGGCCTGATGGCAGGAGGGGGGCTTCCAGAGACCTTAGAAGTAGCAGGCACCTGAACTGGGTGGCCGGGAGGGCAGGGCAGCTTTATAGCTTCCCCACCTCCTCATCCCTTGACCCCATTCGTGCCTGTTCTGGCCCAGCCAAGCCCAGAAGGTACCACACCCTCAACTCCCCGGCCCACAGGCCTCTGGGGAAGCCCTGCCTACACTTCCTGCTTTTCTTGATTTTTCCCAGGGATGTTATGGAATAACACTGGCCTCCGTGTGATGGTCAGCTGGAACAGGGGACATCCTTGGTACCTGGGACAATGGGGCTGGCTAAGGGATTAGGGTAGGAAGGTCACTGGAAACATGGCTGTTGTGTTGTGTGTCTTTTGTGTGGAAAAGTCCAGCACTTCATGGAAATGCAGCTGCCTCCCACTCCCCTCTCACACACGTTGGCAGGAGCAGTTGGCTGCCCTGTTCTTGCATGTCTCACATTCCTACCAGAGCCCTGTGTGCACTTCCTGACAGTGCAGTGCAGTAGTACACACACACACACACACACACACACACACACACACACACACACACACTGCTTTCGTCCCCAGACGGACCCACCTTCCTCCTACCCCACCCACGGATCTAGACAAACACACAAGTACATATCCTCCCCCATTATATTCACACCCTACTCTGCACACACCCTCTGTTAAACGCTCACAACCTTACAGCCTGTCTGCACCAGCCTCCACCGGCCTCTGCCCACTACCCAGCCCAGGCCTTGGTCGTCCACTGTTCACCGTTGCCCTCTCTGAGCTTTAGTGCCCTGTCTGTCATAGGACCTGGGAGCTCTCTCTAGCTGGTGGGAGGCAGTCTCCTGCCTCCCACCTTGGCTGCCCAGACAGAATTGCATACCGCCCCCCCCACCCCAACAGCCCTGGTCCAGGTGGATATACAGGTATGCATGTATACCCTTTCCTCACCACTGTCTGCATGAACCCTTTGGAAGGCAGCAGGCTCAGGGACAGTGTCTGAGTCCCAGATGACAATGCTGCCCTGGGCCTGAGGCAACTCAGTCCTGGCTTGGAGAGGGACAAAGATGGACACCATAGGCCGGAGGAGGGTAGAGCCCCTGGAACCCTGGCACCTCTTCCCCTGGGCTCCCAGTCACTTCCGCAGAGCTTGTCTCTGTTCCCTATTTTACTGAACAGCCAGAGTGCTGAACGTCTCTTGCTCCTTCTTCCACGGCAGCCCTTTTGGGCTTAGACTCCCCCCAGCCCCCAGCTCAGTCCTCCTCCACCACCTGGTTAGCCGCTGTGTGACCCGGCCTCGGCAGCTCGAGAGAATAATTCATGCTCAGTATAATTCAGCTGCTTAACATACAGCCTAGCCAGGGGTAGCATGCGCCTGCAATCACAACTCGTAAAGGCTGACACAGGAGGATTGCCGCGAGTTTGAGGCCGTCCAGGGCCGTCCTCGTCGTTACCTGTTTAAGGCTTTCCCTAGCCCCACAGAGACACTGTGTAACCATTAGGCGGTCACTTCCCATTTCTCCTTCCTGTGATCTGCTTTCTGTGTCTGCGGGTTCTGTATGTCTCGAATGAGTTCAGTCATAAGGTCTGTGTCACTCGGGGACCCAACTTCTTTGGTATGGTGTGTGTCAGGTGTAACAGATTTCACTTTTATTGTTGTTTTTGTTGATGTTGTTATTTTAGCGATTGTCTCGCTGTGTAGCCCAGGTTAGTCCTTGAACTCTTGGTAAACCCTGCTTCAGCCTCCTGAAAGCTTGGCCTACCCTTGTATCTCATCCATCTCTGCTTCTCCGTTCATCTCCGATGAACTCTTGGGTTCTTTCCACCTCTGGCTCTCCACCCTCGTTTTTTCCTGCTGTGATTTCATGACTGCTGCCCCTCCTCCCACACAGTGGAGAGAGACTGTGGCCCTAGCCCAGGGTCAGGTAGAAAACCCACAGACAGTAGGATGTGGGAGGCCTGTGCACCTGCCGAGCTTGCAGTGGATGAGACACCTGTGGGGCCGGGCCTGGTTGGGCGTACGAATGTTTCCGGGTGGTTGGGTGGAGAGGCAGCCATCGCTGCCCTGGGTCTGGGTCTCCTGCTGGCCTTGCCCCTGACCTATGTTGACCCCGCTGATACCCCAAGACCCTCTTTCCCTCTGCTCATGGCTGAGGAGTACTCACCTGGGACCCAGCCCCTGGCCCAGCTTGGTTATGGACACTCACTTTGTATTCTGTTTGACTTTGTCTTTTTTTTTTGGTTGGGAGAGGATCTTTTTGGCTAAGACAGGGTCTCAATCTGTAGCCTAGGCTGGCCTCCACCTTGGCACTCCTCCTGCCTAATCCTCTAGAGTGCTGAGGTTTCTGGAGTGAGCCACCACACCTGGCTCTGGTTGACTTTTCTATGGGTGTGTGGTTGAGGGGTAAGTGTGGTCAGAGGCCAGTGCCACTTGGGTGGGTAGCCTGGCGTACCCCTCCCTCCCAACAGACCCTAGAGATCCTGGGGGTAAGGACAGGAGGGAGGGGCTGTCACCGTGGAAACCTGCTCCAGTGGGGGCCAACAGGCTTTAGGACTGCCAGGCTCAACCTCTGTGGCCTGTTTGCAGAAGGCTGAGGACAAAGCAGGTCCACTGTGACTCACCCTCCATTTCCGGGCTTAGTCATTCACCAGCCCCCTCCCCACCCCCTACAGGCTTGGCATCGCAGGACTGGCCCAGCCAGGGGAGGTGACCTCAGCTGAGGAACCTTTCCCGGCTGAGGGGGTGAAGGAAGGGTGAGCCCGGCTAGCTTTGGTCCCAGGCCTGATGGCACCACTGCCCCCCCCCCCCCCCCCCCCCCCCCCCCGCATGCCCCACACTCACTTTGTTCTTTCTCTGGATCAGATAATTCTGAGTGCCTGGGTGAATATGATACGAGGGGCAGGGGAGGGGGTGAGTCTGGGGATCCCTTGGCCTAGCTGTACGGAAACAGGGCACTAGCCCCTGTCCTGACCAGGGGCACGAAAGGGGACTGTGACTGAAGGCCTTGAGAGGCTCCTAGCAAACTGCCGACCCCTAAGGAGGGCAGGTTACCCCTCCCGCCCCTGAGAACCTGATTTTCAGTCATGCTCACCCTCAATCTGTAAGGTAAATTTGGGGGCTGGATCAATAAAGTGCTTGCCTCGCAAGCATGAGGCCTGAGTTCAGTCTCCGAAACCCACAAAGAAAGGTAGGTGTGGTGGCACACCTCTAAATCCCAGCACTGAGGAGGCAGAGCCAGGAAGACCTTTGGGGCTGGCTGCTTAGCCTGTGCACACGCACTGGCACACACGTAAGCACTTTTGCACGTATGATCACGCCCTCTGCCAGAAAGCCCTAAAGTGCAATTTTAAAAGGCAGATGCCCAAGTGCCAGCCCATGCCCACTGAATGGGCATCTCTGGCTCCAGGAGAATTCAATACACAGCTAGCACCGAGAACCCAGACCCCAAGGCGTCAGCTCTGAACTCAGGAAAGCTAGGGCAGGGCTGCGGAGAATTCAAAGCACTTAGCCCGTCCATCTGCTTTGGAGTCTTTCCATAAATATTAGTTGGAGCCAGGCTCTGGGAGATAAGAGTTCATTCTACCCTTGGTTCTATTAAAGTCTCCTGAGCGGGGGTGGTGATGGTGTGTGTGAACACGCGCGCGCACGCACACACACACACACACACACACACACACACACACACACACACAAAGGCCAGAGGGGAGGGTTGTGTGTCCTCTATCACTCTTTGCCTTATCTCTTTGAGACAGGTTATCTCTCAGGGCCTGGAGCCTGGCTGGTGGCCAAGAAGCCGAGCGATCTCTCCACCTCCCAGGGCACTGAGATTACAGGGCCGCGGGGCCATGTCCAGCTTTCATGTGGGTTCTGGGAATTGGAACTCAGTTCCTCATGCTTGTGAGGAAAGTGTTTTTACAGCTGAGCGCCTTCGCCCGCCCTTGCTGGGTTTTTGTTTGGTTGGTTGGAACTCACATTCCTCCTGCCTGCACCCCAAGTGTTGGGATTTGGGGATTTGGGGTTTAGAGGTTTGGGACACACCTTTTTTATTTTTATTGTTTTCATTCCTCTTCCTCTTTTTTGTTTTTTAAATGGGGTCTCACTTTGCAGGTGCAGATGGCTTGGAATTTGACAAACAGACCAGACAGGGAGGGCCTCAGACTCACAGAGACTGGCCTGCTTCTGCCTCCTGAGTGCTGAGATTAAAGCCACGCACCACCATGCCTGCTCCTTGTTTGTTTCTAAGATTTACTTTATTTATTAATTATGTGTGTGTGAGTGTGTGTTCATGACACAAATACCTCAGTCCCTTTGGAGCTGGAGTTATGAGCCCAGGACTGCCTTAAGTGGGTGCTGGAAACCAAACTGAGTCTTCCGGGGAATCAGTAAGTGCTCTTCACCACTGAGTCGCCGTCTCTCTAACTCCTTTTATTAATTAATTAATTAATTTTGTTTTTTCGAGACAGGGTTTCTCTGTGTAGTTTTAGTGACTGTCCTGAATCTCATTCTGTAGACCAGGCTGGCCTTGAACTCACAGAGATCTGCCTGCCTCTGCCTCCCGAGTGCTGGGATTAAAGGTGTGCTCCACCACCGCCCCGCCCTTTTATTTATTTTCAAAAGAGAGTCTCATTCTATAGCTCAGGCCAGCCTAGAACTCGCTCTGTAACACAAGCAGGGCTTGAACTCAAAGCATTCTTTTCGCCTTGGCCTCCTGAATGCTAAGGTGTGAACCACCATGCTCAACTTTTTAAAAAGGAAAACAGCCTTTGGTGTTCAGGGAGGGAGAACTCTCCAATGTGAAGGCAAATCAGGAAGGCTTCCTGGAGGGGGTGGTAGCTGAGCTTGTCCTTGAAATTAGCTACAAGAGGAAGAAAAGTAGGAGAGGACCTTCACTACAAAGTCAGTGGGGCGGGGCGGGGGGGGGGGGCAAACTCAGGTCAGAGCTGGGCAAGCAGGAGCCTTGGAGTCCTAAGACATAAGGTTTGGGTCATGTAGCTCACCCCTGTAATGCCAGCACTCCAGAAGCTGAGGCAGGAGGATTGACATAATTTGAGGTCATCGTGGGCTACCTAGTGAAATCCAAGGCAGCCTGGACTCAGAGGAGACCCTGTCTCCAAGAAAACAGAACTAGCACAGAGGTGTTGCAGCTAGAGATGGTTGAGAGCATGGACTGCTTTCACAAAGGACTCAAGTTCAAGTCCCAGTGACTGTGCAAGGTGACTTAACTGTACTTCCAGCTCCAGGGGACCAATGTCCTCTTCTGGACCCCTCCAGCACCTCTACTCACCTGCGCACACACATACACATAAATAAGAGGAAGTTATGTGTGATGGCGCATGCCTTTAATCCTGGGAGGCAGAGGCAGGCGGATCTCTGTGAGTTCGAGGCCAGCCTGGTCTACACAGCAAGTTCCAGAACAGCCAAAGCTACACAGAGAAACACTGTCTCAAAAAAACAAAACAAATGAAAGAAAGAAAAGAAAAAGGAGGGAGGAGGGAGGCATACTGTCGTTTGCCTCACAGTGGTTTTAGTTTTTTGCTTTTTCAATTTGATTTAGTTGCCAACATTAAAGAATGTGGTCGCTTCCCATCCAGACACAGATTCCTGGCCTTCCTCCATTCCTGGCTGTCCCCTCCAGCTGAAGGGCGTGGGCTCTCTAAAGAGCCTGGTTCCCTCTTCTCCTACTGTCCCAGCTGGTGACCCTTTGGTGTCTTCCCTTGTGGAGAGGTCTCAGCACAGGCTCCAGGCTTTGAGCTGGCATGGGCTGAACCCTGCAGGGCCAGGGTGGGCAGGCTATAGTAACATGGGAGTGTTGGACCCTGCAGGGCAGGGGTGGGCAGGCTATAGTAACCCGGGAGTGTTGGACCCTGCAGGGCTGGGGTGGGCAGGCTATAGTAACCCGGGAGTGTTGGACCCTGCAGAGCCGGGGTGGGCAGGCTATAGTAACCCGGGAGTGTTGGACCCTGCAGGGCAGGGGTGGGCAGGCTATAGTAACCCGGGAGTGTTGGATTGTGCATCAGGCATTCACGAGTCTCCATTTTTCTCCTGGAGAACATAGGCTTAGAGCAGTCTCAGGTGAGTGCCACCAGGGTCATGTAACTGGGAGGTGACAAGGTAGGAACTTTATTCCACAGTGGATGTAAATTCTCCTCTCCTCTTAACCTCCCACTACCCAGGGTGCCTGAGGAAACAGGAAGAGAAAGAAGGGCCCTGCAATGCAGTGGCCCAGGAGACTGGAGATCAGCCACACAGGACTCTGGAGTCCTTGACCTGATGCTCTGGAGGTCCAGTGACTTTGGGAAGGTAGAGGCAAGGAGCTTGGGTTGCAGCAAGATTTGGGCTAGATAGTAGTGGGAAAACTTCCTGATGGCTGCAAGTTTCACGTCAAGGAAAAGGTTGTTGGTGGTCAGTTCTGAGCTTTGAGGCTTTAACATTTTTTTTTTTTTTTTTTTTTGGTTTTTCGAGACAGGGTTTCCCTGTGTAGCTTTGCGCCTTTCCTGGTACTTGCTTTGGAGACCAGGCTGGCCTCGAACTCACAGAGATCCGCCTGCCTCTGCCTCCCGAGTGCTGGGATTAAAGGCGTGCGCCACCACCGCCCGGCGAGGCTTTAACATTTTTTAAAGTTGTGTGTGTGTGTGTGTGTGTGTGTGTGTGTGTGTGTGTGTGTGTGTGTGTGTGTGTGAGCTATGCGGGCGCACGCGTACTCAGAAGACAGTTGGCTGGAGTCAGTCCTCTACTTCCACCATGTAGGAAGGTCTCAGGGATAGAACTCGGGCTGCTAGGCTTGCAGGGCAAACATCTTTATACACTGAGCCATTTCACCAGCCCTTGAGCTTTCGGTGGAGGTGGCTGGAAAAAGGGGTAATCTTCAGAGAGACCCAGGCTTGGGAACTACGGAAACCTCCTACTGGCCAGCCTGGAAGAGGCGTTTGGGGCTGCAAAGCTTCAAGCAGGTGACGGTGGTGATGCGGCTTGTTACAATGAGAGGGTGCAGGGGCAGAGCTTCCCATTTCCCCCCATCCTCCACCAGCTGGGGGGCCAGTGCAAGGGACTGCCGGACAGGGATGCTACCTTGCAGGGCCAGGCCCAAACACCCCAGATTTCCCTGCAGGCCTGACGGAGGATGAGGATGTCCAAGCCATGCTGCGGGGCTCCCGGCTCCTCAAGATCCGCTCACGCACGTGGCACAAGGAGCGGCTGTACCGGCTGCAGGAGGACGGCCTGAGCGTGTGGTTCCAGCGGCGCTTCCCGCACGCGCCTTCGCAGCACATCTGTGAGTGGTCAGGGGCGGCGCGGGGCGGGGCGGTGGGGACAGCGGGCGGGCGGGCGGGCGGGCGCCCTGGCCGACACATCTGACCCTGCCTCGATCATAGTCTTCGTGCAGCACATCGAGGCTGTCCGGGAGGGCCACCAGTCGGAGGGCTTGCGGCGCTTCGGGGGCGCCTACGCGCCTGCGCGCTGCCTCACCATCGCCTTCAAGGGCCGCCGCAAGAACCTGGACCTGGCGGCGCCCACCGCGGAGGAGGCGCAGCGCTGGGTGCGAGGCCTGGCCAAGCTGCGGGCGCGCCTGGATGCCATGAGCCAGCGGGAGCGGCTAGACCAATATCCTGCCGGGCCGGGAGGAGGGAGGGCCTGTCCTAGGAGAGCTCCTGGCCTAAGGAGCACCAGCTAAGACAGTTCCCGGTGCTCTGGAATGCGGATGGAGCCTCACCCAGGCCTGGCCTGAGCCCTTAGTGGGGAAAGGCACCATCCCCGCTCCAGGGATGAAACAGTAAGGACCTCCTCACTGGGAAAATGGGCCCCGTGAAGACGTTGCCCTTGTGCCCTTGGAACTCCCTCCACACACACATACACACAGGGAAGTACAGTCCCTAATTTTGGGGACCCCGGACCAGGTACTGATCACCCATTAATCCCGGGCAAGGGGCCTAGTCTATCGCTGGTGTTTCCTGAGCACACACACCTGGATCCATTCCTACCTGCACCGGGCCGACTCTGACCAGGACAGTAAGATGAGCTTCAAGGAGATCAAGAGTCTGCTCAGGATGGTCAACGTGGACATGAATGACATGTATGCCTACCGCCTCTTCAAGGTGAACTCAGCGCCTACCCCCGCCCCCTTCCAGCGTTTGAAACATTAACTCTATCCAGGTTTTTTTTTTGTTGTTGCTGTTGTTTGTTTTGTTTTGTTTTGTTTTCTAAACAGGGTTTCTCTGTGTAGTTTAGGTGCCTGTCCTGGATCTCGCTCTGTAGACCAAGCTGGCCCCAAACTCACGGAGATCTGCCTGGCTCTGCCTCCCAAGTGCTGGGATTAAAGGCATGCGCCACCACCACCCGGCTCTGTCCAGGTTTTTTGTGGTTGTTTTTAGACAGGAGCTCACTATGTAGCTCAGGCTGGTCTTGAACTTGTGATCCTCCTGTCTCAGCTTGTGGAATAGCTGGGTTTTCTGATAAACACCATCAGACTCACGTACCTCTCGAGCTTTTCTTTTCTTTTCTTTTTTTTTTTTTCCCTAGGGAGGGAGCCACCTCTCCCTACAGAAAGGCAACCCCTGAGCCTAGTTAATTAGGCTTTTCCAGCCAGGTGTGGTGGTGCGCGCTTTTAATCCTAGTACTGAAGGCAGAGGCAGGCAGATCTCTGTGAGTTTGAGGTCAGTCTTATCTACACAGCAGGCCCCAGGCCAGTGAAGGCTAAAAAGTATGACCCTGTCTTCAAACACATAAAAAGCCTTTCCCAGTCCCTGAAGCCAGAGGACCAGAACTTTATGTATGGCATCTCTAGGCAGAGCTCGGAGTAGGGTGCCACCTCCAGAGCCCTCCAGAGTGAGCAGCAGAGTCGTTTTCTTATCTCTCAGGCTGCAGGGCACCACTTGTACACGTGACTGTGTGGCTTGCACATGGGAGTGCAGGCAAACACACCTGAGTCTCCACAGTGCAGGGCCCTCCCCTCCCCCTCTTGTGCCTGTGTGGGAGCTCTGGGGTGCACAGGTGACTACATCTGTACATTGATTGGGTGGCATGGCAGAGACATGTATGGATGCTGAGTGTGACCAGCCTGTGCCCTGCAAAGGCAAGGGAACCACCTGGCTGCTCGAGAACTCCTTTCATTCACTTCTGCTCACTGACCAGGTGTCTTAGGAGGACAGTAAGGACCTGGGGAGGGGTCCTGTGGCACAAGTTCTGCCTCCCAAGGCTGCCATTTTTGTTCCAAATCCTGATCTTGATCTTTGGGGTAGGTCATGGTGCACATGGACAGGTGTGAACCCCAAGACTCTATCCCTGGAGTTCACTCGGGGGTGTGGGCTTAAGGACCTGGAGTCTTGGGAAGTAGGGGTTGCTGCTTTTCCAGCTGTTAAGCTCATGGAGTGTGTCAGTTAGGGCCAGGTTCCCAAGAGTGTGCCCTCCTCTGAGCCCCACCTCCCCATTCCCCAGGAGTGTGACCATTCCAACAACGAGCGTCTGGAGGGGGCTGAGATTGAGGCATTCCTGCGGAGGCTGCTGAAACGCCCCGAACTGGAGGCCATCTTCCACCGGTACTCGGGTGAGGACCATGTGCTGAGCGCCTCTGAGCTGCTGGAGTTCCTGCAAGACCAGGGAGAGGACAGTGCCACCTTGGCCTGTGCCCAGCAGCTTATCCAGACCTATGAGCTCAATGAGACAGGTAAGGGAGCACAATTCAGCCTCGATCCCAGGCAGCTCTGCCGTCACTGCCTGTCCCAGGCAGGCCCCCTCTCCTCTTCCAGGCTCCGCACCTCTACTTGTAAAAATGGCATTGTAATACGTCTGCCCCTCGGGGTTCTGTGGAAGATTAGATGGCATGGTGCATGCCGTCCTCCATCAGCAGCCTAGCTGTTCTGACTAAGCTAAGTGAGCCACGGGTGCTGTTGGAAGCTGGACATGTGGCCCCGCCCCCAGGTGGCCCCGCCCCCAGGTGGCCCCGCCCCCAGGTGGCCCCACCCTCTCTCCTTCTCTTCCCTGTAGCCAAGCAGCATGAGCTGATGACGCTGGATGGCTTCATCATGTATCTGTTGTCGCCTGAGGGGGCTGCCCTGAACGTGGCCCACACGTGTGTGTTCCAGGACATGGGCCAGCCCCTTGCCCACTACTTCATCTCTTCCTCTCACAACACCTACCTGACGGACTCGCAGATCGGAGGGCCCAGCAGCACTGAGGCCTACGTTAGGTACCATGGTGGGGGTGAGAGCATGGGGCTCCGCTCTGCATTTCCTGGCCAAGCCTGCCACCGCCCTGGCCCTGCGGCAGTGGCATACCCACACTCTGCCCATCCATCTGTCTGTCAATTACAGGGCCTTTGCCCAGGGATGCCGCTGTGTGGAACTTGACTGCTGGGAGGGTCAGGGAGGGGAACCCATCATCTATCATGGGCACACCCTCACCTCCAAGATCCTCTTTCGAGATGTGATCCAAGCCGTGCGTGACCATGCTTTTACGGTAAGGCGCTGGGACCTCACGCCCAGCCCTGGGGCCTTCCTAGTGATCCCTTACCCCTCCCATAGCCAGATGCCCTTCCCAGAGCATCGTTCATTCACCAAGTGCTGTGGGAATAGCAGGCCCGGAGAGTAAAATAAAGCTGAATTGAGTGCTCCCTCCTCCCATCCTCGCAGCTAACAAATGTATGGACATCACCAAGTTTCCCAAAGAAAACCTTGGGGCTTAGGGGAGGACATCTGAGCCATGACTTCTAAGAGCACAGCTCAGGTTCAGCAGTGGACCTGCATACGCTTTGCAACCATCAGGGTACACAACCTCAAATGACGGCCTCTGCAACACCACTGGCATGGTCCATGCCACTAACCCTGAATGAACATTTATAGAGAAGCCATTGGTGAAGCTGCCCTCAGTCCCCATACACTCCATTCTTTCCCAGAGACCCCAGATCTGACCGCTGGCACTGCCACACATATCTTGGTGCCAGTATGTCCCATGTCTTACAGACTTGGTCCTTTAGGGTGGGTTTTCCACAGCCCTGCCTTTGCCTGCCTGTCTTGAAAGAGTTGGACACTGGGTAGGACAGGGATCAGCAGAGGGTGATTCTGAACTGTTGCCTGTCTTCCCTGACCCCCGCCCCCGACAGGTGTCCCCATATCCTGTTATCCTATCCCTTGAGAACCACTGTGGGCTGGAACAGCAGGCTGTCATGGCCCACCACCTTCGAAGCATCCTGGGAGACATGTTGGTGACACAGGCCTTGGATTCCCAGAACCCCGAGGAGCTGCCGTCTCCCGAGGTGATGCTCCCAGACCCGCAGCTTGGGAGGTGGGTCGGTCTGATGGGGTTCCATCCCTGGCTCACTCATGCCGCCCCTCTGGTTCAGGACCCCTCACTTCTTTCTGCCAGGACCTTTTCCTGCTCGGCTAAGCTGACATCTGCCACCCGGCTGTCCTTCTGCTACCCTCTGTTCCTTGTCCCTGACTGGACCCAGCCCATCCTCTTACTGGACCTTCTGTGTCTTACTCTGCCTGGCCTGGCCTGTGTCTCTTCTCACAGGGTACCTGGAGGCCCAGCCACTTCCACCTCCATGGCCTGAGTTGACTTTTCTTCCCCCTAGATCTCCCTCCCTAGCCATCTGCTCTTGCCAGATGCCACCCACTTAGGACTGCCGATAAGTAGGGCTAGGACTGTGAGGCTCAGCAATTCAGCAATTACCCAGTGTGCATGAGGTCCTGGGTTCAGTCCCTAGTACTGACAAGAAAGGAGGGCCGTGGAGGCTTGCTTCTCACACTTACCCCACTCCGTTTCATTAGAAGTAACCATCTTCCAGTTTTTGTGTATACACAAAGATGTTCTCATTTATTTGTTTGGTTGTTTTACTGTTGAGCCAGGATCTCATAGAAGCCAGGTTGGCCTCTAACTCTCCCCCACCCCCGCCCCCCGGAGCTGAAGACCAAACCCAGGGCCTTGCACTTGCTAGGCAAGCGCTCTACCACTGAGCTAAGTCCCCAAGCCCGGCCTCCAACTCTTTATATAGCCAAGGATGATCTTGAACTTCTGATCCTCTTGCCTCTATCTCAGAGCTGGGGTTACAAGAGTGTGTTTATATAGTGCTGAGGGAGAAGCCAGGGCTTCCTGCATGACAGACGAGGACTCTAACAACTGAGCTATATCCCCAGCTGGTATTCTTTAGTCCAAGCTGACCATGAATGTGACATCAGCACGTTGTCCGGGACATGTCTTTACGGAGACAGAAGGATCAAGAGATGGAGGCTAAAAAAATGAGGAATAGTGACACAGGCCCATAATCTCAGCACACAGGAGGTGGAGGCAGGAGGATCAGGGAGTCAGAGTTATCTTTGGCTACATAGTGAATTTTAGGCCAGCTTAAGCTACATAAGACTGTTTAAAAAACTTACACAAGAGGGTAGCGTGATTATATGCACTGCAGTCATTCCTTCTATGAAAGCTCTTTCTGGACTGGGCGGTGGTGGTGAACGCCTTTAATCCCAGCACTCGGGAGGCAGAGGCAGGCCGATCTCTGTGAGTTCGAGGCCAGCCTGGTCTACAGAGTGAGATCCAGGATAGCCAGGGCTACACAGAGAAACCCTGTCTCAAAAAAAAAAACAAAAACAAAAAGCAAAACAAACAAACAAAAAGATCTTTCTGGAAGAGCTCTCCTTCCCTTAGATCCCAAGCTGCCTCTGAGCAGTGTCAGGGCTGCTGTGCGGCATTCTGACAAATGACACCTTTTGGGCCACCTTCCCTCAATGGCCTTGTGGTGGGATCACTTTTTCCTGTTAGAAGCATCGCTCCTGTTTCTCATCTGCCCCCTTGTCTAGCAGCCACTCTCTCGGTGGTGGGTGACTGTCGGGGCTGCCCCCGGGGCTTCACTGGTCCGTCTACCTTGGCCTCTCCAGCAGCTGAAGGGCCGGGTCTTGGTGAAAGGGAAGAGGCTGCCAGCTGCTCGGAATGAGGATGGCCGAATGCTGTCCGACAGGGAAGATGACGAGGAGGAGGAAGAGGAGACAGAAGAGGCTTGGGAGGCTGCAGAGCAGAGGCGGCGAGTGAGTGTACCACCTGGGGCAGCAGCCTGGGTCCCACTGCACGGCTGAGGGTGGGGAAGGCAGGGAAGGCAAGGGAGGTGGGAGCAGAGCCTTGAGCCAGGTGATCCCCACCGAGGCTGGTTTCCCAGGCCAAGCAGATCTCCCCGGACCTCTCAGCACTGGCTGTTTATTGCTGTGCCAGCCGCCTGCGGACCCTGAACCCCAGGCCTCGCCCACCTCAGCCTTGCCAGGTTGGCTCCCTCGGTGAGCGCAAGGCCAGGAAGTTTACCCGGGAGGCAGGTAGGAACCAGACACTGGGTATCTGGGGACAGGAAGGCATGGAACCCTGCAGGCTCTGGGGGCTGGATGAGGATCCTGACGTTGTTCTGAAGATTGACGGGGGCTTTAAGGGGACCTAAGGACACCTAAGGGCCAGGGAAAGACTGCTAAGATAATGATGGCTCCAGGTTAAGTGTGGTGGAGAAGCCACAACTGGAGAGGCTTGGGACTGCCTTCACCACACTTACCACCTAGTGGTGGTCAAGACATTGGCTCACCAGTCAGGCTAGTGGCAGGGGCTGGCAGAGCCTGGAGGTATGAGATCAGGGAGGCTTCCTGGAGCATACCATGCCTGAGAAGACTTGTCACTTGTCACTGTGGAGGAAGGAGGAAGCAGAAGGGGAAAGGACCCTAAATAGGAGGAACAGGTTAGACAAAGGCCCAGAGTCGTGACCATGGCAAGAATTCTAGGAACCCAAGGCACGGTTGGGGGCATGGGCAGGGTGAGTGACATGGACTGGCAGCCTAGGCGTTCAGTGTAGGGAGTCAGGAGTGTGGGCAGTGGTAATGCAAGCGTCAAGCTGTGTGGCTGCCAGGCGTCCCTGCCTCTCTCTGGTCCTTAGCAACCTCTTCTGTCCCTTTTCATACTAGGTCAGAAGAGAGGGAGGAGCTGGGGTGAAGGGGGGTGGCTATAGGCCCTGGAACTGGGCCAGGCACAGAAGCCTGGGTTCTGTTACAATCCGGGTCCCAACTCTGCCCTAGGGAACAGCTTTGTCAGGCACAACACTCAGCAGCTGACCAGAGTGTATCCAATGGGGCTGCGGATGAACTCGGCCAACTATAACCCCCAAGAGATGTGGAACTCAGGCTGTCAGTTGGGTGAGTGGGGCTATGGACTGGGGAGTCTGGGTAGAGCTATGGATTGGGGGGTCTGGGCGGGGCTATGGACTGGGGAGTCTGGGCGGGGCTATGAACTGGGGAGTCTGGGCGGGGCTATGGACTGGGGGGTCTGGGCGGGCCTATGGACTGGGGGGTCTGGGCGGGGCTATGGACTGGGGGGTCTGGGCGGAGCTATGGATTGGGGGGTCTGGGCGGGGCTATGGACTGGGGAGTCTGGGCGGGGCTATGGACTGGGGAATCTGGGCGGGGCTATGGACTGGGGGGTCTGGGCGGGGCTATGGACTGGGGAGTCTGGGCCGGGCTGGGCACTTCAGCCGTGAGTAGCCACACAGCTTTCTAGAAGGCGGGAAATGCATTGGTGTTTAAAGGTCTGTCTGAAATGCAGGTTCCTTTGTTTTTGGCAATGTGAAAGCGAGTTAAATTTCGTTTTTTGAGACAAGGTCTCATCATACAGCTCTGACTGGCCGCCGCAGGGCTGGGATTAAAGGTATACACACCAAACTCAGCAACTTACATTTTTCTTACCTTTTCCTTTTTTTTGAGACAAGGTCTCTGACTGTCCTGGAGCCCAGACTGGCTTCACAGAGATCCACCTGCCCCTGCCTCCTGGGTGCTGAGATTAAAGGCGTGTACCACAATGCCTAGCCAAAGGTTACATTTCTGTGTGAGGTACATGCCCGTGATCCTAGTACTTGGGAGGTAGAAGACAGGAGGGGGCTGTACATAGTTCATGGTCATCCTTGGTCCTTGGCTACTCAGTGTGTCTGAGGCCAGGCTGGGTTACATGAGTCTCAACATACCTAAAAGAAACTTACTCATTTTTGTATGTTCCCATGTGTGCATGAGCATGTGTGCTCTTGTTCATGTGTGTGCATGCATGTAGGCTAGAGGTCAGCATTGGGTATCTGTATAGCACTCTCTCTCTCTTTTTAAGATTTTTATGTGTATGAGTGTTCACATGTAAGCATCTCCATCACATACATGCCTGTGGAGGCCAGAGAGGTCAAGTCCTCTGGCACTGGAGAGACACCATATGGGTTCTGGGAACCGAACTCAGGTCCTCTGCCCTAGGCTAAGGCATCTCTCTGGCCTCCCCCACTTTACTTTTTCCGACAAGGCCTTTTACTATACCTAGAGTTTGCCCTTTCAGCTAGACTGGTTATGAGAGCCCCAGAATCCACCTGCCTCTGCCCGCACAACACTGAGCTCAGACATACACACTGCTATTCGTGGCCTTATGTGGGTTCTGGGGATCCAATCTCAGGGCCTCATGCTTATAGAGGAAGCCATTAATTCCCTGAGCCGTCTCCTCAGCTCCCACAAATTACATCTTTAGGAGGGTAGAAATACAAAAGCGAGCCGGATGTGGTGGCTTGTACCTATAATCCCAGCACTCAGGCAGCTGAGGCAAGAAAATTATGAATTCAAGGCCAGCTTGGTTACAGAGGTCATTTAGGCTAACCTAGGTTATGTTGTGAGACTGTATTAAAAAAAACCAAAACTATCAAGAAAGGAATTCAAACCCTTTATTTCTGTGTGCCCTTAAAACACGCGCGCACGCGCATACACACACACACACACACACACACACACACACACACACACACACACGACAGTTCTGCTAAGTCAATACTGAGAAAGATGGGCTCTGGGAGAAGGTCATGTTCTCTTTGGAGGTGTGTGTGGCGACCTCAAACCTCAGGTTTTTTCAGGCCTGGGCTCTGATCCAGGAGGCTTTGCCAGCACACCCCACCTCAACCCCACTTTACTACCCTTAAAGAAGTGCAGGAAGGAAGGCCGGGCGGTGGTGGCGCACGCCTTTAATCCCAGCACTCGGGAGGCAGAGCTAGGTGGATGTCCATGAGTTCGAGGCCAGCCTGGTCTACAGAGTGAGTTCCAGGAAAGGTGCAAAGCTACACAGAGAAACCCTGTCTCGGAAAAACCAAAAAAAAATAAATAAAAAAAAATAAAGAAGTGCAGGAAGGTGAAGGTGAATGCATGGTTCCTCATCAGTGGGTCCCGCCAGGGACAGAGCATTAGTAACTAGAGGGTTGGACACTGGAGTCTCTGGCCAGCCTGGTTGTTCCTGAATCTGCACTGAGAAGAGCGCCACTAAGCTTCCTCTGTCCAACCATCTCCTCTACTCCACAGTGGCTCTGAACTTTCAGACTCCTGGCTACGAGATGGACCTCAATACAGGGCGCTTCCTCATCAATGGGCAGTGTGGCTATGTTCTGAAACCTGCTTACCTGAGGCAACTGGACACCACCTTTGACCCTGAGTGCCCAGGACCCCCCAGAACTACTCTAACAGTCCAGGTCAGCAGCCTGGTCCACACCTCCACCTCAGGTTAAGGCTAGCTCGGGGGAGGCCCCAGTCTGAGGGGAAGAAGGGACAAGGGAGGCCAGGAACGGGCCTGGCATGAGGCAGCCCACGCGTCTGCATTTGTACAGGAGAGACGATGTAAGTGTGAGGACAAGGGCTTAGAGTTCCAGAGGGGCAAGGGTGGGTATGGGCCCCACTGGGGGCCAGGAAGAACCTGCCCTTCTTCCTTCCTCTAGGTGCTCACAGCCCAACAGCTGCCCAAGCTGAATGCAGAGAAGCCCAGTTCCATTGTGGATCCTCTAGTGCGCGTGGAGATCCATGGGGTGCCCGCAGACTGTGCCCACAAGGAGACTGACTATGTGCTCAACAATGGTGAGGAAGCTGGTTGGGAGGGCGGGCAGCCCCTGGGGCCAGTGGACCCTAACTACCACGCCTGTGCCCTAGGCTTCAACCCCTGCTGGAAGCAGACTCTGCAGTTCCAACTCCGGGTCCCAGAGCTGGTGCTGGTCAGGTTCGTGGTGGAGGACTATGACTCCACCTCCCCCAATGACTTTGTGGGCCAGTTTACACTGCCTCTCAACAGCCTGAAGCAAGGTAGGTGGGGGGAGGGAGGAGGGGGCGGAGGGGGGGCTCCAGCCTCTGACTTCCGGCTGCCTTCCCCACAGGGTACCGCCACATCCACCTGCTTTCCAAGGATGGAGCCTCGCTGTCCCCAGCCACGCTCTTTGTTCATATCTGCATTGAGAACTCTTGAGGGTCTCCCTGACTTACCCTAGGATCAGTGGGGGCTGGTATCATGGCACAGAGCCCCTCACATGCCACCCGTCCTGGTCACCAGGTGCTGGCATACCTGGGTGCTGAGAGCTGTTTAGTCCCTCAGTGAGAGCTAGGACCACGATCGGCGTCTCATCCAGTGACCCACTGGACTTCAGGAGCTTCCAACCCCGGGGGCCTTGAGGTCATTCTAGCTACCCTGGTCTTCAGCCAACTTGAGGAGAAGGACACCTGTCCCTCTGCCCTCCGGCGAGGCCATCTTAGCCTCCTTCCCTGAAAAGAGCACAGCAGCGCACATCGCCTCCTTTCAGGACGTGAGTGGGACCCAAGAGCCTCCTTTCCTTCAGCTTTCCTGGTTTCCCTTTCCTTCCCGTCTCAGGCAGGCAGGGAGCAGACAGACCCCGGAGGGGAAACCGGGCAGTGGGTTTGTAGCATGTGTCACAGAAGAGCCCTGGAGAGGGCAGAAGAGTAACTATTTTTATTTTATTTTTATTTTTATTTTTTTTTGTTTTTCGAGACAGGGTTTCTCTGTGTAGCTTTGCGCCTTTCCTGGATCTCGCTCTGTAGACCAGGCTGGCCTCGAACTCACAGAGATCCGCCTGGCTCTGCCTCCCAAGTGCTGGGATTAAAGGCGTATGCCACCACCGCCCGGCTTAAACTATTTTTAAAAATAAAGAAAGTACCTTCTCACTTTGTTCCCCAGGCCCATGAGGAGAGGGGCACTCTAGAGTGAAGGCTGCTGGGGCCTCTTCTCCCAGCGGGATCTGGGTTCTGTCCAAGACAGCCAGCGGTGGCTACAGGAGGTGCCAAGGCCCTTGGCTTAAAGCGGCTGCCAGTACTAAGTCATAAGGTCTCTCCTCCTTAAGTGGGGAGGGAGCAAGCCCAGCAGGGCACATTCCAATGACAGGCAGCCCTAGAGCAGATGAATACCTGAAGAGCAGCAGGGTACTGCCTGTCACTGGGACACTGGGAGTGTCACTGAGAAAACCATGGGCTCCACCCTGCCAGGAAGGAGCCTTCATGGGACTGTTAGGCTGTGGTACTTTAGATTCCACCGGGCAACAGTATTAGCCATGGGTAAGGTGGGGGTGGGGTAGACTGGCCTCGCACTGGCTCCAAGCCCTCTAGAAACCAAAGCCTGAGGCTAGGGCATCCTTCCTACCACCCCCAAGACTCAAGCCAGGAAGTGCCGGCTTCCCCCTGCTTTCTGTTCCTATGGAGGAGGGTCTTGCTTCTCTGATGGATGAACTTGTGTGTTTGAAAAAAAAAAAAAAAAAGATCAGGATCTGGAGCAGCCTAGGGGGGATGGGCAATGCAGGCAGACCACAAGCCCTGGCTGGGACACAGTGAAGCCAAGTCCAGTTGGGATGTGCTAGCTATGGGGGATTGGAAAGGGCCATGGGTCGGGATGGGTCATTTCCACAGGAAGAGAACAGTGAGAGATAAACACAGGTTACAGGGCCTGGCAACCTGTCGTGTTAAAAAAGCACCCCTAGGGGGAGCTGGAGCTCCCAGAAGAGGTTTTGCCTCTCAGGACTGAGTCCCTGGAGTCCCACAGTACAGCAGCATTCCTCAGCTGGGCCTGGTGGGACAGGCCTTTAATCCCAACTACTTGGGAGGCTGAAGCAGGACAAGTTCAGGGCCAGCCTTGGAAACCTACTGAGACTGTCTCAAATAAAAGGTAAAGCTAGGGCCAGTGAGATGGATCGGCAGGTGAGGTGCTTGCTGCAAAACAGCTGACCTGAGTCCATTCCCTAGAACCCGTGAAAACGTGGAAGGAAGAACAGGGACCCTGTGGCATGAGTGCCTCCAGCATACCTCACATGCACGCTCACACGTGCACACGCATGCACGTGCACACACTGGAGACTGCACATAGCTTGGTGACGAAGTTCTTGCTTAGCCTTGTGAGGTAGCTGCTCTTCTGCTGCAGGGTACATCAGTGCCAGCTCCTGTGGTGGACGGGGAAAGGCTGGGGAGAAAGCCCTATGAGCTCCGAAAGAGGTCTTGGAAAGCTGGCCTGGAGTTGGTGGCCCTGGGGAGAGGGCTTTCCTGTCACCTTGCCCTAACCCAGGCCCTGCTCCATTGCCACCTGCTGCTGACCAGAGGAACACCAGGAGAGACCAGTCCATTGAGCTGCTTCCTTTATTAGAAACCAGTGAGATGTACTGAGTGGAACAATGCATTTGGTATCTCTGCCCCCACCCTGGCAATGACGCCCCCAGTACAGCCCAGAAAAGCCAGAACAAAAAAGTGAAGTCCTCTCCCTGGCCCCAGTCAACATTTTGAGTGGAATTCAAGGAAACCGTGGTCAATCTCCTCAGGGGCAGTTAGTTGTCTATAGCCCTGCCTTCATTTTGCAGCAGGACAAAATAGTCTCCTCTGGTTCTAGGGCAGGCAGACCAAGCCCCAAGAGACACTAGTTCTCTTGCGCTGTAGACAGCTCACGCAAACCATTCAGGGCCTTCGGGTCCCCAGGTTGGTTTAATGCTGGTCATCTCTGGAGACAGAATTCAATACCACAAAGACACCTGCTTCAGAGTGCCAGCATGTAAGGGGAACAAATGGCAGAGAAACTGTGAGTATTTGCAGAGCTTGGTGTGAGTCAAACTTCAGATGCCAACATCTTCAGACACAGGCACGAGTGGGGAAATCGAGCCCCATGTAGGCCTCAATCCAGGGTTAAGACCTTCCTACCCAGCTCACTCCCTACAGACTGGAGTCTGTGGTAGCATCGAGAGTCAATCCAAAGGCAGGGAGGGAAGGTCTTCAGACACAGCAGAGGACTGGGGCCAGGCCCACAGAGGCATTCCAACAGTGGCTGACTGACAGGTCAGCTGGGAGGGCCCAGGGCCCTTCTCGTTTGGTTCAAGCCAGTCACAGGGCTGCCACACTTCCAAGACTGGGGAGTGGCTTTGAACCCGCGATGGTGCTCTTTAGCCCCTATTCCCATGAGGGCTGAATGAAGACACCAGGGCAGTCTGGATAAAAACAAGACTTAAAAACAAGCCCTGAGCCAAGCCCTGCAGAGCTGGGCAGGGTGCCCATCATGAGGCAGCAGCAGAAGCGGACGGAGCAAGCCACCTGGTTTTGGGGATAGAGTTGTTGCCAGCAGATCTGTTTCTTCCAGGGCAGCCCCCTGGGACTCACTGTTTTGTTCCATGACCGGGGTCAATGAAACCAAAGCTCACTCCAGAGATTTGTGTACCCCAAATGTCAGAGGCAATTTGAGCTGAGAGCTAGCCTCCAACTGATCAAGACGAAGACAAGAGGCCTTTCTACATTCCAGGGCCGCCCAAGTAGGAAAGACTTGAGCACTTCATTCTCTAAGAGTATGGGCAGGGCGAGCCCACTTGGGCACTTAGGACAGACACGTGTCTGCTGACTGACTGTGAGGCCGAGGGTGAGCCCCGCCTCTGACTCTGCCCGTCTGTAGAACTCAGTGCATGTTTGGCCAAGAACAGCAGCAGCTTCTTTGGTCTGAGTATCTTGGAGTCACAAGTCAGCCACCTTCGCTGGCACTTGCAGTTCACAGCACAGGACACTGAAGAAGGAGGGTCCCCAGAAGCCTCTGATGAGAATCCCGCACAGCAAGGCTTCTGCCTCCAGCAGCAGTCTACAAAGCAGGCAGCATCCCAAGCACACAACTGCCTTCAGCTGAGGAGATGCAGCATTAGCATCTGCAGAAGCCACAGCCTGATGCAAACCCCTGCTCGCCCGCAGAACAGCTTCAGATCAGGGGCCAAGGCTGAGCCTGGCTCGTGGCTAAGGCTTCTTTCCCTACAAGCTCCCCCCACCCCCAAGATGCCAAGAGGTGAAAGAGGAAGGAAATTCCCCACTACGTATCATCTGGGGCTTTCTCCTAGAGCACAGGTTACAAGGAAGCTGGATGTGGCTAAGTGACAGTACAGCCCAATCCTCCTGGTCACTTGGCTGAACGCACTCAAGAATGCCCACATGGGCAGCCATGTGATCAGGGGCTTGATTACTTCCGGAGAAACTGGCAGCATCAATAACCATCACTACCACCACAAAACTCCACACGACAGCACCGGTGATCACCGGACAGTGGCAGTACTGCCCAGTCCAGATCGTCTCCAGTTACTGTTTGTGGCTGCCACTGTGGGCTGCACATCCTGGAAAGGAGATAGAGGACCACACAAGGAGATGGCTGATGGGCTGCAAGGCACAGGCAGGGGCCGGGGCTGAAGGGCCTGGGCATCCATCGCCACGCCGCCCCTACTCAGCCTCCCTGGGATACTCCCTCTATGCACTAAGATGACTTCACCAGAGCTTGCACTGATACGGTCTCCACAAGATCCCAGATATATATCATAAGGAGGTCCAAGGTGCCTTTCAAGTAGCCAACCATCCTAGGCAGTGAAGGCAGTCTCACGAGGAACACACGCCTGCAGAGTTGGCACCAGCAGGCTCAAAAGCCTTTGAAACCACTTGGTGGGATCATCCCCTGTGGGAGAAGGCCCAGGAGCTGGAAGAGGGACGCGGTTAATGAACTGTTTCCATGATTGTCACCAACTTCCTAGTCTCAGAATGCAGCAGTGGCCTCTGCCCAGGGCCGGCCTCGCCCCAGCTTGTCCTGCCATCCTGGAGACCCAAGCCCTCCCCTGAGCTGGCAGTCCTCCGCCTTCCCACCTTGTTCAAAGCCAGTCGGGTAGCCATTTCCAAGGGGAACTAGACGAGGCTCCCAGGATCCCCTTTCTCCTGCTCCCCAAGAACAGCCACCTGCTTCTGAAGAAACAATAACTGTGCCAATACATGTCTGTCTGCCACTGTCCCTGGGCTCTCATTTTGAAGAATGACTGGATTCAGCTTCTTTCTCATTAGAGACCAAACATTCTTGTACATTTGGAACATGAAAGGTATTTAAAATATTTATATA
Source organism: Peromyscus californicus insignis (assembly GCF_007827085.1). Classification (NCBI taxonomy): domain Eukaryota; kingdom Metazoa; phylum Chordata; class Mammalia; order Rodentia; family Cricetidae; genus Peromyscus; species Peromyscus californicus. Next base: position 19,669,749 of record NW_026294551.1, read on the forward strand.
TATATAATATATATACTTTTATTATTCACCCGTTAACTCCATAATATGCCAATCACGAGCTAGGTGCAGCAGTTACATCCCCTTGACCATGGCTGCACGAGGATGTTACTCATCGAAAACAGGGAGACCAGAAACATGGCCAAAGGTGACATCACGCAGCCTACGCCATTGCAATAGAATTGTCAAGTTCGCTGGCGGTTTGGTAAAGCCGGTTCAGTTCTGTTCTGTTTGCCAGAGATCTCACATTTGTGAAAGTTGGACCAAAAAGTGGTGGGGTTCCGTTTCCTGGTTTGAATTCTCAGTGGCTTTATCCAGAATCTCACTGGCAACTGGTTACTGTAACACCAACCCAACCTAGGAGAGCCAACGGGGAAAGGGCACGTTGAGTTGACAATGTCCAGGACTTTCCTGCCTCCCCAGTCCTGTGGTTCAGGCCCATTGAGCTCAGAGGAAAATATGTGCTGTGGGAGAGCAGACGCCACGCGCAGGCTCTGTACCCAGCCTTCTCTGATAGCACACTTCTATCAGACGCTTAAAGGAAAGCTGAACACTGCCAAAGCCCCCAGTTCATGGCCAGCGTGCTGTAAACACTGACTGCCCATGCCTGGCTGCCCCGAGGAGGTGGGGGACGAAGGGGCAAGAAAGGGCCACACTGAGACGAGCCTGGCAGCCCAGGACAGGAAAGACAGATCCCAATGGCTAACCACAGTAGCTCAACTCATGAGTTCCTCAAAACCGTGGGCCTCACGGTGCACGTCTGTGATTCCAGCTCCTCGGGAACAGGAGGCAGGAGAATCTTAAGTTCAAAGTCTGCTTGGGCTACAGAGTGAGTTTAAGGCCAGCCTGAGCAACTTAGTGAGCTCCTGTATCCAAAAAAGAACAAAGTATAGTGGCACACCTTCAATCCCAACACTTGAGAGGCAGAGGCAGGTAGATCTCTTTGACCTGTGAGTTCCAGGCCGTCTTGGCCTACACAGCAAGTTCTAGGCTGCATAGTGTCTCAAATTAAATTAAATACTCGTTTAAAAAAAAAAAACCCTCAAGGTACACAGTTACCTAGCATATGTGAGGCTGTGGGTTCTAGCTCCAGGACTAGTAAACAAACACAGCATAGAATGCCCTGCCCGGACAGACAGGAAAAGAAGCTCCTGGCCTGTCCATGCTCACCTGCTGGTCTGGCCATCAGATGGAACCGACTTTTCAAGGCCTGAACACCAACTGCTGAGGCCCAGATTGATGCAATACTGATGTGCTGCTGCAGCTGGAGCCGTCAGCTCCCTGCCTGGCAGCTCAGCTGCTGTGTCAAACACATACCTTCTCGGCCCCCATGCTAGGGCACTTCCAATTGTACAGGTAATACTGCAGGTTGCCGTCTCCAATGCCGAACTTGAGCTTCTCCAGGAACGTTTTGTTCTCCATGAGATCCAGTGCGTTGAACACGTCGAACCCTTTCTGCAGGACAGCAGGAGAAGTGACAACAGGTGAGGGCAGGAGGCTGCTCCCCGCCTTCCCCCTCTGTCCTAGGGGTAGCCAGCCATAGGGCATTTCCTTCAGAGGCTCCAGCTACAACCTGGTTAGCCAACTCCAGTTAGCGCTGAGGTCTCCAGATGTACTTCCCAGGACTGTCCTCAGGCCAACCTCAGGCCACCCACAGCCCAGCCTCTCCTCAGTGTCCCTCTGAGTGGATCAAAACTGGGGCCTGTTCCTCCCCGAGAAGTCCGCTGCTGTCAGCTTCCTAACTCCATGGCCACTAGACTCCCAGGTTCTCAGTGTGCACTGACTACAATATGCTTTACAGGCTGCTTGAGGCTGTGACAAGGACCCTTCAAAACTCTCACTCAATTCATCTGTTCTGGAGAAGGACTGGCCTGCCCAGAGGCTGGCCTGGGTGCGGGTGGGCACAGAAACCTAAGAAGGGCAAAAAGACTGACCTACATCTTCCGGTCGGCCACTCCAATCATTCACCAGGGCAGAGCCTAGGCTCCCCTCCCATGCCGGAGAGCCAAAAGAACCCTAACCCTGGGGCTGGCTGCCCAGTCAAGCTCCCCAGCCAAGGAGTTCAGGGACTACTGGTCCTCTTCTAGACTGGAGTTTGTGGCTGGCTGAAAACTGCTGGGACCTTGCCTAAGAGCTCAAGGCCTCCCAGCCTATGGCAGCAAACTCTTTTGTTTTTTTGTTTTGTGTTTTTTGTTTTTTTGAGACAGGGTTTCTCTGTGTAACAGCCCTGACTATCCTGGAACTCACTCTGTAGCCCAGGCTGGCCTCGAACTCACAGAGATCCACCTGGTTCTGCCTCCCGAGTGCTAGGATTAAAGGCGTGCGCCACCACAGGCCCAGCAGCAGCAAACTCTTGAGCTGTGCTCACTACTACTAAAAGCCCTCCCCTTCGAGTCTCTGAAGACCATCTGGTCTACTGCTCACCATTTTGGCTAGAACAAGGGCGTCGCTCATCAGGTCTAGAAGAGGGGTCTGGGTGTGGACGTTGTAGAAGGAGTAAGCAGCTTTTAGACTCTTGTGGGTTGGATGGTTCATGATGGTGGATGGAAGCGTATAAAAGCTCAGGAAATCAGTCACCTCCCCGTTTGCATTCTGAAGGGAAGATTAGATAAACAGGCATTGTCCCACATGCAAAGGACAGGCAGCCCGGAGACCAGGGTCCTCTCACACCATTTTCAGGGAGGCGAATGCATGGACATTGGAACAGGATGTGCAGCAAGAGGAAGCACAATGGCTAAGGGTTCTTAGCCCAGGCTGGACTGTGGGCTGAGTAACCCTGCTGGGCATAGCCAGGAATGTCTTCACGTGGCTGGCATCCTCAGACTTCAGCTTTGGCATCTAGACCACACTAGCTCAAGCAGAGGCAGAGGTAGCCTGACTAAGGGGTACAGTGCTCTCTGTTCTGTATTGAGCAGAGGCAGGGATCAAAGGGATCCTTTCAACAATGCAAACTATCACCCTGATTTGCTGAAGACCAAACAGAGATTTCAGGAAGCCTAACATGGAAATACCAGCTCTCTGGTAATCTAGCCATTTCTCTGGGAATGGACAGCCAACTCACCTCTACCACGAAAGTGTCAATGATGTTCTCTTGGGGGTAGAACCAATGCTCTACCTCCTCCTGGCTCATGACTGGCGTGAGGTGGAACTGCTTCAAGTACCTGGTGAGCAGCTGGTGCACTACTGGAATGTCCTTTTTTTCCATTGGTCGGAGCCCAGCTGTCTTGGGGTTCTGGAAGGAGGACAGCAAAGACGGTATCAGATGCCAGGCGGTGGTGTCACACGCCTTTAATCCCAGCACTTGGGAGGCAGAGCCAAGCGGATCTCTGTGAGTTCGAGGCCAGCCTGGTCTACAGAGCAAGTTCCAGGACAGGCACCGAAACAAACAAACAACCTTTTCCATTCTTTTTTTTTTTTTTCTTGAGACGGGCTCTCATGTAGCCTAGGCTGGCCTCAAGCTTGCTATGCCAAGACTGGCCTTGAACTTCTCATCTTCCTGGTCCTGCCTGCTGGGATCACAGGCACAAGACACCACACTCAGTTTTCCAAACCTGTTTTGGCAGTATGTAACTACGGTGTGGCACTCTCTCAAGGACAATGACCCACACCCACACCCATTATTAGACCCATGCCAAGGTGAGGAATCCCATGTGTATTGCAGATCAACTGATTCGGTCAGCAGACCTTTGTGCAAGCACAGTGTACGGATGACAGCCACCTGGGTGTGCTGAGGCCAGCGAAGGGAAAGAGAGTTCAGAGCTCAGATCCTGAAAGCAGACACAACTGGGATCTAGAATTGAAGACCTACTGGGTGGCGGTGGTGGCACACATCTTTAATCCCAGCACTCGGGAGGCAGGGCCAGGTGGATCTCTGTGAGTTCGAGGCCAGCCTGGGCTACCAAGTGAGTTCCAGGACAGGCACCGAAACAAACAAACAAAAATAGAATTGAAGATCTGCTCACTCCAGGCTGTACAATCTCTCAGTGCCATTCTGGGTGTGGGAGAGGGATTAGAAATCTGGCTTCTTGCCAGGCAGTGGTGGCGCACGCCTGTAATCCCAGCACTCAGGAGGCAGAGGCAGGCGGATCTCTGTGAGTTCGAAGCCAGCCTGGTCTACAGAGAGAGTTCCAGGACAGCCAGGGCTACACAGAGAAACTCTGTCCCAAAAAAAACCAAAAGAGAAAAATCTAGCCTCTCTCACAAGTCCATCAGCACCACCCTCTGCTGTCTTGGCAGCAGGGAGTGGACACTTGAGAGCTCATCACATTGCTCTGTGGAGTATGTGAGACAGACATGAGATCAAGGTTCAGTAGAGAGATCCATTTTCTATCTAGGCTTCACCTAGGCTAAAATTACAGAGAAGTGGTGTTCTCCAAGTCTATCAGCAGACAGCAGGGATGCTAAGCCAGGCACAGATTCAAGAGAACCAGGGAAACGCAACAAAAGCACCCCCTATAGACAGGAAGACACAGAACCTGGAGACCAGGGGCCGGTAAATGGAAACCTCCCCAAACCCCGACTCCTGCCCCCACCCCAGAGCACCACTGGCCTCTGGCAGTCGGTAGAGCTTCATGGTGCGCTGCATGGTCATATTTCTGCTCAGGTGGGAGAACTTCACTTCAATCAGCTTCCGAGGGTTTAGGGACCGATGCCAGTACCTGTGGGGACACAAATGTCTGGCCTCAGAGGACTCTGGCCAGTCCCACTCATCAAGAGGACAAGGGCAGGGGACCTCCAGATGGCCAGCAGGTGTCATGAGCAACTCATCAAGCCCCTTCCTGGAGGCACAGGCTCAGCTTCCTCCAGTGGGCCCGAGCTCCATGGGCCGTCGGGAGTTTTTTCTCCCGTTTTTCCATTTCAAAAGCTATTCTTTTGTTAGAGTACTGTCTGGGGAGCACACTCCGCTCCTGGAATCAGGTCAGTGGAAGATGGGTACTTGTGCCCAGAAGACTGGCAGGTCTGCTTACCCTCCTCTTCCTCCTCTTCTGTATTCACCTGGAGTTATTGTTTTTTCGGTTCTCTAGGCAGAGATTATTTGACTGTTTCAAACACCTTTCCAAGGTGAAGGCTGTCCTTAGATCACACAGGGATCAGACAAGCTACCTTTGATCCACAAAATATTCATAATGAAGCTGAGCTAAATACTTAAAACTTAAAGGCATTTTCTACAAAAACTCAGGTTTGGTCTCATCCTTAAAAAACAAAACCCTCCTCTCTGGTGGTAATCCTATCTGAGAATGTCTTTCTGGTTGGTCTGAACGACACCCTCCACTACATTCCCAAAATGTTTTCCACCTGGCTCCTGCTGGCACCCCAGCCACCCACACCCCACTGAGGAGGCACAGCAATGCTATGTCTCAGTGACATTACTCCTCAGCTTGAGCCAGGCATCTGCATTCACAACACCCACAGGAAGAAATTTTTACCTGCAGGTGCCAACAGGCTTTGGCAATACCACTCCGGCAGTGTAAACCGCTTGGAAAATGCCCTCCAGGTGGACCCGCCGGGTTATCTCTCGGATCAAAACTGGAGCCACCCTCTTGGAGCGCAGCTTCTTGTGGACGCACAGGAAGTTAATCTCCACCATCTTCTTCTCTCTTAAGAGGGAGGCAAAATGCTGACTGAGGCTTTTCCCACACAATGCGATAGGAATCTCTTCAAGCAGGCAGAGCTCCACCTGAAGTGTGCATTTTGCTGTCATCTGCACCCAGCAGTCACTACTGGGGATCCCACCCACTGCCAGTTTCTAGCTTGCCTCACATCCTCTACTTTAAAAGGGAAGTGGGAAGCCTGTGAAGGTACCACTAGCACCTCCCTGTGGAATCCGGTGAGTGGGCTGGGGAGTCCCACCTGCAGCAGACAATGAAGCAGCATGAAGAAACCCCAGAGTAAATCAAGGCTCTTCTAGATCTGAGACGAGCTTGATCTTGAACTTGCTAAGTAACTCAGGCCAGCCTTGAGCCATCGACCCTCCTTCCTCTACCTTCCAAGATACAGCTTAGATTACAGGTGTGTACCACTACTGAAAGATACTCTAAGATTCTGATCCCACAAGAATCTACAGCCTATAGACCCAGAAGACTGCAGCAGATGACCGTGAGACCATCTGAATCTGGGTCACACTGGCTCCTGCCCATTTCTGAAGCTGCTCAAGTGTGTCACCATGTGACTGGAGCAGGAATGCAGAAGTGGATGACCTCAGCATAAGTCATAGACAAAACTACCAGCTACAACTCAGAGACAGTCTCACTATGTAGCCTTGGCTGGCCTGAAACTTGCTATGTAGACCAGGCTGGCCTTGAACTCACAGAGATCTACCCACCTCTGCTACCCAAGTGCTGGGATTAAAGAGCCAACATGCATGCCAAAGCACGTGGTTCCCAGATGAGTTTTATTCCCAGCATATGGACGCCTCCACCTCACTGGCCCCTCCATCTTCCTTTCATAGGTAGACATGCAGCGTTCTTCTCCCTCCCAGAGCAGCAGGACGGTGGTGACAAGGGCTGATGCTTACGTGTCATAGATGTGGATGTTTGCTGGGATGGCACTAATGAACCCAACCAGTTTCCGACTTGAGACCACTCGAACCCCGCAGTGCCACTGTGGGAGCCAGCCAGGTGGCCGGAGAGCCCTGGAACGAAGACAGGGACAGGAGCTGTGGTACCGCTTACAGCAGGCCCTTACAGCAGGCCGGAGAGCTGCTTAGGCTCCAGAGCCATGCTGGGTGCTGACCTGAGACTACCACTTCCCTGGGGATTGACAACTACGTTTTCTTTAGGAGCAAGGCTTCCTAGACTCCAACACAATCAAGTCACAGGCATTTCTCAAAAGCATCTTTTTCTCTGTCACGCTGGAGATTGTGCCCAATCTTGCACATACATTCTAGCAAGTTCTCTGGCACTAAGCTACAGCCCAGTCTTTGCTGCTTTTTTGAAGCAAGGTTATCTATGTACCCTAGGCTGGCCGCAAACTTGTGACCATCCTGGTTCTGCCATAAGTACACCCCCTACACTAGGTTCTGTGCTTTTGTTTTTTGAAACAGGGTCTTACTATGTAGCCTCAGCTGGCCTGGAACCCTCTATTTAGAACAGGCTGGCCTTGAGTGCACACAGATTTGCATGTCTCTACCTACCTCCTAAGTGCTGCTTTTATAGGCCCGTGCCACCATGCCTAGCCTTTCTGTTCATCTCAGAGCCTGAACACGCAGGACTTTCATTTGGAAGCCAGTGGTTAGGGACTAACTTGGAAACCCTGGGCTTTGCCCCCTGCCTCTCAGAGCATCTCTCTCTCTGCTTTTCCTATCCATTGGAGTGATCTCACTCCACTTTGGCCTCATGCTTCTTGGATGTTAAATGTAGCCCAGGCTAGGAGATGGCCCATCCAGGATAAGCTATTTCCTATAATTGAGCGTGCTTATTAACTAGGTAGTAAAGAACTTTTCTTTCAAATCTTAGTAGGTCTCATCTACTGTTCTCTCTAGAAAAGGTTACCATATGGTAGATAATCTTTGCTTCTGGGTACCAATTCTGCTCGTCTCCCTCAGCCAGTCTATTTTAAGGAAGATTTCTGTTCTAAGCACCACTTAAAGCAAGTCTCCAGATGCACGGACTCAAGCACACAGCAGTTTGCCACTCAAAGACTGCCTCTCGGGAAAGATGAGAACTCTGTGTTCTTTTGTGGTTCTGTTCTCTGCTTTGCCCTTAAAACTGGCAGAGACCTTGGAGCTGGAGAGCAGGCCATTACCAGACACTAAGCCTTTGGAGCCTAGCCTCCAGAACCATGAGAAATTAACTTCTACCTTTTACAAGTTAGATAAAATTATAATAAAGACACTCCTTACAACTTACCACAAAAGAAACTCTGGGGAATAATCAAATCGGAACATGTTATCATCATCTTCCACATAGTTCTCATTCAGGAGGGTGTACAGTTCTTTCAGCTGCAGAGAAATAAGTAGCTCATTGAGGTGTTCTGCCAAGTAGAAGGCAACTCCAATGCCCTGTAGCTCCTAGCTTCATTAAAAGGACAAGGCTATCTACCAAAATCACCTCTAGTCTCACAAATCTGTGTCATCCCAGGCATGGCAAAGACTCTTTTAGAGTAAGTACCCATGGTTGCGATAAAAACCAGAACCACTAGGGGGCAGATTCACATACTTCATTACACAGCAGCATTAGACCATCATCTATTGATCAGAGGAAGCTTGCCGTTTGTCTGTGAACATGCTTTGGAGAAATGATTTTGGGGGCTGGTCAAGAACTACTTGACTGCCATATTATTAAAAAAAGAAAAAAAAGTTTGGTTTTTTTATCATCTAGCCCATAAGATTTTGTCCTTTTTCAGCCTTCGTAGCCTCCCATCAGCGGTCCCAAGTCTAAGGACCTGAGTTCAATCCTTGAAACTCACATAAAAGTAGGAGAGAACTGACTTCATGGAGTTGTCCTCTGACCTCCACAGGTACACCATTGCTGACCCTCTCCATCTCCCGTCTCCCTAGCTCCCAGCCCTGCTCTCTCCAAACAGATCTGTTCCTAAACCAGGTATGGTGGACAGGGCTCTTAAGTTAAGGGGGGATAAGCCGGGTGGCAGTGGCGCATGCCTTTAATCCCAGCACTCGGGAGGCAGAGCCAGGCGGATCTCTGTGAGTTCAAGGCCTGCCTGGTCTACAGAGTGAGATCCAGAACAGGCACCAAAACTACAAAGAGAAACCCTGTTTTGAAAAACCAAAAAAAAAAAAAAAAAAAAAAAAAAAAAAAAAAAAAAGTTAAAGGGGAGGACGGGGGACTATTCACATTTTCATCATTCCTTACAGAGGAAAAATTCCAAACTCCTAACCCCCTGATGTTAAAACAAGAGGAGAGCCGGCGTGCTGGTGCAGGCTTGCAATCATAGCACTCAGGGGCCTGAAGCAGGTCTGACTCAAATTCAAGGCCAGCCAGGGTTATATAATAAGACTGTTTCAAAGGGAAAAGAGAACATGGCTCGGGGAGAGAGCAGCTGGCAGATTACTTGTCTACAGTCCAGGGCACACAGAGCTCTGTGTTCAGTCCCTAGCACCATATAGTCAGGTGCTGGTGACACATACCTGCAATACCAGCAGACATCTACCTAAAAAAACAGACGCAAAACAAATGCTAGGCATGGTGGTGCACGAATGTAATCCCAGCACTTGGAAGGGAAATGGAGCTCCATGAGTTCAAGGCCACCTTGGTCTATATATATAGCAAGTTCCATGCCTGCTAGGGCCACATAGTTAGACCCTGTCTCAAAACCAAAACCAAACAAGAACCAAACATATGGATGCACACTTGCACATGCACACTCACAGGTATGCACATGCTGCCCCCATACACATATCAAGAATAATAAGGAGCTGGAGAGATGGCTCAGTGGTTAAGAACATTTGCTGCTCTTCCAGAGGACCCTGGTTCACTTCTCAACACCCAGATCAGGAGGCTCACAACCATCTGTAACTGTAGCTATAGGGGATACACTGCCTCTGACCTCTGTGGTCCCCCAAACTCATAAGCACTGTGCTGGTTAGTTTTTGTCAACTTAACACAATCTAGACATATCTAGGAAGAGGGAATATTAATTGAGAAAATGCCTCCCTAAGAGTAGCCTGTTTCTGCCCTGACTTCCTATCAGTTATGGAATTGTGAGCCAAGAATTCTAAGTTGAAACAAACCCTTTCCTCCCCAAGTTGCTTTTGTTTGTGGTGTTTTATCATAGTAACAACCCTAAGACAGACATATACCCACATGCAAACTCACATTAAAAGTAAATCTTTAAGCCAGGTGGTGATGTCACACATCTTTAACACTAAGCACTAGGGAGGCAGAGGCAGGCAGATCTCTAAATTAGAGGCCAGCCTGGTCTACAGAGCAAGTTCCAGGACAGCCAGAGATACACAGAGAAACCCTGTCTTGAAAAACCAAACACAAAAACAAACAAACAAACAAAACAGACCAAGAAATAAAAAAATCAGACATGGTGGATTTCACCTACAATGGCATCACTTGGGAGGCTAAGCAGGAGAGCCAAGAGTTCAAGGCCAGCCTAGACTACAGTGTAAGATCCTTTCTCAGAAAAACTAACCACAGGGCCAGCAAGATGGCTCAGCGGGTAAAGGTGCTTCCCATTCACCTTGACCTGTTTGTCACACAGGTGGAAGAGAGCTGACTCCACAGGGTCTTCTGACCCGCACACATGTGTATGTCCATACACATACATCACACACAATAACAACACATAAACAGAACAAGTTTCAGCCGGGCAGTGGTGTCCCACACCTTTAATCCCAGCACTTGGGAGGCAAAGAGGCAGGTTATCTCTGTGAGTTAAAGGCCAGCCTGGTCTACAGAATGAGCTCCAGGCCAGACAGGGCTACATAATAGAGACCCTGTCTCAAAACAAAACAAACAAACAAAAGAAAGCAAAAGCAATAGCAAAGGAATAAAAATAAATAAGAAACAAAAGGGGAAAAAAAGAAGACTAAACAACGGGAAACTTGAGAGGACAGCTTTCAGCCTTACAACTATGAGATGCTAACCACTACTGTGTGGAGTCGGGGGCGTGCCCAGAAAGTACCAGGTGCGGTTTGTTCAGCCCTCTGTGGCTCAGAAGCTAGGGTCCCGCCTGCAAGCCAGGCCTACTCACCACACCACGGTCTCCCAGGTCCAAGGCATCCCAAATGAAGCCCTGGGGTAGAGTGTAGGGCTCCTGTCGAATGTTGTCCTTGTCCGGTTCCACTGGCCCATGGGTGTTTACCACTTCACCTAGAAGAGCACAGCCAGGAATCAACTGTCAGCCTCCAGCATCGGGGAGGGAGAGCCCTTTTAAAACATTCACTGGAGGGCTGGGGATGAGGCTCACCTGCTACAGTGGTCACCTTACTTACACAAAGGCCTGGGTGTGATTCCCAGTACTTCATAACCTGGGCATAGTGGTGCATGCCTATAACCAGCACTCAGTGGGGGCAGAAGGGTCAGAACTTCAAGGTCATCTTCCACTACACAGTCAGGTTAAGGCCAGTCTGGGCTACACAAGACCCTATCTGAGGGAAAAAAAATTACCAGAGCTAATTTCCCTTGTCCCTAGGAACCATGGAGCTGAAGAACCAACCAGGCTTGGCAACTGTCAACTCTTTCTCCAGTCACCGTTGGTCCCTAGTTGAGGGGAAACTGGAAAGACTCTGTGGGATCTAAGGTGCCTCACTTCTGGAAATCCTTGTAAATCTCCCTTGGGCTCCTACGTAGTGGGAACTGTTTGAGCCATGCCCTGAAGCATCGCCCCTAGTGAGGCAGCCGTAACTATTACACCTGCCTATGACTTTGAGGAGGCCATGAGCACCAGATATTGGGATAAATCCACATTGTCTATTTAATGATCAAGGGAACCGATTTGGGGGTAAACTCACAACCACAGGAGATTTATCACAGGGTCTGGGAAAGCTGAACTATGTCCCATGCTGAACGGCTTGGTCCAAAATCTCAGAATCCAGAACCACAAGGTAGCCAAGAGGGCCAGCATATGTACATCCCAGGTCTTAGGGTCCCTGGTGGCCATGCATTTAAATAACTTAGAATTCTGCTGACGTGAGACACGAGCTCCTGGCAGCACCGATCTGATCCCAAGAAAATGTTGGGCTTTTAAGACACTCCGTTTGGAAGTTTGTCTTCTTTCTGGCATAACGGCCTGCTGGGCAAAGAACTGCCCTTACCTCGACTGCTGATAGTATGAATGCTGTCCTTTCCTGATGAGTGGGACACAAAGAAAAGCGACTACTGAACTCTGCCAAGACAGGGTAAGATGGTCTTTCAAAATTCCTGCTTCTGAAAATGTTCTGTCAGATATTCTAGGCCTGTAGCCAAACTGGATGCCCCAATGGTGCTAAGAAACTTTAGGTGACTATCCAGGATGCCAGCTGTCTCTATTCTTGAAAGATTTCCCATTTTCTCAGGTATTATTATATTCCTTCTCAGGTCTTTGATGGGGTTAAAGACTAACAGTTACAATCTTCTTGTATCTTAGCTAGAACATACTAAGTACTAGATTCAGATTCTTCAGAATAGGACAGCTTTTGAAATAATCTAACATACCATATACCTGCGTTCTGGACATCTCTGGATTTTAGTATGTGTCTCTTGTTTGATGTTGGTCTTGTTGGTTGTAGTTCCATCTGTTTATGTCATTAACCTTTATTTCTCCTTGATAATCATTCCTATTGTATATAGTTTTGTGTTAGGTTAGAACTTTCTTTTTTTTTTTTTAATTTTTTAAACTTTATTTTATATGCATTGGTGTGAAGGTGTCAAATCCCCTGGAACTAGAATTACAGACAGTTGTGAGCTGCCATGTGGGTGCTGGGAATTGAACCTGGGTCCTCTGGAAGAGCAGCCAGTGCTCTTAACCGCTGGGTCATCTTTCCAGCCCTAGAACTTTCTTATTTAGACAAAAAGGGAAGATGTAGTGGGTAGGTGTTTGAGCCATGCCCTCAAGCAGCGCCCCTAGTGAGGCAGGCTGAGCTGTTACACCTGCCTGTGACCTTGAGGTACTGGCCCCTGGGGTGTGGCCACTGGGGACCCTTCAGACCTGGGATACAAGCATGCTGGCCCCTCTTGGCTACCTCATGGTTCTGGATGCTGAGATTTTGGACCAAGCCGTTCAGCATGGGACATAGTTCAGCTTTCCCAGACCCTACGATAAATCTCCCATGGTTGTGAGTTTACCCCTAAATAAATTCCTTTGATCATTAAATAGACTCCATGGATTTATCCCAATACTCCTGAATGACAAATATTCATCACAGCTAATCTGGCTTCCTGCCTTCTGGTTGGTGCAGAGTGTCCTCATGTTCTAGCCCAGACACCCTTCCCTGACCTGAGGAGATTTGTAAGGAGCTGCAACAAGGCTGCCTTTGTGTCAAGAGCAACAACAAAGGACTGGGCTTACTCCTCAGTCAGATGATGGCTTCTAGGAGCCAGGCTCTCTCAGCCTTGAAGCCTCAGCTTCCAGCCCTGTGGGCCAGTTAACTGCCACTGCCAGCGCAGGGCCTCAGTGCTTTGAGCCCTACAAATGCCTTTGGGCTGAATCACCGGTCTGCAGATGCTGCCGGGAAGCCTCCCTGACACATCCCCCGTCTCTGTGAGAGAGCTGGGGAGGCTGAGATGGAGGCTGGAGAGGAAAACCAGGCAGTCAAGGAGTCAACCTTTGTTTTTTTAAGACAGGAGAATGCTAAGTAGCCCAGGCTGGCCTTGTGCTCACAGCAATCCTCCTGTCTCAGCCTCCTAATGCTGGATTACAGGTATACACCAGATACCCAGCCGTCTGATTACTTCCAGTTGTTCTCAGTCACTTACTTTTTTTGCCTCCCACACCTGCTGTGCAGAGCCCAGAGCAGCACAAGGTGGAGGGCCCGCTGAGGCGCAGAGGTACAGGGAAAAATGAGAAGAAAACGTCTGCTCCCCTCAACCAGGAAAGAATGGCATGATCTGAAGAGGAACTGAAGGCTCATTCAGAGCATGTAACAACTGTTCCAGACCAAAGCTCCTGAAACTGTATGTCATGACCCGAGCTTATGTACGTGAGAGTGTGAGGTGTCAGGAAAAATGTGGTAATAGTAAATGGTTTTGAACACACGTACCAGAAGCAAATTGAAAATTAAACATGTACCAAATCTGAGATATTCCAGACAGTGTTCTTTGATTTCACTGTAGCCTTGGCTCTGAACACACATGTGCATGCCAACGTGCTATGAAACATCAATGAAGTCTGCCTTAGAAACCTTGGCTCAGATTAAGACTACTGTACAGGGCTGGAAGATGGTGCAGTGATTAAGAGCATGGCTGCTCTTCCGAGGACTCCAGGTCAGTTCCCCGCACCCATGTCAGGTGGCTCATAATGGACCTGTAAGGCCAGTTCCAGGGGACGTGGTCCATGGCACCCTTTCCAGCCTCTGGGGCAAACGCATACCTAAAACAAACACAGGAACAGGCACATAAAAATGTAAGCTTATTTATTTTATTTTATTTCTTGATGTGTATGAGTGCTTTGCCTGCTTGTATGCATATGTACCATAGTGTGCCTGGTGCCCATGGAGGTCAGAAGAAGGGGTCAGATGCCCTGGAACTGGAGTTATAGATGGTTGGCAATCACCACATAGGTGCTGGGAACTAACCTGGGTCCTCTGTAAGAACAAGTGTTCTTAACCATGAGCTATCTCTCCAGCTCCCACATAAATAAAAAATAAAATCATCAACAAATTCTGTTTTATAGTAAAGGCATATATCCATGCCCAGAAGGATTTAGTTCTTTATATGAAAATAAAAACTATATCTGGTGGGGCAATAGTGGCATACACCTTTAAATCCCAGCACTTGGGAGACAGAGGCAGGCAGATTTCTGTAAGTTCGAGGTCAGTCTGGTCTACAAATCGAGTTCTAGGACAGCCAGGGCTACACAGAGAAATCTTGTCTGGAAAAAGAAGAAAAAAAAAAAAAAAGCATACTCTTATGCAAAGGTTTTTTTTGGAGGGGAGGAGGGGAGAGTTCAAGACAGGGTTTCTCTGTGTAACAGCCTTGGCTGTCCTGGAACTCACTCTGTAGACCAGGCTGGCCTTGAACACACAGAGATCCTCCTGCCTCTGCCTCCCAAGTGCTGGGATTAAAGGCATGCGCCACCACGGCCTGGCTTGTTGTTTTGTTTTTTCCAGACAAGGTTTCTCTGTGTAGTTTTGGTGCCTGTCCTGGATCTCACTCTGTAGACCAGGCTGGCCTTGAACTCACAGAGATCTACCTGGCTCTGCCTCCGGAGTGCTGGGATTATAGGTGTGTGCCACCACCGCCCAGCTGCAAATGCTTTTTTGAGACATTATCTCATGTAGTACAATCTGACCTCAAACTCACTGCATATTGGAGGCTAGCTTTGAACTCTTGATTTGTTTTAATTTTCAGCAATATTTTTAGTAATTTCATACAATGTATCTGAACAGTCACCCCCAAACTTCTCCCATTACCATTCCCACCCAACTTGAGGTTTTATTTTTCTTTCTCCACTGAGTGCAATTTCTGTTGTCCAGCCAGTGGTGGGAGTGGAGCCTGCCCTGGTGTGTAGTGTACCGACCAGGGGTCACATCATTAAAGAAAACCCACTCTCCCTCTCCCAGCAGCTATCAAATGCTAACAGCTCCTCAGCTGGTGGTGGGGCTTTGTGTCCGCCTTCCTTGCACAATGCTGAGGTTTTGTCTGGAAGAGCCTGAGCAGGCGTGTGCACAGTCACAACCGCTGCAGTGTCTGCAGAACACTTTCTCTGATGCTAT
This sequence comes from Peromyscus californicus insignis, assembly GCF_007827085.1. Classification (NCBI taxonomy): domain Eukaryota; kingdom Metazoa; phylum Chordata; class Mammalia; order Rodentia; family Cricetidae; genus Peromyscus; species Peromyscus californicus. Next base: position 19,685,065 of record NW_026294551.1, read on the forward strand.
CACCACCTCTTACAATTGTTCTCCCTCCTCTCCTGTGAAGATCCCTGAGCCTTGGGAGGAGAGGTGTGATGTAAAGGTCCCATTTAGGGCTGAGCACCCTACAGTCTGCCAGAGGCCATAGAATATACAATACAGCAGATGACAACTAATATTCAACAAGTCGACCCACCAGATGAATAACTCTCTGATGGGGAGCCCCACTAGGCAAAGACCGTGGGGTTACTGGCTGTGGACACCGTTTGTTTCTGTCTGTAATGTTCTCTGTGCTGCCACAGTTCCTCCCTAAAAACAACAGCTATGGGGTTCTTTCCACAGCCCATCGGTGGTGTGGTTTGTTCTTTTGGGGCATATATATCTGTGGAAGGTCAGGAAGATGATTTCGTCTTAAGCTGTACAATTTTGATGAATAGAAATAATACTGGGATATTTTTTATTGCTCAGATTGACACAGGAAAATAACAATATTCTCAGTTACAAAGACAGCTTTTTATACCATTAGCTGATTTAAGACCTCAGAGCAAATTCAAAGCAGACTAGTTGCCCCTGCATATGAACCGAACAAGGTCAGACATGAAGCAACTTCAGAATGTAACTCCCTGCAGCAACTGACTCTGCATGAACTCCTAACCACTCAAGGTTCAGCCAACTAACTGTTTATTGTTTAAGTTTTGAATTTCAATGTGACTGTTGGGAAATGCTGAGCACTATGTGTCTCCTGTCCTTGCTTTACAGTCTGGCTAACATTGCCATGGTTACTTACTCACTGGCTGGTCAGTGTGATATCCCTAGTCCGAGAGAAACCGTGTAGTTTCTCATGTGTTATCAGAATGGTTCTACTTCTTTTTGTTTACTCAAGAAATGTTGTGACTCTGAAAATGTTAACTCATATATTTGTCCAGAGTTTATTCTGTGTAGTAGAGAGATGTAGAAATGTGAAGAGAGATATATAACTGTGAGGAGAAAGAGATGCAACTGTGTGGAGACAGAGAGATATAGCTGTACAGAGATGTGCAGCTGTATAGAGAGATGTGTGGCTGTGTAGAAGAGAGCTGTAGCTGTGTGGAGACAGAGATTTTTTCAGAGATTTTTCAAGATGAAGTAAAAGAGAAAGTTACCATTAGAAAGCATTTGTTTCTTTACGCATCAGATAGAGAGCTTTAATTCTCGCTGACATAGTGGATTTTTTTGTATAACATGTGCTGCTGGAAGCTGGTCCTCTGGCAGCAATAAAAGTCCTTTATTTTCTGCACATGGATCAGGTCCCAACTGTGTAAATTACCTTCTGCTGTGAGGAGAAGCTTCTCTGATGAGGGTATTTTTATTAAAGATATATATTTTTTATGTATATGACACATGTGTATACACACTAAGTGGTCATAAAAGGGCACTGGATCCCCTGGAGCTGCAATTCAGGCAGTTATGATTTGTCTCATGTGGGTGGTGGTAACCAAGCTCCAGTCATCTATAACCACTAAGCCATCTCTCAAGTCCATGGCCTTGAACTCTTGATCCTTCTAACTCCACTTCTCAAGTGTTGGGATTACAGCTAAACATCACCATGCCCAGCCTGTAAATTTGGTTTTATCTTCCACGCCACAGTATGTGTGTGGAGGTTAGAAGACAACTAGCAAGAGTCATTTTTCTCTTTCCACCAAGTTCTAGGGATCAAACTCAGGTTATGAGGTTTGGCAGCAAGCTCCTTTCCCCACTGAGCCATCTGTATACACCAAAAGTTCTCAGGCTAAAAGGCACACACCTTTAATCCCAGCACTTGGAAGGCAGAGGCAGGTGGATCTCTGTGAGTTCGAGGCCAGCCTGGTCTACAGAGCGAGTTCCAGGACAGCCAAGGCTACACAGAGAAACCCTGTCTCAAAGAAAACAAAAAAGAAAAAGAAAAGAAAGAAAAAGGAATCACAAATGGAAAAAGTTAAATATGCCCTGATACAGACTAAAAACTGTCTGGAGGCCTTTCAAAGGTGAACTTACAGTGATTTTTAAACTATGAAGAATTCCAGGCCTCTTCAGTAGAACAGAGCTTAATTAAAATCTCCCTAAAGGTGAGACATGTTATTAACACAGCACCCTTTTTTTTAATTTTATTTTTTGAGACAAAGTCTTTCTACTTTATCCAAACTGGCCTTGAACTCATTCTGTCTGTGGCTCAGGCTGGCCCTGAACTTACGCTTTCTGTCTCTACCTCCCAAGTAGCAGGGATAACAGGTCTACGCCACAGGAAGGCCCAACTCAACACAGCATATTGCATGAACTTTACAATCAACAGTCCCCCATTTAGGCCGAGAATGGTGGTTCACCCCTGTAATCCCACAGCTTAGACAGCTGAGTGAGGCAGGAGGGTTGGCCACAAGTTCAAGGACCCTGTCTTGAAAACAAAGTCACCTCAAAGAAAAACAAAACAAAACAAAGCAAAGCCTCCCCTGTTTAAGTGAGAGAAAAGCAAGTAACCACACAGCACCATCCTCATGGTTTGCAGAAGGGAAAGGTAAGGTCTCTGCCATGCAGACTAGCTTATGCCTGGGAGCGTGAAGGGGGCACCTCTCATAGCCTGACTCAGTGAAACAGAGATATCCTGAATTAGGTCCTGATGGCCAAATCTCAACTCATCTCTTCATTAGCTCCTATTCTCTGGGCTGGAGCAAAGTTATTTTCTCGAATGAACCTTAACCCAAGAGATTACCTAAAACTAGGCCATAACACAGAGCAGCCCATTGGGGAATCTCACCAATGGTAGAGTGAGGGACTCTTCAAATACTTCTAGCTCCTTACCAGAGTCAGTGCAGATATGGGGAGCAGATAGACAACGAATCCCTCACTGTTCCCTCCCCATTTTTATCTCCTCAAATCGTGTCTGTGTTGTTGCCAAGCTGACAGCTACATCTGTCCAAGAGCAGAGCTTACTTTGTTCTGTTTTTGAGACAGGGTCTCTCTACATGGCCCTGGCTGTCCTAGAACTCATTATATAGACTAGGCGGGCCTCAAACTCACGGAGATGCCTCTGCCTCCAGAGTGCTAGGATTGAAGGATGTGCCACCACACCTGGCTATTTTTACTTTATACTGGTTACCCATCATGGTACTGACCACTTTAAGTCGGGAAACACCTGCTATGTATGCTTTCCACCTCTGCAGACAAATGTGGGCACAGCTGTCTTTTACCTCCTGGTATTTGACTTGGCTCTGCCCTCCCACAATGTACCAGAAGTCTTATAATGTTTCTGGAGGATAGTTACACTGGCAACTTGATCATCACTTACATTTGGTGTTAGAGCATGCATTTTGGGGCTGGAGAGATGGCTCAGCAATTAAGAGAACATGCTGCAGGGACCCAAATTCAGTCCCAGCACCAGTATTAGGAGGCTCACATCTGCCTGTTGTTCCGTGGCTGCACTCACAAGCACTCATACACACACAATCAGATAGTTTAAAAATGATAAAGATTTTAAGAAAACACAAGTTACTTCCTCAGCTACATACATAAGAAAGAAGAAGTGGTCCTCAACGGTCCCAGAAGCAAAACCCAATCACTCCTAAAACCTTTGTCCACCAGAAGCCCTGAGGTCAGTGGCCAAGGTCAGCTGTGGTTCAGGCCTAGCAGACACCTCTAACTCCAGCATGCGCAATCACTTCTGGAATACTTTTGGGATTTCTGTCTGTCTAATCCCTTTACAAGTTTATTACAGCATTTTTTAGATTAGTTTTATTTTGAGACAGGGTCTCACTATGTAGCTCTGGCTGAAACACCCCTTATAGACCAGGCTGGCCTCAAACACAGAGATCCATTTGCTTCTGCCTCCAGGAGCTGGAAGTAAAGGTGCCACCCCTCCTGACTTCATTATGGCTTCAGAGTTCACATTGGTCCACACAAACAAAACAGTCTTTCACTAATTTAAGTGGGAAGATAGACCCACGGACAGGCATCCCCACTCATCACATGCTAATTGTTCTCTGTAGATTTAAGATGATGATGGACTAAAAAGAATTGTCGTTTGTTCTGTGTGTGCTGCTGTGAAATGATAAGGTCTCTGAACAACAGTCTTTTATGTGCCCCTTTTACAGACAATCCTCCAGAAATAATGATCTCTAGGACCTTATGGCCTCCCCTACAAAACTCCCACAGAAGCGAAGCTAAGACTCATTCCTTACTCTCACCTGCAAAAGGAAATACATACCCAATTTGGGGACTGGCTGTGTATCCCAGAACTGGTAGCTTCGCTTGCTGGCCTCCTCCATGGTTTTGGCAGGTCCCTGACCCACTGAGAACAGCTCAATGGCCTTCTGTATTTCCTGGATCCTCTCTGCTGGCAAAGAGTTCATCTGGACAAGACAGGCGGAAAAAGAAAAGATCCATTGTGTTAACAAGACTTACGAGTCATTGTGAGTCCAAGAGTTAGCTAGGCCAGATGTGGTAAAGCACACCTTTTATCCCAGCACTGGGAGGCAGAGGCGGGCAAATCTCTGTGAGCCAGTTTGGTTTACACAGAGAGCTCCTGGCCAACCAGTGCTAAATAGTGAGAGCCTGTCTCAAACAAACAGACAAACAAACAAAAGAGTTAGCAGGCCGGGCGGTGGTGGCGCACGCCTTTAATCCCAGCACTCAGGAGGCAGAGGCCAGCGGATCTCTGTGAGTTCGAGGCCAGCCTGGGCTACCAAGTGAGTTCCAGGAGAGGCGCAAAGCTACACAGAGAAACCCTGTCTCGAAAAACCAAAAAAAAAAGAGTTAGCATGGTACAGGAGTACACATCTGTAATCCTAGTTCTCAGGAGGTAGAGGAAAAGGATTAGAAGTTTGAGGCCGCCGGGCGGTGATGGCACACACCTTTGATCCCAGCGCTTGGGAGGCAGAGGCAGGTGGATCTCTGTGAGTTCAAGGCCAACCTGGGCTACAGAGTGAGTTCCAGGAAAGACGCAAAGCTACACAGAGAAACCCTGTCTTGAAAAAAAACAAAAAACAAAAAACAAAACAAAACAAAAAAAAAGTTGTTTGAGCTTGGCTACATGAGACCCTGCATGAAAACACCAAGCGTTCAGGGCTATAGAGACAGGTCAGCTGGTAAAGTGCTGAATGAGTGCCTCATTGCAGCATGAGGACCTGAGCCTGCTCTTCAGCACCAAGATAAAAGAGTCGGCATGGTGGTGTGTGTATAATCCCTCTGCTGGGGAGGAGGAGCTAGGAGGACCAACAGCCCAACCAATCTGGCCAAGTCATGGAGCTCCAAATTCATGAGAAACCCATCTCAAAAATAAGGTGGCAAGTGATTAAGAAAGAAACCTGATACTGGCCTCCAGCCTCCACATAAGATGTGCAACATACATGAACAAGTACACACAAACATACAACCAAGAGTTCAAGTTAAAGGGTACAATAAAAAAAAGTACGTGGTTCTTCAGTTCTAATCAGAGGCTATTTATATAAGACATGGAGAAGAGAGTAGCTGAAAATTAGCTAATGGGTGCTACCCATGGGATATTGTTGTTTTATTTTTTGTTTGTTTTTGTTCTGTACAGGGTCTCACTATCTAGTCTCGGCTGGCCAGGAAACCCCTGAGCAGACCAGGCTGACCTCAGCCTTTCCGCTGACTCCTTGCCTCTGCTAGGACTGCCAGCGCACACCACCACACTTGGATTTGCCTAGAGTGTTTCCCCATCTCAGTCTCATGCTGTTTACGCCAAAAGTAATAGAGCCAAGTGCAAAACTTCAAGCAATGCAGAATGTAGAAAAGACAAAGGGAAAAAAAACCCAAAACCCTGTAGCTAGGTGTAGTGGCATAAGTTTGTAGTTCCCGCCGAGAGGCCTGGATATGAGGGTCAGAAATTCAAGGACAGCATGGGCAACATAAGATAACGTCTTAAAAAGGAAAAAAACAAAAAAGGAAAGGGCTGGAGAGATGCCTCAACAGTTAAGAGCACTGCTGCTCTTCCAGAGGACCCAGGTCTGATTTCCAGCACCCACATGGCAGCTCACAACTGTCTCTGACTCCAGTTCCAGGGGATCCAACACTCTCTTCTGGCCTCCATAGACACTGCTCACGTGATGCACAGATATACATGCAGGCAAAATACCTAGACGCATAAAAATCAACCTCGTCTCCTTAACTATAATCCTTGTACAAATAGTTTTAACCTAAAAAATATGAGAAATATATAGAACCCCAGACTTCTCTGGATGCAAGTTCTAAAACCACAGACATCTTTTTCAAAAAGTAAAATTGGAAGCTGGTAAGATGGCTCAGTAGATAAAGGTATTTCCTGCCACGCCTGATGACCTGAGTTCAATGCCCAGGACCCACATAGTGGAAAGAGAGAACCAACTGTCAACAGTTACCTTGAACTTCTCCAGGTAGGCTGTACATTTGCCTCACCTGGTATGAAGAAGCATGTGCATCCACATCCACAGACACACCTACAGCCCCCACACAGAGCAAAAATGAGTGCTAGAAGTATAGCTTAGTGGTAGAGAACTTGCCTTGCATGTGCAAGACACTGGGTTCAAGCCCTAGGGTCACAAAAATAACACATAAAAAAGCAAAAAAGCATAAAAATTCAGTTTCATATTATTCTACAACAAATTATGCCTTAGGTCTGACATGGCACACACCTTTAACCTAGGCAGAAGCTGGAGGATCTCTGTATCTTAAATAAAATTTATGAAACAAAACAAACCTCAAACCTATGCATTCAAAGGAAGCTAGGGGTGTGGCTCAGTAGCAGAGCATGGTAAGTGTGTAGGAGGCTCCTGGTTAGATCTTAGCACACTAATCCCAGTGTCTTAGACCTTCTCTTCGGGGAGACCAAACTACATACTGTGCCGCCAAATGCACTCCGTGTATGCACCACAGTGTATTGACCCAGGCCCTGACTGATTAACTGATGGGTATTCTGATGGTTTGCTCTTTGATTGTGATACTGTAACACAGTGGTTCTCAACCTCCCTAATGCTGCAACCCTTTAATACAGTCCCTCATGTTGTGGTGACCCCCAACCATGAAATTATTCTGTTGCTACTTCATAACTGTCATTTTGCTACTGTTATAAATCATAATGTAAATATCTGAATGCAGGCTATCTGATATGTGACTGCTGTGAACGGGGTCATGACCCCCAGGTTGAGACCTGCTGCTAATGACTCTCTTCTAAATTAAAAAATATTTTGTAGCTGGGAGGTGGTGGCACATGCCTTTAATCCCAGGACTCAGGACGCAGAAGCAGTCAGATTTCTGTGAGTTCAAGACCAGCCCGGTCAACAGAGTGAGTTCCAGGACAGCCAAGGCTACACAGAGAAACTCTGTCTTGAAATAAAACAATCCCCCCTAAAATAAAACCAAACCAAAAAAGAAATATTGTGTATGTGTGTACATGTGCACGTGCCACAGGGTGTGTGTGGAGGTCAGAGAATAACTTTCAGGAGTCGGTTCTCTCCTACCACTGTGTGGGTCCAGGGGACCAAGCTGGTCACCAGGCCTGGCTGCAAGAGACTTAAGACCCAGAAGACCAAGAACCACGGCTCTAAGAAGCAGGGGCTGTCACACCATCACTCTGTGGCACCTGACCCACACACATGCGATATGAGCCTGTAATTCTGCAATTCTGGTACTGCGCTTGGAGTCGGGTACACCTGCTGGGTCTTTTAAGGTACTGAGAGCAGTTTCATCACCAAGGAAGGGCACAGAGGACAGACAGCACTGGAGTGGAGATGATCAGTCTAAACTGTCCCTACACTTTGACCTCAACACTCATCAGCCCTACGGAGTCCCCTCCTTACCTTCACAGGCTGATCCTGGGCCGCATCTGTGTCGCTGCCTTTCTCTTTCTTCCTCTTCTGCTTCTTCTTCTTCTTCTTGGCTCCAGTGTCATTGGCTGGACTCAAGCCACTGAAAGACAAGGTGAAAAGAACATCGGATGCTTTAAACCACAGACAAAAGGCTCTTCTGTGGAGCAGATCTTCCTAACCAAGCTGCTGGCTTCAGAAGCAGACTGGAGAATCCAGCTCCCAGAAGGGGCGTTTGGAGGACACCAGCAAGCACAGTTCCCGCTCCACTCCCACCCTTCAGCTCCCAAGGGAGGAGACACTGTGCAAGGCATGAACTATTTATTTTAAAGGGCCTTTTCTGTTCTTACATTCATTCATTCATTCATTCATTCATTCATTCATTCACTCACTCACTCGCTCATTGAGACAGGGTCTCAAGCAGCCACGCTGACCTCCATCAATGACTTTGGACTTCTGATCCCCCTGCTTTCAACTCCAGAATGCTGAGGTTATAGGCACTCCACCCACCTGGTCTATGGGGCTCAAACCCAAAGCTTCTTGCATGTAAAGAAAGCTTTCTACCAACTTAACTACATTCCCAGTCTTTTCCTTTTCTTTTCTTCTTCTTTTTTTTTTTGAGACAAGGTCTTGCTATATAACCTTGGCTAACCTGGTACTCAGTATGTATCTCAGGCTGGCCTCAAACTTATGGCAATCCTCCTGCCTCAGCCTCCTGAGAGCTGGGATGGTAGTTATAAGTCACCACATCCTTTTTTGGGAGGTGGGAGGAACGTCTACTTATTTCTTTAGATTGTCAGCCTGCACTAAAGACATGTGTCGACACTGTGTTGATACCAACACCACTTCCTTACGGCCCTAAATTAAAAAGGACAGCCAAAAGACAGTAGCAGTCTTTTGGGAATCCTTTGCCCCGACTTCTCCAAGTGGTATGTTCACTGGGTTTCCCCAACTGGACCTAGCACACAAGACAGTATGGAAAGGAGAGCAGGATAAAGAAAAGAAGCATCTGACATTACTGCAGTCCATGCCCAAAATGGTCAATAAAGAGAAGTGCCCAAACTAGACATTAGGCAGCAAGATTGAGGGGTCACTGATGGCAAACCCAGACCTAGAAATGATGGGAAAATCCAACCACAGCAGTCTCATGCAGCTACTTTCGCCACGGGCAGATGAGAACTTTGTGTAGAGGCAGTAAAGGGACGCCCTCAGGCCGTTTTTCCTTAGTAAGACACGCAAAACCGTTGTCTACCTACATTAAATGTCAATCAGACCAGGCCCGGTGTCACATAACTGCTACTAGAGCTCCTGGGAGGCTCAGGTGGGGACAACATAAACAGACATGGTGGCGCACATCTTTAATCCCAACATGCAGGAGGCAGATCTTTGTGAGTTCAAGGCTAGCCTGATCTACACAGTAAGTTCCAGGCCAGCAAGGGCTACACTGTAAAACCTCATCTTAAAGAAGACATGGTGGTTCCGAGTTCCAGGCCAGTCTGGAGGAGAACACGGAGCTGTAGGCTGGCCTGAGTTACAGTGAAAGACATTGTTTAAAAAGAATTTTTTTTTTAATTTAAAAAAGGAAACAGGGGGCTGGAGAGATGGCTCAGCGGTTAAGAGCACTGACTGTTCTTCCAGAGGACATGAGTTCAATTCCCAGCAACCACATGGTGGCTCACAACCATCTGTAATGAGATCTGGTGTCCTCTTCTGGCCTGCAGGGACACATGCAGGCAGAACACTGTATAAATAATAAATAAATAAATCTTTAAAAAATATAAAAAAGGAAACAGATCCTTCAGGGTTTCAAAGCACCGTGTGGATATTTGAATATTAATGCAAGTGATAAATGCTATCAGTAGTATCAAGTATACATATATAAAGAGAAAGCAACCTGTAATCACACTTCCATTTCTTGGGCTAAGGCTGTAGCTCAGTGGCAGAGTGCTTGCCTAGCATGCTCTAGACAACAGGTTTTATCCCCAGTCCCAGAAGGAAAAAAGGGTGGGGGTGGATCTGGTAGAAATACACTGTCATCTCTTTATATGTGGAGTCTCCAGATTTACCTCCTCTTGTTCCATGGACAGGGGATTTAGGAGACTGTGGAAGGATTATGAAGCCAGGGAGTCAAGGCTGGCAGCTCTCTCCCTCAGACAAGCATATGGTCATCACGTCTGGACACAAACACATCTAATGAGTATTCTATTAATGAGACACAGAAGGTACAGCAAGAGGGGACCGAGGACATTCAGAGATGGGAAGGCAAACTCCTTACAACCAGATGCTCAGTGAATCTCCCAAGGCCACAGCAAATAGGAGGGAGTCACAGTTACCCATGAACTTAGATAACTTCCTTATTTATTTATTTATTTATTCATTCATTCATTCATTCATTCATTTATATGGTTTTTTGAGACAGAGTTTCTCTGTGTAGCTTTAGAACCTTTCCTGGAACTCACTCTGTAGCCCAGGCTGGCCTCGAACTCACAGAGATCACCTGCCTCTGCCTCCCGAGTGCTGTGATTAAAGGCATGCGCCACCACTGCCCGGCGCTCTCTCTCTCTCTCTCTCTCTCTCTCTCTCTCTCTCTCTCTCTCTCTCTTTTTTAATGTGCATTGGTGTTTTGCCTGCATGTATAGCTATCTATGTGAGGGTGTCAGATCTTGAAGTTACAGACAGTTGTGAGCTGCCGTGTAGGTGCTGGGAATTGAACCTGAGTCCTTTGGAAGAGCAGCCAGTGTTCTTAACGGCTGAGCCATCTCTCCAGCCCCTAGATAACTTCCTCTTAATAGCTCACTTGTTATCATCCTATGTACTCCCCTTCAGAGCCTGTCACAACTCTGCGGTCTTCTTATTTCAGAGATACTCTCTTTTCGGTCTCAAGATTATGTGTAGTGTTGAAAGGTTAAATAAAATCCAGTTAATGTGCTTTATTCATGTCAGTTTACAGAGTGAATGATCAGGGCCCTCCCTGTGTATGAATTCCCATACAAATCTTATGTTTGTCTTGTAGCCCTTCAAGCTGGTCTTGAACTGGGAGATCTGCCGCCTGGGTGCTAGGATTAAAGGCATGCACACTACCACCACCACCACCACCACCACCACCACCACCACCACCACCACCACCACCCCACCACCACCCCGGCTCATACAAATCACTTTTATACTTCTGTATAAAAGAACCAAAAGGTGAAGGTGAAGAAATGTTGCATCCAGGTGTGGTAGGTCATTTTTGGGAAACAGAGGCAAGATCATTGCCACAAGGCCAAGGCCACCCTGGTCTAGATGGGGAGTCCCAGGCCAGCCAGGGCTACACAGCAAGACTAGGTCTCAAAACCACAAACAACTATAAAAGGAAACTGCTACATGTTAGTTAACCAATTGGATATTTACTAAACACAATTTTACATGGCAATAAATGACCACCTTTCGGCTTTGTAAGTCTTTACAAAGTGTGCAAAATCACTATAGAATGTCTTCCTTGGCTGAGCATGGTTGCATGAGCCATGGCACGAGCCTATGACCCAAGTACCTGGGAGGGAGAGGCAGGAAGATCATTCCAAGTTTGTGGCCATCTTGGTCTACAGAACGAGTTCCAAGCCAGCCAGGACTACACAGTGAAACTGTCAAAGAAAGAAAGTTGGTCAGTCAGTCTGCCTTCCCAAGCCTCTTCAGAAGAGAGGCTGTGGGCACTGTCACTGCCTGACCCCACTTCTGCAGAAAGATCAGGTTACACTCAGGTTCTGTTTTTGGTGGTAAGCTGGTCTGTTTTGTGTTGAGACAAAGTTGTAGACCAAGCTGGCCTTCACCTCAACGAGATCCTCCTGCCTCTACTTCCCAAGTGCTAGGACAAACGGCATACAACACCACACCTGCCTTTATGTTTGCTTGTTTGTTCTTGGTTTTTTTGAGACAGGGTTTCTTTGTGCAGCCTTAGATGTCCTGGAACTCACTTTGTAGACCAGGCTGACTTTGAACTCACAGAAATCTGCAAGCCTCTGCCTCCCAAGTGTTAGATTAAAAACATGCACCACCACTGCCCAGATGGCTTTATGTTTTAATTTTATAATTCATTCTACTGAGGTATTGGGCCACAACTATGAGAACACATGAAGTCGCCATAGTCTTATAGACAAAAAGCCCAAAAGGGGAGACAACTGAATCAGGGGAGACACCTAGGAGTCCAGTACCATGAACTTTCAAGACAATTATAATAACTTAATCATTCATAAGACACCAAGCTTAAAAGCCTTGAGAACACGCACACCTGCTAGAGGAGGCTAAGCAAGGCAGTGCAGTATCACTGCTTAGGAGGATGAGTAAGACTGTGTGAACCCACGAGTTTTGAGGCTAGGACCTTGGTTGAGTATTGCAGGGCATGCCAGGATTCAGTAAACTGAAACAGAAATCTCTTATAAATACAAGACAGAGACTGACCAGAGGTACACACTTACTACAGCAAACCAAAGCTTAACTTGCTCCTTCCATTCCAAAATACCAAGCAGGGACTTGGGTGAAATCTGTCCTTGGAAAGTAGGGAATGTCTGCTATGGGAACTGAGATGTGTTCACACACAATGGCTGCTGGTTGCTGGGTGGTGGTGGCCCACTCCCAGGACTCAGGAGGCAGAGGCAGGCAGATCTCTGAGTTCGAGGTCAGCCTGGTCTACAGAGTGAGTTCCAGGACAGCCAGGGCTACACAGAGAAACCCTGGGGGTGTGGCTAGTATCAATAACTAACCTAGCAAATATAGGATGAATTGAAAGAATGGCAGATCCAAGACAGGGAAGAAAAGCAATTAGGAAATCTCATCTTCAAAGCTGTCAAGATGGCTTAGCAAGGAAAAGGCACTGGCGTGCCAGCCAGGCAACCTGAATTCAACACCTGAGATTCATGTAAAGGTAGAAAGAGAACCAGCTCCACAACTGTCCTCTGACCTACCCACCTACACACACACACACACACACACACACACACACACACACACACACACACACTGGCATGTGTGAGATCGGGTCTTATACTGTAGCCCTGGCTAGCTTTGAACTCATAGTGATCCTCCTGCTTCAGCCACAAGACTATTAGGATTATAAGTGTGAACCATCACGCTCAACTAGAAATGTGTCCTTTTTGTTTTTTTGAGACAGGGTTTCTCTGTGTCGTCCTGGCTGTCCTGGAACTCACTCTGTAGACCAGGTTGGCCTCCAACTCAGATCTGCCTGCCTCTGCCTCCCGAGTGCTGGGATTAAAGGTGTGCGCCACCACACCCCACAGGAATGTCATTTTTTAAGGAAGGCCCTAAATGTTAAATTCAAGCACAGAAGAATTCTTATGGATGCTCTTGTACAAAATCAGGGCAGCAGGAGGAGATGGAAAATGAGCCTCCGTGCTTCTAAAATAGAACAGTGCCGGGTGTGTGTGGGTGGGTGGGAAGGGCAAGCTGACAGATGAACAGGAACACAGAACTTGCCGACAGCACGAAGGGTCCGTAACACAGGCCTCCTCTCCCTTACGGGATGACAAACACCCAAATGTGTGTGCCTGGGAACTAAAATCTTTTATCATGGGAGAGGAAGAGTAGAGGGGACCTCCAGCCTTGGGAGGAGTCTCCCAGCAATCTGCCTTAACCTGTTCTTACAGGAGACCACAATGAGGAAACCTGGTCATCAACTAACCAACCAGTACCCAGGGACAAGCCACCAATCTCTAAAGAGGTAGGGCCTTTTCTCCCTGACATGTTCAAAGCAATGGTTCCCAACCTGTAGGTTGCAACCTCTTGGGGTCACCTAAGACCATCAGAAAACACAGATATTTACATTATGATTCAGAACAGTAGCGAAGTTACAGTTATGAAGTAGCAATGAAAAGTTTAAGGTTGGGGGGGGTCACCACAACATGAACTGTATTAAAGGGTGGCAGCATCAGGAAGGTTGAGAACCATGCACTGGTTACAGTCTCACCCCCCCACTCCCATAAGGATGTATCTGAGAAGCCTCCAAAGCCAAGTTATTAACTGTCTTCTCACACTAGGCCCAAGAAGGAAGCTTTAGTGTGAAGAGCAGGTGTTAAAGGTAGCGAGGAGAGGCAGAAATGGGGGCACATGCCTGTAGTTCATGGAGGCCATGGCAGGAAGATGGAGAGTTCCAGGTCAGCCTGAGGTAATGTTGAGGATGAGCCATGTTTTACTCTGAAAGCCATCTTTTACTCCTCACTGACATCTGCTTTAAAATTATAATCTCCTAAAAAACTATACATATAATTATTTACATAAAATGATGGGTTTCTTTCTTTGCCTCGCAACGATTTTAAAAATGTTCTGAGCAAAGGGGCCACACCACACAGCTGTTTCCACAGCCCTCCTGTTACACTGCACACAGCTAGGAGCTCAACCACTTTATGCTTGCCTGATGCTTTCTAGGCACAATGGACTAAAATAAAACGCAGAAAAGCTACAGCCCAAAAGAGGTCAGTGAAAACATCTCTAGTGCTGTTTCCACAGGACAGCTATGCCAACATTCTGAGAAAGCACTGAATGCTGTGCCCTTCTGTGCCTGGCTTGGGACTTTCAAAGACCAACTTCCTTGCCCCTGGCAGTGGCCCTCCTCAGGTCACGTCCTACTCCTAAGGTCAAGCAGAGAGCCACTGGCACTATTCAAATGGGACGTACTGTCTGCAACACAGACTGCAGGTCTGTTTCGGAGAGCCAAGTTCAGAAGAAAAGTCATAACTTCTGGTCACTTATTTCCTTCTTTTGTTTTGTTTGCAATGGGGACCCACCATGGCTAACCTTGAACTCAAGATTCTCCTATGCCAGCTTCCTGTGTACCAGGGCATGTGGCTTTATTTTCCTTTCTTTTTTTTTTTTTAATTTTATTTATTTATTTATTTTGACACAGGATCTTTCTATATAGCCCTGGCTGCCCTGGAACCCACTATGTAGACCAGGCTGGCCTCAAACTCACAGAGATCTGCCTGCCTCTGCCTCTCACATGCTGGTATTAAGGGCCTATAGGACCATACCCAGTTTTTGTTTTCGTTTGGTTTGGTTTTTCGAGACAGGGTATCTCTGTGTAGCTTTGCACCTTTCCTGGAACTCACTTTGTAGACCAGGCTGGCCTCGAACTCACAGAGATCCGCCTGCCTCTGCCTCCCGAGTGCTGGGATTAAAGGTCTATAGGCCCATACCCAGTTTTAATTTTTTAACTTTTATGTATGTGTGTATGTTTGTACATGCGTGCGCCAGTGCTCTCAGAGACCAGAGGTGTCAGATTCCCTGGAGCTAGAGTAACAAGCAGTTATAAGCCTCCTGCCATGCATGCTAGAACCAAACTCTGGTCCTCTGGTAGAGCAGGATGGGCTCTTGGCAGCTAAGCCATGACCACAGCCCCCCATTCTCTCTGCCTCTGAAAGCTAGAAGCTAATTCTTGGGACTATAAAGTAAGTTTTCCCCAGAAAGGTACTGAAATAAATCCTGCACTCTAGTTCTAATTTCGACATCAGGAGAGCCTTTTGCAAGTGAAGTTACCCTTGGGGATGTGACACATTCACCAACGATCATCCTAGTACTCACAAAGCCCAGAGACAGACAGACAGAGGGACATTTACAAGGACACTCAGGAGGAAACCAGGTGGCAGGAGTCAGGATCAGCTGCATATTCTCTGTACTGCTGTGGCTGCTGGATCACAGGGTACTACACCCCAAACTCCACACATCCCCACCAATGAGTTAGATTGGGAGTTTGGGGAATAGATGGCTGCCAAGCCTGATGACCTGAGTTTGAACCCAGGATTCACATGGTGGAATGGAGAGAACTGACTTCCTTCAAGATGTCTGATATCCACATGTATACTGTGGCACATGTGCACACATGCAAATACATAAAATGTAATAAATTAAAAAACAAGACCTGCTTGTGACTTCTAAATTCCTACTGCCACAGAGGCACTCGGAGGCTATGGAAGGAGATTGTAGGCAGCAATTACAGAAGCCTGCTCTTATGGTCCCCTTTGCCTCCTCTGGATGTCTGGAGGGATGAACGAGCCAATTCCTGTCATGGAGGAGAGCTATTTTTGAGAGCTCACCAAGACTGACAGAAGTGACTAAAAGCTGGCCAGCAGAAAACAAGGCTAAAATGAGATAAACACTGAAGTCCAACAGTTTGAGTTTGGGTGGTGCACTGTGACCTGGTAAGTCAAAGATCAAACCAAACGCTATTCCATGTTCTATCCGTGTCCACTGAGGGCGACCCTGGTCTGTCAGCGAGAGTTTAAAGAGCTAGCCAGCTCCACTGCCACCCAACTCCCTGTCTGAGAAAATGCACAAGTTGCTGAAGAGATCCAAAGAGAGGACTCTCGCTGCTACAGGATGCAGGAGCTGGGAGTGCTGCTCCGTGGTTGCACCTCTCATGTGTAACGTGCTGGGTCTGAACATCAGCACCACCAGCAAAAGAAAAACAAAAAAAGATTCGGAATACAGAAGTCAATTCCAGAGGGAAAACACATGCAGCCACTTTCAAACGGATCCTCTAAGTGTCAGAGGGCGAGGTGGAGGCTCACAACAAAAGCCGAAGTGAAAGCACAGATGCACGTAGGGTCTAGTGCATACTAGCAGTGACAGCAGGCACTCGACTCCAGTCAACCTCCAGCTGCTCCTCAGTCAGCATACCAGACAGCACTGCCCTGGCGGGGCATTTCAGGTGTTAATTTTAGGTGCTTAATATAGAGAACATAGTATTTCATGTGCTTTAAAGGGAACAATCACAAGGACACTTTCTCTGAGGAATCAGAAAAAGGCTTAAAAAGTAGAGCTTGGCCGGGTGGCAGTGGCACACGCCTTTAATCCCAGCACTCGGGAGGCAGAGGCCCGCGGATCTCTGTGAGTTCAAGGCCAGCCTGGGCTACCAAGTGAGTTCCAGGAAACCCTGTCTCCAAAAAAAAAAAAAAAAAAACCCTGAATTAGGAGTTGTGGCTCACGCCTGTAATTCTAGCCCTTGGGAGGCTAAGGCAGTGATCCTCTCACCACAAGTCTAAAGCTAGCCTTGCTACAAACTGAAACACACAAACAACAACCAAACAAGCAAAAAGAATGCAGGTGGCCAGGTGGGGTGGCACAGGTCTTTAGTCCCAGCACTGGAAGGCAAAGGCAGGAAGGTCTGAGTTTCAGGACAGCCAGGGCTACACAGAGAATCCCTGTCTCAAAAAACCTGAACCAATGAATGAATGAATGAAAATAAAAAATGGAGGTGTAGGTAAGATAGATGGCTTAGTGGATAAAGGTGCTTATAGCCAAGTCTGACCACCTGAGTTTGATCCCCAAGACCCACACAGACGACAACTGACCCACAAGCAGTCAGTCTCTGACCTCTGCAAGCTTGTTATGCACACACAAAATGCCCACAAATAAGGAAATGCAGTAAATTTGTTTTTAAATGGAGATTTGAGATTTTTTAAGAAAGAAGAGAAAAAGCTACAGCACCCTCCTCCTGCAGCCCCTGTTCCCTGAGCTCCAGAAAGGGTTAACTGGCAGCTTGGCAAAGCTGACAAACTGTGGAGTGGGCATATTAGTTCAACAATGTGGGAGATCAGCAAAAGCAGTTTGCCATGGGCAGCAGTCTCCCTGAAATAGGCTTCATTTACTTTTAATTTCTTCTGCTCTCCAGTTTCTTCTCTTTGAAGCAGCTCTTGATTAGTTTCTTTTTAACTACCATTTAATTAGGAAATATAATTAGAATACTTATTTGATATCAGTGATGAGAGTTCTCTTCATTTTGCTTTGATCTAGTTTTGAAAAACCAAAAGCTTCAGAACTAAAAAGATTTCTCCTTCCCAAGTGCTGGATGTAGTCACAAGCCGACGAGCAGCACGGATGGCGCCACTTGTGACAAGAGGAAGACACAGCACGGAAGGGAGCTTGGCGGCATTTACCTTCTGTCCTAGTTACCTGACACAGCCCGGCGTCAGTCATCTGAGAGGAGACTGGATTGAGGAACTGCCTAGATCAGTCTGGCCTGGGGACGTGTGCTGCAGACACGGGAGCCCAGCCCACTGTGGGCAGCACCATCCCTAGGCAGGTGGTCCTGAGCTGTAGAAGGAAGGAAACTGAGCCCTAAGAAATGGCCTAGCAATTACTAGTAGTGCTGGGCATGGTGCCACACGCCCGTCATCCCAGCCCTTGGGTGGCAGAGGCAGGTGGATCTCTGTGAGTTCAAGGATAGTCTGGAACAAGTCCCAGGCCTGCCAGAGCTGCATAGTAAGATCCTGCAATTTAAAAAAAAGCACTAGCTGTTTTTCTAGAGGCCCCGAGTTTGGTTCTTAGCACCCATACTGGGTGACTCACAACCATCTGTAACTCCATGGGAACAGGTGTCCTCTTCTGGCTTCCACAGACACCAGCACACACACAGCAGACACACAGACATAAATAAATGTGAAGACAGCAGAGGAGGAGAAACCAGCTAAGCATAGGTGTAGGAGGGAGCACAAAGCAGTGTTCCTCCACGGTTTCTGTCTTTGAGTTCCTACTGGAGTTCCTGTCCTGTCTTCCAACAATGGACTGCAGCCTGGAAGTGTAAGCCACATAACATGTACTGTGGGTACACACTACATATGTCCATACTACATAATATATAGTGCAAGCTACATAAATCTTTCCTCACCTAAATGCTTTTTGTTCAGAGTGGGTTTTTTTTTTTTTTTTTTTTTTTTTTTTGGTTTTTCCAGACAGGGTTTCTCTGTGTAGCTTTGGTGCCTGTCCTGGATCTCGCTCTGTAGACCAGGCTGGCTTCACAGAGATCTGCCTGGCTCTACCTCCAGAGTGCTGAGATTAAAGGTGTGCACCACCACCACCTGGCTACCTTTCTACTTAAATTTCTTCATAGGAGACAATATCTCTAGTGTACCCACACACATACACATACCAATATGCAAAACAAATAAAAAGGGGTGGGTGGAGAGATGCCTCAGAGGTTAAGAGCACATTTACCAATACTGCAGGAGTTCAGTTCCCAGTTCAGCTGCTGGGATAAAACACTCTGAATAAAAAGCATTTAGGCGAGCAAAGATTTATGTAGCTTGTACTAATATATATGTGTGTGTATACACACACACACACACACACACACACACACACACACACACACATATATAATGTAGTATTCACGTATGTAGTGTGTACACACAAGACATGTTATGTAGCTTACACTTCCAGGCTACAGTCCATTGTTGTGAGGCTCATAACCACACATAACTCCAGGTCCAGGGGACTGTGAAGCCTTTTTAAGCTCTCCTCAGGTACCTGCACTCACATGCATATACACACAATTAAAGTTTTTAACTAAAGTAAATAACTTAAAACAGGAAATGTCCCAGCACTCGGGAGGCAGAGCCAGGTGGATCTCTGTGAGTTCGAGGCCAGCCTGGTCTCCAAAGCGAGTACCAGGAAAGGCGCAAAGCTACACAGAGAAACCCTGTCTCGAAAAACCAAAAAAAAAAAAAAAAAAAAAAAAAAAACAGGAAATGAGGGGCAAGAAATACTTCAAAAAGAAAAAAACAAAAAAGGAACTTCCATAATAAACTGGAGGGTGGCTGGTTTCTGTAGGTATTTCACAAAATGTTGTAGGTCCATAAGAAAAGTGCTTGCTGTGAAAGCTGATGACCTGAGTTCCATCCTCAGAACCCACGCAAAAAAACTGGATGTGGCAGCACACACCTGTAATCTTAGCACTCCTAGGATAGGACTCAAGGCGGAGATAGGAGAATCATCTGGAAGCTTGGGAACCAGTTAACCAGAGTGTATGGCAAGGCCAAAACAACGAAAGCCCTGCCTTAACAAGACAAAAGGAGAGAACTGACTCCCCAAAACTGTCCTCTGACCTCCAAACACACACACACACACACACACACACACACACACACACACACACACACACACTCTCTGTAGTAAGACAAGATTTATTGTCAAAAATACATACACAAGAAAAATTGGAGACTGGAGATGTGTTTGTATCTCAGAACTAAGGAAGTCAAGGCAGGAGAACTGGAAATTCAAGATCATTCTCAATACAAAATGAGTTTGAGGGCAGCCTGGGCTACATGAGACCTTGCACTGAGATAGGCCAGGCACTTTAATATTTGCCTTCATTCACCCAACACTCAGTAACACCTACTAAACACCAGGCATCTCATCTCCAAGGACATAATTAATCCTTGTTCTCATGCACCTTAATAGCCCATGAGACAGAGAACTGGACACACTCAAGAAGTTATCAAATACATTATTTATTGCTATAGTAAAACTACAAAAATACAGTTTGTAAAAATGATGGAAGGCAAGCTGGGGAAAATCTGAAGAAAAGAAAAGAGCTACCTTTAATGTTTCTCTCTAAATTCATAAACCACTGTAGATAAGGAAACTTTCCCAAGACCACAGCTGTTGATCTTGGGATCACAACCAGGCTTTCAAACCAGGTTTTAGCTTGTTTTTGTAGACAGTCTCACTATGAAACCCATACTGGCTGGCTATATAGATAAGGCTGGCCTTGACCTCACAGAGAGCCACCTGTCTTTGCCTCCTGAGCGCTGGGATTAACAGGTTGCACCACCACATCCTGCTCAAAGCAGGTCTGAATGACTCCAAAGTCCATACTTTTCCCAGGGTGATGCTGCCTCTTTCCAAAACACTTTGCTCTGAACGTTAATGGAAAATTCAGATTCTAAATGTCAGAAGTAGACTCTCTCCTGAGTAGGCCCTTTGCTTTTTACCTGCCATCTCCAAACTAATTCATTTTCACAGACCCCCAGATTTGGTAAACTAATATAATTTGCTCATTCAAACCATACCTGGTAACAGAACACCTTCTCGGGGGGAGGGGAGGAGGGAGGTCACTCCCAAAGATTTGGGGAAAGGGGATCTATTACTCTGTGGTACCATAACTAAAACAAAGAACTTCCTGGCAAACAGGATTTTCTTGGTTTTCATGCTTGTGGTTGAACACCAGGGCCTGCAGCATGGTAATAAGCACGTGCTCTATGGCTAAGCTACACCCCAGCTCAGGGCAAAGTGTTACAAGCTGATTACAGTTTTTCAGAGTACAAAATCTATTTAAAAAAAAAAAAAAAAAGATTGGCAGTGATCAGGTCAACAGTTTAACAGAGAAAAATAGTGCAATTACAGAATGAACAAAAGAAACATCATACTTTCACTTCTGAAATGCCTTTCATATTCAGCCTTCTCATTTGATAGGGACTTTTTCTCTAGAGGCCTGGCCTGTCTCTTCTTCCAGCTCCTATTTCCTCTTTCTCAGCGATTCCATTCTTGGGAATAGCTGGCTTAAACAAGGCTGTTACATTAGATCTGTTGTGAGTTACAGCAACAGAACACAGTCATAAAATCAAATTTGGCAAGCTTCCTTTTCTGCCACATTCTTGTGATTTTTTTTCATGCTGGTAAAGAACAAGAAGCTAGATCCTTTTTAAATCCAAAACTCACCCCCAGGCAAATTGCTAATCATTCAATCCTTTGCTCAACCATCTCCAAGATAGAAGAATAAATGAGTGTATCCAAAGGTTATGACCTTCCACCTTTATCTTAGTTTTCACTGGGGGAAAGGGGAAGTTAACAGCTGCCGGTTACAGCTAATGACAAGCTGGCTATAACAAAGTCTGGCTTTAAAAATCAGAATAAAACATATATATATTATATATAATATATATATTATATATATGCAGGCAGGCAGACAGACAGAGATAGACAGATGGACGGATGGACGGTGTGGGGGGGTTAGCAGCAGACAAATAATGTGAACAAAAATATTCACTGTGACTGGCTTACAGATGTACTTATTTGGAAAAAACAACACTCAAATATCTGGCCCATTTCTTCTTCTCCAGTAACAAATGACAGCAATTACTTATAGTAAGAGCTACATGGTGGCCTGTAACAGTAGTCCCTATACCTGAGAGGCAGAGGCAAGAACATCATGCCGAGTTTGGGGACAACCTGCTCTACATGGCAAGTCCCAGATCAGCCAGAACTACACATCGAGAACCTGTCTCAAAAACCAAAACACCCCGGAAAGACCCTAAAGTACAAGATGTGCAGTAGTATCCCACAAGTACCACATATTCTCCAAGAAGCAACCTCCGTTTGTTGACGCTTTGAGCTACTTCACTAAGTTAACAAAGGTACAAGAAGAGTTACTCTAATAATACCTGCGGATTATTTGAGGCAATAGACACTGAATAAGTTAAAACATTATCACATCGCTAATAACACAGGATTTATAAGGTGAGTTTATATTTTGGAATTCTCTGGCAGTAGTATTTTACAACATAATTATATACATGGCTTGTATAGCCTGGTGAATTTCCTCATTGACCGTGAACTACAACGAAATGCTTTATTATTAGTTTATTGCTAGTCACGTTGTTCATACTCCTTTATAAGTAACGTTCCTCTGAACTGCAGTTTCTAGACTGCTCTGCGTTGTACTATTGAGACCCACCGTTCAAAATGTTCTTTTTCCCCATCGCGCCTGAAGCACACGAATGGTACACCATACAGAACTTTTATATAATAAAAGTATTGCATGTCTCCGACCCTTAGTATCTGAGCACCCACCCTGGTAAATGACAAAGACAAAAACCAATCGCTAGGCAGGCTCTCGGTGGCTTAGCCAATAAGAACATGGGGGTGGGGTTAGGCTAAGCTCCCGGTGACTTCCCCGCACCCCGGAGACCCAGCTTGTGGGAGACCGGACAGGAATTGGGATACGAGGATCTCGTTACCCCCGGTTGTAGCTGTTGTCCTCCTCGTTCTCGCAATCGCTGCAGTGCTCATGGCCGTTTCCGTTCCCTTCCATCATCTGCGGCAGCGAAGGTGCCGGCAGCTTCACTGCTGTCTCACTCACATCCGCCATCTTGGGTTGCGAGAGCCGGGCTCCGCGCCCCGCTACATGGAGGGCTTCTATTGGACAGGAGGAATAGGCACTGTATTCTGGGTTTTGTAGTTTTTGTGAGGAAATCTGCCACTAAGGGCTGCTCGTTCTCAAGAAACTGGACCGAAGTGGACTACAAAACCCAGAAATCATGAAGGAATGCCTTGGGAGGAGTGGGCAGCAATTCCGGAAACCCCTAGGTTCAGCCGCGCTCTGAGGCGAAGAGGTCCCCACGCCTTGCAGGGTGGTCGCGGGGCATGCTGGGACTTGCAGTTCCATGTTGAATTAGCGTTTTGCGAGTGATAGGTTGCAAAGTCCAAGGTTTCACTTCAGTGTACCCTTGATAGGCATCGGGGCACAGGTGAGCCGTTATCGGCTGCCGTTAAGAACCGTTACCATTCCTGGGTAAGTGAAAGACACTGAGGTCCGAGGCTGCGATTCGCCAAGAGCCCATTGCCCCTTGGAGAGGGCTTTCCTACTAGAAGCCAGGTTTGCTCTCGGCTGCCTTCCCCACTCCGGCCTAGGCAGACCTGGGTCTTTGCAAGCCTAAAAGCCAGAGGCAACGGATTGAGGGTGTGTAGAACGCTGACCCTGAGCCAGAAGACTTGATTGCTTGAAGGCGAGACGTAAGATTTCTTGGCTTCTAGTTTTGCACCGAGCTCTTACATTGTCCCTTTGATTTACCATTAGAGCCTCCCATCTCAAGTTTGTTGGTGGTGGTTTTTTGAGATTATAATATAATTACATCATTTCCCCCCTTCCCTTTCCTCCCTCTAACCCCTCCCATATACCCTTCACCTTGCTCTCAAATTTATGGCCTCTTTCTCTTTAATAGGTGTGTGTGTGTGTGTGTGTGTGTGTGTGTGTGTGTGTGTTTTCCTAAATATATAAATACAGCCTGCTCAGACCAAATAATGTATGTATACGATTTCAGGGCTGGTGTGCTCTTCCCTCGGGAGGACTATTGCTTCTCCCACCTTCAGTATTCCTTAGTTGCCTGTAGTTCTTAGTCTAGGGTTAAGGCCTCATGAACTCCCCTACCCCCTTAATGAACACTTATACACCAGGCTGTGGGGTAAGACTTTTGTACATATTTTTGTACAATTTTAACAAGCCTAGAAAGTGCATGCCATGATTATTCCCTTTTTTCACAGATGAAAAGAAGACTTGATTGCTTGAAGGCGAGATGTAAGGTTTCTTGGCTTCTTCAACTTCCAGAAAAGTTGGTACATTGCTTGTAGGTGGCAAAATCTGTATATAAACCTGGATCTCTCTACATCCTCTTTATTTTTACTTTATTTTATTTATTTATTTGTTTTGTTTTGTTTTTCAAGACAGGGTTTCTCTGTGTAGCTTTTGGAGCCTATCCTGGAACTTGCTCAGTAGACCAGGCTGGCCTCGAACCCACAGAGATCCACCTGGCTCTGCCTCTCTAGTGCTGGGATTAATGGCATGCACTACTACCACCACCACCACCACCCCACCACCCCACTATCCCACCACCCCACCACCCCACCACCCCTGGCTCCCTCTTTAATTCTTTATCATCACAACAATCACGTTGTCTGATACAGGCAACCACCACAGGAAAATCGATTGTAGGGAGGTAATTGCAACATCTAACTTAGAATTGCCGGAATGCCTCAGTCCCTTGGGTCTCCCTGCTGTCACTTATTAATCTAATCATAATCCTGAGAAGATAGCCCAAAGACGTAGGCTTCGAGAATTCCCACAATGGTAGGTGAGGAGAGAAGACTAGTTCTTACCATCAGAGAGCTGCCGGCCAAAAAGGGAAATGATCCTTGCCTTTGCAAAAATGAACAAGGAAGAAACAATTCCCCTCTGACTCAAGAACAGAAAACAAAAGAAAACACAGAGCTAAATATAGTCAGCTCCTCTTACATTAGTGTCAGGCCCAGAAAAGTAAATAGACTCCAAAGCTGCAAACACTGCCCGGTCATTTCTGTTTGATTTTGGAAAGCAGTCAAAGCTACCTACTTGGGCTCAGCGGTCACCCTTACTCACCTCTCCAGGAGCAAGACTGCGTTTCAGTAGAGGGCCTGCCTTGCGTGTGTAAGGGTTCGCTGTGCGCTAACCTCTACATCCAACATAGTACATAACTTTATGTGTGTGCATGCTTGCTTGCACCCTGACCCATTGAACCATCTCACCATCAGGACGTTGATTTTCTGTTGCCTCTTTTAATTTACATGCTGTTGTAAAGAAGACAGGGGAGGGGACTTGAAGAAAATGGTACTTGTCCCAAACTCAGTGATGCCCAATTGCAGAGCTTAAATGAGAACTTACATCTCTTATTCTAATTCCCAGTTCTGTGTTGTTGGTTTCTGTGCAAACAACAAACATTCAGTAAGATCAGGGAAGAATGGATGTGTAGGTTTCTGTGAACCTTGCCATTCTTTGCGGGGGGGGGGGGGGGAACGGGGAAGAGAGAGGGTCGTGTTTTTTTGTTTTGTTTTCTTTTTTTGTTTGTTTTTTTGTTTTGTTTTGTTTTGTTGTGTTTTTCGAGACAGGGTTTATCTGTGTAGCTTTGCGCCTTTCCTGGAACTCACTCGGTAGTCCAGGCTGGCCTTGAACTCACAGAGATCCGCCTGGCTCTGCCTCGAGGGTTGGTTTTTTGAGACAGTTTCTCTGTGTAACAGCTCTGGCTGTCCTGGAACTCACTCTGTAGACCAGGCTGGCCTCGAACTCAGAGATCCGCCTGCCTCTGCCTCCTGAGTGCTGGGATTAAAGGCTTGCACCACCACTGCCCAGTAGACCCTGCTGCTCTTGTAGTTCACAGCTTAAGTGCAACAATTTGCCCTGCCAGGTGTGATGGCACATGCCTGTAATCCTAGCACTAAAGGCAGAGGCAGGAGGAACATAGTAAGTTTGAGGCCATCTTGAATTCCATCGTCGTCTTCTGGCTTCTATAGGTACCAACACACGTATGCACAAACCCGCACACAGATACACAGGCATACACTTAAAGTATTAAATATATAATATTTAATATTAAAAATATAATCTTTTAAAGAAGATTTTTGAGGATAAGCCAGGATCACAAGTTTGAGGTCAGCCTGGGTTACCTAATGAGGTCCCCCTGCTTCTGCTCCTGAATGCAGGAATTAAAGGCATGTACTACCACGCCCAGAACAACAAATATTCTTACCCACTGAACCATCTCCCCAGCCCAGGGTGGTGCTTTTGAGGTACCATATTGAGACTGATAAAGCTGTAGGTTGGGGGAATGAGGAACACACTGAGATTGAAAGCAAGGTTAGTGGTACAGGCCTGTCATCCCATCTGCTGAGGAGGCTGAGGGGTGAGAGCAACACTAGCCTGCCAACTTAGTGAGACCCTGCAGAAAAATAAAAAAATACAAAAGGGTTAGAGATAGCTCAGTGGTAGAGTGCTTGTCTATAGCATGCCTGAGATCCTGAGTTCAATTCTAAGTAACACACACACACACACACACACACACACACACACACACACACACACACACACGGGGGGGGGGGGGGGGGGGGGGGGCGGCGCGGGGGGGGGGGGGGGCGGGGGAGCGGGAGTAAGAAGTTACTGTTGGAAAAGCAGGCAGGAATTGGGCAGAAGAGTGGGAGAACATGGACTTTATCCTAAAGTCTTGGAGCCACTGATGGAGTTTTAGCTGGGGAGAGATGGGATCGTACTTTCGTTGCCAGAAGATTCCATTGGAGAGGCTAGGAATGTAGCTTAGTTGTGTAGGGTGCTTGCCAACAGTACACAAAGCCCTAAATTAAATTCCCATCAGCGTATAAGCCAGGTGTGATATTACCTGTGATCCTAGAACAAGTAGGAGGATCAGAAAGTCAAGGTCTCCCTTGGCTACAGAGCAAGGTCCAGGCTGGCTTGGGCTGCCAATGCACTCTGTCTTTTGTTTGTTTTGGATTTTTGAGACAGGCTCTTATATAGACCTAGCTGTCTTAGAACTTGAAGTGTAGACCAGGCTGGCCTTGAGCTCAGAGATCCATTTGCCTCTACCTCCTGAGTGCTGAGATTAAGGTTTGTGCCACTATACCCAGCTGAGGCTCTGTCTTACAGAAAAATAAGTTCATACCGTACAGTCACTTAGTAATCTTAGGCAAAAA
This sequence comes from Peromyscus californicus insignis, assembly GCF_007827085.1. Lineage (NCBI taxonomy): Eukaryota > Metazoa > Chordata > Mammalia > Rodentia > Cricetidae > Peromyscus > Peromyscus californicus. Next base: position 19,711,902 of record NW_026294551.1, read on the forward strand.
GATTTCTTCGCTCTGAAGCAAGGCCAGTCATCTGGGCGTGAAGCAAGTTGGAGATCATCCTCGATAGCTTCTTATCTCTCCTGAAGCTCACCTTCTGGAGGGGACCCATGACCCATGTTTCTTCCTTAGTCACAGTCCTAAGTGAGATCCAAAGAACAGCGGGCCTCCTGCTCAGTGTTGTGGGTTTGAGAATGTTCCAGACATTCCCTGCACTTTCTAACAATAAGTTAGGACTGGCAGGATAAGATGACTCAGAGGGTAAGAGTGATTTCCAGGCCAGCTTGACAACCTGCGTTCTATATCCAGAGTTTACAATGGAAGGAGAGAACTGACTCCTGAAAATTATCCTCTGACCCCCACATATGCACCATGGAACGGATAAATGAAGTTGAGGGTGCATATTTCTGGGGTGGCATTGTGAAAAAAAATCTTAATGGGGGAAGCAAACTTTAACATTTTAAAAAATCTATTTTTAGCCAGGCAGTGGTGGCACATGCCTTTTTTTTTTTTTTTTTTTTTTTTTTTTTTTTGAGACAGGGTTTCTCCGTGTAGCTTTGGAGCCTGTCCTGGATCTCACTTTGTAGACCAGGCTGGACTCGAACTCACAAAGATTCACCTGGCTCTGCTTCCCGAGTGCTGGGATTAAAGGTGTGCGCCACCACTGCCCGGCAACACATGCCTTTAATCCCAACACTCCAGAGGCAGAGGCAGTTGGATCTCTGAGTCTGAGGCTGGCCTGGTGCCAGAGAAACCCTGTCTCGAAAAACCACAAACAAAAAAATTATTTTTAAATGATTTATTTATTTTTATTTTATATGCATTGGTGTTTTGCCTGTATGTATGTCTGTGTGAAGATGTCTGATCCCCTGGAGGTAGAGTTACAGGCAATTTGTGAGCCACAATGTGGGTGCTGGGAATTGAACTCGGGTCCTCTGGAAGAACAGCCAGTGCTCTTAACTGGTGTGCCATCTCTCCAGCCTCCCCAGAATTTATTTTAAGTGTAGAAGTGTTTGACCTGTGTGTGTGTGCATTATTTGTGTGCCTAGTACCCAAGGAGGCCAGAAGAAGGCTTACCTGGAACTGGAGTTACAGAGGGTTGTGAGCTGCCCTGTGCATGCTGGGAACCAAACTTGGCTTGGGTCCTCTCGAAGAGCGGCAAGTGGTTTTTTTTTTTTTGTTTTTCAAGACAGGGTTTCTCTGTGTAGTTTTGTGCCTTTCCTGGAACTCACTTTGTAGACCAGGCTGGCCTCGAACTCACAGAGATCCGCCTGCCTCTGCCTCCCGAGTGCTGGGATTAAAGGCGTGCGCCACCACCGCCCGGCAAGCAGCAAGTGGTTTTAACCACTGAGCTATCTCACTAGCCCTTTTTCCCTCCCTCCTTCCCTCCCTCCCTCCCTCCTCCCTCCCTTCCTCTCTCTCTTTCTCTCTTTCTCACTTTCTCTCTTTCTTTCTCTTTCACAGTCTTATGTATCCCAGACTAGCCTTGAACTTGCTATGTATTGAGATGACCTTGAACTTCTGATCTTCCTGCCTCTACCTCCCAATGCTGGGATTATAAATATGTACCACCATGTCCAATTTATGTGGCACTAGAGATTCAGCCAGGACGTTGTAAATGCTAGGCAAGCATGTTTCTGCAATTGAGCCGCATCTCTATCCCCCTAAAACAAACGTTACATTTGGCTTTTAGAGGCTACTTAAACTCTGTATTCCCTCATTGTAATTTCTGGGGCCCTACAGACTCTCTCCTAAGCTAAACTGCAGACTTACTTTAGTGTGTGTGGCTATCCACCACAGATCTTACATTGTGTAAGGTGAGAGAACAGGGTGCATTTTCCTCGCTTTCTTGTATCCCTTAGGCCAGCCCACAATGGCCCTTAACATTTGCCGAGTAGGGCTTAGTGACAGAACCTTTATCTAAGACGTGGAAGATTCTGGGTTTGTTCTCTGTCCCTGAAAACAAACAAACAAACAACAGCTGACCAACAGAATTGTTAGGTGTATGTATGAGCACGTGGTGACAAGAAGGGATAAGACCGTGGTGGGGACATGACAGTTAAAGGCAGAGAGAGGCAGGAACGCAGACTGTACGCCAGGATGTGGGTTTGTGCAGCTCTTCCCTGCTAGCATCCTAGACTTTTGATCTGCGTCATCTGCTATCGTGTTTGAGCAGGTGAGGTTTCATTCAGTGATTTGCCCAAAGTCTGCTGCTTAGTGTGGAGTTGAGACTTTACATGGGATGTTTTAACCCAGAGCTGGGTGGAAGAATCGTGTTAATTTTCCTCCCTCTTTCACGGGGTGGTATTTGATGAGAAATATGTAACTGGCCAAGTTACAAAGCTGAATTTTTGGCTAGGGAGTTCAGACTTTGTGAGGGCTTAGGTTTCAATTATGTTTTTTTAGCAGCCTTTTTTTTTTTTTTTTTGAGACAGTATCTGACTGGCCTGGATGGAATTCATTGGGTAGCCCAGGTTGGCCTTCAACTCATGAACCTCTTGCCCAGCCTCCTGAATATTGGGATTACAGACATGGACTGTCATACACAGCTGTGGATGCTTTTAAATGAAGAATGAATATTAATGATATTTGTAAAGTGTGGTATAAATTTAATTGTGTATTAATATTTAAAATAAACATGGAAAGTAAATTTAGTTTGGGGAAGTAGAAGTCAAAGGAGTCATTGCTAGTGAACTCACAGGGCTGTTCTTCAAACAAAGCTGGAAGCAGTGTGGTATGCTAGGATAGATGCTAAGGGCCAGAGGGGACTAAGACAGGTCACTGTCAGGATGAAATGAGATCATTGCCTAAGCAGCTGGGGCCAACTCAGGCTTTATTGTCACTTTCTTGAATAATGAAAAATAACTGAGTTGAAAGAGTTCTTGATGGCATCAGCTCATAACTACAAAAGTTGGGGCTGAGGAGATGGCCCCGTGGGTATGAGGACGGGCATGGCTGCATGCACCTGTAACCCCAGCACTGTGGTGCATAGTAAAGAGACTGTCCAAAGGGAAAAGGTGGCTCTTGATGGGCAGGACACCAGATGTCCCAGTCTGGCCTCCAAGAGGGTGCACACACACACACACAAAGAGAAAAAAACAAAAATGGTGCCTTTCAGCCTTTCCTGGGACCGAAACTGTTCCTGCAAGGCCCTCCCTAGCACACTAATAGTTCCCAGTATTATAAGTAAGATACCTGGAGTTTTTCATGCACATCCCTTGGGGAAAACTAGATAATTAGGCAGGTGCCAATGGCAGGGTAGGCATTTCCTGTTCTTGTCAAAGCCAGGTACCATTACTGATGGGGTGTAGGTACCCTCTGATAGGTCAGGAGTGAAAAAAGGCTAAGAACCATAGAGCAAGGCTGTCTGTAAGCTAATTATTAAGGGAGGGAGACTGCGACATTAGGGCTGCTTTATAGAATAAGAGATTTATTCTTCTTGGCCCCCTGGCTGAGACCCAGGAGAACTGTTTCCTGAGGAGGGGCTTTCTACTGCCAAGAGTGAACTTCAAAGATAGCAAGAAGCTGTCTTGACGTAGGGAGTTAGTTTCTTCTGTGGCTGTTACATTGCCTCTTTCCTGTAAATACCCTCCACTCATGCTCATGCAAGGAAAGTGAAATTCAGTGAGTCAAAAGAAAAGGAAAAGGATATCAGAGTAGGAGGGGCTTCGTCAGGAAGAAGAAAGGTTTCAGGAGAGATGGAGAGGGCCAGCAAGATGGCTCAGAGGGAAAGGAACTCTCTACCATGTCTGAAAATCTGAGTTCAGTCCCCAGAATCCACGGGCAGAAGGAGAGAACCAACTCCCACAAGCTGTCTTCTGACCTTGAAAACACACACACAACAAATATTTAAAGAAAAATTACCTTTGAATTTGTTAATTTTTTTTTTTTTTAATTTGAGAGGGAGTGAGTTCTAAGGCACTGGGCAGGACATGTCTAAGTCTAGACAGTAGGGAGATGTGCGTTGTGCAGGAGCTCAAACACTGTCAGGATGTGTTAGGCACAGGGCCATTGGGTTATACAATGAATTCTATTTGCTAGTTCAAGGCCAGTCTAGGCTACATGGCAACTCTGTTGGGGATCGATAGAAGGACAGACACCATTCATCTGGAGACACATCATAAGTGTCCTTGGCCGTAGAAGGCAAGGAGAAAGTTCCAGGAACTGGGATTTTAACAGCAGGCACAAACTTTTTTTCCCCACTCCTTAATTTATGTATTTTATTTCTTTATTTGTACTGGGGATTGACATTGGGACTCTAGGCTACTAGCTTCATCCTTAGCCTTTTAAAACATTTATTTTGAGATGGAGTCTCTGTAACTTGTTCAGGTTGGCTCTAAACTCTAGCCCAGGTAGGCCTTGGCCTTTTGCTTCTCCTGCCTCGGGTTCCTGAGTAGCTGACATTACCCCTCCCCTCCCCCTTTTGTATATGTTCCTTTGAGACAGAGTCCCATGTGACCCAAACTGGCCTGATAGCCTCAGCTTACTATGGAGCTGAAGCTGGCCTTGGAACTCTCGATCCTCTGCCTCAGTCTCCGGAGTGCTAAGACCCTGGGCCGCCTTCTGCATCTCCAGCTAAGAGCATTCCTCTCACATGCTCGTCTAGATTGGAAAGAGGCCTTTTCTCCTCAACTCACCTGAACTGACTTGGAGGCAAGTATCATGTCTGGAAAGAAACTCCAGATGCTGACTCAGGTCACAGTCCCAGGTTCTAGTCATTGTAATAAACTCTCCAAGGACAGGTGAAGAAGCAAGGGTCAAAAGACTGTACACAGCATGCAGATGTCCAGCCCATCTGGAGCCCCTTTGTCCTACAGAAGCCCTCTTGCCCCTCCCCAAAGATAATTGAGACACAAAAGTTTCCTCTATTTCTCTTAAAGCCGCCATGTAAATCTACTTCCTGGCATTAATTTCGGTCACCTGTTTTTTCCATAGAGCAGTGAGCATGAACCTTACATTCCAATAGCAAAGTGTGAGTGAGAATTCCTGGATATAATGGCTAGTCTATTGCCTGTTTCCTGTCACAGAATAACCTGTTGTGATGGTCACTTGCCCCGTAAGTGTGGCTAGATACCCAACAGTAGTACCTACCACCCACATGAACTTCCCTTCATTGGAGTAACTTGGACTCAAATTCCAGATGATGTAAATACTACCTTCGGGCCTGGAAGCCTCTGGGAGCCCTATGGCACGCTCAGACTTCTGCCTAGGAGTAACCTTTACTTTATTGACTTGTGTGTGGGATACTCAGAGATTTGAGGTTGTCTCTTTTTATCCAGATTGTTCAAAAGCTATCGGTCTGCAATGGCAACATTCATGGATTAATCAAAATTGGCCAAATGTTAAAGCCAAAAGAGACCTTACCAGCACCAGTGCAGGTGCTGGATTAGGAACTCTAGGACAAGCTGGACTCACTGCCAATGAAGAAAGAGATTCCTTATGTACTAGTTACTTTTCTACCACTGCAGTAGGCCACCGTGGCCAAGAACAACATGGGAGGAAAGGGTTTATTTGGCCTACAAATTCTGAATCACAGTCCACGGAGGGAAGTCAAGGCAGGAACTCAAGCAGGGCAGGAACCTGGAGGCAGGAGCTGATGCAGAGGCCACGGAGGGGTGCTGCTTATGGCCTTGTCCTTATGACTTGCTCAGCCTGCTTTCTTTCTTTTTTTTAAAAGATTTATTTATTTATTACGTATACAGTGCTCTATCTGCACGTACACCTGCAGACCAGAAGAGGGCGCCAGATCTCATTACAGGTGGTTGTGAGCCACCATGTGGTTGCTGGGAATTGAACTCAGGACCTCTGGAAGAACAAGTAGTGCTCTTAACCACTGAGCCATCCCTCCAGCCCTCAGCCTGCTTTCTTATAGACCCCAGAATCATAAGCCCAGGGGTGGTCTCACCCACAATGCCCCTCTCACATTAATCACTAATTAAGAAAATGCCCTGCAGGCTTGTCTGCTTACAGCCTGATTTTTTTTTTTTTTTTTTTTTTGGTTTTGGTTTTTGATTTTTGGAGACTGGGTTTCTCTGTATAGCCCTGGCTGTCTTGGAACTAGCTCTGTAGACCAGGCAGGCCTCAAACTCACCGAGATCCACCTGCCTCTGCCTCCTGAGTACTGGGTTTAAAGGCAGCAGCTTGATCTTATAGAGGCATATTTTTTCAACTGAGGTTCTCTCCACTCAGATGACTCTAGCCCACACATAAAACCAGCCAGCACACCTTAGAAAAGGACTCACTTTTTTAAATTAATTAATTTTACGTGCATTGGTATTTTGCCTGCATGTATGTCTGTGTATGGGTGTCAGATCCACTGGAACTGGAGTTACAGACAGTTGTGAGCAGCTATTTGGGTGCTGGGAATTGAACCCAGGTCCTCTGGAAGAGCAGCCAGTGCTCCCAACCTCTCAGCCATCTCTCCAGCCCCTAGGACTCATTTTCAAAACAGGACATATAGAAGGAATGCTATTTCAGGAAAAGAAAACGGAAACTCTTTAGAGCAGTGGCTCTCAGCTTTCTTATGCTGCGACCCTTTAAAACAGTTCCAAATGCTGTGGTGACCCCCAAACATACAATTATTTCATTGTTACTCCATAACTGTAATTTTGCTACCATTATGAATCATAATGTAAATATCTGATATGTAGGATATCTGACATGTGACCCCTAAAGGGGTTGTGACCCACAGGTTGAGAACCACTGTTCTAAAGGAAATTATGTGTTATGGGAAAGGATTTAAAACACTAGAGAAACTATACAGGACTATTTCCACTAAGAGGTGGGAAAGCCTGTACTTGAACTCAACAAGGATTCTTGACAACGGTACTACAGATGGAGTCTGAGGTAGCCAGTGGTGGAGCATGGCCAGCACTTCTCTCAGAAGCCAGGACTAATGACCTGTGGAAATCTTACAGAACTCTGTAGTTGGAAGGTTTCTCCAGTCCTGCCCGGCCTGCAGTCCCACAGCTGCTTATAAAATAATTACTCAGAGGCTTATGTTAGTTACCAATTGCATGGCCTATGGCAGGCTTCTTGCTAGCTTGCTCGCTACAAAACTCCAATTATGAGAAATAATAAATGGAGTTTGTAACTTAAGACTGGCTCACTATGTAGCTCTGGCTGTCCTGGAACTCTCTATGTAAGACCAGGCTGGCCTCAAACTCAAACTCCCAGAGATCCACCTGCCTCTGCCTCCCAAATGCTGGGAATAAAGGCATGTGCCACCTCGACCAGCTTCAACAGGTCTGGCCTCTTGATTCTGTCCCTGTATTAAATTATATTTGGTACATTGGAAAAGATCAATTCTGCTTGGAGGAATTCAGAACGATGCTGTGTAGTTACCTGATTCCTTCTGTAACATAACTGTCCATTTACTTCCTTAAGCTGGATTCTGGTGTAACACCAAGATAACAGGCCAGATCAAGTAATTATCCAGAAATAAGAGTTACAGTATTTAGATACTGAAGATCAGTCTGTTTTAGAATTGGGTTTGCCACCCCACATGAGGTGATTACCATGAACTCAAGCTGGCCAGATGAAAGACTAAAGAATACTGAACTGTTTCAGGTGCTCTGGACAGCAAATACAATGTACTACAAAGTACAAGTGACTGCAGACACAGAGAGGAAACGTATCAATACAGTTAAGAAGTATCAATACGGTTAAGGAGTATGATGTCATATGCAGAGGAATTTTTGGTTGATTGGTTAGGATGCCTTTTCATTTTTTTTCCGAGACAGGGTTTCCCTGTGTATCTTTGGAGCCTGTCCTGGATCTCTCTCTGTAGGCCAGGCTGGCCTCGAACTCACAGAGATCCGCCTGGCTCTGCCTCCTGAGTGCTGGGATTAAAGTCGTGCGCCACCACCGCCCAGCAGAATGCCTTTTCTTGATCTGCTACTTTCACCTCATTAGGCCAGACTGTATTCTTGATTATTTTAATTTTAGATATAGAAGTCCTATTATATGTCACATATAAATATTATGTCAAATACAGAGGGTGCAAGAAAAGAAAAAGTCAGGTCCAGATCATGATGGCTGGTGTTTTGACATGATCCAGGAGTTTGTTTCTTACTAGCTTTACTACAGGTTTCTCTTCTGAAGGCTGCTGTCCTGCCCACTACTCAGGCCCCTATCGACATCAGATCCTAGGAATGAGCCTTCCTAGCTACCAGGGACCTTATAATAGTGAATAAATAATAAGATCTATCCACCAGATCTTAAGAGCACTCTGTAAGGTTATTATCTTAGGCCTCAGAGTCCTTACGGTGGATACTGTCATTAATCTCATTTTACACAAGAACTGATATTTTGAAGTTAATCCATTTATCCGCTCAAAGTTATTTGATTTCTGGCCCACACTTTGTCCATACCTCATCTAAATTCCTCCGGAAGAGGAGGAGAATCACTACCGTGCAATGTTGCTGAAAGAATTGGAAATAATAAGTACCTAATGAAGAGCACAGGTAGTAGGTGGTCCTTAGTGACACCTATCCTGCCTCCCTTCCCTCTTCCTGAACTGTATCCTTGCCCACTAATTAAAGGTAGGAACCATGTTTCTTTGCCACTAAGAAGGGCATTCTCAGTGCTCTTCTCAGTGAGGAGCCAATATATTGAAGAATGAAGTAACTTGACATTTTTATCAGATCACTTTTGTCATTAAAAGAAACAGCTCTCAACTCAATAAAAGACGGGGTTTTATTCTGGAACATATATGAGTAACCATGGTCCAGGAACAGATTTAGATTATCCCAAATTCCGTGTTCCAACATGGAAGCAGTTTCATGAAGCTTTATAGTTTTACAGGACAAAGATAGTCACAGATCAAGGCAAGTTTAAAATACATAGGTGGGCCGGGCGGTGGTGGTGCATGCCTTTAATCCCAGCACTCTGGGAGGCAGAGGCAGGCGGATCTCTGTGAGTTCGAGCCCAGCCTGGTCTACAGAGCGAGATCCAAGAAAGGTGCAAAGCTACAGAGGAACTCTGTCTCAAAAAACCAAAAAAAAAAAAAAAAAAAAGTGGATAAAAAGTGACCTGTTAACTGCTGTAGCTACTGTGGTTACTAATACGAATTCATGGTTAATACTTTTCTCTGACCGTTTTGTCACTGGAATGTAAGGTTCGTATTCACTGCTCTAGGGGAAAAAAACCGGGTGATCGAGATTGTGCCGGGAAGGACATCTCCACTGGCCTTCAAGAAAAGTAGTTAAAAGTGGACTGAGCATGGACCACGCCCACCTCCCCCCTTGCAAGCGGCTGGTGCCCGGCCCCGCCTTCCAGTCCCGCCCCTTCCGCTGGCTGCACGTCCGGTCCGCGTGCACGCTCGCGCATCCCGCCTGTGTGTAGCGAGCCAGCCAGTAATCGTCGCGGAGATTGGGCTAGCGGCCGAGCCTGAGGCCGAGTCGGAGCCCCGGTAGGTAGCGGCGCGTGCGAGGGGAAGCCGCCGGCCCCGGGAGGGGGCGGGCCGGGCCGGGTGGCAGCCGCGATCGCTCGCTTTGTTTCCTCCGGCGGCGCCGCGCGGGGCTGGGGGCCGGGTCTGCGCGGGACCACCGCCGGAGCGCGGGATCCTGCCGCGCAGTTTGGCGCATTGTGCGCGCCTTTTTTTTTTTAAGCACATATTTGTAGCTAACCCTGGGGCGTGCGTTTTTCATCATCTTGACAACAAACCTGTGAAATCAAGTGTTATTTCCCCTGTACAGCCGTGGAAACGGAGGAACGAAAGCGTTTATAACTGGAAAGGGATGGAAAATCCGAGGTTCTGGCCAAAGCCTCCGCGCTTCAGAGCCGTGGGGTCAGACCCAGTTTTGATTTTTGAATCTAATCTCTGCCCTTTTTATTTTTGAATCCAACCCTTTTCCTTTCCAATAGTATGGCCTTCCTCGTCTTGCCCACCCTCACTACCCTCAGTTTGATCATCTGAAAAATGGGGATGAAACCCATCTCAAGATCGGTGGTGGATGCTGTTTTGCATCTACCATCTGATTTTCAGACCTTGTTTTTCATGGCTTCCCTCCTCAGAAGCTGGACTAGTTGGTTTTCTAGATTCTTTAGATCTGGGGACAGAGTGAATCTCCCACTCATCCACTAGTTAAGGGCCTCACAGGAGAATCCAGGCCAGTGTGGGCTACATAAAGCAAGACCTTTGGCCCCAGATAAAAATTTAAATACACACGTTAAAAAAATGAGGACCAGCTGGGTGGTGGTGTGGCACATGCCTTTAGTCCCAGCTCTCGGGAGGCAGAGGCAGGCAGATCTCTGCGAATTCGAGGCCAGCCTGGTCTACAGCGTGAGATCCAATCCAGGACAGGCACCAAAACCCTGTCTTGGAAAAAAAAAAAAAGAAACAAAGAAACAAAAAAATTGAGGGCCTCAGAGTACCTGTCTCCTATTTTTGCTTCCCAGAGGAGGCATAGACATCTCTGGTGTTTACTTACAGAGTTTTCACAACTACTGTGATCATCCTGGATTACAGGGAAATTATTAACTGGTTACACTTAACCATTGTGTTTCACTTTTAAAGGTGATACATTGTAGTTTTGAATGTTTACATTTTGGGTTTTCTGTGTGTATGTTTTAGCTCACAGCTTGTTAAATTTCGTGCTGACCCCATACAGAGTCCGGTTAACTGAGTGCCACAGCTGCTAAAAATATGGTGACAGTGAAATTATGATTGTGCAACAACCAATAATTCAGAATCCAGCACTGAATAGCTTTTAGGTATTTCTGGCAATGTTTGTCAGAATTGCACCTTTGACCTCACCACAGTCTTGATTCCCAGCACAGAATGGACACTTGCTTGTACACAACAAAGTCTTCTGTGTTACCAGAAGCAGTGATTTAGTTATGGAAAACAGACTTCATCATTTATTTAAATATTTATTTATTTTGGTGTTTTATAACAGGATTTCATGTGGCTTTGAACTCACTCGGTAGCCAAGACTGGCCTGAACCTTCAGCTTCCACCTCCTGAATTATAGGTGTTTTCTGAGACATGGGTCTCCTGCCCATGGTGGCTTCCAACCATTAGCTGTGTAGTAGTTGAGGATGGCCTTGAACTCCTGATCTTCATCCTTCTATCTCTAAAGTGCTGGGGTTCCAAACACATCCATGACACATTGTGATAATCTCAACCATTATCGCTACATATGTATGTATGTGTGAAATATCAAGTTTTTAAATTAAGCCAAGGGCCGTAGTCCAAACGTATAGTCCCAGCGCTTGGCAGGTAGAGGTAGAAGGAAGAGATCAGGATGGTCCTGAAATATGTAGCCAGAAGGAGATCAACTTGGCTACGTGAGACCTTATCTCAAAGACCAAATAACAAGAAATTTGCTTTGTTTCCAGGGAGGACCTAATGCTTGTTGGCCAAGAATACGCTATTGCTGACCTATATCCCCAGTCCAAGAATTTTTTTTTTTTAAGTGTGAGTTTTTTGCCTGAATGAGTGTTTGTGCACCGTAAGTGTGCCCGGTGTCCATGAAAGTCAGAAGAGGTCATCAGAGCCCTTGGAACTGGAGATGGCTCAATGGATTAAGACCACATCCTAGTCTTGCAGAGGACTTGAGTGTGATTCCCAGCACCCACATCAGGCAGTTTATAACTGTCTGTAACTCCAGCTCCAGGTGATCTGATATCCCTTAGTGCAACAGCGAGTCTTGTTCTAAGACATCATGTTTCGCTAATCTTAGGGACAAGTGCCAGCATGATGAGCTCAGAAGGATAGTCTCCTGGGGCCAATTGTACTGGTGTCAATAAATGCATGTTCAAAATTAAAAAAAAATATTTTGAAAGAAAAGTTTTTTTTGTTTTGTTTTTTGGTTTTTTGTTTTTTTTTTTTAATTTGTTACCATTAGGCAGGGCTTGGTGACCCATGCCTTTACTCCTAGCACTTAGGAGGCAGAGGCAGGTGGCACTCTGTGTTCAAGGCCAGCCTGGCCTACAGAGAGATCCAGGACAGTCAGAACTGCATAGAGAAACCCTGTCTGGGGAAAAAAGAAAAGAAAAATCCATTACTGTTTTTGCATCTTAAACTTATGATTCAATTGGGAAAACTAAATGCTGTAGATAGTAGAAGATGTCCTGTTGCCTGCTGCTGTTTTATGTATTGACTGGTTGAGAAAGGATTTCATTGCTCAGGCAGGTGTGAGGATTTTCTCACCTCAGCTTCCCTAGCAACGGGATTAGACATGAGCCACTGTGCCCAGCTACCTGCCTGTATTAAAAAGGCAAGAATAGTTCTTGGGGGTGGGGGAAGTATGGGGATGGAATTTGTAAAATGCTTTGATCAAACAATGCTGTTTCCAAAAGAATGTCTGAAATTTGTAATGACCAACTTCAGCAGTTCCTTCCCAGGCTCCAGGGCAGCCTCCAACTGTGGTTCAGTTAGGTAATGCACTGGTGTTTCCTTATGTGAGATATGGTTATAAAGGAAACACGAAGAGTCTCTGCTTGGTCCTACTTAGAAGGTCACACAAGAGGGGAAACTATTATCTGAAAAGTCGATGTATTAGCTGGGCAGTGGTGGCGTATGCCTTTAATCCCAGCACTTGGGAGACAGAGCCAGGCGGATCTCTGTGAGTTTGAGGCCAGCCTGGGCTACAGAGTGAGATCCAGGACGGGCACCAAAGCTACACTGAGAAACCAAAAAAAAAAAGAAAAGAAAAGAAAGAAGGCAATGTATTTTCCACAAATGAAGGTTTAAAGTCAAAAAAGATTGCCTTGGTGCCCGTACAGGTGGTGTGGAGCAACTGTTGTGGGGAGATGTTGGATTTATAGCAAAAGTTCAGGCTGGTGGCAGTGAACTTGTGACTGACTCACTTCATGCTCCCATAGGCACTTGGAGCTAAAAAAAACCCAACAAAACAAAAACCTCATCATATTAATATACCCTACAAAAGGCATTAACTTCATCAAAAGCCATGCCTTTAATGACCATTTGTGTGCAGACCTTTGCAAAGACATGGACTGATGACAAAAGCCTGTAACTATCTGCAGACTTAAGGTAACTCTCAGGGTGAAGTCTAAGCAGAAAGATGAAGTTGTAGTTTTGACTGAGAAGAGATCTGATTTTGTTAATGATTTTCATCATGATTTAGCCCTTCCAAAACTTACTTCTCAGATATTATCAAAGAACTCAATGATTTAAGTATGTCTCCTCAAGAAGGAAAGTGTAACATCTATTGTTATAAGATAAAATGGAAAGTTTTACTTTAAAAGTTAACATGGAAGAACAGAGTGGAAAATGCGTATTTAGAAATCTTTATAACTATAGATGATTTTAAATTGAAAACAACCTTCCCAAAAAGTTAATTGTAAGAGTGATAAGTGAACATCTGAAGTCCTTGGATACATTTTTAGAATTTTTTTTTTAAATTTTAATTCTAAAAACTATATTGGGTTTATAAGCTCTACTTATGGTCCCTAAACTATTATCCTTGCCATTAAAGTTCAGTTTCCAGGGCTGGGTGGACGGCTCGGGGTGAAAGCACTTACTGTGCAAGCGTTAGGACCTGAGTTTGAATCCCAGCTGGGCACAGCTAGATGCCCGTGCTGGAGGCAGGGACCCGGAAAGATAGCAGGAGAACCATTACTGGGGCTTGTGCCTGCTCCAGGTTTGATGAGACCCCGAACAGGACTAAAACAGCATGCTCTGCATGTGCACACACCACATAGAACACAAATGAATTCATTTTTTTTAGATTCAGATATTTTATGTGTATGAATGTTTTGTCTGCATGTACATCTGTGCACCAAGTGTGTGCCTGGGTCCTGAAGAAGTCAGAAGACGGCGTCGGAGCCTCGGGAACATGAATTACAGATTTTTAAGTTCGATTTCCAAAAATTTCTAAAACGGCCTTAAAAAAAAAAAAGAAAGAGAGAATGGGGCAGTGATGGCCCACAGCTTTAGTTCCAGCACTTGGGAGGCAGAGGCAGGCGGATCTCTGAGTTCAAGGCCAGCCTGGTCTACAAAGTGAGTTCCAGGACAGCCATGGCTGTTATGCAGAGAAACTCTGTCTTAAAAAAAAAATTTAAAAAAAAAGAGAAGAAGAAAAGAAAACTGTCCAGGCCTGGTGTTGCACGCCTTTAATCCTAGCACTCAAGAGGCAGAGGCAGGTGGATCTCTGAGTTTGAAGCCAGCCTGGTCTACATAGTAAGTTCCAAGACAGCCAGGGCTACATAGTGAGATCCTATCTCAAAAAATCAAAAAATGGCCGGGCGGTGGTGGCGCACGCCTTTAATCCCAGCACTCGGGAGGCAGAGGCAGGCGGATCTCTATGAGTTCAAGGCCAGCCTGGTCTCCAAAGCGAGTTCCAGGAAAGGTACAAAGCTACACAGAGAAACCCTGTCTTGAAAAAAACCAAAAAAAAAAAAAAAAAAAAATCAAAAAATAAATGATTTTATGCACACTCCTGCCATTTTGTGCTGTGTGTTGATGAGAAGCAGTTGGTAGTTTCAGCATTGATAGTTTATTTGGTCTTGTTTTCCCTTGCTAGCTTCATACTTTTCCTGCCTGTCATGTGTCCTGGGATTTCAGCTGTGCGCTGTCACACCTGGCTTAGCATCGATGATCCTAAAATCAGGGTATCAGTCGACTTGGGGAAATGATGCTCATGTTCTGCATATCAGCCAAGATTAATCATTTATGTAAAAGTAAGCAAGCATGCCAATCTCCTTAGCATACGCATTTGTTCACATCTTTAATAAATGGCATCATTTCAAATAAAAAACGAGGGGGTGGGAGGGAGAGAGGACTAAGCAGTTTAGAGTGCTTGCTGCTCTTCCGGGGGACCCAAGTTTGGTCCCCACACCCACACTGGACAGTTCAGACACCTTTTGCTCTCCTTGGGGATCGGCACACACATGGCATATTATACTTACAGAGTATACACAGAAAAAGGAAATAAATGTTAAAATGAGGGTTGGAGAGATGGCTTGGTGGGTAAAAGTGTCTGCTGTTGAGTCTAGCAACCCTAGTTGAGTCTTGGGGTCCACATGGTGGAAGGAGGAAGCAGACTTCCGTCAGTAGTCATACAACCTCCATGTACGTGCTGCGGCAGGAAATGTAAACATTTCCTGGGCAACAGTGGGTTGCTAGTGGGAAAATGCTGGTTTTGAATGGCAGCAGTGTTAGGATAGGTCTGGGGAGATGGCAGAAGGTGGAAGATGAGGCTGGTAAGCAAACTAGGCGGGTCCATTGAGTGGTGTCCTGGATTCCCTCTGGGTTCCCTGTTAACGCAACAGCAGAGCCAGGAGCCGGAGACGCCTCTGCAGTTAGGATCAAGTGATAATTTTGCAGAAGACATGGCTTTGGTTCCCAGAACACACATCAGGCAGCTTAGCAGCTGTTTGTAACTCCAGTTCCGGCAGAGCCAGTGCCCTCTTCTGGCCTCTGAGAGCTTCAGGTATGCATGTGTACATATGTACATGCAGGCAAAACACTCATACACATAAAACCAAAGGTTTGTTTTAAAGCAGTTCCTTGGTATACATATAATTTTACCATTTGTTAAAATTAAAGCAAATGTGCATACTACTGAGATAGGTAGGACTGTTTATTTTTAGACAAAAATTTAAGTCTCGGAGGCCATAGATAGCCCAGCTGGTAAAGGTACTTGTTGCCAAGCCTGGCAACCTGAGTTTGAGCTCCTCAACTGACCCCCACCCCCAGATAATTTTTAAACTTATTAAATCTTGGCAGAGAGATGGCTCAGCAGTTAGGAATACTTGTGGCTCTTACAGAGGATTCAGGTTTGATTCTTAGCACCCTCAGGGTGGTTCACAGGCCTATGTGATTCCAGTTCCCTAGAATCTGATGCCTTCTGACCTCTGGACACCAAGACACATGTGGCATGCAAACACACAAAATATATAAATCTAATAAAAAAAACCTTAAATTTCGGCTAAAAACTTGAAATACCTGCAGGATGTAGAAGATTTCCAGTGTTTTTCAGACTTACCATTAATTTGTTTTGAGACGGGTTACATGATAACTGGCAGAGGCAGAGACCGCTCTCCCTCCATCTTGTAGGGGGTAGAACCAAGGTCATCATGCTTGGCAGCAAGGTCTTGACACACTAAGCCATTTTCACTGGCCCAACTTTGAACACCTGACCTCCCTGCCTCCCTCCATCTCCCTGCCTTTTAGTTCTGGGATTACAAGTGTGAGCCACCAAACCTGGTTTATGCTGTGCTGGGACAGCACCCATCCCTCTGGCCATGCGAGGCAAGCACTCTACTAACAGAGCTAAGCTGCCAGGCCTCCATACTTTCTGTAAGACCATCATTCTGCATGTACAGTAAGAACATTGCGGTTCAAGCCGGGTGCTGATGGCGCATGCCTTTAATCCCGGTACTCAGAGGCAGGAGGATCTTTGTGAGTTTGAGGCCAGCCTGGTCTACAGAGCGAGTTCCAGGACAGGCACCAAAGCTACACAGAGAAACCCTGTCTCAAAAAACCAAAAATTAGGGCTGGAGAGATGGCTCAGAGGTTAAGAGCACTGACTGCTCTTACAGAGGTCCTGAGTTCAATTCCCAGCAACCACATGGTGGCTCACAGCCACCTAATGAGATCTGGCTCCCTCTTCTGGTCATACATGCTGTATACATAATAAATAAATAAATCTTTAAAAAAAAAAAAAAACCAAAAATTAAAAAAAAATATTGCAGTTCATAGCGTATACTAACCCAGGTGTGCAGATACTGGTTCTTAGTACTTTGGACTGTGCATGTGAGTTGAGTGTATGTTGGATATTCAGGACCGGGGTGCAGTGAAGTTCTGTGCTACGGTATGGTTTAGCACTAGAGGAAGCGCCTTGGATTCATTTTCATTCATGTTGGCCATTGCACATTCATAATCCTTTTACTGCTGCCAAATTTTGTCACCCTCACATTGAGTTACACTTCTCTAGGTGGGTTGTTACCTGTAGCTTACGCGTAAGTGACTGGGTTCTGGGTGTGAGGCAGGTTACAATAAACAGGTGTATAGTGTGTCGGCTGTGAAGAGAAGGGAAGCAGACCGCAGAGCAGAGCAGGGTGCTGTTTACACACTTGAGGACAGTGTCACTTAGGTGACAGTGAGGCAGAGAGGAGTTCAGTGGGCAGCGCATTCCTTTTTTACGTTTTTATTTATAAGGTGTGTGTGGGTTAGGGTGTGTGTGCTCAGAGGTCAGTCTGAGGAGTTGGTTCCCCTACCCAGGGTTCCCTGGATTATCAGAATCAGGCCTGATAGGCAAGCCCTTTGACCTGCCGCCGCCGCCGCCAAGCCTTCCCACGAGGAGCAGTGTGCTCAGCACAGTCAAGCAGCTCTGGGACCAGCAAGGGATGGTCAGCAAGACGAGGGATGATGGGGAACCCATGATGGGAGCATCCTGTGCCCATGAGGCCTGTGAAGGACTCTGCACGGCCTTGACTTACAGTGGAGGGAGACAGGAGTTCCTGGGGAGTTTTGAGGACTGAGCTGAGCTGACACTGGCTGGACCAGCAAGTTTGATCCCAGGGGTCCATGGTGATAGGAGAGACCCACTCCCAAAAGTTGTCATGTCACTTCCACACTCAATCTGTGGCACTCTCCCACCTTCTCCATTTTCCTCCCTCCCTCCCTCCTTCCCTCCCTCCCTCCCTCCCTGCCTGCCTGAGACTTGCTGTGTAGCCCAAACCAGTGGGAAGATAGGTTTCAGTGATTGTGACATCACACTCTGAACTGGGGAGATGACATGACCATGACCTCTTGTCCTCATTTAATTCTGACAAGACTCTTGTGAGAAGTCATAACTAATCCTATTTTTCACTCAATTAAAGGGAAGTTATGAATGCTGAAGGAAATTGCCCAAGGCCAAATAGCAAGGGACTGAGCTGAGTTCCCAAGGTCCTTCTGATTACAAAGCCTTTTGGGGTGGGCCTTCCCCATGCCCCATTTTCTGCATTAATGTCTGCATAGCAGTCCGGTCCACGCACACCCTGCCCATCCATAGCTGCTCCTTGGAGTGCTGGTGTGTGCTGAGAAGAGACCGTTTCCTCCCTGGCAGAAGGAAAGATTGACCCCCCTCTTGACACTCCCTCCAAGTAATGGGCAGCTCAGAGGAAGCTGTGGCTCAATAGACCTAGCAGAAAGGAGAACTTGAACTCCAGGTTTAAACAACAAACCCTCACCAATAATGACCGGTCAGGAGTGGGGAAAGTGTATAAAAATAGCACTTAATAGTTAACCGGCAAGCAATATATTTTTTCAGTCATTGGTTCTACAAGAAAATAATTGGGTCCCAAGACAGGAATGACTCGTTTTCATGAATGATTATATTGATCATTGGAGGAAAATGGGTACATCCCTTTTGGAAAGCAATTGAAGGAGAGAAGTGGCCAGCTGGCCAGACATGCCCAGTGTGACACCCTGAGAAGTGAGCCGCTCACTAATGAGCAGCCAGGTCCTGGCCTGGTTCAAGCAGGCTGGGGCAGCAGAAGCCTCATAGGGTATTTTCAGCTCTTGGGGGGGAGGTGTGGTTACTCAAGTAGCATTTCCTCCTGTTCGACCTGCTGAGGGTACTCTGGGAATGATCTGCTAACAGTGATCACCATGCTCCAATGACGTAGAATGCAGACCAAGAGACTGATTCTAGCCTCTGGTTTGCTACTTACAGGAGCATGTGACCCCAAGTGTTTCCCGTCTCCTTCCCCAGGCATTATTCCAGTAGTTACCAGAGACTCCCTCTAACCAGGCATGGTTATACACATCTGCAATCCAGTGTTCAGGGTTTTGGGTAAAGAGGATTGCTACAAGTTAGAGACTAGCCTAGGCATCATTGGAAGACCATGTCTCACAAACAAAAGAAACATTCCATCTATGGAATAGTAGGTGTCCTTAGTTCCAAATTACATGTGAAGAAACTGAGGCAAAGAAAGATTAGTAACTTAACTAATGTGGCCACATATTAAATGAGACATTGAACGTCATGCAAGATGCTGGAGATGGGAACAAATTAGATATGGTTTGTGGCTTTGTGGAACTTGTTTTATGTGACACTTCAAAATAGTCATGCACAGGGACTGATAAATGACTCAGGAGCTTGTCTTGGGCTCATAGGGGACCTAAGTTTGGGTCCCTGCACCCAACTGCCTCTAACTCCAGCTCCAAGGGGATCCAGTGCCTCTGGCCTCTGCAGGCACCTGCACTTACATGCTCATCTTTAAAAAATAGTCATGGACAACAAGTCACACAAATGAAAGTGCAAAGCATGAGTGCATGGGAGGCAGAGTGGGTGGACTGGCAGGCCATGGCAGGCCTCTGGTGCTGGACAGGGCTGCAGCTCGCACACCCCAGTGACTTACCTCTTGCTAATTGGAGGCCTTAGCTCACTCAGACTTCTCTGGTCCCTCATTCAAGACAGCAAATGCCCCCCCCCCCCCCCCGATCTTCCCAGCACCACTCCTAATCCCCCCCCCCATCACCTGCTGTGTGTTCCACCCCCACTCCAGACTGAGCTGCTGATTTGGTAGGGTCAGTTAATAGTGGGTGTGGGATAAAGAGTCAGCAAGAGTTATCAGGAACAGCATGCCTGGAGGTCTTGCGATGGAGAAGCAGCAGCGTGTCCAGAGAGTGACTGAGGAGCTCCAGAGACCTTTGTGCCTAGACATAGGGATGGGGAAGGCAGGAAGGTTTATGCAGAAGAGTGACATGCTCAGATGATCCTTTAGTCATGATCTTGGCTTCCAAAAGGTTAAGTGGGACTGTTGGGTCAGGTGTGAAGGCTGTTGAGTAGGCCTGTGGAGTTAGGACAGCAGTAGGCTTCTGTTTAGAGGTGTGTGAGCCAGCCCACTCATTTCCAAAGAGAAACCAGAGGAAGTTCCAAGAGATTTCTCTCCAAATGTCCTTTCTTTGTCTTCTCTGGTTTACTGGGGCCCAAGAGGGAATGATAGAAGGGCACATTGGAGTAGCTCCATGAGGGCCCACCGCTCCAGAGCACAATAGAACGGAGGAGCTGCCTCGTGGGTCTTCGGGCTCACAGAGGATTTGGGGTGTAGACACTGCTGTCTCAAAGACTGCTTGCCTTTCTCTTTGTATCTGTGCTTCTCCCTTGACATGAAGGGGAGGGAGGAGGCAGCATTGGCTGTGGCTCTTCTGGGGTTAGCATCCTGCTTTTCTCCTGGCCCTGCCCTGGCCAGTGATCCCATGCTGAATTCCTGGCACCAGCTCCCCGTTTCCCTTCTCTGGACCTTTAGCTTTCCTCCAGCCAAGGCAGCTCTGAGGACGCCTATGGTCCTGCAGAGGAAGAGAGCCAGGCCTTGGGTCGACAAGGGCTTGCTGCCAAGCATGACAATCTGAGTTCATCCACAGGACCCACATGGTAGGAGAGGACCAGTCTTTAAGTTGTCCTCTGACCTCTACACATACACAGACATGCTACATGTAACTTTTGTTTCTTTGAGACAGGGTCTCACTAAGTAGTTCTGGTTGTCCTGGAACTCACAGAGATCCATCCGCCTGTCTCTACCTCCTGAGTACTGGGATTAAAGACGTGTGCTACCACTGCCAGGCTACGCATGTAATTTTTAAGAAAAGAGAGAACAGGGCCTCTATGGTCATGGTATTTCTTGATTTACCAGCTGAGCATTTTTGACTCTTTCAGGGGAGGAAGAAATCATCTGTGACACAGCCTCTCTCAGGATCTGATGCTGTGCTGGGCCCTTTGCGTACAGGGGTGGAAACTGAAGCCCAGAAAAGGCTAGGCCTCTGGGGCTCCATTGCTGGTCTTTTGCAGAGCCCTTCCACTCTGGCCCAGGCTTCTCAGCTCCTTGAGGGCACATAGGTAGCTTCACAGGTTCATAGACAGGGACCCAAGCCTCTCTGTGTAGCCCATAACCGTCCCTCTTAGGGAGTGCTTCTACCTGGCTGGTTTCTATTTAAGGCTGATGTCCAGTCTGGGTTCGACATCTCTTTTTGAAAGCTTTGCAGAGGACTCAGATTTGGCCAGGCTTAGAGGGTGGCTCTGAGGTTCTGCCTCAGCCGTAGTTCAACAGGGCAAGTGAGGTGGATTCTGGAAAATAATGGCTTGATTAGCAACAGGTTGTTAAAGGTGGCTGCTATCCATGTGAGCTTGGGGGAGCTGTTGACAGGTTTGAGTGGTACTTGGAATTTGGTATAAGCCTTGCTTTCTGCCTTGCTGGGCTTTGAAAGGACAGTGGACTCTAGTTTAGCTTCATTTCCTGGCACAGCCTAATCTGTGGACAGCCTAGAGTGCAAAGGGGCTTTTGGGCTGGGCAGCACCAGTATCACCTAACTGGTCCTGCTCCCCACTGGCACTCTGTTGCTCCCTGCTCTTTTCATTTGTTCCCGTCTGTCTCCAGTTTTCGCACAGGGCAAGACCTGTGGTTTCCATGGCTTGTCGAGAGGTCCCTGGCACATGGCTGCAAAGCACCGAGGGGCTTAGTCAACAGCTGGTGAGGGAGTGAGTCACCAAGGGCTTGCTGGACAGGAACAGCTGGTTCTTACCCATCTCCTTCAAGCCAGCAGCCAAGGGCCTCCCTGTGCACGTATTCCTGTCTCCTCGGTCTCCTCGGTCTTCCTTGTGAAGGCAGAGTGTCTGGCTGTTTCCAGATGCAGGCTGAAGGCACTGAAAGGGTGGCTGTTCATTTGGTTGCCACAGGAGCCTGCACTTTACATCTGTGTCTTGGACATTGAACGCAGACACCCTCCCTCCCTTTCTGTAGAACAAAACAGTATGATAATCAAGAATCAGCTACTAGGAATAATGTACATACATACAATCCTAGTACTTGGGAGGATCAGGAGTTCAAAGTCATCCTCAGCTGTCTGGTGAGTTCAAACCTAGTCTGAGCAGGTTTCTCCCTCTGCTCCTCACTATGTACTACTGTAAACGAAGAGCTAGGATCTGTTCTGAGCCCTGCCATATGCCAGAATTGCCGAGGCTGCTCTATCCCCAGAGACTGGATTCCATTCCATTCTCAGGAGGAGCTCTGTGGGCATGGGTTGAGGTCAGCCTGGCTAGATGGTCTTCCAAGTCCCTTCAGCTGAGTCTGGCAGTCAGTCGATGGCTTCTCATGTGGGAAGCTGGCCCTTATCTCTGTGTTCAAATCCCACTCCCCCACTCAACTGGTGTTCAGGAAAAGAGGGACTTCTAGAAATGTTCCTACCAAACCCCCTTCTCACCAGAATGTGACTCTGGGTACATGCATGTCAGTGGTAATAATAAGAAGTTGATTTAAGGGCCAGCAGGGTGAGTAAGCAAATGAAGACGCTCAGCACATTTCTTTGGTACACACATGCTGGAAGCAGATTTGCACACCAGTGGATGCACTGTTTTTACATAAATCATTCACTCTTTGGTTTTGGTTTTGAAGTGTGTGAATGTTTTGTCTGAATATATGTATTTATACCAGGTGTGTGCCCGGTGCCTGCAGAGGCCAGAAGAGGGTGCCAAGTCCTTTGAACTGGATTTACAGGTGGTTGTGAGCCACCATATGGGTGCTAGGAATCAAACCTGGGTCCTCTGGAAGAGCAGCAACTGCTCCTAACCCCTGAGCCATCTCTCCAACCCTTTCTTGCCTTTTTGAGGCAAGGTTTTGCTATGTATACCAGGTTGGCCTCAAACTTGTAATAATCCTCTTACCTTTTTCTTCTGAGTGCTGGGGTACAGGAGTACATCACACTGAGCAGGATTTTAATTAAATCAGGGCTGCATATTTGGTATTATAGGATGTAGATTATCTTCAGTGTTCTTCAGAGATGATGATTCTTTAATTTTCTGAGCAGCAATGCTGACAACACTCTCATATGAGTACATAGTATAAAATGGTACAGGCATGTGTAGGGCTATTTCAGAAGTTGTTGGAAATTGTGCCTTAATTCTGCCCAAATTCATTTCATAATTTTTTTTTTAGATGAAACTAAAGTCAGCAACTCAAACAGCAATTTTTAAAATCAAACATTTTGGTAATATTCTCCAAAGATTCGCTGATATGATACTTAAATGCCAAGAATGACAGTGGGAAAATACTGTCTTTTCTGTAATTAACCACTGTGTTTCTGTATGAGCAGAGAATTCTGAGCGTAGAGGGAAAGACTGCCGTTCATAGCACAGGAGTCTCACAGGTGAGGCCGCAGTGTGTGCTGGCACTGAAGAGCATCATGGCATGTGTAGAGAAGTCATGGCATGGGCAAGAGCTGCCAGGAACATAGTGAAGCCATTTTGTGAGTTTTATTTTAGTTGTTTGAAATTACTTCTAAAAAAAAGTGTGTGTGTGTGTGTGGTGTCCACGCACGTGTGGAGGTCAGAGGACAACTGGAGAGCGTCGGTTCTCAGTTCTTCCACCGTGTGGGCCCCGGGACTGGACTCACTGCCAGCTTGCCGGCAGACACCGGCACCTGCCGAGCCATCTCTCCGGTCCCCCAGCCCTTCTTGTTTGGGTTTTCTTCTCTTTTAGAAATAAAGTCTCAGGGCTGGAGAGATGGCTCAGAGGGTAAGAGCACTGTTCTTCCAGAGGTCCTGAGTTCAATTCCCAGCAACCACATGGTGGCTCACAACCATCACAATGAGATCTGATGCCTTCTTCTGGAGTGCAGGCATGCAGAAAGAATACTGTATACACAGCAAATAAATAAATATAAAAAAAAAAAAATAAAGTCTCACTCTGTAGCCCAGTCCTTAATGTCCTAAGTGCTGGGGTTGTAGGATTGTGCTGTCACACCTAGTTGAAAAGCTGTGCTTGAGGGACAGCAGCAGAGATGGGAACCAAGACACTGATGCCACATTCTCTGTCACAAAGCTTCAGCTGAATGGTCTTAAGTTTCTCTTTGTATAATTGAATGCTGTCCTTAACCCCTTTTGTTGAGAGGGAGACTACCTGGGGTGACAGCGTCTTCAGGTTAACTTTTCAAACATGGCGTTCTTTAGTTAGTTGTCTGTGGTAGATACTCTTTCTCTGCCCCGGCCCATGTGAGAATGAGCTAGGCAGATGTAAACTTGTAGGTTGGTTTCTTGCTATCCTGTGCCACACCCACGTGGCTCCCCCCGCCCCACACACACACACACACTTGTGTCTTCAGGAGAGGCAAGCTCATTTCCATGTGAGTCCAGGCAAAGTATAATTAGGACAGTAAATCTTCAGGTTAGCAAAAGTGATCCTGACCGATGAAGCCCTCCCAAGAAAGGCATGTACTCACACTAGAAAATTAAAATGTGAAAAAAGACTTAACGAAACTGAGACGGTGCCACAGACCTGCCTTTAATCCCAGGTACTTGGAGACCTAAAGCAGGAGGATGGCAAGTTGAAGGCCTGCAGGCACACACTCATGAGCCCCTGGGGAGTAGCTTATTGGGGCAGCACTTGCCCAGCGTGCACCATGCTCGAACGTCCAGCCCGCACCGACACGCACAGTACTGGGAATTTCCTCTCAGAAGCAGCCCCGGAACCCCCCAAGCCCTGGACCAGGCCCCGCCCCCCCTGCTGTGTCCCCCTTGTGGCCAGTGCTGACCAGGCCTGGATGTCTCTTGACAACAGGTTTTCCAGCCTGGTGGAGCAGCTGATTGGCAAGTGTGCCAACTGTCCAGTGTTTCCTGGCTCCTACTCTGCCAGTCTCTCTCCTGGGAAGATGTTCCTGGTGGGCCTAACGGGAGGCATTGCCTCAGGCAAGAGCTCCGTCATCCAGGTGTTCCAACAGCTGGGTTGTGCTGTGATCGATGTAGACGTCATTGCCCGGCACGGTGAGTTGGACCCATTGTACACAGCAGCTTCCCCTCGGCTTCCGCTCTTCCATTGGCCTCCTCTTTCTGTCTTCTTGGGGCATTCAGAGAGTGAGACTGTCCTGGGCGGGTTGCCTGTGTCTGCTCCAGCTTGCCCTTAAGGCCCTTCTGTTTATCCTTCATTCTCCCTAAGAGTCCAATCTTCCCAAACTCAGCTCCATCCCTGGCTTGAGGGATTCTGTGTGCTCTGCTCATTCCAGTGGAAGGAAACAGCCTTGGGTCCCCCATCAGTTTGCCTCTGGTCATTCGGGGGTCTTCTGGATGGTTGGAAGCTCTGAAATGACCCAGCCTCTTCATCTCACAGTCGTCCAGCCAGGGTACCCTGCTCACCGGCGTATCGTAGAGGTCTTTGGCACTGAAGTCTTGCTGGAGAATGGCGACATCGACCGCAAGGTCCTTGGAGACCTGATCTTTAACCAGCCTGATCGTCGGCAGCTACTCAACTCCATCACTCATCCTGAGATCCGCAAAGAAATGATGAAGGAGACCTTCAAGTACTTTCTCCGAGGTGAGACTCTAGACTTGGAGCTGGAAGGGACAGACAACCTCTCCACAAAGCCTCTCTCTATTTGAAGGTCCAGGGTAGGGTAGGTGGCTGTCTAGGCTGCTGAGTTCACACTGTTTATTGGTACTTCCCTCTGCAGGAGAGATGGGAGGGTAGAGAAGCTGGCCTAGGCCATGGAGACTTCCTACCAGCCTCTGGTATATATGGCCTCCGGTCTGCGCCTCAGTAGAAGGCCTAGTGGCCTAGCTCCTCCAGCAGTCGTATTGTGGAGACTATTTCCTAGAGAGTATGGGGATCCATTTTGGTTGTCTCCAAATTTTCCCACTATGGCCATGGCCAGGCCCCTTACCCTTCATGCCTCAGGTTCTTGTGTACAGAGTAGGGACCCTCTCCCTAGCGTGTTCTTTGGTCGATACTTAACCTCTAAAAGAGTATGATAAAAAGCATGTGTGCTGTTGACCCAAGCCTACCTTTCATTCCCTAAAGCGCTGGAAAGGCTGGAGCTGGCCCCCGGCACCTGCTGCTCTAAACCCGCCCCACTGTTTGTCTCTGAGACCCTTGGCCAAAGTTGTCTTTCTTCCTCTCTCAGAAGGAGTCTGGACCCTGCCCTTGTCCCCCCCCCCCCCCCCAGTGTCTGCCAGCCCGTCGCTGTGACACTGCTCCCCTCTGCCCACCCCAGCCTGGCACAGCTGCCTGCCTTTCATTCCTGCCCTTTACATTTGCTCCCAGGCCAGCTCTGAGTACATTTGCAGGGCTGCGGGGCACCAGTGGCTGCCCCCTTCTGAAATTAAGCATTGGATAATGTCACCAGCTCCAAAGCTCTTCCGTTGTGTCATCCACCCAGCCTCCCCACCTCCCCAACCACCAGCACTTAAATAAAAGCCAGAGAGCTCTTTTCAGTTCGATAAGGTGAGGAATGGGGACGACAGCTGTGCCTTCCACAGTCCCAGTGTCTCCCTGATGAGGATAACAAATACAACTGTCAAAGTTGGTATAATCAAACGTCAGATAAGATCACCAGCTGTTGGGGAGGTCTCTGCGTAGGCAGGCGGATGTCTTAATGGAGTCAGGACAGTTTCAGGGCTTATCAAGCAGGAGAGATGTGACAGCTGAATAGCCCTTTACCGGCAAACCAAAGAGCTGGCTTCCAGCTCCCAAGAGGGACCCAGGAGAAAGGACAGTAAGAGGGAGGGAGGAAGGGGAGAGGAGCAGGAAAGGGAGATAAGAGGCCCAGGGAGGATCTGGTCTCTTCTCTGGCTCTGAGCTGAGAGGGTGAAATGGGAGGTAGAGAGGCTCAGTGCCAACCTCCCTCCTCCAGGAACAATAGCAATAACACCCATCATTTCGGGGGCACTTGGCTGAGGGGCTTGGCTGCTGCTCAGTGGTTGCATGCATTCAGAGCTCCTGTAATCTTGCCCATCACCCTGTGAAGCAGGTATTCCTTTCATTCATTACAAAGATTAGTTTTGTTAAGGACCTGAGGTCACACAGGGTGCCGCAAACCAAGGGGTGTCAGCAGAGCTCAGGAACCCAATGCCCTCATCAACCAAGGCTTCAGGTAGGCTTCCTGAGCCGCAGGTTATGGGGAGCAACCAGCAACTAGTGTGTGGTTCTGTGGTTAAAGTGTCTTGAACAAGAGACCCTTCGGGCCCCAGGTCTCTGAGCGGCATCAGTCCCTGTCCTTATCTACTGCCTTCTACCCCTTCCAACTTTGTTCATCCACACAGGGCACAAGGGGCAGCCGGAGTGCACATTACTCAGGGTGTGCCCATTCACAGTGTGGGAGGGCCTGAAGTGCCTCTTCTCCGCTGAGGGAACCTGCGTTAACTGGAACCACCTTCGCTGCTCTGGGCTGGTACAAGTCTCACAGGAAGCTGCAGAGTAGCCATGGGACTCAAAAGGCAGCCATGTCTGGACCTGGCTTCCAGGAAAGGGCCTGCCCTGGGTTTCTTGAGCCAGTGTAAGATGAAATAGGGCAGAAAGGCCTCAGCATCTCCAGAAACTCTTTCCAGTTGCCTACAGCCCTGGCTGTGTCTTGTCTCCAGTCAGAAATAACTTGGGGTTGAAGGTCAAGGTTTACCCTGACCACCTAGTCTCCTCTGATGCGCTGTGCTTCTGACCTCCGCCTCTTCTGCACAGAACCTCCCAGTGCCTGGGTTCTGCTGGTCCTCATCAGAACTCCTCGCCTCCACCTTCTCATTCCAAGTATCTCCTCTTCCCTGCTTTTCAAAGCCAGTCCAAATGCCAGTCCTTCTCCAAGGTCTTCCCTGGTCAGCCAGCCAGAAGTTATTTTCTGCAGCATTCTGCTCTGAATGGCATTGGAACTGGCTGGCACTCAGGGTATGTCTGTCCTTGGAAGGTCTCCCATCTGCTGGGGCATTCTCTGTGGCAGGGGCTGGTCACAAGCATCCTTCTTGGTGTCCTTGCAGAATTGAACTTGGGAGTTTTCCATCCTCTCCCCAGGGTACCGCTACGTGATTCTGGACATCCCCCTCCTGTTTGAGACCAAGAAGCTGCTCAAGTACATGAAGCACACGGTGGTAGTGTACTGGTAAGTGTGAGGCCTGGCCTCCTGACAGGCTGGGAAGGACGCAGGGGAGATGTACCTGGGAAGCATCCCTTCACACTTTGCTCATGGTGTGGCCAAGGCACAAAGTGAGTTGGGGTAGTGGTACCCAAGCTTACAGAGACCAGTGTTTTTTACCTGATCCTGATGCACCTGGGGCAGGTATGAGTTAAGAGGGTCCCCAGGCCTTGCTAAGTGTTTGAGAAGGGCTCCCCCTGCTGGCTATTGGAGACACTTCAGTTGCGCTGCCTGGTTTTGCCTCTAGCCGGCCACCCTGTTACTCAGTGGCTCCCTTCTTCATCCTGGAGCACTTCACACTTTCTCCAACACTCCCATGTTTACAGCTTCATTCTCTTATTTTTCAGCATGAGGTACTCATAGCAGAGGGACACTTCTGAGTTACAGAGGGAAAATGGAAGTGGAGGTAGTTGAAGAATGTGTTCACAATCACCAATTGATAGCACCCACGAGAGAGTAGGGTGTGTTCGAGATCACCCGTGGGTAGCACCCATGGAGAGAGCAGGATGTGTTCGAGATCACCTGTGGGTAGAGAGCTGTGTGGATGCAGCTGTCAGAAGAATCTAAGGAAGGAGCTTTCTTCTCAGAATCCCCCAGGACAGGAAGCAAATCAGAATTCAGGTTTGGCAAACAAGAGAATCAAGCTGCCAGAGAAATGAGTCACAGTCCCTGTGGGTGAGAGATTAGACGAGGCTGCAGGGTGCCTCTGCTTCCCAGAAGCTTCCAGATATCACAAGTATGCAGACAGATAGGTGGGCCTTGGCTCTGCAGGTATTTTGGGCACAAGGTGATTCTCAAGGGATCGATGTGTGGGAGGCTCCTAGTACACTGGAACGCGCAGTGCCCTGAGCATTGCCCTACCCTACCCAGATCTCTCATGGGCTGTCACTCAGTCTGAATCCCCTGAGCCTGTCAGTTCCTCCACAGGGCTGTGCCTCCCCACGTAAACCTTCAGTCTCTCCCTTGTTTGTTTTTGTGGTGATGAAGACAGGAGCCAGGCCTTGCCCATGTTAAGCAAGCACTCTAATAACTAAGCTGTATCCCAGCCTCTCTGGGCGCTTTATTCTGTTTGTGGAAGATGCAGCTGAGGTCAGGAGGGCCCTATTAAGTCCTTGGATTCTCTGTGCTTTAATAACAAAATTAGGGGGCACTCAGCATTTAAGAGCACATGTTCAGAGGACCCAGGTTCAGTTCCCAGCATCCACATGCTGACTCACAACATCCATAACTCCAGTTCCAGGGGATCCAATTCCTTCTGGCTTCTGTGGGCACCAAGCACATACTTAATGCCTTTACATACATGCAGGCAAAACACTCAAAATAAAAATAAATCTCGCCAGGCGGTGGTGGCGCACGCCTTTAATCACAGCACTCAGGAGGCAGAGCCAGGCAGATCTCTGTGAGTTTGAGGCCAGCAACCTGGTCTACAAAGTGAGTTCCAGGAAAGGCACAAAACTACACTGAGAAACCCTGTCTGGAAAAACCAAAAAAAAAAAGAGAGAAAGATAAATCTCTAAAAACAATTAACCTAGCTGGGTGATGGTGGCACATGCCTCTAATCCCAGCACTTGGGAGGCAGAGGCAGGCAGATCTCTGTGAGTTCAAGAAACCCTGTCTCAAACAAAACAAAACAAACAAAAACCCAAATCTATATCCAGGGATCAGAAAGGGGACAGTTTGATTATTTGTTGTCAAAAGGATCTGTCTGTACCTTGTGAGCCAGCGTGGAGCAGTTCCTGGAAAGCGATTGTACCTAAATGTGATCCTTAATGTTTTTGAAAAAAATGGACTTGTGAAATGAGCAAAGAAAAACTGCCATCAACAAAACCCAGCATTCGCTGTCACAGCCCTGGGGAGGCTGCCGCTGCCCTTATGTCCCTGGAGGCTCTCTGTTCTGCACCACGCCTGTGGAAGAATGCACTCCCAGGCGACTGACAGCCAGCTCCATTCTCGTCCCCAGCCACAGGCATGCCTTGACTAAAGCTGGATGTGCCCACTACAGCCTCTGTATAATGAGGTTAACTTTCATAGAGGAGGCTTGCGTCTGTCCGGCTTTGTTCTGTTTCTCAAGTTGCAGACAAAGGCCTGGACTGGTAAAATCCTCCCGTTTTATAACAAGGAAAACTCAGACCAATGGACAGATACACAGACCTAGATGGTGGGAAACAGCTGCTAGAGCCCACCCCTCTTGTTGTTGTTGGGAGTCTGAGGTGGTTGATAGGGCTGGGGTCCAGTTCTCCAGGACCTATCTCAGCCTGTCAGGGTGGCACCTGTGTGACCGCAGGAGAAGTAGTTTCCTAAGGGAACATGCTATCCAAGCCTAGGTCCCAGGCTGGGCCTGACCTAGCTGCCCACTTGTGAATCTTGCTGCAGAGAGGGAGGCTGGGGTCCACAGTGCACTTTTGCCCTGTCCTTAGTGACCGAGACACACAGCTGGCGCGGCTGATGAAGCGGAACAACCTGAATCGTGAAGATGCAGAGGCAAGGATCAATGCCCAGCTGCCCCTGAAGGACAAGGCCCGCATGGCCAACCACGTTCTAGACAACTCGGGCGAGTGGAGCCTCACCAGACGCCAGGTCATCCTCTTGCATGCCAAGCTGGAACGCTCCATGGAGTACCTGCCACTGAGGCTCGGGTTCCTAACGGGCCTAGCAGGCATCGCCAGCCTCCTTTACCTGCTCACCCGTTACCTCCTACCTTCTTCTTAACTGGGTACACCAAGGCAGCAAGCCTTAGGCCTCCTCCTTAGAGACCTAAGTCAGGTACCATGTCCTCAACACTACATTCACTCATCCAGTCTGGGACTCAGCAGAAAGAAACTCACTATCAGGTACCCTTCCCTCCCCCCCCTAGAGCCCCTCATCCCCTAGTACGCCCTCAGAACAATATCCATGACGGCAGGAGAACAGCAGTCTCTGTGGCCCTCACCATGGTTACAGCAATGTAGCCAACAGTTTCTTGGGCTTGAGCCCTCTTGGAGCATCTGCCCTATCATGGCCACAAACTCCCTAGTGGACCACAGCAAATCCTTCTAAACTGAAGGCCTTCTTCAAACAACTGTCTCCTGGGTTGAAGCCTTTTGCCAGGGTGCAGTGTGACTCCTCTCTGGGGGCTTTACCGCTTAGCCACTGCCCCCCACCACTGCCTCTGAGCTCTGCAATCCTGGCGTTCCCCAGGCCCCATGCCGTCTGACCTCTGTGCCTTCCTCCAGATGCTCCCTGCCCTGCAGTACCTTACCCCTGGCTGCCCCTGGTCAGGCACCCCGTGTTTTATCTTAATCCATGGTAGAATAACCAACAAGAAACTGATTTCTCCTAGACTGTATGCCTCTAGGTGGCAGGGCTGACTCCTCTCCAGTGTACTACAGCCTGCTCTCCACTGGTGCTCAATAAATTGAATTGATCTAAAATGTCCGCTGAATTCCACTTGGCCTCTGCTCACACCGAGGAGGCCTACGCAGAGGACTCCGGCCAGGTCCGCACCTCTAGGAGGCCGGTGGAGGTGTTGGGCAGATCACATCCGTTCATCCCACAGGCCTGTTTTTTTCTTCCCCAGCCCAATTAGACCAGTACAGACATCAGCCTTCCCTCCCAGTGTCTGCAGACCTGCTGATGTGTAGATCTTGTTTCCAGCAGCCTATTAAGGCCAAAAATGAGTGTGACTAATGTGAATGTGGTAGTGGCCATTTTTAATGCCCTCTTTCACAGAGCTGCTTAAACCTCAGAGAGCAGCTCATTAACTTCCTGCACATTTCCAAGCAGCAAAAAGGGGCTGTGAGGAAGTGGAAGAGGTAGCTGGAGCTGCCTGCTCCCTCAGTTGGGTGGGGTCTAGCAGAACCTGGCAAGGGGGAGAAACTATGGACTCCAGCAGGACCCTGTAACCCGGTGAGTGAGGCAACAATTCCTGTGGCATTCTGGACACAATGTGTGCAATAAGGACAAACTGCAGAGCATGGGGATTTGGTTTGGGTCATGCAGGTTCTGAAATGTACACTACCTGAGTCACCTCTCAGGAGGAGCAGCAGACCCAGGATTGGGACCCAGTTCTGTCTCTCTGCCTTTGGTTTCTGCATGGTAAGTTAAAGACAGTTAAAAACCCTTTGTGAACCATGATGTTCTAACAGTTACTTCTTTCTTGGCCTGGCTCTCTAAATTTGATGTAGAGTGTGACAAAACCTTGGTCTGGAAGGTGTGCACGGTCCCTGGCAGTCTCAGCTGCTCTGCTCCCCAGTCTCCCTCCCTTCTGACCTACTGACCAAGGTGGCTTTGGAAAAAGGCTTGCTTTCCTGCTTCAACTTGAGTGCCTCTTTAATTGGGCCCATCCACCTGGCACACAGAGCAGGTGTCCTCCCCTGTGGCCAGCAGGTGGCAGCACTCATCCAAGCGGGGATCTGGGCTTCAGAGCCTTAACTGTATCCCTCAGGATGGTAGGCCACCTGACCCTGAGCACGTTAAGGAGACACAGGTGGAATGGGATCTGGGCGTGGTAGTGCACGCCAGGACCCCCCCAGTATTAGAGAAGCTAAAGTGACAGTTCGGGCTTAGACACCAGTTTGAGCTACACAGATCTTACCTCCACCCCTCTCCAGTCCTTGGGCTGCAGTTTCTAGCTTGGTCCTCATCACCCGAAGAGGAGCAACAGGATGCCTGTGGGAACTCCACGTTCACCTGCCTCTTGGCAAGGGCTGAAGGCTGCAGGCAGTCCCCTCAAGCCACTTGTCTCTCCTGGTCCCAGTTGCCCAAGGCTAATTCACGGTCTTGCACTTTGCAGAGCAGTCTCCATTGTCTTCTAGTCTGCACGTGGGGTGGGTGATGGAGGGGCAGAATTTTACAGAGGTTTCAGAGGGGTGGAGGTGGATGCAACCACATGCCGTGACCACCATTCTGGATTCCCAGCAGTGTCCCTCCATCAATAATACTATCCGGCAATTATTGGCAAGGCTTCAGATGCCTTTTCTATCCTTACGGGACAAGGAGCAGAGCAAGAGAAAGCTTGGGAGAAGTTGGATGGGAGGGGGGCAGTGTCTTTCCTGAGTACTCCTTGTTCTCACAAAGGCACTTGAGCTCCAGGAGTGATGGTCGTAGACATGACCACAAGTGGGGGGTCACATGGATGGCCACTAGAGGCCCTTGAAGATGGCTAGAGAAAAAGTGAAGGAGGTGATGTAGTGGGTTGCTTTCCTGCTCTGCTCAGGGAAGGCAGAGCTTGGCTGATGGCTCCTACATTCCACTCTCAGCTAAAGCAGCACCCAGCTGGGACCCAAAGCTGCCTCCACTTGCTCCTTACCACCCCCTCCCCTCCCTTCCCCATCGTTCAGATTCCAATACAATTTCCAGCTAACCAGCATGTCGATAGAACAAGTCGGGCGGCCGGATTGCTGGCCAATTACAGGAAATCATTCTGCTCCACAGCTCAGCCCTGGGGGTGGGGGTGGGGGTGGGGGTGGGAATGTGAGGGAGCAGGCTTCCAGCTTGCAGGCGGGGAAGGGGCTGAAGGCAGGGAGCCTGCAGCAGCAGCCCCCCCTCTTCTCCCCCACCCTGGGCAGGCAGTGTCGGGGAGGGGTGGATGGGGAGGCTCTTGGGGACACTTCAGCCCTGGGCTCTTCCTCAGCCTCACATAGAGCTTTGGATCCAGCTTTTTTTGTGGGGAGGTTGGAGCCTCAAGCTATAGAGAAACGAAGAAGCTGAAGACCCATGAGGGTCATTCCTCAGGTGAAACATGTGCTTCAAGGAGTTTGCCTGGAGATGAGACCATTGTACTCCAGATAGGACTAGAGACCGGGATGGGTGGCACCCAGGGGACCCTACAAGACTCACCTGAGGGCCTAGAAACTCAAGTTCTCACTGGTCAAACGAACCTGTACTCCCACAGCAGGCCCCAGCCAAGCAGCCCCAGGGTAGGGATATCAGAACTCAGGATTGATACCTAGGCTCCATGGGGGAGTAGGGGGAGGCTTAGAATAGCCTGACTTAGCCAGTGGGGGTTAAAAAAATAAACATAATGCACCCAGCCTTCCAGTCCAGAAGGTGAAGCACAGGAGTGTGGGAGGTGGGGTCCTCCTCACCTCCCCAGTCCCTCTGCCATGGATCCCACCTCTGGCTCCTAGGAACCAGGCAACCTTCACTCGTCTGCCAGGATCTGCGCTCACTTGGGTGCCCCTCTGCCAATCCCATTTCCTCCCTCACCAGTCCTTTCCAGAACTGTCTTCAGCCTGCCCATGCCACAGAGCCTCCGCCTCCCTCTCCCACCGGAGTTACCCCTTTCTGCCACAGTAAATCTCCCCCAAAGGACCGGAAGATCCCTGAGGAGCAAAAACTAGTCTGTGAACCCCAGTCCCCAGTGAGTGACCATTTGGAAGCCCAACAGAACTGTGACTGATGGTCCCCAATCCGTCCTCTTCTTGCTATAGCTATTCTCCCAATTCCAAAGCCTCTCTTCTACTTCCCTCCAGGGGTGGGTCTGGGGTGGAGTCACCTACCGCTCTTCGGCCCACCCAATGGTAGACGTGATGGGCAGCCTCGGGTAGGGAAGATGAACCTGGGACTCTAGGAGAAGATGCAGAGGAAACATGAGGTCATGTTCAAAGTTCTGCTGAAACACATCTGGAAAATAGAGTCAGTGCCCAGGGAGCCCTTCGACCCACGGCCTCAGCTCGAGTGTGCGGGCTCAGACATCGGGGTGGAGGTGTCAGGCTGGTCCTGTGTGTGACCATGGCTTGATGCTCCTGGGCTCTAGTGACTCCGAGGTCCCCCCTCTGGCGCTGCCTCTCCTGGGCCATGCGCCCAGTGCTCAGCGATCCGAAAGAGGGCGCCGCCGGCTCTGCCCTGGTAGGCGGTGCCTCCCGCCCCACCGTTTGGCGCTCGGCAGCCCGCAGGCTGGGTGCCATCGATCCGGCCGCGGGGACCCGGGCGCGCTGCCTCCCTACGCTTGCCTTTCGCTTTTAATTGAAGTTTGTTTGAGCAGAGCGCGGAGCAGGCAGAAGCAGAAACCAAATATTTAGTTGCTGCAAATTGGCACCTCCAGATCAATTACCCGGCCCGTGTCAGGGCCTGCACCGCCCCCCCCCCCCCCCGCGCGCCCTGCGGAATCTCAATGCCGCGCTGCCCCCGCGTGGGCCGCCCGCGCCGCCGGTCTCCATTCCACCGCACGTTTCTCATCAGCTCCAGTCATACATCACCCGTGGCCGCTAGGGAACAGATTTTCAATGGGAAAAGTTCTCCGAAAAAGTCCTTGTTGCTGATTCCCACTGCACCCTGCGCTGGTCTGGCCCTGCTGCCACTTCTAAGCTAGTATTATGGGAGTAACCTAGGGATCAGAGTTTCAAAGGACTTTGGGTCACACGCACCTATAGCCCCAATCCTAGCAAGTCCACTTATCCGGTGAGTGACCTCGGGGAGTTTATTTTCCCTGAGCCTGGGTTTCTCCATCTGTGATTATGAGGCTTATCCTTCACCAGGTATGATGATCAAACCGAGGTACCGTGTCGTGCTTGGAGACTCTGGGTTCTGTACACGATACTCCTCTTCTGTCTGGGCTGAGGATGTAGCTCGGTAGAGTGTTTCCCTAGCATACATTAAGTCCCGGGTCCGATCCCCAGCACTGCATACAACTAGTGGTTCTGGCCTGTAATCTCTACATGCAGGCAAGAGAATCAGAAGTTCAAGGTCATCCTCAGTAATAGTAACTATGAGGCCAACCTGGAATACATGAGGCACTGTCTTGAAAATAATAAAGTCCACTGCCCCGGCTTTGGGGGGTGTGTGTGTGTGTGTGTGTGTGTGTGTGTGTGTGTGTGTGTGTGTGTGTGAAGATAGGTTCTATAGTGATGTGAGGGGCACTGGATGAGAGGTGACTCCAGGAAAGGAAGTAGCCAGCCCCCAGTGTCCCTGGCAGACCTGGAGGACTACGTGACCTGGTCAGGCCAATTCTAGGACTCTGTCCCAGCCCAGGTGCATCAGGACACAGTCATTTAGGAGCTGTTCTTTCAGGCCTGGAGGGGAGCCAAAAACCAGCCTTGACCCCAAGGCTAACCAAAGCCAGGTAAGGGAGAATCTGGAGATGGTGGCCAGCGGCTCCTAGCCCGGGTTACTATGAGCACCAGGGGGCCTGCAGGGATGAGGCCAGCTGGACTACACACCAGGTTCTGCCTTTCGCTTTGGCACGTTACTAGGTCTCAGTTTTTCCCTGCGTAAAATAGGGCCACCTCCCACTGTCCCTGTGAGGAGAAAGGGTGAGCTTCTCAGAGGTGTGAGGAAGGGGCCTAAGTTATACCAATGTTCCCTTCCTTCCTGTATTCACTGACTCCATTCCCAGAGTCCCTTGGGAGAACTGCAGTCCAAGAGTTTGACATTTCTAAAGGCCACCACGGTAGACAGAGTGACAGGGGCTCTGGGTGGGATGAGCAGTGTGTGGGATGTCTGTAGCCCCAGCCTACAGCTGGCCCTCCACACCATTTCTGCAATGCCTACTTGCCACTTCTCTGCCTGGTCAGGATCTTTGCTCTCCCTTTGTCCCAGCTCTCTGGGGAAAGATTCAGACACCCCTAGAGGAGAAACTGGAGGTGAAGGAAATAAGCTGACATGAAATTCAGATCCCCAGTGAGAGGTAAATTCACCTCTAACCCTCATTTTTCTCAACTGTGAAATGGGACCACAAGCCAATAATTACATTGTGTTATTTGGAGTGATGATTAATTATTAATCGATTAATTAATTAATTAATTAATTAATTTGAGACAAGGTCTCACAATATAGCTCTAATTGGCCTAGAACTCACAGAGATCTACCTGCTTCTGTCTCCCCCAAGTGCTAGGATTAAAGGCACAGGTCACACCACTCCTGGCCTGATGAGTGAGTTCTCAAGGTTACTGAATCTATTTGCCTTTGCTTCCTACACATACTCCTAACCTGTCTGTCTCCAACAGGCTCACCTCTGCTGATAAAATCCCTCCTTCCAGCATGGTATCCTATCATTTATCAAATCAGAAAGTCCTTCTGACAATCTACCTTAAATCTCTCACTGCTTCCTTCAGAGAAAATATAAAGAACCAACAGCCAGAAGATAAATGTTTATGACTAGATAATGCTGCACTATTTTAAAAAATACCCCCAAAGAGGACCAGAGGGGGTTGGGAATTAGTGTCGGACACAATGCTCTTTACACTAAACATCTTGGCGATAAATATAGCTAATGTAATTCTTTTTTTCTCCTTGGCAGAGGGAAAGGCTGAGACTGGGCAGAAAGGCAGAGGGGCCCGAAAATATAAATCAATATGTGACTTTAATAT
This sequence comes from Peromyscus californicus insignis, assembly GCF_007827085.1. Lineage (NCBI taxonomy): Eukaryota > Metazoa > Chordata > Mammalia > Rodentia > Cricetidae > Peromyscus > Peromyscus californicus. Next base: position 19,749,027 of record NW_026294551.1, read on the forward strand.
ATGTGCTCTCGGTGGCTGTGTGTGCTGGGGGATTATTAGTAACCTTGATTCTTGCTCAGTGTCCATGTGAGGCGGGGAGATGCTCAGCCCCCAGGGAGGAGAAGAGAAATTAGGAAGCCAAATTCTTCTCCTGATTGACACCTGGGTAAACATTATCCTGGCAGAAGTGGAAGGGAAAAAAAAGATCAATGCTGGTATTTTTATCACGTTCCAGGGACAGACAGGGGGAGAAATTAAAGACACAGTTCTGTGATATCAATGCATATGCTCATCTCCAGGGTGGAGCTCCACTAGAGGTGGGAAGGGCAGGCAGGGAGCCTCAGCCAGGGCCACTGCATCTCACAGCACTTAGGGGCAGGTACAAAGGAGCCGGCTTTTCATGGCAGGGGAAAGGCACCAGCTTTGATGGGGAGAAATCACAGGTCCAAGGGTCTAAAGTGATATCAGACCCTGGCTCTCATGGAGAATGGAGAGGCAATGGTCCCCACAGGCCGTTTCTAATGAGAAGTTCCCAGAGCATAGAGATGGAAGAATGGTTTCTGAGGGACCACAGGAAAAGAGGGATGCAGGGTGGGTGAATGCCAGTTTGGAGGAAGAGGCACCTCCTGGGCTGTGTCGGATCTGGAGTCAGGAAAGCCTAGTCCTCCACCCTGACATAGCTATATGACCTTGGCCAAGGCATTTGACCTCATAGAGGCTCAACCTCCTTATGTGTTAAACAGAAGCAGGCAGCTCTGCTCTTCCCACCTCAGAGTTTCCCCAGTGAGATTATACAAAGAACGCTACAAGATGGAGCGGCTGCTGCTGACCAGGGTAGCTAGCTCTGCCAGTGGAATGGGATGGTATATTGATGTCATCATTATAAGAACAAAGTCATCGATGGGATCCACACCAGCATTTAAGAATGGTGTCAGAGGTGCCCCGAAAGAGTAGAAAGAGCCAGATATGGGGGATTTTTAAGTTCAGGGTTATCTAGCAAGACCCTGTCTCAGAGAAACAAAAACAAAATCTGCATTTGGTAGGGGGCAGGAGGATCAAGAGTTCAAGATCAGCCAGGCTGTAGTGGCGCACGCCTTTAATCCCAGCACTCGGGAGGCAGAGGCAGGTGGATCTCTGTGAGTTTGAGGCCAACTTGGGCTACAAAGTGAGTTCCAGGAAAGGCACAAAGCTACACAGAGAAACCCTTTCTTGAAAAAAAGGAAAGAGAGAGAGAGAGTTCAAGATCATTTTAGCTACATAGAGTTCTAGGCCAACCTGGGATACATAACTTTGTCAAAAAAGAAACATTAATTTAAATGTGATTTTAAATTTATTTTATGTTCATGGGTGTTTTGCCTGTATGTGTATCGATGCACCATGTGCAGCAGGGCCCACGGAGGCTAGAAGAGGACATAGGAATCCCTGGAACTGGAGTTAAAGAGGGTTGTGAGCCACCACGTGAGTGCTGGGAATCTAACCTGGGTTCCCTACAAGAGCAGCTAGTGCTCTTAACTGCTGAGCCATTTCTCCAGCCCTTAAATGCCGTTTTTTAAGTGAACTTGTGGTATTTAAAACATCATTTCGGCTAGTGGCACGGGCCACATTCCAAGTGCTCAAGAGCCACATGGGCTGAGGGGCTCCCAAGCTGGGCCAGCACAGCTCTAGAGAAAGGAGCCATAGGTCAGGAGCTCCTGTCCCAAGACAGTGGAAAAGGCTGTGGAGGCAGAGGGGAGAGGTGTGCTCTGGAGATGCAAGATGAACGTCTCTTTTTGTGCTGGCAGGGGTGTTTTGTGGCTTCTAAGGGACTAAAATTGCCCAACAGAGGCTTTCTAGGGGGACAGCCTGATGGTAGTGGTCCATTTCAGCAGGCACATCTCAGGTCACAGAGGTCCTGGGCAGAGAGGTGGGTGGACATGGGAAGACATGGGGTGGACATTGGGTAGACATGTGTAGTCATGGTGTGGACATGGAGTCTCTTATACATAAGTCTTCTGTGTCGTAGTTTCAGAATTGTCCTGCTAAGAAAGGAGGTAGGAGAGGCACCAGGCTTCCCCCAGGACCAAGTACCCCAGCACACCTGTCAGGCCCCACACTAGCCTTGGTTTACATATTTTGTACAACAGTCAGGAGAGCTGAGATATTTGGAGAAACCACAGGGAGCCCAGTAAATGGGGCTCATGAACCCAGGGTATCCCTCCTGCCTTAGTCAGGGTGTCTATTGCTGTGAAGCAACACCATGACCACAGTAACTCTTATAAAGGAAAACATTTGACTGGGCAGTGGTGGTGCATGCCTTTTATCCCAGCATTAGGGAGGCAGAGGCAGGTGGACCTCTGTGAGCTCCAGGACAGCCTGGTCTACAGAGTGAGTTCCAGGACAGCCAGGGTCACACAGAGAAACCCTGTCTCAAAAAAACAAAAGTAGCCGGGCGGTGGTGGCGCACGCCTTTAATCCCAGCACTCGGGAGGCAGAGCCAGGTGGATCTCTGTGAGTTCGAGGCCAGCCTGGACTACCAAGTGAGTTCCAGGAAAGGCGCAAAGCTACACAGAGAAACCCTGTCTCGAAAAACAAAACAAAACAAAACAAAACAAAAAGTAAATAATAAATAATAAATAAATACATAAGGAAAACATTTAATTGGCGTGACTTACAGTTCAGAGGTTTAGTCCATCATCATCATGGTGGGATATGGCGGCATGCAGGCAGACACGGTGCTGGAGAAGGAGCTGAGAGTTCTACATCTTGATCTGCAGGCAACAGGAAATGGACACTGGGCCTGGCTTGAGCATAGGAGTCCTCAAAACCCACCCTCGCAGTGATACACTTCCTCCAACAAGGCCACACCTACTCCAACAAAGCCACACCTCCTAGAGGTGGATGTGGGGGAGCTTATTGGGGTCAACTACGTTCAAACACCACACCTCCCATCCTCAAGGCCAAATATAGTGCTTCTAAAGTTTTGTCAAGGCTGAGAGGGATAAATGACCCTATAAGGATAGGGACAGTGCCCACAGCACACACTCCAGCCCCTCACCTACACATTCTCAACAAGACACACACAAGCCAGGTGTGGCGGCACATGCCTGTAATCCCAACCCTGAGGACGCAGAGGCAAATTCAAACTCAGCTTGGACTACTCAGTGAATTCCAGGCCAGCCAGCGAGACCGTGTCTCAGGAAACGGAGCAAAACATAAACCAGCCGGGCGGTGGTGGCGCACGCCTTTAATCCCAGCACTCGGGAGGCAGAGGCAGGTGGATCTCTGTGAGTTCGAGGCCAGCCTGGTCTCCAAAGCGAATTCCAGGAAAGGCGCAAAGCTACACAGAGAAACCCTGTCTCGAAAAAACCAAAAAAAAAAACAAAACAAAACAAAACAAAACAAAAAAACCATAAACCAAATATGCCCATGTACACACACATGCAGACCCATTTACATATACATAATACGTAAAGCCCAGCTCATATAGACAGACCCACGCACATGCCTCCACATGTGAACAAAGGCTCTCTGCTTCCTCCATCTGGGTTTCTTCCTGCATAGAATCACTCCCACTGAGTTCCTCCCTCCAGGGCCTAAGTTCACATTTTCTAGTTCAAGGCCTCCCTGATTCCCATCGCCTACCAAGCAGCTTTACAGGCATGGCCTGGCATCCCCAAAGCCCTCTCCTCTCCACACTAACTTGCCTCTCCTGCTGTGGTCCAGACTTCTGCATCTGCCCGAGCAGTTTTCTCCTCCCGTTACCCCTTCCTCTCCACTCCCACACCTACTTGAACCGAGTGGTACCCTGAGGCCCGGCTCAAATGCCCCGTCTTCCGGGACTCTAATCTGAAATGCCCTCCCTCCTCTGCTCCAGCTCCCATCACTGTGGTGTGGCTCTTACCCTCAGCTCCCTTCTCTCAGTTGGGGTCACCCCAAGGAAAGGGCCCCAAGGAGAGGGTAATTCCCTGAAAGGCAGAACAATGGGCAGTGTATCCCCTGAGCCCAGTCTCTACTCTCTACCCCAAGATAACCCGGAGATAGGACGTGAGGAAAAACAGGGGGAAGGGTGAGTGTTTGGTAAGGCTCGGGCACTCCCCTCTCCCAGACTTCTTACCAGGCTCCTGCCTGCCCTTGGCTCTGCTCCCTCAGCCTTCCCATTCACCAGGGCCATTTCCAGAGTGCCAGTGTCTGAGCTGGACAGACACTGTGGCTCTCCTCCTTGAGCCTAGGTCCCTGTCTCAGGTCTCTACCATCAACCTGGGATCATGGGGGAAGGGATGTAAGGAACTACCTTTTTTTTTTTTTTTAAACTTTTTTCTTTTTCTCAGTCCATTCAAATAAAGATTTCAGACAGCCTTCACAGACACACGTGACAAGACAAAAAAAAAAAAAAAGAGAAGAGAGAGAGAGAGAGAGAGGAGAGAGGTCCTGCTTCCGACACCTACAGGCTCTGTCCCTGGCGCCCAGCAAAGGTCACCTTTCAGAACCAGCACCGCGAGCCCTTACCCAGCCCATCCATCCTGCTTTCCAGTGACTCGGGTGTGGACTCCAGTGTTTTCCTCCCTTGACAGCCCACGAGGCTGTGCTCTGTCCCTGGCCCCGCCAGCCCTCACTTGCCCTGCCCAGCCCAGCCTCTCCTGTTCCAGCTTTCTCTCTCCCAATCCCATCTGCAACCACAGCACATCCCAGCTGTCTGATTAACTCAATTGATTAATTAAGCTCTAATGAGAGCCATGACTCACCCCTGCAGCTGCTGACCAGGAGGCCAGCATGCCAGGAAGGGCACTGAGTCCACAGACATGGCCTTAGGAGGGCCCAGGGGCAGAGTACTCAGCTGGTGTCACTAGCTTGAAAAGGTGGCACAGAGCTTGCCTGTGGCTAGAGCTCCTCCGGATCTCTAGGAGGGGAGAGGGTTTGCTAGTCTGGAAGATCAACTCCTCAAACAGCCAGTCAGTACATTTAGCACCAGCCTTTCAGGAGGCAGAGAACACAGAAGAGAGGTGAGCTGGCAGAGAGACGCCCAAGGACCAACCTTCACCTTGACTCCTAGGACCTGGAGTACCCACGGCCCAGAGAATAATACATCCTTCCTGGGCACTGGCCATAGGGACCAGACTGAGCCCTGCCAGCGGCCATCTTCCTAGTTTCCTCCATCACAACCGCCAGCCATGGGTCTGCCCACAACCCCCCGCCTGGCTGCTGCTCTACATCCTGAAGAGCTCCGAGTCCAGGAGTCCCAGCCAACCCTTTCCATGCAGCTTCCCTTCTGTCAGGCTCCGTCCCCTCATCTGGGGTTGGGTGTCAATGCCCTTCATGAACAATGATAAGTGAGTGAGTGGGCCTCCCACCTCACAAAGGAATCCTGCAAGGGGAGGAAGCATGGTGTCCACGCCAGAGAAGAGGACACTGACATCACAGCTCGCCTAGGGGCCCATCTGCTGCTTCCCTGCTTTTGGGCCTTGCTGTTTGTCTCAGGAGAACATACTCCAGCGCGCGCGCGCACGCACACATATACACACACACACACACACACACACACACACACACACACACACACACACTGGTCATAGTCCTTCGACTCCTTTCTGAGGCCAGAACCACTCTGTTTATCCTCACCCACTCCAGCACCCACAGAAGTTCAAATGAAACAAAGACATGTTGAATATTTCCTGAATAAAGAAACGGGGCGGGGCGGGGAGGGAGGGGGGGGCAGCGGGAAGGAAAGTGGGAAGAAATGAATGAACCATCTACAAGTGGCCGATATGCTGCCCCAGTCTAGTGCTGGAAAGGAGGACACTGAGGGATGGGACCAGGCAGGGCCACTAACCCTAGGTGCTTAGCCATTCGTGGAATCTATCTGCATGGCTCATTGGGCCAGAGGGTGAGTGGGTAATCCCCTTTCCTCCTCTTTCTTCCTCCCTCTCTCTCCCTCCTGTCAAATGAGAGGACGGGCCAAGACCAGCCCAGGGAAACGGGGGATGGTAGAGAGATGGACAGGGCGAGGGAGGATGAGGAGGGTCTGGCTCTAGGTGCTCAAGCTTTCTTCCTTCCGGCAGACAGGAAACACAGGGTGCTGGCTGGGGGGTCAGTGGGTTGGAGTCCTGGCTTTGTTTGACTCTTGGGTGACTGTGAGCCTGTGTCCTCCTTATTTGTACAAGTCTGATGACCAAGGCTCTGGGCCTGTGGCACTCCAACAGTCTCACAGTGTTGCAGCCCCGAGGGACGTACGTCTGTGACATGAGAGTGTGAGATGGGGATGGACACACACACACACACACACACACACTCACACACACTCACACACACACACTCACACACACACACACACTCACACAGCCCTCAGTGGTCAGAGTAATCACAGCCAGGAGCCACCAGTCCCCAACCCCGGCCCCTCAGCTGTCACTGCCCCTCAGATTCAATTACCAGCTCAGCTTTCAAATCAGGCTTCAGCCAGTAACTTTACTGGAGAAAATGATTATGTGATTATTTCAACCTTGCTCCAAACACCATTTTAATTGGATCTGGGAAAAGGCAATTTCTGCATCAGAGGGGCCACTCGAGATGGGGAGCATCCTGGGGATGTCAGGCAGGAGCCACTTGTCTCAGCCTCCAAGGGCATAGATGGGACACCCCCAGGACTCACTCCCCCCAAAACCTCCTCCTGTCACCGAGCCGGGGAGAGCCTCAGAGGGAAAGAGGGCATTGGGGTGGGGGAGCTTTCAAGGAAGTGAGCTAGAGAAAGGGTTGGATGCAGGCAGAATCCTAGGGGCCTTGCTTCTACCCCAGAAAACATCTTTTTTGGCCTCTCCGCCCTCTTGCCCCAGCCCCCCCTACTTTCCCTTCCCACCTCACCAACGCCAAGTAAACGTTTTCGGCAAACACCAGACTGAGGAAGCAGAATTGGAAACATCTGATTTTCCAGAATCCAGCAGAGCCTTTGGAAGGGATTTGATACTAGCTGCTACCTTGCTGGACAGATGACTGGAGTCTGGTGACGTGAGAATCTTTCTGAGCATGTTTCCTCATTTACCAAGGGCAGAACTGGTTCCAGGCAACCCCAGAGTCCCTCCCAACAATGAAGCCATTTTAGCTGGTTTACCAGGTATCTTGGTTCCTGGAGTATTCTGGGGTCAACTCCTCAGTGGCTAATTCCACTGGGAGCCGTGGGCTCTGAGTTATGATGCAGAACCCATCTGCCCTGGTAGCCAACAATATCCTGGGCCAGAGCTCAGTCGGGTGCCAGGCAGAAAGTGGGCCTGGGCCTGAGCCTGGAGTGGGAGGACAGTGCCCCAGAGGTGGGGAGACTGATGGAAAAACCTCAAGAACAGCTACCTTGGTCTTTTCCTTCGTCATAAGCACTTGCCTTCCCTAGGGGCTCCTTCTGACTCCTTTCCCCTCCCATGACACAGACCATGCCAACATTGTAAAAACTGCTTAGAGCGCCGGATCTCAACCTTCCTAACGCTGCGACCCTTTAATATAGTTCCTCGTGTTGTGGTGACCCCCAAACAGAAAATCATTTCATGGCTGCTTCGTAAACTGTAATTTTGCTACTGGTACAAATTGTGATGTAAATATCTGGTGTGCAGGATATCTGGTATGTGACCCCTGTAATTAGAAGATGCCTAACTGGAGAAGGGGCAATAGGGTGCTCCTCATTGAAGAAACGAACGTGTCTCCCATGCCCCACTGGGACACCAGTCCCACCTGGGACTGCAGACCTCGGCGTCTGCCATCCATCAGCAAGCACATTCTGGACGTTCAGCAAATAACGGCAAAGAGACAGCAAGGCAGACACGAAGAGCATGGGAGTTGCTGGCTGTTGAGCACCTACTGGGTGACAGGGGCGGCTTGTTCTCCGACCTTGACATGCATAACATGGTGCAGTGCCCCCCCCACGGTAATAATAGTAATAATTTATTTTTAGAAAAGAAATGAAGCCAGTCACTGGTCTGACACGGGGGATGAAGTCTGGGAGGGCTTCCTGGAAGAGCCTGGGTGTCCAGGCTGTGGGATGAGTAGAGAGCATTCAGACAGCGGGCATGGAGGGAGGGGAGAGGCAGAGACAAGGTGGCCACCATACTTTTGCATGCCTCCCTGAAGGGAGGGGGTTGCATAGACTACAGTCCTGAGGCAAAGCCAGGTCAGACACTTATCAGGGTCCAACACAGCCAGGAGGGGCTGAATTCATCAGGGTCTGCCTGGGCATGAGCCCTGTCCTTTCTTCTCCTCAGTCTCCGTAACTCCTCAAGTCTAGTACACCAGTAGGTAGAAGAGGGACCTGGTTGGGAATTAGAAGGACCGTTCTCATGGATCTCTGGGACCCAGGAGGGCATGAGAATATGACGTAAGATGGGCAGGACCCCACCCCTCTCAGGAGAGTTCCTGCCTAGATATGGGAGCTTCCAATGCCTGATCACGGGGGTGGGGGGGGGGGTGGGGGGGGTGGGGGGGTGGGGGGGTGGGGGATGGTCTATTGTCAAAGAAGAAACTCCGTACCGCCATCCCTCCTCACTCATTAATTTCTGGAGAAGTATTAGCTGTCAACAAGCAGTGGTCCTCCAATTCAAATTACAGAATTTGAATTCTTAATTTCTCCTAATCCATCAGTGAGCTGCCTTCCTGAGCTAATATTAGCAGCAACTGGTGAGGCTGGGAGCGAATTCGCTGATGTCTCCCACCCTCTCTAATCGATAGGGCTGGGCCCCTCCCAGGCAGGGACCCTCTCACTGTTCCTCAACTGCCTCCACTTCCAAAAGGAGTGGAGAGTTTTAGGAAGGTCCCTGGAGATCCTAGAAGGTCTTTCCACACCGGGAGAGCCAAACAACAGGAAGTAGAGGAAAGGTAGAGAAGAGGCATGGAAATGGACCCAGAGCCTGGAAGGAACTGGGAGCTGGTATGAGACAGCAAGAAAGCCATGGAGATGTAATTAGAAGACAAGAGAGACGGAGAGCCTGAGCCAGGGGCCTAAAGGTGTCAGGAGCTGGAGAGGAGAGAAACGAAAAGTCAGAGCAGCCAGCACAGGAAGAAAACGGCAAAGCAAAGCAAACCCCGGGGGTTCACCGCAGCGTCCTGTGACGGACACGTCTCCTGCCATCACTGGGTCCTCCAGAGCACCTTCCCAAGGATGTTCTGGGCCGAGGCTCTGCATCTCATGTCACAGCTCAAAAGCCTCATCTATCAGGAGGCCAGCCCTCTCGCTTTCTCTCCATCAGTATGACCCCCTCACCTCAAGTATCAGCAGACAGTATGCAGAGGCCCCCTGGGAGATGAGGCCGCAGGGACGGCCACGAGGCTGAGTATCCCATGTCCATTTATTTTAAATCTTTTACAAGAATGTGTGAGTGTGTTGTGTGGGGTGTTTGGTGTGGGATGTGTGTGTGAGTGGGGTATGTGTGTGTGTGTGTGTGTGTGTGTGTGTGTGTGTGTGTGTGTGTGTGTGTGTGGTGAGATAGGATCTCATGTAACCCAGGTCTGCCTGGAACTCCTGACTCTCCCATCTCCACCTCTCCAGCACTGGGTTTACAGGCGTGCAACACCACACCTGACCCGTATATTTCCTTTACCTAATACTTATTTATCTTGTGGTTCTGGAGCTCAAACCCAGGGCCTCGCAATGTACTAGCAATGTGTCTACCTCTGAGTCATCTCTCTAGTTCTTGGGGACTGGGGGGTTGTTTGTTTGTTTTGTTTTGTTTTTCGAGACAGGGTTTCACTATGTAACCCTGGTTTTCCTGGAACTCACTTTGTAGACCAGGCTGGCCAGAGATCCACCTGCCTCTGACTCCAAGTGCTGGATTAAAAGCATGTGCCACCACCACCTGGCTAGTTCTTGGTTTTTGAGACAGGGTCTTATTATGTAGCCCAGGCTGGACTCAAATTCGTAATCCTCCTGTCTCCGTCTCCAAAGTGCTGGGTCATGGGTGTGCACCATGACACACTGCTCGCGATTACCGGGTAAGGAGATAGGTCCAGAGTTAAGTGACTTGCTCAAGGTCATGGGCATGCTAGGGTTTGGATGACTCCAGAGGAAAGTGCTTGACATGCAGTCTTGGGGACTGTGCACTGTGAAACAGTCCATGTCTTTGGTTGAATTGCCAAAGGCTGAAGAGCTCTCTCAAGGCCAGCAACCCCATGACTTCCTCGTCTGATCACAGCTCTATCTAATCTTAGCAAAATCCAGATGGCCTGAACCTTCCAGTCGCTCATCCAGCTCACCATCTGCCTCTTCATCGCCCCAAACTGACCCTTCGCCCAGACAGTCCCGGTTCAGGGCCGGCCTTCAGCTGGAAGTTCCCTGTTACCCGACCCTTGACCCCTATGGCTTGTTCTTCTGTGATCTGTTCTCTGTCTTTTCTGGGACAGTCCTGGTCCTTGGGCATGGCCACATGCCCTCCAACATCCTAGGGCCCAGCCTTGCCCTGGAAAATGCTCTGTAAATATTTGTAGGCTTATCGACCGATTGATTGGTGCCGCCAAGACAAGAGAACCAGCAGATAAGCTGACAAGTGTCTCTTTCAGCCTGGGTCCTGGGGAAGTATCAGGAAGCTGCAGACACAGATGTGGTGACCCCGGGTCCCAGCAGGTGTGCATGGCCAGATGGGGACAGTTGTCAGAGAGGGAATGTTTGGGGGTATGATGAGGTCTTGGGAAGGCAGTGTTTCAGGCTGCTCAGGAAGCTTCCCTGACCAGGCACCCAGCTGGGCCTTCATCTGGTGAAGGTCTCTGTCCCTCCCCCGAATCTTCAGGGCCAGGCCTGCATGGAACTATTTTAGACCAAACCTCTGAATTATGCACAGGCTAGCCAGTGAGCTCGGCACTGCTGATGGGTCGGAGGGGGTAGGGAGTTTCACTTTCATGAGTCTGCGTTTGCAGAGGCCCCAGGAGGAGGGTGATGGGTGGCCACTGAAGCTTTTGTGACTGAGGGCTTGTACCTGTGCACGAATGATTACAGCTTCACAGCCAGAGCTTGTGAGGTCCCAGAGATGGTCCCCCTCCCAAAGAGGTAACAGGATGATGAGCTCCTGGACATAGCAACCTGTGGTCCCCAAATCTCCACTAGGGCAGATGGGGACAAAATGACTGTATCATATGTCTTGCTCCTTGGCTGCCCATGGGACCCTCAAAAGTCATTGCCCCATCAGAGCTAGACCTACCCCAAGCATGCCACCAGGCACTTTATATATAACAGAAGTGTCCAGCACACCCATTCAGCAGGTACAGTAATCCCCACTTTTATTTTTTTTTTTAAAGATTTATTTATTTATTAGGTATACAGCATGTATGACTGCAGGCCAGAAGAGGGCACCAGATCTCATTACAGATGGTTATGAGCCACCATGTGGTTGCTGGGAATTGAATTCAGGACCTCTGGAAGAACAGTCAGTGCTCTTAACCTCTGAGCCATCTCTCCAGCCCAATCCCCACTTTTAGAGGAACAAAAAGTCAGAAAGACTAAGTAACAAAACAAAGAGAAAGAGGGGTATCTTGCTGGAGATTGCAACATGGAGCCAGGAGAAGGAGGAGCTAAACAGCTGAGGCAAACTAAGCTGAAACAGCCAGAAGAGACTCGCAGGACCTGCAGCACAGAGAAGCTTTGCATCCAGGAAACTCAGTAAGAAGACAGTCCAGATTGTGCACTGTTGCTGTTTTGTTTCTTCAGGGCTGTGGATGGCTGAGCATGCTTCATATCCCTAGTCCCACAATCCACCTGTAACTCCAGCTCCAGAGGATCTGATGCCCTCTTCTGGCCTCTGTTAGTATTGCATACATGTGCATCTATACACAGACACACATACACATAAATAAAAATAATAAATAAATCTTTTTTTGAAAAGAGTGCTCGCTGGAGAGATGGCTCAGAGGTTAAGAGAACTGGCTGTTCTTCTAGAGGTGCTGAGTTCAATTCCCAGCAACCACATGGTGGCTCACAACCATCTGTAATGAGAGCTGGTGCCCTCTTCTGGTGTTCAGGCATACATGCAAGCAGAACACAGTACATAATTAATAAATAAATCTTAAAAAAAAAAAAGAAGAAGAAGAGTGCTCACTCGGGGGCTGGAGAGTTGGCTCAGTGGTTGAGAGCACTGGCTGCTCTTCCAGATGACCTGCATTCAGTTCCCAGCACCCACATGGCAGCTCACAACTGTCTGTAACTCCAGTTCCCGAGGATCTGACACCTTCACATGAATGTACATAAAATAAAATTAATTAAAGACATAAATGTTTAAATTAAAAAAAAAAAGAGTGCTTATTTACTCAGTGCTTTTGCAGAGGACCTGGGTTCAGTTTCTAGCACCTCATGGTGGCTTCCAGCTTCCAGTTGCGTGTGATACAGCACCCCCTCCTGGACACTGAGGGTATCTGCACACACGTGAGGACATATCCTCCCACATATATACAAGATTAAAAAATAATCTTAAATTAAATTAAACAAATCTCTTTTTTTAAAGTACACACCTCATAAACATTCTTAGGGAAAGCCGCCAGACACCAAGAGTACATACTACATAATCCCATTTATATGAAACGCTGGGAACGACAGATCTAATCTACAGCGACAGGAAGCAGATGAGTGGTTGCCTGGGGTTGGGGGCAGGGTGACAACTGATTGGGAAGGGACACTAGGGAGCCTTTGGGAATGATGAAAATGTCCTCTATCTTGATTGTTGAGGTGGTTATATGTGTATATAAATTTGCCAAAATTCTTCAAACTGAGCACTTAAAATGTATGCATGTTTACTGTATGTAAATTATATTTCAATAAAGTTGAAAGAGAAACCCAGGCAAGCTGAGATAAAATCCCCACTTAAAACTGTTGTGCCCTGTGTCTGAGTACTGGGACCTGGGGCCCCTTTGAGGAAGTGTGTATGGTCCTGTTTTGGTTATCTTATGTTTATGAGTGAGGGCCTGCATAAATGTATGTGCCCCATATTTGACCCTATCACCCAAAGAGTTGGGAAGAGGACATCTGAACTCCTGAAAGTGGAGTACAGACCCTGTACGCTGCCCTGTGGTCTCTGGGAACTGAACCTGGGTCTTCCAGCCCTGGTTTTATTTTGAATTAATAAATTAATTAATTTAAAAGTCTCATTTAATGAAGACTGGCCTCAAACTAGCTACATAGCTGAGGATGGCCTTGAACTCCTGATCCTTCTGCCTCCATCTCCCAAGTACTGGGATAACAGGTTTGTACTACAATGCCAAGCAAAGATTTCTGTCACTCTTCCATGTGTGGCACCAGGGGCTGAAGCAGGGCCTCATATGTGATGGTAGGCAAGCATTCTACCCCTGAGCTACACCCTTAGCCTCCTCCCACTCTGAGACAGAGTTTCGCTGTGTAACTTAGGGTGGCTTTGAACTCGTGGTCCTCCTGCCTCAGCTTCCTGAGTTCTGGGATTACAATGGCGTGCCACTATGCCTGACTTGTGTGTACATACTTGTACCTGTGTGGGAGTGGGCGGGAGTGGGCCCCACCCAACTGTGTCTGAGGTACTCTAGACTTGACCACCTGCCCTACATCCACTTCCCCCTGCCTAACTGCTCACACTGCCCCGGACTCCCTACAGCTTTCCCTGTTTCCCCAGGAACTGGCCATCACTGGGCTGTTGTGTCACTTACTAGGTACCTCCGTGACACCCCTCCATTAGTGGTCTTTCACAACTTCTTCACTCAGCATCCTGTGGGGCAGGTCAGGAATCCCCAAGGAACCAAAGTTGAATTTCCTTCCATTCCTTAAAATTAAAGCCACCTCAGTACCCCAGGGCATCCCTGGAGAGGCCCCTCTCACCTGCCACCTAGGGCATGGTGGGAAACCCCCAGAGAAGCAGAAGGGGAGAAACACTGGGTTCACCCCCCAAATGCCCTGCGGGGTGTTCAAGAGGACCTGGCCAGTGTGTGGTGTCCCAGGGTTTTGTCCTTCTGGATGCTGTTACCAGTTGTGTATCTGTTCTATGGGGAGATTTGAGTTAAGCTCCATGCCTGCATTACCCGCTGATTCTCCAGACAGAGGCCTCAATGAGCCCAGGAGCTACTACCGTCCTCATTTCACAGATGAGGATGTAGAAGCACATGGAGAGTGTGCAAAATCATGTGACCCGCAGATGGGAGGAAGACAGCTACCCCCAGTACTGTTACTTTCCTAGCAATGCTCACAGCAGCTCTGTCTGAGTCCCATGGAGGGATTCTGTTTTTGTTTTGAGAACAGGCCCTAGCTGGCCTGGCACTCTCTACGTAGACCAGAGTAGAGCTAGCCTCAAACTCAAAGAAATTGCCTGCCTCTGCCACCCAAGTAAAAGCATGTGCCACTGTTTCTGGCTATCCTGGATGTTTTTTTAAAACTACAGACTACAAACAAAGCTGGTCATATGGCTTGGCAGGTAAAAGGGATGCCACCAAGCCTGATGAGCTGAGTTTGGTTTCCACATACTGGAAGGAGAGAACTGACTCCCATCACCAATTACCCTCCAACTTCCACAGGTACACTCCTAAGTAAATAGGTAAATAAAATCTAAAAATTTGAATAAATAAATAAAAACATTCATTTCTTTCTTTCTTTTCTTTTTTCTTTTTTTTTGAAAAATGGTCTCATTGGCACTGGAAAGATGAATGAATCAGCAGTTAAGAGCACAGGCTGCTTTTCCAGAGGACCTGGGTTCGATTCCCAGCACCCACATGGCAGCTTACAACTGTCTATAACTCCTGCCCCAGGGGATCTGACACCAGATCATACAGACACACATGCAGGCAAAACACCAATGTACATAAAATAAAAATAAATAATTAAAAAAAAAGAAAAGAAAAAGGGTCTCATCTATCCCAGGCTGGCCTTGAACTTGCTATGTACCAATGGATGACTTTGAACTAATCCTATTGCCTCCACCTCCTGAGTGCTGGGCATGAGCCACCGCTCCCGGTTTATGTGGTGCTGGGGATGGACTCCAGGACTTTGTGTATGCTGGGCAAGCACTCTGCCAACTGAGCTCCATCCTCAGCCCCTAGAGAACTGCATTGCTGCTGTTGTTTTTCCTTTCTTCCCTCCCTCTCTCTCTCGGTTTGGTTTTTCAAGACTGGTTTCTCTATGTAACAGCCCTGGCTATCCTGGAACTAGCTTTGTAGACCAGACTGGCCTTGAACTCAGAGATCCACCTGCCTCTGCTTTCCATGTGCTGGGATTGAAGGCGTGTGTCACCTGCCTGGATGATTACTTGGTTTTTGCTTTGTGTTTCTTTCCTGCCTGTCTGATTACTTGGTTTTTGCTTTGTGTTTTTTTTTTCCTCCTGATTCTTAGGCATTCACGAGGGAAAGGATAACCCCACCCCACCATCCTACCTCCATCCAGCACTGGACTCCCTGTAGCTAGGCATAGTGCCAGTGTCCCTCTGCCTGAGGCAGGCAGGCAAGGTTGAACTTGGTCAGGACTGGCTGGGGTTAGGGATGGCAGGGAAATGAGATCTACAAATAGCAGCAAATTGTTCATTGATTTCTATCCTGTTGGAAGGGACCCTGGGACCAGCGGGGGCAAGACTGGGTTTGAACCAGAAAAGCGGGAAGGAAGGCTCAGCCTAGGGCTGGCAGACAAAGTCAGGAGGCAGGCACTAGGGTGCCTGTGCCTTTTGGGGACGCCTCTTCCATCTATCCTCGGGACTTCTGGAAGGAGGGCAGGTTCTAGTCGATCTAACGTGCAAATTGAGAGAGGGAGTGAAAAAAGATAGGAGATAAAAGCTCTATCCCCGAATGCCCGCTTCTCCAAGATGACCCACATTTTCAATATCCTGCCCTATTAGGTCCTTAGACACACACAAATGATTCCACCGTATGCTGAGGCTTGGGAATCAGAAAGTAACCATAGTGCCTTGACAGGGCACAGGCCGCTAGTGACCCGCCTTCCCAGCTTCCACGCCCATGGGTCCTCTGGGTCCCGAGGGTTGGCTACATCTTCCCCCAGGCTCCCACCCATGCCCTAGCCCCTCTGTGCCTTTGCACAGAGAGGACCCTCTACCGAGAGTGTTTTCTTCGTGTGCTGTCCTGTGTAGTCCTGAAGACACAGACAAAATCTGAAGCCCTGCTTCCTGCTAAAGCCTCCCTAGTTGCCTGCAGCCTCCTGGGTTCTTTCTTCCTTCAGCTCCTGGGGTCTGGTCTGGAGCAATCACCCTCCTGCCTTCTGCTTGAGCGTGTGTGTAAATGTCTCCATGTGGAGGCTCAGAGAATGCTGCTCTCCTGTGGTTTCCTGGGCAACAGTCCCATCTCCTCCACTGGACAGTAAGGATTTGGTTGTCAGAAACCACATCCTAACCATCTCCACCCCCGTCCTTACCCTGCAGCAGACAAGGCAGCCTGTGGCTGAAGCCTTGGGGACACCGGCAACTAGAAGGATCCACAGAGACATCTTGTCTCCACCCCTGCAATTCAGAAGTTCCTGTGATGGAGGACAGTTTTCCCCTCACTTTAGGTTCTGCTCCATTACCTGGAAATAGCTGAATGAAAGGCCTCCAGGCAGCTTTCCAGGTCCTAAACCCACCCCACTACATATTGTGTGAGGATCCTATCCAGGAGGCTAGTGATGACTAACCCTGGGTCCCTAGGGTACAGTTAGAACCCAGGAGAAGTAACAAAAAAAAAGTGGGGGGCAGGGGGCGGAGGGGAGGGAAGCGAGGCAGGCATTGGTGGTGCATGCCTTTGATTCCAGCACTTGGGAGGCAGAGATAGGAGGATCTCGGAGTTTGAGGCCAGCCTGGCCTAAGAACGAGTTCCAGGACAGCCAGGGCTACACAGAGAAACCCTGTCTTAAAGGAATATAATAAATAATAATAATAATAATAATAATAATAATAACTCAGGAGAAGTCATTACTATTATAGTATATACAATATACTATTGTTGAGGTTCTGGGCAAGTTACAGGGCCCTGTGGTCATACCTGTGAGAGGCAGGAGGAGGAGCCCAGAGATTGCCCCCCTTGGGAATCTGAGACTACTCATTGATAGAGAAACTGAGGCTTGGGACAATGACCTGATCTGACTACAGCATGTCAGAGGCCTGTGCCTTCTCACACTATGGGATTCTCCTGGGCCTGGTCCATGGTTGGCAGTGGACAGGGCATCACAGCTGGTATATGCAGTTCCCTGGGCAGGCCCCAAGGAGGAGAGGGCAGTCAGTCTCCCAAACCTGCAGCCAGGGCCAGACCAGCACTTCCAGGGACAGACTGATTTCCTGTCACTTGGCTGCTGGGCCCAGAGCAGCTGCTCCCTCATCTAATTAATGGTCCTGGTTCTGAGTTCTTGATGAAGGGGGAGCATGAGCTATTGCTCTGCTCAAGTCTCCATGGAGCTTTCCATTGAGCAAGCGTTCCAGGAGGGGTCGGGAGAGATGGGGACAGTTCACAGGGCTGCCACACTGAGAACTGCATCCCTTCCCACATCTCTCATCCTCCCGTTTGCCCTCGCTGTTTCTTAGAAGCTTCCTCTTCCTTCTTCCCCATGTCCTGGCTACTGGCTCTTCCCTGCCCTTATAGTTCTTCTCCATCCTCTGCTTCCTTCCCAGAACCTTTCCTCTTTCCTTGAGCCCTGTGCCCTCCGCCTAGCTGTAAGTGGCGAAGTGATGATCTTAAGGTGTTCCCTGTGAGATCAGCTTGTCCCAGAATCATAACTCCCCATGAACTATCACTTTCAGCATCTAGCATCCTGACTGGGGTAAGGGAATGCTGAAGGTGTCCAGTGGATAACAGCTGGTTTCCTCAGCATAACTCAGGAAAATGAGGACGGTCTTCCCAGGTCAACTCTGTTCCCTGCTCATAGCTGTCTGGTAAGGAAGTTAAGGCCAGGTCAGATGGAGAAGGACTAGGCTAGAGACCCAACAGCTCTTCTACTGGCTAACTGGCCAAGTCCAAGAAGCTGAAGGAAGTTCAGGTTAGCTCCAGTCAGAGCCAGATAAACCCAGCAGTCACCAGCAGACGTCTGAATGTTCCAGCAGACAGTAATGCCCGGATGATTGTCAGGATTGGGGGCCCTTGTTAGATCTGTGACTGGAAGAAAAAACTATCTATGGTTAATTTGAGGTGTCAGTTTCAGGGGTTCTTAATAAAGGCTACTATTGGGTGTTGGGGTGGATGGGCATGCTGGGTATTTGGTGTTGGGAGGCCACTATTGAGATATTGTATTAACATATTGGTGTTGGGCCATCTGGAGTAGTTGTTCAGTAATGAGGGTTGAGTAGGCATTTGATAGTTGGTGGAGCATGGGTCATTATTGTGGGGAGGTAACGTGAGTGAAGGGGTGATCAGGGTTTGACAGTCTTGCATAGTCAGTGGTAAGAGGTAGATGTTGAATGTTAGGGTCTAGATACTGGAAAGAAGGTGATTGGTCCCCCACATCTCTAAGGCATGGCACTCCTCTCATGTTGTGTGGTGTCTAGTAAGGTTCAAGCCACAACAATGTCATAGGTTCCTGACTCTGCTCCATGATCAGCCCCCAAGCTGTGCACCTTGCTTTACTCAGGCAAAGGCCCTATGAGTGGAAAGGGCTTGGCTTCCTGGGGTCTGTCAGGGGGGACGGCAAGACCGGGTTCTACAAGTGGTGTGTGGAGGGCTGGGGATGTATCTCGTGGTGCAATGCTTGACTAGCATGCATAAAGCCCTGGCTTCAGTCCCCAGTGTCATATAAAGCCAGGAATGGTGGCATACACCTGTAATCCCAGTGCTCTGGAGGTAGAGGCAGGAGGATCAGAAGTTCAAGGTCATCCTCTGCTAGACAGGGAGTTTGAAGACAGGCTGGGATACTAAGACCCTGCCTCAAAAAAAAAAAAAAGCAATTTATAGTGCATGGGGGATGGAGTGCTTAGGGATGCAGTGAGACTCCCAAGGATGGGGTTGTGATGAGGCCAAGATGCTCATTGATGAATTGATTTCCACTATTGATGTTCCTTGGACAACTTTTGAAAAGTGGAGCTGAGGGAGAGGATGGGGGTCTCTCAGAGAAAGTCATGGCATGGCTTGGCCACTCAGAATACCAATGAGATGTCTTCACTTGGCCTTTCACAGCTGCCTCCTGTAGGGCTGGTGGGAGGTGGGGACATATCCCCAAGTATGCAACGAGCTACAGTCGGAAGGACTTGGGGGCCCGTGATAGGCAACGAGCCTCAAAGCCATAGCTGAACCGGACTGAGGAGCTGACAAACTGGCTTCCAGACCTCTAACATTCCAGTGCTGGCCCCATTCATCCCCCACCGTTGCACCTGTGTGCGCTGCTCTGTCCCCCGCTCTGTCCCTGATGAATTATTAAAAGTACTCAGCCCAGAAGGAGGCCAAGACTGATACTCCTGGCAGAGAGTGGACCCCTCCAGGTGTGCCCTTTCTCAACCATGCACATCATACCCCTAGCTCCACACTCTCCTTCCTGTGAGGTGTGCCTTGTCTTGTCTCACTACCCCTCACCCTAGCACCCCAACCATAGAAGTCCCTAAGGTGACCAAGACCCGGAAGATGAGCAATTGCTTCAGCATCACACATGGATCTAACTAAACATAGTCATGATGACAATTTCCTGTATGACTTTGGACAAACCCATTTCCTTCTGCCACGCTGGACGTGGAGTGGGTTCGACTTAATTGTCTCCCAGGTTCCTGCACCAAGCCCCCTCTCCACGCAGAGGGCACAACTAACAGCAGTGTCCCGCTGGGCCTGGTGGTGCTCACCGAAGCAGGAGGATCTGGAGTTTGAGGCCATCCTTAGCTACAAAGCCAGTTAGAGAGAAGCCTGAGCTGCATGAGACCCTGTCTTTAAAAGGAGGTGGGTGGGCATGGTGGTGCATGACTTTATTTATTTATTTATTTATTTATTTATTTATTTATTTATTTATTTATTTATTTATTTATTTATTTATTTTCTGGAGCTGGGGACCAAACCCAGGGCCTTGCACTTACGAGGCAAGCGCTTTACCACTGAGCTAAATCCCCAACCCCGGTGCATGACTTTAATCCAAGCACTAAGAAGGCAGAAGCAGGCCGGTGTATGTGGTGTATGTGGTGAGTTCCTGTCCAGGGACTACATGGGGCTACATGGTAAGACTGTGTCTCAAAAAGAAGGGAGGAGGAGGAGGAGGAGGAGGAGGCGGCGCCGCCACCATTGTCTTAGGTGGGTGTGGCAGCACATGTTCACAGGCCCCGAGGCTCAGCTGTTTAGCTATGTGTGGCCTCAGTAATGACTCTTCCTCCTGGAGCCTTTGTCTTCTGTAAAATGGGCACAAGAAAAAGGAGTCGTGGGGACAACGGCGGAATCTGCCTCCTGAGACTGTGCAAGCACCGGGTGAGGTAGAGCCAGGCAAGCATCTGGCTCACAGTCCATACTTGGTAAACACTACTGACAGCCACTGATGGTGGCATTTTCTTCCCAGGACTGGTGCTGTCTTAGATAGCCCTTCTTTGGACTCCATTCCTCCCTCTTCAGGTGACTACTGTACCACATCTGTCTAATTCAATATGCTCAGCTCCCACACAGCCTTCCGTCCCTTTTCTGTAAATGTCCCCGTCCCTTGTCCCCCTTCCCACTGACAAGCCTGCACAACCCCCCCGCCCTGTACACTTGCCACCACTCAAAGGGCCCTCCCCACCCAGCCCCCCTCTACGGCAATTATGTAGAGCAAACACGAGCAGCTGATGAGAAAGGAGTTGCTATTAGCTTAACCTTTCGGGACTGGAGCTGCTGGGAAGTGTTGGGGAGGTGCACAGGGAGGGGGCTCCAGCAGCAGGTGGGCTGGGGAGGGAGGCGAGCCAAGCAGGTGGAAGGAGGTGAGCCAAGCAGGTGGAAGGAACTGGCTCCAGGGGACCGATGGGCAGGATGCAGCCCCAGAGAAAACAGTCCGGGGATAAAGGGTGAACGGAAAGCCCAGAAGCAGAATAAGGAGTCTGGAAGATAGTGTAGAACAGGTGGGAGGCAGACGGAAGGTCTGGAAGTATGGTTCTGTTGGTCCAGCAGAACCACACTCCCCAGCACCTGAGGCTTCCTGCACAGTAGGATAGCACACTAAGAAGCTATACGCTTCCACTCTGACGCGACGCCGAATTACTGAGTAAGGATTGTCAGTGCTGCATGAGATCTACCTGACCCTGCTTTCCTGTTTTATAAATGGAGAAACTGAGATCAAGAGAGGACCCCAAAATTCCCCAAATCAGTGAATTTTGGTAGAAGCTGTGTGAGCAGTCAGGCCCCCAACTCAGGCCCCCGAGCTTCTCCCCCATCACCTCCCATCCCTCCCTCCCTCCACGTACCTACTCACCCACCCACTGTCCTGTCACTCTAGAGACACAAGCTTTCATTCAGCCAGAGCTGGGTGGACAAGGCGGGGTCCCAGCCTGCAGTGGCAAGAACTCTGAGCTGGTGTCTGGTGAGAATGACTAAGGAAATGAAACAGGGTGTGAAGTCCCTCAGGAGGTCTCCACTGGCCATTACACACAATCGCCTCTCTTCAGTAAATCCATTATCACTGTATACCAACATGTAGAGGGTCCAAAAATCTGCGTGAATCAGGAAGGCTTCAGGGAAGCGGTGATGTCCATCCGGGCTTTTAAGGATGAAGTGAGGAAAATGTGGCTGTTGCAACTTTCCCAGTAAGAGCAAGGGAAGGTGCTGGAAAACACTGGGATTTCAGAGAGGCTCTAACTGTCCCTCTTCTTTGTCCTCTGAGTTCTGGGAGGGTGGAGCAGGTGGTGGAGGTGGAGAAGGGATGGTGCCTCCATGGAGGCATTTCCCTTCTGAGGCAGGGGGATGATGGATGGGGTTAGTCCTGTGAAACAGGCCAGAAGCTAATGTGTGTGGGGGGGTGAGGGGTGAGGGGTTGTTGCCTTTCTGCTTGTTCCCCACCCATGTCTCACCGGCTTCTCACCCCCAGTTCAGGCGGGCCAGTCAAGGGAGGACAGGTACTGACTCAGAGGTCTTTGGAAGGCATGGGTGGTAGCCCTTCTACCTGGTCTGGGCTTGGCCAAGCATGGCAGCTCACCGTGACCCTTCATCCTCCTTGCCACTCGGGGGGCTGAGGGAGGCGGTGGGGGACGGGGAGAGCAAAGAAAGACCTGACTCACACTTAGCCCACATCCTTGGCGAGACAGCAAGGAATATTTTTAGGAGCTCATTAAACAGGGAAGAAAGAAAGGAAAGGGAAGGAAGGAAGACGAGGATTATGCATTATTTTTCATCCAAGTGACAGCTCTGAGCATCTCCACTGGAACTGTCATGCAAAAGAAATGGCATGTCTAATATTATTATGGAACGGGTGTGCGCCAGCCTGCGTGGCTGTGTGCGTGTGGGAGGGTGCTTGTGGTGCCGCACTGTGTGGTGGTGGGACCGAGGTGGGCCTGTGTGTGTGACACCAGGCAAGTGTTCCCTGAATGTGTAGTGGAATAAGGACAGCTGCATGTGGGCATCGGATGCCTGGGATTTTAACGTAGGAACAACTCTGTGAAACTATGTGTAATGGGGCGTGCAGTCTGTGTACAACTGTGTAATTGGGTGTGTGTAACTCGAGTATGTGAGGCGTCGATGGAATGCCTGTACCTCTGGGGCTGGGGGGAGGAGGGCATAATCTCAGGTGAGGGAGCGGTCAGGAAGTCGTGGCTGTGAGTGAGGAGACAGAGGCACAGTTGATTCCAAGGCGACCCCCAAAAGACAATGGGAAAATGGAGGGGGGAAGGGGGCCCTGCGCCCTCTTAACCTTGTCTTGGAAGGAAAGAGAGCTGTGGCCACAGGGTCCCAGCCTACACCCACCCCTTTCTGTGGGGAGGACACTGTCCCCCCTACTGCGAGTTCAAAGTTCTTTGGATGGAGCTCAAGCTACTTAGTGGGCACTTCCCCAAAATGATCTCATTGGATTTCCAGAGCACTCTGGAGAGGCAGCTACTGTTATTCTCATTTTATGGGTAAAGTGGGCCTGAGGTATCCGACGCTCGGGCTGACAATTACTTCCCTGACATCATGGAATCCAGGTATCAAAGCTAAGTAAGGTGTGAATCTCCGTGTGACTTCTTGGAATGGGTAGAGCTGAGCACAGGAAGGTAACAGAGGGAGACTGGGCATTGGGGAGGCTTGTTATACGAGCATCTGCCTAAATGATGAGAACCCAGAGCACTCTGGGAAAGAAGGAACCCAGAGAGATGCAGGGAGACAGAGCCGTGCAGCAGAGCTGGCGAGAAGATCCGCTACTGTCAGCGGCTGAGCTGTGGCGCGGGCCCTGCCGACTCGGTAACTAAAGCCAACCTCGTAAGTGGTTAATTGATTTCTGTTCCCTGATTAAATGTGCAGCGCTTTACACGGCAGCAGAAGGAGGTCAGCGCTCCCCCCCACTTCTCCAGCGCGCCTCGTGCGGAGAGACAAAGAAATTGATTTTCCAATCGATGCTCTGAGCAATGATTAAATGTTCTCTGCACAGCGGGCCTAATGAGTCCCAGAGGGGCGTGCCGGCCCTTTAATTAGAGACTCCCAGGGGGCCTGGGATAGGGGTTGCCCTAGAGTGAGGGGGTCCTGTCAGAGAGGAGACCTCATCTCCAGGGATTTGGTGGGCTTGGCCTCCAGAGAAGCATCCTGGTCTGAGAAATGCAGTCTAAAGGGTCCCGGGATAGGGACCCTTGGAGGGGTCACCAGGAGGTCTCCATGGAGGGACCCTCCAACAGGGAGATCCCATGGAGGGACTCATGGGCTGAGGGTCCCTGAGCTGAGCCCATCAGGAAAGACCTGGTCGAGGAGAGTTGGAGACTGAACCCCTACCTACCTCCCCACCCCCCCCACGGAACACACAGACCCATCTGCGTGGGCGTGATCCAGAGCCTCCACCCAGTGGGCTGGGTGCTCAGGCCCGTGCCACGACCTCCGAGTAGGCAGCATTCTCCCTCCGGTCAGTCCAGCTCCTCCGGCAGCAGAGACCTAGACAGGAAATGAATCCCGTCTAAGCGGCTGCTGCGTTTTCATTACCCAGCTGCCCCATTGGAGGAGCCGACTAAAGACTTTAGAAATTCAAATGAGGCTCTCGGGGGAGACCCGGGCTTAAACATTCCCCTGCGCAGGCGGCTTTATTGAAGGAATAAACTATATTTGCAAAGTAAGATATTGAGGCTGTCAGTTTCTCTTAGGGATATAATGAGATCCTGAGGGGAGGGAGGCAGCAAGATGGAGCTCCCGAGGGCGGGAGCCCCAGGCTGGAGCTCTGGGGTGAGCTGGCTCCCAAAGGCCAGCCCTGCCCCTACTGTGGAACGCAGTTCTCCTCTCCATGTCCACTATCCCAGCTCCCCATCAGAGCTGAGCGTTAGACGCCTGGTGTCCAGGGGAAAAGAATTGGATTGCTGTGGCCTGGACATCCCAAGACAGCGGAGCCCTCTGAAGTCCCACTGGTCGTACACCTTAACTGTCAGCTCTCCCTCTGTGGACACAACTCTACTGGGAAAACAGAAATGGAGGGCAGGAGTTGAGATTGGCATGTAGGTTGGGGCTAGCTGTATGACCTTGAGTAAGTAAGGTATTTAACCTCTCCATGCCTCAGCAACATTTCTTTAAAATATTAATACCTACTTCATAGGGTTGTTGGGAAGAGTAAATGAATTATTATATATAAAGTGTTTGGCATGTTACTTGCTTACTGGGTAACACTCAATAAATCACAGCTGCTATTAAAGAATTGCATGGGGGGCGGCCATGTGCTCAGCTGGAGTAGTGCGTGCCCAGTACTCACGAAGTCCAGGTTCGGTCCCAGCACTATTTAAAACCAAGTGTGGTGGGCCACACCTGTAATCCAGCACTCAGGATGTGCAAGTACGAGAATTGGAAATTCAAGGCTGTGTAGAGAGTTCGAGGCCAGCTTGCGTTGAAGGCGTAGAAGGCAAAAATGGCCAGCCGGCCTCTTTCTCTCCAGACACCTTACTCTATGGTGACCACCCAAGAGCTACTAGACTAGACCACCCTCACATCCTCCATCACTGTCAGCATCACAGTTCCCACCATCACCGTGATTCACACTCAGACACACATCCCTGAAATGGAAAGAATGATGCAGGAGAACCAGAGGGCTGGGATGATGGGATGAATCCCAGAAGGCTTCCTGTTGGGGGTGTCTGAGAATCATGTGCAGCACAATTCTCTTGCAGGTGAGTCAAGGCAGAGCTACCTGTTTTTTTTGTTTTGTTTTGTTTTGTTTTTTGGTTTTTTGTTTGTTTGTTTTTTAGTAGAAAACTAAAATCCAAGACCCCAGGAGAGCAAGATCACTAGATCCCCGAACTTACCATCTCAAAGCTCAGAGACAAGGGAAGAAAGGTGCCAGCCAATGCCTTTCCACCTCCGTGCCACTCAGAGCCACTATAGCATGGTGTTCAGATCTGGGAGCAGAGCTGTCAATTTAACGAGCCAGGCAGCAACTGGGCCGCCTGTCACTCTCACTCTGGGGCTAGAGGGGAGACTGCACTTGACAGTGCACAGGGTCAGGAGGACAGCAGATACAGAGGCTGCCCAGGAGCAGAGGAGGTCCCAGTTGGCAAGACTATGAGGGTCCATAGGCTGGTGGTCTTTCCATCTTCCTTGGTAGGACCCCATCCTCCGCTGAAGGAAAGGCTGCCGAGATCGGGAAGCACAGACGAAACGGCCAGAGTCTGCTAATGAAGGTGTTGGTCATCGAAGCACCCCGAGTGGCTGTTTCCTGTCCTGTTGGCACACAGGTGGGTGGCTTTGTGATGGCACAAGGAAAGCGGAAGCCAGGGATACGCCTCACTGGTAGAATGCCTACCAACCATCTGCAAGGCCCAGCCCAGCCATTTTTTTTTTAAACAAAGAAAAACTAAGGACATGGGTTAGAAGTCAAAGGATTTCAATACCTTCCCATGCTTTTAGCAGGTCACCTGATAGCTTTGGGCTCAGAGTTTTGTTTATTCAGAGTCTCACTGTGTAGCCCAGGCTTGCCTGGGATTCATGATTCTCTCCTCTGACTGCTAGATCTCAGCATGCTTGGCTCTGTGTACTCCTCTGCGGGAGGAGACAGTACTCCCAGAGCAATGCTGTGCAAATGAAGCAAACACCACAGGACCTGGCACACAGTAGGCCCTCCGGGCTCCGCTGAAACTGAGCTTTCTTCTAGCTCTCCTCTGAGTATAGCATTCTGAAATGAAGTTCCACCACATTGTCATCACCTCCGCCATCTCTCACCACCATCTCCCCCTCCAGCAGCAGCAGGTCCACGATTATCTTCCCCAATACCATCATGACCACCACCAGCACCACCTGCCACCACCACCACCACCACCACCACCACCACCACCACCACCACCACCACCTCCACATCAGGGTCACACGCACAAACGATGTGCTTTGTACCTGAGTCAGAGTGAGGGAACAGTCAGGCATGTGATGTCTGGGTGGTGCAGAAGCAAAGCCAGACTTCCCAACTCCTCCCAAACAATGAGACACCCCCCCACCCCACCCCTGGCCCTTGAAGCAGTCAGACTTCAAGAACAGCATGAAGCAGAGGTATATGGTGCAATGGAATGCTGGGTCTTCTTGCAGTCCTGGTTCCCCAAGCTTCAGCACCCAATTGCTGGCTGTTAAAGATGCAGCAGATACATACAGTTGGCAAAAGGGCAAGCATTAGCTGAGGCCCTACTATACGCCAGGCGCTAACCCTGGTGTTTACATGTATAATCTCCTTTGATATTAAGGTAGCCTATAATGGGTATTAGTTACCTAATTCCAAAGAGAAAAAAAAGCAGTAACTCAGAGACAGGGAGGATTTGCCTACAGTCACCTGATCAATTACTGCCCAAGGTGGGATTCATACCTCACTCTTTTATTATTATTATTATTATTATTATTATTATTATTATTATTATCTTATTTCATGTGTATGGGTGTTTGCTTGCATGTATATACATCTCTATACCACTGACATGCCTACTGCCTGCAGAAGCCAGGAGGGGGCATTGCATCCCCTGGAATTGGAATCACAGATGGTTATGAGTAGTCATGTGGGTGCTGGGAATCAAACCTGGGTCCTCTAGAAGAGCAGCCAGGGTTCTTAATCGCCAAGCCATCTCTCCAACCCCACTCTTGCTCCCATTCCTAGATGGCTTATTCAGGACAGCCAAACTGCAGGTGTACAGCAGGAAGGTGTTGATCCTGGGATGGGAGAGGCTTCTGGACCACTTTATTTTGTGGCTTGTTTATGTATTTATTTTGCCTGTGTGTTCTGAGTGCCCATGAAGGTCTCATAAAGCCTAGACTGTTTTAAGCATGAGATACAGCTGAGGATGACCTTGAAGACCAGACCCTACTGTTTCCATCTCCTAAATGCTTGGGAGGGTCTAGACATTTGCTGCTATACCAGCACACCCAGATCCTCTTCCTCTTTTTTTAAATTAAAAATTTTCTTACATTTATTTATTTATTGTGTGTGTGTGCGTTCACATGCGCTTGAATACATGCATGTCACAGCACATGTGTGGAAGTCAGAGGACACCTGTAGGAGTTGGAGGTCGGTTCTCTCCTCGCACCATGAAGATCCCAAGGCCAAACTCAGGTCACCAGAGTTGGCAACAGGCACCTTCACCCACTGAGTCATCTTCCTGGCCCCAATCCTTAAAAAAAACCAAACCAACACCACCACCACCAACAAAAACCAAACCAAACAACACAACAAAACAACAACAACAAAAAACCCAACAAGGTCTTGTTTTGTAGCCCAGGCTGGCCCTGAACTCTTCCTCTTCCTGCCTCTTCCTCTCCTGTGTCTGTATCACAGACAGGCAACACCACATCTGGCTTCTGGATCATTCTCAAGCCTTCAGCCAGAAGAACAAGATATCTACGTCTCCAAGCTATACACTATGGCATCGCCCCTAGACCCCGAGGGAGTCCCTCTGCTGTGCATTTGCTCATCTTTAACCAATTCTTAACATCAAGCAAGCAGGAACCTTGCCGGCTTTCTCACTGGCTGCCAAAACACAGCACAGGGCCTGGCACTGGGATGAGTAATGGTGGCTGAGTAAATACATGAATGAACCTGTGAAAGCGTGAATCAATCAGGACGTCAGGACCTGGGGAGAGCAGCCCTGGTAACTGGAGAATGGGAAACCAGCAGTGAGCCCCATTTCCCCTGCATTTTCTTCTTCTTCCTTTTTTTTTCCCTCTCCCTTTCTGATTTTATAGAAATGGTTCTCCTCAGACTGCTGAGCACAAACTGACTGATTGATGCCCCAGAACTAATACCCTCAGACAGGCCCGAGGCGAGAGGACAATTATTTAACACAGCACCCAGGGGCCTGGGGTATGGGAACATCATTCATGTGTAGTATAAAGCCGATGAAATAAAAAAGTTTATGCCAAACACAAGTCAGGCTCCTCCTCACGGTGGCTTCCATGTTCCCCGCAGCCCCTGCCTGTGCTCCCTTCCCTCTGCATGTCTGATGGGCCGTGGATTCCTGGAAACAGAGAGCTGCTCCGTGCTCCCCAAGCCCCACTTAGGAGTTCAGGTCCTGGTTAACACCGTCCATCTTTTGGGGAGTGGGACTCACTTGCTCTCTTCCCCGATGCGACCCTTCAAGGTAAGGATGGTGCTGGTCTCTGGTCTCCTCTGGGTCCCTTTGGGTGATGAGATGGGCACTGATGGGTGAGCTGGCAGTCAGGCTGGAGCGGCACAGCCAGATGCCCTGGGCGCTGTTGTCGCTGCTTGTCACCACTCCCGGCTGCCCAAGCAGCAGAGCAAAGCCACACTGACAAGATCCAGAGGGGAGAAGCTCCAGCTGGGGCTGTGCTGGTCTTACAGGCCACTGGAGCAGCAACGTGACAGCGTCTCATGTGGAGGGGGGGGCCTCTGTCTCTACCTCCTGCCCCCCTCTGCTTCAACCCCTGTCAGTCTCCATTTCTTTGGCTTGCTTTTATTCCTTCTTTCCACTCCAGACTGACCTCAACTCCAAATGGCCCTTGGTCCAGACCTCTATCCATTTCCCCCTTTTTTCTTACACTTTAATTACACACACACACACACCACACACACACACACACACACACATACACACACACACACACACACACACACACACCACCTCTCCTGGGACCTTTATTAAGACAACAGTGAATGACCTGAGCTTCCTCTTTGATGATTGTGAGCTGATGTGTGTGTGTGCAAAGGCATGAGCCTGAGAGCATCAGTGCAGATGTGGGCATTGCAATGTGTGAGTACACACAAGTGTACAAGTGAAGGCCCTTGAAAGTTGAAAATAATGTGTGTGAGTCGGGGGGTGAGTGTGGCCTTGGCCTCCTAAGCCCTCGGGTGGGCTGGGTGAGGAGGAAGGATGGGGATGACTCTGAGTGTGGAAACCTAACTGAGGAGAGATGGACAAAGGCTTCCTTCCGGCTGGCATCCCTGGATGTAGAAGCAGCCAGCCCCACACCCTATTTGACTACATCCTGGACTCTCTCAAATCAGGCCAGAGAGTAAGGAAGCTGCCGAGCTGAAGGCAGAGAGAGCCCTTGCCCGCTCCCTGGGCCTGTCAGCCACTGATCTGTTCGTGTTCCTATAAATATTTACAAATCCCAGCTGCTGAGGAGCAAGACATCCTCCGCCAGCTGGGGCTCCCAGGCTGGAAGCTGGGGGGGAGGGATCTGGCAAGTGAGGACCATGGGAGGGAGGGCAGGACTGCTGTGGAGAGACAGGTGTTCAGGACTCCTGAGTTCACCGCTTGGCAAAGCTTAGCCCACAGGCCCCTGTAGGTCTAGAAATACCAGCCACAGCTCTGAATCAGGAAGCCTGCCCAACCCCTGTCTAACAGAGGGCCTTTCTCCTGCACCTACCCATGTCTCAACTGGGATACAGGAAAGGATCTTCCTACATCTTAGATGACACAGAGAACTCCTCTCTGTAGGCTAAAGCATCTTCAGCTGGATTTACCCTCTGCCGCAGTGAGCTCGATCACTCCTCTAACTGGGCTGGGAGTGAATGAATACCTGAAGGAGGAGGACCTGCTTGCCCAAAGCTGCCTACATTTTGGGCCAAGGTGGGTGCTCAGGCATCATGGTGAGCTGGAGGAGAGGAGTACTTTTTCCTAGACAGAGAGTGAAAACCAATCCTCTACGTCTGTGCCTACCATAGCACCAGGCACACCACAAGCTTTGGCTTTTTGGTGGTAGGAGTTGTCTGGCTGTTTTGAATATGCTATATAGCTGAAGTTGATCTCTAACTTATGACCCTCTGGCCTCTGCCTCCCAAGTACTTCAATTACAAATGTGCTACCATGCCTGGCATCCCCATCCTTTTTTTTTTTTTTTTTTTTTCCTGCCTGGCCTGGAATTTGCTATGCAGACTAGGCTAGCCTCCAGCTCCCAGAAACCTGCCTGCTCCTGCCTTCTGAGTGCTGGGAACAAAGATAGGGGTCACTACACATAGCTTACAATCCCCATGTTACCAGAAGCACTTAAAAGCTGGCAGACTCCCGCTCTTAGTGGCAGAAGGACCCAGTACAGAC
Source organism: Peromyscus californicus insignis (assembly GCF_007827085.1). Classification (NCBI taxonomy): domain Eukaryota; kingdom Metazoa; phylum Chordata; class Mammalia; order Rodentia; family Cricetidae; genus Peromyscus; species Peromyscus californicus. The sequence continues at coordinate 19,779,461 of NW_026294551.1, forward strand.
TACCGACGATTTCAGACTCCTGACTAGTGAGCCCCTCTGACCCCTAATGGTCCCCCCTTTGACCTTGCTCAGACAATGTCTGTACTGCCTAGGTGTTTTCATGAAGCCAGGCTGTGTAGTAAAAGGAAAGAATTTTAAAAGTAGGCAAGGAGGAACCTGGTGACTCCGAGGGAGGGTTCCTGACTGCTTGTATGAGTCACCTAGCTGGAACTATACGGGCAGAGGGGGGCTGTGCTCTGCCAGAGTACAGAGGGCCCAAGGGTTTTCCATCTTACCCTCTGGCATCCAGGTCTAACCATTGCACATTTTTTTTTTTTTTTTTTTTGGTTTTTCGAGACAGGGTTTCTCTGTGTAGCTTTGCGCCTTTCCTGGAACTCGCTTTGGAGACCAGGCTGGCCTCGAACTCACAGAGATCCGCCTGGCTCTGCCTCCTGAGTGCTGGGATTAAAGGCGTGCGCCACCACCGCCCGGCTTCCATTGCACATTTTTAAGATGAGAAGGGGGCTCAGTGGTTAAGAGCATTTCCTGCTCTAACAGAGGATCCGAATTTGGTTCCCAGCTAAAAATGAGAAGGGCTGGGGAAAATCCTCCAAGGGATTGTTCTCCTTTAGTGAAGAGCTTTGGGCAGGAAAAGAACCGGGTTCAGGGCCAGGTGTTTTCTGTGGCAAAGGTCAACTCTGACCTTCTCAACTGCTAGGGAGGAAGAGCAGAGGCCGGGAGGAGGAACAGAAGGGAGGGACGATCTGGAGCTGGCATGTGTTCTGGAAGAGAGATCTGTGATGTCAGTGGTTTGAGAAGGGTTAAGAATATTCCTAAAATAGCCGAGCCTGAGCCCAAAGCAGCCAGCTAGTGCCTCTCCCAGAGAGCGTGGATCTATAGCAGGGAAAAGCCAGCCTACTCTACACCCCACCTCCTGCTGCCTGGCATGGCTGCTAATTAATCTCCCAGCACCCCCCTCCCCCCAAACACACACACCAACCCTTTCTATCCCAGCAGGAGGCCAAGGGAGGAGAAAGCAGAGGGGTTACATTTCATTTCCCCAAAGGACAGAACATTCCAGCTGGGACCAGCAGTCTGGTGCCCAGTGCCCTCATTTCATGTATACCCCTGGCCTTGGGTTACGGGTGGGACACAGACGGCCAGGCAGGCACAATACATCGGAGCTGACAGTGCACTGTGCCAAGTTCTCCCAACATATGCATGGTCAGCCATAGTAGGGTGAAGACCCCAGGAAGCTCACCAAACACCAGTTTTTCTTAGATTTGTGTCCCCTCTCTACTTTGGGATATTGGGCTGGTGGTGTTAGGGCAGGGAGGGAACAGAAAAGTCTCTCAAAGATGAAACTACATTTCCACTTCAGGGGCAGAACCAGCCAGATTCTTTGCAGAGCCTAGTGGGAAATAAAAACGTTTCAAAAACTGGTAGGAACTTCAGGGTGGTGAGAACTGAGCATTCAACCCAAGTCAAGTCTATTCTGAATGCAGGCTTCATACACAGTCTTCATGCCCTTGAAGCCAGTCCTGTTTAGGGTTCCACTTAATGAACATGTACTATGTACCCATTGCTAAGCTCTACTTGTCTCCATGGCGCTCGCGTACCCCTCTTCATCAAGAAATGAAACCCATTCTGAACACAATAGGAAGCAGAGCACCATGCTACCCCCAACCCTGGCTGACTTGGGCTCTCCAAAGATACTACCACAGCCATAGCCCCAGCCCTCCCACCCAGCTGCTGTAACTCCCTGAAGCCCCATCCTCCATTACCACCCTCAGGGGGTCTGTGTGGACCACCCAGTCCAGTGGCATGTTATCTGCCTCTCCTTCTCTCTCTGAGCCTCTCTCCCTAGTGAGACCTTGGAAAGAGTCCCAGGGATGCATCATGGTTCTGCCTCAGATTGACTCTGCAACTTTGGGCAAACCAACCCTCCCTCCCTGGGACTCAGTTTCCCTGTCTGTGAATGCAGAGGTCTCTAAGAACTCTTGAGATCCTGTCTCTGCCTCTTGAAGTAGGTATAAGCAGGGAGGTTTTCCCTTAAAAGGGAAAAGAGTTGGCAGGATGACACAGGCTTATGCTCTCAACTGCTAAGGAGAATAGTAAATTCAAGGCCTGTCCGGTCTACGGATAGAGTTCAAGGCTAGCCTGGGCAATATAACAAGATCTTGTCCCAAAATAAAAATTAAAAAGTAGGCTGGGAGTGTAACACTAGGAACAGAACTCAATGGTAGAGTGAGTGCTTGCCTGATGGGCACGAAGTCCCAGGTTCAATCCCCAGTTTCTCCCCTCCAGAAACAGAATACAATGCTTTGGAAGAGAGGGTTTTCCCAAGTCATCCTTCTTGGAAACAAGAAGACCTTCCCCACTCCCAGCTTCCCATCCTTGGATCCAGAAACCTCTGAAGCCCCTCTTGGACTTCCCAGGAGCCCCGGGTTCTTCTCTATCCTGCCTTCTCCCACTTTTCTGGCGGGGCTGGAAGAGTTAAGGCCTGTGGAGAGGAAACCTAAGGGGAGCCTGCGGATCATACTGGCCAGATGGGTCTCCGCTGTCGCCTTTGCAGAAGGCTCAGCATAATTGCACTGCCTGTCACTCCTGCGTCCCCATATCTGTCTCTCCAGCTGACCCTACGCACCCGCTATTATATTGGTTCCTGTTGGCCCTGTGGAGCCTCATCACTTATACATGCAGCTGGGGGAGGCAGACTGGGCTGGGAGAAACAGCCCCTCCCCTTGGTGCTCCTCCACCCTCAGCCAGGGCCTTTTTTGAGCTGTCTCCCTGGAGTTGGATCTGAGATGGCAATAGGCAGCTACTGATCAGAATGGGTGGGGCAGGGTGCACAGGCCTGGGCAGGCTCCTGGAACTCCTCCTCACCGCCCCCCAGGCATGAGGTTCAGGTTCTCTGGTGACAGAGGGCTGAGAAAACCTACCAGTGACCTGGGAACTTTGTTCTTGTTCCTGGATTCCTCTGTCCTCCACAGGAGATTGGGGCTGAAGGCAGGGACCTGGAGGAGGTCTCCTTTCCATCCTTTGAGATGGGTCAGAATTGAGTTCTGAGAGCCAGCCTGGATCAGCCTATTGAGGTATGCACCCCTCCCCACAAATCACAATTCAAATTCTATTCTCCTGTACTTTCTGACCCAATATCATACTTCCCCAAGGGGGAGGGGGTTTAAATTATGGAAGGCCTTTCATGAAAGCTCTGGAAAAGTCTAAATTAAAATGTCATGGTGGGAATGGAAATATTTTAATGGATGCCACTGGGGAGACATCCTTACTGTGAGTAACACAGTCTTTCAGAGCTTTCCTGGACAATTACTCAGACCAGAGAAATAAATGGAAGTCCTAGCTGGGGTGTGGTGGCGCACGCCTTTAATCCCAGCACTCAGGAGGCAGAGGCAGGTGGATCTCTGCGTTTGAGGCCAGCCTGGTGTACAGAGTGAGTTCCAGGGCAGCCAGGGCTACAGAGAGAAACCCTGCCTTAGGAAAAAGAAGGAGGAGGAGGAAGAGGAGGAGGAGGAAAAATGGAGATCCTGAAATGTGGCAAGACTTCCCCACACTACACCCACTGCCAGCCAAACTTGGCCTCTAAACCAGTCTTTGCCTCGGATGCCTAGCTCCCTACCCAGCCCAAGCCAGAGCTTAGAGACTAGAAACAAAACACACCTCTCATACACCTGGGCCTTGATCTTAAAGTCCTCTTTTTTGTCTCCCATCTCAGAGATGTGCCTGGGAAGGACGGAGAGATGAAGGGCCCCAATCCAGGCTCCAGAAGACAAGTGTTCCAGTCCTGACTCTCCCTTTTACTGGCTGCATAATGCTGGGCAAGTTACTTAGCCCCTCTCTCCCCAAGTGTTCTCTTCCACGTGGAAATGGCGGTGCGTATTCCTTAGACTCTAGTAAGGATGCGATCAATAGAATACAAAAGCACATAGTCCATATCATTACCCAGGCAATGGCAGCAGCATCCACCCATCCTTCATTCCCTTAATATACATTTCAAGATCCTTCCAGAAAGCTGGAAGTCCTCCCTATCCTTTTAGGGACCCCCTCATCAGTTCTAACTTAAACCTTTGCCTGCCCACTATCACGTCTTACCTGGATCACAACCGCCTCCTAGTCTCTCCACAAATATTCTATTTTAATCTTTCTTCCCCACAGGAACCAGAGTAATCATTCTCATGCAAAAATTCTGATCATATTTCTCATTCAACATCCTTCAGTAGTAGTTTTTAATTGCCTTGGGATAAATTGTAAACTCCGTCACAGCCCACAGGACCCCACAAGCTCAGTCCTTAACACAGGCTGTTCCCTCCAGCTATACAAATCTCTTATCCCCCTCCCCAGTCCCTCTGACAGCCATCCCCTCACCTTGCTGACTCCCTTTGTCAGGGCTTAATTTAAATAACACGTGGATCAGGAAGTGTCCCTTCCTTCCAGCCTCCAGAAGGATCCTGTGTGGATGTCACACGTTCTCACCCATCCAGGCAGCAAGCTTGTCAAGCTTAATAGCCACCGCTTGTTCAATAGTCCAGAGTCCAGTGATACGCTGTAAACTACATGAGGTCGGAAGCCTTTCCTTGCTCATCATTATGTCCCGTGGTAATAAAGTGGACCCCTAGTCAGCTAAAAATGTTTTACAGAATGGATGGAAGAAAGATGAATGAATAGACAGACAGGTACTTTCTCTGTAATGCCTCCCTAGAGCCCCGTGGGCTCACCAGTCTTCATCCATGCGTCTTTTATGCTTCAGAATACCTAGTACAAACCCCTACCCGAATCTGGACTCCTCAGCCATAAAACAGGCCAAATAACAGTATCTTCCCTGAGGTTTGTACTATGGAGACACAGTGCTGGGCATGGTGGCACACGTCCTTAATCCCAGCACTTAGGAGGCAGAGGCTGGTGGATCGCTATGAGTTCAAGGCCAGCCTGGAGCCGGGAGGTGGTAGTGCATGCCTTTAACTCCAGCACTAGGTAGGCAAGCCAGGCAGATCTCTGTGAGTTCGAGGTCAGCCTGATCTACAGAGTGAGTTTCAGGACAGGCTCCAATGCTACAGAGAAACCCTTTCTCGAATCCTTCCCCCCACCCCCCACGCAAAAAGTGGCAAGGCCAGCCTGGTCTACATATCAAATTCTAGGACAGGCACTGCTACATAGAAAGAACTTATCTAAGAATAATAAATAAATAGAGACATATAATAACTTTAGGGCCTAGAGAGATGGTTCGGCATTTAAGAGCACTGGCTGCTCTTCCAGAGGACCTAGGTTCAATTCCCAGCACCTATATGGTGGCTGCTCACAACCATCTATAACTGCAAGGACTCTGATGCCCTCTTCTGGACTCCACAGGCACCAGGTACATACGTGGTACACAGACATACATGTGGGCAAAATACTCAAACACACAACATAATCATTTTTGAAAGACACATAATAACTTTAAGTCCAGGATAATCAGTTATTAACTTTAAAGAAGGGAATATATATAAAGTGCTTAAAATGGGTTCTGGCATTTAGTAAGTGGATAAAAACCCACATTGGCTGCATTAATATTACCTTAGCGTTTATAATTTCTTTCTGGTGGTGTGGCCTGCCAAAGAGTGCTTCCACTAAGCTCTTTTCGTGGGGCAGATCACCACTACCGTCCTGCAGTACCCAGGTGTCTCCAGTCAAGGCAAAAACAGCTGAATGCAGAGCTCCGCGCTGCTGAGTCAGAGCGCAGCTCCGCCTTCATCACTCACATCAGACACCGCTGACAGTCTCTCACACGTTCACACCCACTCACGTTCATTCAGAGCACCTCCCAGCACCAGGGAACAACTACTCACCCCTAAATGCAGCCACACATAAGTTAGAAAACTTTTACTCCTTTTCCTGTGCCCCCCAAGCAATTCACTCCAGCACTGAGGACCTACCCCCCCCCCCACGAAAATGGACAGGCCTGCATTGATGAAGCCTCACTCAAAAGAGGGAAATTGAAGCCAGAATTTTTGTCCTCAACAACTACAGAATTCCAGCCGCAGCAGGGTGCTACCTGCCCTCCTGGCAGAAGCCTCATGGGGGGGGGCCCTCCCGAACCCCTAAGCCCCTAGTATTGGCCCATAGTAAAGAAAGGGTGTGGGGCCTGGCGGTGGTGGTGCACTCATTTAATCCCAGCACTTGGGAGGCAGAGGCAGGTGAATCTCTGAGTTCAAGGCTGGCCTGGTCTTCGGAGTGAGTTCCAGGATGGGCCAGGGCTACGCAGAGAAACCCTGTCCAAAAAAAAAAAAAAAAATCTATGTGCCCCCTCTAAACCTAGAAATATACACACACACACCCTTTGTCCTCTCCTAGCCCAAATACTACAATCTTCAGGAAAGAGAGCGTTACACACAGCCAACTTAGGCCAAGAGTGGGTGGTAAGAGGACTTTCTTAGGCTTGAGGTGACACAATTATATTACATTCTACATACATTATATCTCATTTAATCCCCCACAACCACCCTTTTGCCAGAGGAGGACACAGGAGGTATGGAGGCAAGGCCATTGATCTAAAATCACCAGGTGGAATTGGCACCTAGTTCTTTAGTTCCAGAATCTTGGATCCGGCTTTTGAGAATGAAGAAAGCTTGGACGAGGTTTTTTGTTTTTGTTTTTTTTTTTTTACGAATTAAAATGGGGAGACGCCGTTAATGCAGCATCCTCTCAGTCCGTCCAGTCTTGATCTCTCTGATAAAAGGAGTGCTGAGCTCCGGGAGGTTAAGGACGGTCTCCTGTGGGACCTGGGCCCGGCCGCGAGAGCCCAGGGGAGGAGCCCAGGGGAGGAGGCGGTGGCTCAGGCTCACAGGCCAAGATGGCTGTTAATTAAAGTGCTGGCACCAGCTCCTTTCTGCAAAGTTTGAAGCCGTTATTTTCCACTCCAGCGAAGCGGGGAGAATCCGGCTGGGCTGACAGAGACGCCACACCGCGCCAGGGGAGCGGGCGCGCTTTCGGGGCGGTGGGCGGAGCACGGTTCGGCGGCGAGCGCGCCTCTCGGACGCCCAGGCGAGCGCGGGGGTGGCCGCCTTCGCCCCCTCCTTAGCGGCCACAGGCTGTTGGGTTGGTTCCCCCACCTGCCAAGCTAAGGCTGCGGGCAACTAATGAACGCCGGGAGCCTAAGGGACAAGGGGCTCGGGCGTGTGTCTTGAAAGCTGGGAGTCTGGACGAATCATACTCCCATGGCCACGCACGTGCCACTCAGGTCACCAGACAGGTCGCTCTAAAGGGAATTGCACTTAAGAAACTGTCCCGAGGGCCCAGGAGGCCACCTACAGCTGAGAGCTGAGGGCTACTCGGCCTGCGTCTGCCTGGAGTAGGGTAGGGACACCAAGGCATGCTCGCATCACCTTGCACTTTGGACAATAACCAGTCCCTAGAGACCCTGTCGCGCGTTGAGGTTGGAACAGCTGCGAGCGAGACTACAGGCTTGAATTCTACCTCCGCCATATCTTTCTTTGGTGACTTGGGGCACATCTCTTAACTTCTCAGAGCCTCTGTTCTCCAACTGTAAAATGAGAATAATGGTGGACTTTATATCTAGGCTGATGTGAAGATCAAATGTGTTCATATACACAAAGCATCCAACACAGTGTGTTTGTTTCAGCTCCCTCCTCCTTGGTGATGCATGTCATTCTGACCTGGGTTCCTACTTGGAAGGTCCTCTCTGGCAGCGTCCCGCCCACCCCCCACTCCTTCCATTGGTTATTCCTGTGTTCCTTAGTCTCAGTCTTAGCGAGGAATAGTCAGAATCAAGTGGACGGTGGGAGGCCGGTGGTGGGAGTGTGAGCTGCGAGAAGTCTTGCAGCCAAAGAGAATGAGCTGGAGTGCCATTGTTTATCGTGGCCAGAGGCCTCGGAAAGACACAGTCCTCCTCAGGAAAAGCAGGGTGAAGAAGGACCACTAAGTGAGGCAGCTTGAGCTGGGTTTCAAATAATATGACAAATATTTTGATGGAAGCAGACACATTTCAGTTTATGCAACCCAAACACTTTACTGCACTCAGGAAGAGGAGAGCCTCATACAACCTGATGGGGACAGGAGTTAGGGAGTCCCCGAAGGGGCTAGGGGAGATCAACCCTTCCTCTTTTGGCAGCTGGAAAATAGCACTACCCAGGACTGGTTAGCATTAAGAGATAACATGGGGTGCCCGCACCCTCTCAGGGTCCTTGTTTCTCCCTTGTCTAGCTAGTAGCTGGGATCAGAGGAAGTCTCGAAGAAGAAGCCGCAGGCAGGGGCAGCCTGGCAGATGGCCCCGGGGCAGTAGAAAAGGAGGCATTGAAGACGCTGCCACCCTGGGAGAAGGTGTCCCCCCCCCCAACAGTTATTATTTTTAAAAAAAGGAAAAAAAGAAAAATAAAGACGAGGTGGCTGCTATTAGAATTCAGAGGTCCCTCTGGGCACCCTAAAAAAAGCAAAGGATCCAGATGGGTTATCTGGATGCGAGGCCTGGGTGCCCACAGAATGGCCCCTCCCTAGTCTTCCTTCCTGGCTTTGGCCTTCACTCTGTCCTTCTTTCTTGGTCTGTCCTCCTGCTCCTCACTTGGCACACACACACCCTTCAACATCTCTCTTCCCCTGCAGATAGGGGCCGTGTTTCATCCTTCAACCTCCTGCAGGTGGTGGTCCTTTGCCCCTCAGTTAACGGTTTTCCTCGGGACTGACCCCTGGGACATCTATCTCAGTGCCACTCTGAGCTCTCTGCCTCTCCCTTCCGTTGGCTCTTTGGTCTTACTCATCCCTTCCCTCTGGGATCCTCACTGTTTACCTGACTCTAGCCCCCTTCCCATTTCCCAGCCTCAGTCTCCCGCTACCTCTGTGGCGCCCACCGGAGTCCCATAAACCCCGCCCCCCTCTGCCCCTCCCGCCTCACGGCTGCCGCGGCCCAATTAGGTGCCTGTCCCGCCCGCAGCCCCACCCCTCGCCCTCTCCGAGACCGGCGGAGCGGGTGGGCGGGGCCCAACGGAGGGGGCGGTGGCCCCAGCCGGAGAAGGCGGGAGGAGCTAGGCGCAAGGCGGGAGGCGGCGGCCGCCGCGTTCAGTTGGGCAGCGCAGCGGGAGGGAAGCACGAGGCCGAAGCCGGTTGCTGGGCTCCGCAGCGCAAGCAGCGCAGCGCGGCGCCCGGGCCCCGGCCCCATGCCCGCAGCCCCGCCGGACCGCCCTTGAGCGCGGGCATCGCGCCCGCGCCCCCTACCCGCCGGCACCATTGCCCCGACGGCGCGGCCGGGTGGCCCGGCTCTCCCCAGGCTCCGCGCCGGCCGGAAAACGCTGCTGGCAGCCGCCGCGGGCGTGGTGATGCTGCTCGTGCTGGTGGTGCTCATCCCGGTGCTGGTGAGCTCGGGCGGCCCGGACGGCCACTATGAGATGCTGGGCACCTGCCGCATGGTGTGCGACCCCTACCCCGCGCGGGGCCCCGGCGCCGGCGCGCGGTCCGACGGCGGCGGCGACGCTCTGAGCGAGCAGAGCGGTGCGCCCCCGCCCTCCACGCTGGTGCAGGGCCCCCAGGGGAAGCCGGGCCGCACCGGCAAGCCGGGCCCCCCCGGGCCTCCAGGGGACCGGGGTCCTCCGGGTCCTGTGGGACCGCCCGGAGAGAAGGGTGAGCCAGGCAAGCCTGGCCCTCCTGGCCTGCCGGGTTCAGGAGGCAGCGGCGCCATCAGCACGGCCACCTATACCACGGTGCCACGCGTGGCCTTCTACGCCGGCCTCAAGAACCCTCATGAGGGTTACGAGGTGCTCAAGTTTGACGACGTGGTCACCAACCTAGGCAACAACTACGATGCGGCCAGCGGCAAGTTTACATGCAACATTCCTGGCACCTACTTTTTCACCTACCACGTCCTCATGCGCGGCGGCGACGGCACCAGTATGTGGGCGGACCTCTGCAAGAACGGCCAGGTGGGCCATGAGGGGGCATGGGGCTGACCTGGGGGCAGGGCACCCAGGGAACCCCAAGGAGAATGCGTATTGGATCAGAGTCGGCAGGGACACCAGGCAGGCGTAGGTGGAGACCCTAAAGCGGCCCCCTTAACTATCACATGATGAATGGTTGCAATTAACGGGCACCCCTGACTCTTCAGCCCTTGGGCTTGAGCTCTAAGGCAAATGCTACAGGGCGCCCGCGGAGTGGAAATGCGTAAAGATAAATCCAACTAGTCAGATCATAAGGCTCTAGGGCGCACGGACTGATCCTTGGGGGTTTGGCCCTTGGGAGGCTGATTCAGGCTGATTTCACTTGAGAGCTAAAATTCAAGCCGACGCCGACTGGCTTTAAGGGAACAGCAAGGATATGCTCTAGGGCACCGATAAGGAGAAGCAGTCTCCGCGCCGGAGGGCGCTAAGCCGAGTGGCTGTGCGCACAGGAGGAGAAGGGCTGCAGGAAATGTTTTGGGCACAAAGGCAGAGGGAGTCCGGCGCCCAATAGCCTTAGCTGCAGTACATCTCTGCCTCTAGAGAAGGAACCATCGAGCTGGTCTGATACCCTTTGCAAACCCCCTGGAATGCGCAACCTTTTCCCAGAGTATCAGAGCTGTCCAGCGCCTCCGGGGGAAAAAGTTTCCTCCAGGGGCGGGGCGGAGTGATAGAAACTCCCCTCCTTAAGGTCTCCAGGTCCAACTCCTCCACTATCCTACAAGATAGGGAGCTGGAAGGGTCCTCTCTGTTCCCCCGAGTGCGTGTGTCAGAGACAGGGACCGCGGGCGCACGTTTTCCTTGGAACCACCCACCCTGGGTTCCCAGTTCCCAGCGTTCTCACCTCGGGGTTACATGAGCCCCACCCCGGGGGCGTGGTCAGGCTGAACCTTCTCTTCTCAGAGGCCAGGGTCAGAACTGAGGTAGGCAAGTGAAAGTTAGAAGGAATCCCCTGTGGTTGAGACTCTAGATCTTCTCGGGACCCTCCCACTGCAGCACTACCCTGCTTTGGGATCTGCAAAGTTTGGGGACAGGAGAGTGGGCAGAAAGCGTATCTGCGTGGAAGTCTGTCCTCTTTTCTTTCGTCTGCCTGCTCCCCCCAACTCCGTTCTATGGTTTCTGCCTCTTTCTCTGCCTCTTGACCATTTCTTTCCCGGAACCTGCCATTCATCTCTGTCTCTCTTCTCTGGGTCCAAACCTCCCCCACCCCCCATCCCACCTTCTCTACTGCTGCGTCTCTCTCCCCATATGTGTCTGTCGGGCTTCTGGTGTCTCTCCTCTTTGTCCTTGGTTCCTGACCAAATGGGAAGGCCCCGGAATCCAGCAAAAGCACATTCTGCAGACAGCCCCACAAGTCCCCTTATTAATCACCAATAAGGCATGCAGCAATGTCACCTTCATTGATGGCATTCCTTCCTTCCTCAAGGAAAGTTTGAGCTGGCCCAAAGACGAGGTTTAGGGGACTGGGGGCTTGCTGGGATTGAAGAGTGGTTGCTAGGCCCTTGGACTCTGCCCCACCACAGGGGTCCCAGCAGGGTCCCAGCAACTGGGCCTGAGGAGGCTCCTAAGATGGCCGGTACTTGTAGTGCAGTCACTTGCTTTAGTCTCTGGGAACTGAAACCATTCCCCAAACCTCTTCCCCTCCCTCAGAGCCTGGGTGTTAGCACAGCCTGATGAAGAAGAGTTCACAAGGTGAGGGGACCCCAGGCTGCCAGAGGCTCACTGAGGGCCATTCTAGGGTTTCAAAGACTCCACACATTGACAGTTACTCAAGACATCCCCCCAAACAACAACAACAAAAAATGACTAAGAGCAACAATGGACGCTGCGGCCTCCTCCCCCACATCCTCTTGTGACTTCTTCCAGATTGTCCAAGAGGCTCGCTGAATCTCGTTAATCATTCCACATATTTGTCGTGACCCCCGCCCCCCCAGACAACAAGGAGTGAGGCTTGTTTGGCACCAAGGGTTTATGTAGTAGGGACAGTAGATGTGGTCATACAGTCACACTCAATAGGTACTACATTAAAGATGCGCTGGCTGAGAGAGTGGTTCAGTGGGTCGGCCCTACCCTGGCTCAGAACCACTTGGCCGGAAGAAAAGCATGTTGAACCCGGGTTCACCAGGTTAGGAGATACCACTAAAGAGGAAGGAAAGGGTCAAATGTAGAGGAAGGCTGGCTCAGAGGTAGGTGAGAACATTGAACTAAGCAGAGGAAACTATGACCGGGCTGTGCAATGGGTGGAAACAGAGGAGAGGAGCTTCTGCCTTCCATACCTTCAGGATCAGAGGCCACCATGGGCGTTGAGTGCCTAATTTCCCGCTTACAAAGAGGTTTCCAGTCCTTTGGGAAGGCAGACCAATTCTGGCCTTTGGTCCTTCCCTGGGCAGGATGAGTAGAGAAAGGGGTTTGCCATCTGCATGCCTGGTGCCTAAGGACCCTTGTCTAAGGTCCACTGCCCTCCCTCCACAGGGATAGCCTTGCGTCAATACCCCCAATCTGATGGCGCCTGGCACTAGTGATTAGGCTGAGGAGCCTGAGGGAAGGGTTCTAGGTTAGCGGCTGAGCTGTTCAGACAGGTCAGGGTGGACACAAAATTGATAAACATGGCTACAGGCAGAGGCTGTGTGAGGACATGCCAGTGGTCAGTGTGCTGTTTGTCCAGGGGAGGGGATGTGGGAAGGTGAGTACTATATGTGGGTGAAAGCTGGGAGGACAAAGCTGACAGAGATATAAATTGAGGACTGTGCCATAAGGAAACTCCTGAGGATCAGCCTCTCACCTGGAGTGAGAAAGAGACCCAACTGTCCTCTCTTGTCCTATTCACAGCACAGAGCCTAGTATAGAAGAGACCCAGCAAATCGGTGAGCCAACAGTCCTCTATGAACCAGGCTGGCAACTTCGGGGAGCCACACCTACATTCCCAAGACCCCAGCGTGGACTGGGGACGGGAGTGCTTTCCTTGACTATTTCGGTTCCCCTGGTCCAACTGCTGCCTCAGTTTCTTTTCTTGGCACTCTCTCCTGACAAGGAACAGGCTGCCTTCTGGCTTCCATGGCAACCTCAATTCCCCCATCTTTCCTAGGGCCTCTAAGAGGAGCTGGATGCCTCAATGGCTTTCCGTCTTGAGTAGAGAATTGGGACCCCTGGGTTCCATTTCAGGATCCCCCACTGGCTAAGGATGGAAGGGCATAAATTCTTGCTGCTTCCATGGATAATTAGGATAATTACAGCAACAATCATGGTGATGAATAAATAATAAACATAACAGTTCTGATGCCTGTCACATCACCAGGAGATTCCTGTTGACGGATGACTGTGTTCTAATGGATTTGGCGATTAAAGAGCACACTGTTTTAATGAGTTAAGGCTAAATTAATCTGGGTAATAAAAATAATTGTTATTAGTAGTAATTTATTAGCAGAGATAATGAAGTGCACGTGTAATAATAAATACTGCCAGGATTAGGGCCCAGGGAACAATACAGAGGTTGGCTGCTTGCTCCCAGCTCTTCTCTGCTAGTTTAAAGGCCCATCTAGACTTAATTTTTTTTTCTTTACCATCTACAGGCTTTTGTAAAGGTGGCAGCAGTGAGCTAGGGACTTCTCACCCAGTTTTCTAGACAGAGAAACCCAGGCCTTGAATAAACAGTCTCTCCCTTATTTCCTCCCATCTTCTTCTTTTTTTTTTCTTTTCAGACAGGGTTTCTCTGTGTAGCCCTGGCTGGCCTGGACTTGAACTCACAGAAATCCACCTGCCTCTGCCTCCTGAGTGCTGGACTGATTGGCATGGGCCACTACTTCCAGGCCCACCTTTAAAATTTCATTACATATATTTTTTTGAGGTGAGGACACAACACTTCTTGGCGTGGAGATCAGAGGACAGTTTGCAGGAGTCAGTTCTGTCCTACCATGTGGGTTCCTGGGGACTGAACTCGGGTCATCAGGCTTGGCAGTAAGCACCTTCACCTGCTGAGGTAGCTCACCAGCCCTTTCTCCTACTTTTTTTTAGATGTTTCCCCGGTTATAATTCACATAGTTCCAGCCCAGGCTGGGGAAGAGGTTAAGGAGAGGTAAGGGGCTGGAAGGACGTTGACTTTTGGGAGAGCTGCATTCAAGTGTGTTGGGTCCTCTTGGTTATGGCATTGCCGCTGAGTCAGTTGTTTAACAAGGATGGCCCGAAGTTACGCTTCCCTCAGCTCTCCCATTGCCCCCTCTCCCCCCACTGCCAACTATGATGTGGCTTCAGCCTAGACATTAGTCTTGGGTTAGGAGGCTGCAGGAGCTGCCTGCAGAGGAGAGAGAACTGTGGAAAGCCTGCCTGAGGACCCTGTTCAACGTAGCCTTCCCCACCGCAAGCCACAATCCAGGGGACGGCTTTTCTACTCTCTTTTTAATTTTTAAAATTTACTTTATGTGTCTGGGTGTTTTGCCTGCATGTATGTCTGTACATCACATGTGCCCTGATGACTTTAGAGGCCAGAAGAGGGCATAGGATCCCCTAGAGCTGGTGTTACGGGCAGTTGTGATGTAGGTGCTGGGAATCGAACCTGGGTCCTCTGGAAGAAGAGCCAGTGGTCTTAATCCACTGAGCTAAGTCTCCATCCCCTCTTCTTCTGTTCCTTACCCTTTATTTTAGGGAGACCCTAGGTCCTAAAGCTTAGTTCTCTTGTTGCCTCAGAAATGTCCACAGATAATTCAATCACCAACACCCTCCACCAATGTCTTAAAACTAGTCAGAGCCTCCAGAAGTCACAGCAGCCTTCAAACTCAAATGCTAGTGCTTCCCTTGAGCTGTCTCTTCCTGTCCTCATCTCCCTTCAAGACAAGGACCACAGAGAATGTAAGGCCCCAATTCCTTTCCTCCCATCCCGTTCCTCTCCGCTACCCTAGGATGAAACACCAAGAGTTAGAAGTCCTCTGGCCAGGGCAATAGTCACAGGGATAGAGCTCCAACTCCTGGAGGCCTTGGGCAGTGAAGTCAATTAAAGGCCAGAAGGGAAAGGAATTACCAGGTCTTGAGTCTCAGTGCCAAGGTGAGAGAGACTCTGGAGTAAGCTTTGGATAGGACCAAAGGCCCAGCCTTGCTTCTGGGAAAGCTCCTTCCTAGCTGTCTGGTATTACCCAAGCTGCATCCTTTGTCCATCCATTGACATGAGAGCAGGTGGGTGGGAGAGAAATGAAAACAGCGTCGATATTGAAGCAGAGAGGCAGGAATGCTGAGGACAGAGGGAGGGGAGATCTTTCATCTCAGGAAGTACAAGGCAGCCCTCTGTACAAGGAAGGACTTCCCAGCTGGGCCACCCTGGAGGCACCTAGGTAGGCAGTAGGCAGATGGTAAGACCTGCAGGAGTTACAGGGGACGACTCCATCTGGACTTCAAATTCGGGCCCAGATGTGCCCTGCCCTAGAATCCAGGGCTCCTCTATGTCTGCTCCCAAAATTGTTATGTATGATTAAAAGGGGGTAGGGTGGGATGATGGAAAGCAGGCCAAGGTCCTGAATGGCTGGAAAGCTGGGCTTTAGAGCCTCCAGATCCTCACCATGTGGCTGCCTCACCTCCTTCCCCTCTCACACTGCCCCATTCCCCATCCCGAACCCCACCTCCGCCCCGCCCCGCCCCGCCCCGCCCCGCCCCCTCCCGTAGGTGCGGGCCAGCGCCATTGCCCAGGATGCAGACCAGAACTACGACTACGCCAGCAACAGCGTGATCCTGCACCTGGACGCAGGCGATGAGGTCTTCATCAAGCTGGATGGAGGCAAAGCGCACGGGGGCAACAGCAACAAATACAGCACTTTCTCTGGCTTCATCATCTATTCAGACTGAGCCCCCGCACCCCTTTCCATCCGTGGCTCTTCATCCCTGGGGCTCCCCTCTAGGGAGAGGCAAACAAGAACCCATTCCCTACTCATTTTCAAATTGCCTGGCCCAGGCTGCCGACTCTCCCAGGCTGAATCGCCCCTAGCCCGCCTCCACCACCTAGTCCAGGCCTTTACTTCTTGGAGCGCAAAGGTCCTCATCCCCCACCCCCCACCCCTCCCAAACCCGCACGCAGTTCCGGCCCGGGTGGCAGGTTGCCTTCTTGGTCCCAGCCTGCACTGTATATGTGTACAATAGGACTGTTTACTGCCCACCCCCTCCTGCCAGCCAGCCCCAGTCTGGGGGGGGGGGAGTTGGCGCGGTTGCTTCCTGAGGGGTGACCCCCCCCCCCCGCCTGGGGGAGGAGCGGGTTAGGGGCTGGATAACATCCCAGCACCCACAAAACCCTGGAACAGCTGCAACTGGTCTGACCAAAGCTATAATAAAAACATTTCCACCCCGTGGGGCTTTCAGTCTGTGCCCTGGGGAAGTCTGTAGAAGGTGCCCCGACCCTGCCCTCTAGACTGGGAAGGAGTAGGGTAAAAATTTCTGGGGACAACCAGATGCTGGAGTCATAGCTGCTCTAGGAAAGGGCCAAAAGGCCTGATGTTCACCACAGCCCGAGTAGGCAACTGGAGTGGGAAGCAATTCAGTTACATCTTACGTGGTGGTAAAGTGCCATTTTTGCATTGGGAACAAGGTACAGACAACTTTGTAAGTGGAGAGCCTAGGTTCCTGTGACGTCACATGTGATGCAAGTCACTCTCCGGCTGGTGAACGCCACAGAAAGGACCAAGCTTTGCACTAAAAGCTGGTTGACCTTCCAATCACTACATCGGGGCCTCTTGTTTTTCATCAGTAAAATGTGGGAAAGAAGACCCACTTCCCTCGATTGAACACGCTCAAAGTACATAGCTCTTCCTGTTTCTACATCATTTTAAAGTTTGCAAAATGCTTTCAGATACTCTCTCACCCGAGCTGGAGTTAGGTGAATGGGTAGGTTTTCTTCCACGGAGATTAAAGTGACAGAGTTGTTAAGTTCTGTGGATGTACGTGGGTTACACTGAGTCTTTTTGGCCTGCCAATGCCTCTTTCTTTTTTTTGGGGGGGGGGAGGTTTGGTTTGGTTTGGTTTGGTTTTTCGAGACAGGGTTTCTCTGTGTAGTTTTGGTGTCTGTCCTGAACTCGCTCTGTAGACCAGACTGGCCTTGAACTCACAGAGATCCGCCTGGCTCTGCCTCCCTCGTGCTGGGATTAAAGGTGGCATGCACCACCACCACCTGGCGTCAGTGCCTCTTTTAAGTTCTTGTAATTGGCAAGCTGTAGCACACAAATAGGGCATTTCCAAATAATTATAGCTAATATTTAAGAAAAATACCCAGTGTATGTCGGACACTGTAGGCATTTCATAAATATTTCCTCACAGATATGTGTGAGGTGCAAAATGGGTTCCTGGAAAGCTCCCATGTCCATAGATGCTTTTGTCTATTTTTTGTTTGTTTTTCAAGACAGGGTTTCACTGTGTAATGACCCTGGCTGTCTTGGAACTCACACTGTAGACCAGGCTGGCTTTGAACTAACAGAGATCTGCCTGCCTCTGCCTCCGGAGTGCTGGGATTAGAGGTGTGTGCTGCCACTGCCTGGCCTGTTTTGTTCATTTTAATGATACATTTACTTTGAGATGGAGTCTCGCTCACCATCGTACCCAGGATTGCCATCGCTCTTGAGCTCAAGCGATCCTCCTGTTTCAGCTTCTCAGTGGGACTACAGAGGCACCGTCTTACCCTGGCTATTTTGTCTGCCTTTAGATAAAGACACTGAAGCTCAGAGAGGTTATGTAACTTGCCAAACCACAGGGCTTATGAACAGGCAAATGCCAATATTCGAGCCGAGGACAGTGCTCTTACCCAGTGCTCCATATTCATAAGGAACTGGCATACTCAAAGCAGAGCTGAGGCTGGAGTTGGGGTAGCCCCGCCCCATCCTTCTTCCATCCCAGCCCTACAGAGGCCTGCCTGATGCATTCATAAGCATCTGCCATGGGCTGCAACCGTGGGCTGGGGCTTTTGGAGAATGCCAGTGCTCTACATTGAGGAAAGGTCCCATCTGGCTGGCCGGTCTGGCTCAGCTGGAGAGACAGGAAGGAGGGGTAGGCACCCTCCTGGCCAGGCCCCGTGTATGGACCCTTGTCAGGGCTGGCAGATTTGAATGGCTTTCTTTATCTTCCCTTCTCGCCCCTATTTCCCCCCGCTGCCAGCTGTGGCCATTTAATAAAATTAGTTTAATGCTTGTTCCTTCCCTGTGGGATCTGGAGATTGAAATCTGCAGGTCCCCACAAACCCAATAAAACCCCTGGCAGCTCTGGATGGAACTAGAGTCTCCGTGGGAAGTGTGATTAGATTAGAAGACACCCCTCCTGTCCCCCAGTGATGCCCACAGCTGCCTCTGACTCTTTAATAGCCACACTGACTCAGAATTGCCTGGTGACCATACTTGCCACGGGGGGGGGGGGGGGGGGGGGATGCGGGTGAGGTAGAGGGGCCGTCCCGTCCTAACCGGGAGGCCGTAAGGACTATCCCAGGACTTCTGTTACAACCAAAAGCATGCTGATTGTGTCTACAGTCAGTGCTTGGCTAGCTGGCTGCTTTGCATTTCTTTCTGGTGACTTGATAATCCTCATGTCATTTTGAGAGATGGGACTGAAATCCCCCTTCTTGCAGATGAGGGCTCACAGACTCATGACTTGCCTATGGCCAGGCAGGATGTTTGCGGCACACCTAGGACTGGATTGAAGCCAAAGAGTTTTTCTACCTTTGCAAAGCTCCAGGAATGTCCTATGATGCCAGCTGCTTGCATTTAGGCAACATCCCAGCTACAAGAGAATCTACTAGAAGGTGTCTTCTCCATCGGACAGTGGCTCCCTAAGGACAAAAATCTGTTTTCTCCTTCAGATGGGCGACAGCTGATGAGAGCAAGAGCTATGTCTCCACTATTCAGACTGGGAAGTTTTCTGAAGGCAAGGCTTGTGTCTCCTGCATCAGACTAATGGGACCTCAAAGTCTGTATTTTCCTTTCATACTGCACCTAGCTCCTTGACAGAGAGCGGTGTATCTGCTTTGAACAGTAATTTGATCCCTCGATGTAGTGGTGGTGCTCCCACTAGTTCTGTGGGGAGGCACAAGTTTACTTTCCTGTTTGTCTAGGCCTTTCTGAGATGAGGGGCCAGTTTCGACCTGTGAGCTGGGGTATCCTTGAAGACAAGACTGCCTCCTTTGAAGTTCGGAGTTCTCTGAGAGCAGATGGTGCGTCTCCCCCTCAGCCCTCAGTCAGGGGTTTTTAGGTACAGGGATATTCCAGGGGTAGAGCTGGGTGGGAGGTGGAAGAAGTCTGGACAGGCAGGATGTGAGTCCACTCTGGAGAATGGAAGCAAGAACTCTCCCCAGGTTACCCCTCCCCTTTAGAAAGGTGCGTGATTAATTAAGGAAGAATGTCCCAGTCAGGAGGAGAGTGAGGATGGAGGTATCCCCGGAGTTCACTCATCCAGGAATGGCAGGCCATTCTATAACCAGGCAGCTGCCAGCTGTAGGTGCTGGTGTCACCCTGGTTTCTGGGGTTATTGGGTCCAGAGGGGGCAGTGGGGCCCACTGCCGGGGGCTGCCCTAATTGGATGACTTTGCAGGAAGGCCAGGCAGGTGCACTCGGCTCTCCACTTCAGCTTCCTACAAACACATCTGCCATGTCGAGGTCTAGGGGTTAATTGGCTCCTGCCTCACTCCTGGTAACCAATATTTCATTTACTGCTCAGAGGGGGAGCTGCCCAGACAATCAATCCCGGACAAGTGTCCAGGAGGTTGGGGAGCTGGGCAGGCACAGGAACTGTTCGGGGAGGAGTTTGGGGGTGCAAGGGAAGAGGCAGGAACTATAGACCCAGAGAGGGTGGCCCACTACTCAGAGCAGCTCTAACCCTGGTTGGAGTTCTGCTGACCATGACAGGCCCGGGACCCTCAAAGGCCAAGAGCAAATTTCAGGAGTCCAGAGGCTCCCCGACTGTGGCCAGCCATGCTGTTTCCCCTGCCCTGGTGCTCTCTGCATTTCTTGATCTAGATGCCCCCCAGACGAAGCTGTGACAGGTTAGATGCTGTTAATAAGGCTTTTTTTCACACGTGATGAAGGTATATATGAAAAACAGAATTGGAGGTGTGAGTTCCTAGCTCCCAGGTAACGAACCTTAAAATTCTACAAATGAGGTGATAATAAAGTGGAAGTGAAAAGTCTGCACGTGTTTGGAACAGGAAGGGACTGGAAGGGTTACTGAGAAATAGCAGCTAGTGGCTGAAAGAGAAAAGGGACCAGAGGACTCTCCCACCCCAGGCATCCTCCACATGCCACCCAATTGTCTCATGTGCTGAAACTGAGAATCAAAGTCACAGAATGGGGGGGCTTCCATTCCACAACTGGAGAAACAGAGGCCCAGAAAAGGCTGCCCAGGGCAGCGCGAGAACCAGAGATCACAGGACCTAGAGGATAAACAGGAGTGGAGGGAGACAAAAGACTCGGTTCAAGTCCCGACCACGTTAGATGGTCTAGGAGAAGACATTTCATTTCTCTGAGCCTGTGTTTCCTCACCGACAAAATGGGGCTGGATAACAAAATCTACTTGAAAGGCTGTCGTGAGGAAGTGAATGAGACCCTATTTTGTAAGTTATAAAGAAAAATGTATATGTGTTGTTATTGCTGTAATCCAAGTTCCCTGAGCCCCGAGATTTACTGTTCTTTGTACGTCAGTGCCTGGGATTAATATGATGCTTCCTAAAAGGTGATGATACCTGGGTCGTTTTCTAGCCTGGTAACAACCAAGTGAGTGTGGGACTCTAAGGGGAGGATCTGGTATAGGGGATGCAGGAGGTAGAGCTAAGTATTCAGAATGTATTCTTCAGTCTCCATTCTGGACTCTCCCACCCTTCTGCTCTGTGGCTTCCAAATTGGGGTGAGTACAAGGATACCCCGAGGCCTCCATATGTTCCTGTCTGGATTTCCTCTGTTCACTTCAGCAAATAGTGCTGAACACCTACCTATAGACAAGCTCTTTGCTCACTGCCAAGGAGCTGGACAAGAGCTACTAGAGCAGTGGTTCCCAACCTGTGGGTCACAGCCCCTTTGAGGGGGTCAACGATCTTTACACAGGGGTCGCCCAAGACCGTTGGAAAACAGATATTTACATTATGATTCATAACAGTAGCAAAACTACAGTTATGAAGTAGCAACGAAAATAATTTTATGACTGGGGCTCACCACAACACAAGGAACTGTATTAAAGGGTCCCAGCATCAGAAGGTTGAGAACAGAGCACTAGAGATTGAAAATACCTGTGGGGACAGTACACAGACACCCACAGCATGGTGGCCTGTGAGGGCAAGGGATGCTCCTCCAGCTGTGAGCAGGAGTTGCTCTGAGGCAGCTACACTGTGTGGGGCTTGCTTTGTTCTTATTCTTTTATTATTTTTCCGACAGGGTTTCTCCATGTAGTTTTGGTGCCTGTCCTGGATCTTGCTCTGTAGACCAGGCTGGCCTTGAACTCACAGAGATGGCTCTGCCTCCCGAGTGCTGGGGTTAAAGGCGTGTGCCACCACCACCCTGCTGCTTTGCTCTTATTCTTGTTTTACAAGGATGCTGGTCTCTGAAATCTGAGCCCCTGGGCCCGAAATTGTTGCTGTAGCTGTACTTTTGGGGTGACAGTGTTTCTTCTTCCATTCCAGGCTGAGCAGCTCTCCCTCCCCTTAGTCACCCAGCATGCCTTCTGTGATGCCTCCTTCCAGCTGGGGAAGGGTAAATCTGAAGGCTTCTTCCCGGGTCCCCAAGGTAGAAGTCCCTTAGGTCCCTAAGCAAGAAGCTCCAGCCTGGACAGGAACACTACCAAGGGCATGAGAGCTGTAAAGAGGGATCTGTGAGGACCCTTGGCTACTGCAGCTGCCTGCAGAATACCTGTTCGCTATTCAAAGCCCAGGTCCATTGCCTGCTCCTCCATGAAGCCTTCCAGTAGTCACCTGTCTCCAGAGCCAGACTCGGGCTTTTCCATAGGGGACAATATTTCCTTTAGTACATGACACTGTGCCAGCCACATAAGAACCATTCTGCCATAACGTTAGCTATCTCAAACATCTCTTGCCCTCCTTAAACTCCCCCCTTTTCCTCCGTGATGGTTGGATGGGCACTGTGAGGCACCATCCAGGTGTCCTTCAGGGTGGAAGGATCTATTCCCCCGATTGCTGGAAGTGCTGCCAGCAGATCATGTTCAGCTGCCTGAAAAATCCCTCTCCCGGGGGATTTACCTCTGCCAATGTGAGTGCCTTGCTCGCTTGTCTTACCCTCGTCTCTTCATAACTCACTCCCACATCTGATTTTGCCAAGGGCATTGAGGCCTCGGCTCCCTGCTCAGTCCTCCTGCCCCTACAAAGGACCACTCTGAAGTATCTTCCTATCCTCATCTTCAGAGAGCTCAGCACAATTTCTCTCTTTGCTCCATCCTGCACCATTCTCTTCCACAGGCACTAACTACCAAAGCAATATCTCTGAAATAAATAGATAGACAGACAGATAGACAGACAGACAGATAGATAGATAGATAGATAGCCAGCCTGACTGGCTCTGAACTCTCTAGACCAAGCTGGCAGAGAACAGAGATCCATCTCTGCCTCTGCTGGGATTAAAGGTGTGCACTACTACACCTGGCCCCTACTTTGTTTTGTTTTTGTTTGTTTGTTTGTTTTTTTGTTTTTTGTTTTTTGTTTTTTAGACCTGGTTGCTCACCAGGGGCTGGGAATTTCTCATTAGGCTAGGATAACTGACCAGTGAGCTTCCGGGGTCCACCTGTCCCCACTTCCCCAGCACCGGGATTACAAGTGCATGCCCCATGCTCAGCTTTTTACACGGGTGCTGGGAATGAAACTCAGGGACCCACGCTTGCATGGCAAATACTTTACTGGCCGAGTCATCTCCCCAGCCCTGATAATCTCATTTCTGTATTAATCTTCAAGGGCTCATACTTCATTAGCGCCTTTCCATCATATTTTAAGCCTTTCCTTCGACCCCATCCCTCTCCTCTCACTACTTCATATATCTCTGTTCCCTTGAGAATTAAATGTCCTCAGAGCGGTTGCTACTTTCTTTTGTCCCATCCTGATCTAGAAGCTGCCGTTCCTCTGAAGCTGTCCAAGTCAAGGCCACTTAAGGACTCTTCCATGATACAGCAAATAGACTCTTTAGCCCTCACGATGCTTGGCCTCTGAACTAGGTTAGACTGGGTTTAAGATGGTAAGAATGATGTCTTAAAGCTGGGCCTGATGGTACAGGCCTGTAAGCCCAGCCACTTGTCAGGCTGAGGCAGGAGATTTTGAGTTCAAGGTCAACCAGGAGGATAGTGAGTTCAAGGGCAGCTTAAGCAACTCAGTGAGACCCTGTCTCAAAATAAAAATTAAAACGGAGGCCTAGGGCTATAGCTCAATGGGAGACCACTTGCCCTAGTATGCATGAGACTCTGGGCTTCATTCCCAGTATTACTAATAAATAGATGAATGAATACAGAATGATTCAAGACCTTTTCAAATTAGTCTATTTCTTTTTTTAAAAAAATACACACACACACACACACACACATACATAGTGTATGGGTGTTTTGTCTGCATGGATGTCTGTGTACCATGTGCATGGCTGGTGTCCGTGGAGGCCAGAAGAGGGTGTCAGAGTCCTTGGGATTGGAGTTACAGACCATGGTGAGTGGCCATATGGGTGCTGGGAATTGGATTTGGGTCTTCTGGAAGATCACCCAGTATCTCTCCAGCCCCCCAAATTAGTCTATTTCTGAAGCATCTAATGGCAGACCTTGGTGCGAAGGATGTATAAACTAAACAGACAAGGAATGTGTCTTGGTTGTACAGTGTCTGCTTGGCATGGCCAGGTCCCGGTTTTGAACCTGGAATTAAAAAAAAAAAAAAAAAAAAAAAAAGAGTGTCCAGATGCGTTTCTCATCTGCATTCCCTAACCACCTAGGGCTGGCTGTTTCAGCAGTCACAGGGAGTAAGATGTATGTACACCCCACAAGATGTAGACCAGAAGACAGAGGCTAAAACTGCACACAGTCTTCGGGTTTAAGGTCTATTTATTTATTCATTCATTGTCCCCACATTAATTTATGCACACCACAACAGGCATTTGGAAGGCATTGACAACATGAGGAATTATAGGGATTAAACTCCAATCATCAACTTAGCAGCTTTTACCACTGAACCACCATGCCAGCCCTGCCTTGAGTTTGTGGGTACCCACATATATAGTTTACAGTGTTGGGGATCAGACACATGGCCTCCTGATTGCTAAGCAAGCACTCTACCATTCAGCTATATGTTCAACCCTAAGCCTTAAAATCCTTGTGTTGTGTTTTGTTTCTTGAGACAGGGTATATGTTATCCTGGCTATCTTGAAACTCAATATGGAGACCAGGCTGGCCTCAAACTCATAGTGATCCTCCTGCCTCCTGAGTGCTGGGATTAAAATCATGTACCACCATGCCCAGTTAAAATTCTTTTTTTGGATGGGGTGTGGTTTGAGAGAGGGTTTCTCTGTGTAGTCCTGACTGTCCTGGAACTAGCTCTGTAGACTAGGCTGCCCTCAAACTCACAGAGAGAGATCCTCCTGCCTCTCTGCCTTCCTGAGTGCTGGGATTAAAGGTATGCCCCACCATGCCCAACTGAAATTCTTTTTATAAGGATTTTTTAAAATTATGTGTACATGTATTTGTCTGTGAGTGGGTATGTGCATGCATATGTAGATGATGCTTGCAGAGCCCAGAAGAGGGTGTCAGAGCCCCTGGAGCTGGAGTTAGAGGCAGTGGTGAGCCCTGCAAAATGAGTGCTCGGAACCCAACTCAGGTCCTCTAGAGGAGCAGTAAGTGCTCTTAACCACTGAACCATCTCTTCAGCCCCTAGGCCTTGAAATTCTTACTGGGCTAATTGTAGGTCAATTGACCTTCTTACCAAAAAAATTCTCTTATCTTGGCTTCTGAGATCCAAGAAACAGACACTTTGCCGGACTATCCCCTCACCTCTCTTTGTACCTCAGCTAACATAGCCACCATTGCCCAGTATGTTTTTTTTTTGTTTTTGTTTTTGTTTTTTGAGACAGGGTTTCTCTGTGTAGCCTTGGCTGTCCTCCTGTAGATCTCGCTCTGTAGACGAGGCTGGCCTCAAACTCACAGAGATCCACCTGGCTCTGCCTCCCGAGTGCTGGGATTAAAGGCGTGCGCCACCACTGTCTGGCTGCCCAGTATGTTCTTGCTATAGCCTAAATCATACTACATTATTGTTAGTGCTTAATTCTCCTCTTCCCCACCTCTTACTTCTTCTTCCCCACCCCTTTCCAGGGGCTCACTCTATAGTTCAGGCTGGCCTAGCACTATGTATATGAAGCTGGCTTTGAACTTGTAACATTCCGCCTCTTCTGCCTTAGCATGGACCACAATCCCCACCCCTGATAAATATCTAATTTCCGCCTACAGATTGTGAGCTCCATGTATCACTTATCTCTGTATTCTCTGAGCCTGGCTGTCATAACAAATCGTTGAACGAATATGAGAACACCTAGCACCATTTCACTGAACGTCTACAAGGTGTGTTGCTCACATTATGTCTTTTTAAATTTTTTACTTATGGGGTTGGGGATTTAGTTCAGTGGTAGACCAAAGGCCCTGAATTTGGTCCTCAGCTCCGGGGGTGGGGGGAATGAGGGGGGGTAAAAAAAAATGCCAGACTTGGTGCTTGTTCTCTTAATGGCCTTGAAGGTCCTAAACCCTCTATGATACCCTCACACCTCTGTACAGACAAATCTGGTTAAGGGAAGGCAATCCTTAACCAGAAAACTATCCTTAAACAAACCGCTCTTTTTTTTTTTTTTTTTTTTTTTTTTGGTTTTTCGAGACAGGGTTTCTCTCTGTAGCTTTGGAGCCTGTCCTGGACTAGCTCTGTAGACCAGGCTGGCCTCGAACTCACAGAGATCCACCTGGCTCTGCCTCCCGAGTGCTGGGATTACAGGCGTGCGGCACCACCGCCCGGCTACAACCGATTCTTTAGTGTTTGTGTTGCTGTGTAGTAACGGCACCTTCACTCGATTTTCTTGTTTGGTCCTCACTGAATTAAGTGCTGTTCTATCGTTTTGGGTCCAGTTAGGTGAATAAAGAGTTTGAGTCACGTCAACCAGGTATTAAATTCTGATTCTACTAACCTGTGGACAGCTGTGGTGGAGGAAACTTTACCTTCCTTAGATGTCCCGGACCTACATCAATGCCACAGGGAGGACAGACCAAGACTACTGAAAATAGAGAGCAAGTAGAGGTCTCATTTTCTAGCCCTGGCTGGCCTGGAACTTGCTATGTAGACCGGGCTGGCTTCGAACTCACACAGATGCTCCTACCTTTGCCCAGAAGTGATTAAAGGAACCGCCACTACAGATAGAAGGATGCCCATTTAGGCCACAGCAGCAGATTAGAAATCCTGTCGAATTCGCTGTAACCGATGCTGAGCTCGGCACACATATGACAGAGACAGGGTCCCTCGTATTACAGCTAGGGACTGGCTTCTGGCGGTAACTCTGGTCAGTTCAGTCTCTGCCAAACAGCCTCCAGCAAGCAAGAGAACAAGTGCGCAGGCGCACCTCGGGCTGTCTTTGTTTCTTAGGAAACAGCCAATCAGCGAGCTCGGCGGTGACCAATGGGAAGCGCGGATGAGCGGACCGCCTAATTTGAACGCGCCGCGCCGGAAGAAGGTTGGTTCGGTGGAAGAGGGTACGGGGAAACTCAATCCGGGGTCCGAGGGCTCCGGTCTGTGGCGGAGGGACGCATGAGGGACACCAGCGGCTGGAACCGACGAAAGGTAAGCTTTGACCCGCGGTGGGCACGGCCCCGTGGGGTCGGTGCGGAGGTCTCGGACGCGCGGGCCGGGCTACCGCCGACTGAACCAGCGCTGGTTTGGGAAGGTCAGGGACCAGTAGGAGGGCCCTTCCTGTACATCAGATGTACAGCAGATCGCGACCCCTGCGTCCACGGCCCGGGACCCATACTGGGCCTGCTCATGTACACGGATCCTTTGAAAGATGCACCCGGCTCTGTAGCAGCTAGCCTCCTCGAGCGTGAGGTGGGATTGGGTTTTCTGCCAGAACTGGGGAGCTCGGACGCCCTGCGGAAGAGAATGGGGTAGCCAAGCTCGTCTCCACACGTCTTGTCAGAGTGAATTACACAGCCGTGTGCGCCCGGGGGGGGGGGGGGGGGGGCGGAGAGCGTGGAGCGGGAGTCGGGGTTTGCTGCAACTTGATTACGAGGCACCCAGTAAATACTGTTGTGAACCAGACAGGAAAGGAATGAAAGAAAACCAGGTCTGTGTTATACCAGGAAGATCGATTTTTTTTTTTTTAAGCGTTAAACTACTGACGTGACATTTAAAAGGTAGAGCCTGGTCTGTGCCAAAGACCTTAAACTAGTTTATTGAACTTATTGGTTCTGTGCGTCACGGGGAGATGCTGTGTCATATAATTTTACTAGCAATGCCTAATATTTGTTGGGCACGTAAATGAACTCAATTTCAGGTCGAAACGAACTCATTCAAGCCTAACGATAACCTGGTGAGACAGATAATCTTACTTAACAATTTGCATATTGAGAAACCGAGGCATAGAGTAGTTACGCCTGACTCGGAGAAGACCTATCATTTTTCTGAATGAGCTTTTCGGTGTTAACACCACTTCCTTCAATCAGTCTCCCCATGCCATTTCTTCTCTGCCTATTTCATTATTGAACTCGACACCCACCCCACCCCCATCACCCCAGACAGGTTTTTAAAGTGTCTCATTCTCAATTAGTTGGTTTTTTATACTATCTAATTTATCCATTTGTACTTTTTCTTTTCACAGTCTAGGGATCAAACCCAAGACCATGAGCACTCTACCAAGGAGCTTCATTCCCAGCCCTAGTATAAATAAAGTATAGCATATTGTTAGAGACATTTGTAAAGCTTCTCTCGATCTGGTGGCACAGCAACTGTGGATAATTATCGTAATATTGTATAAACTACATTCTCCACAATCAGTGAAATTATAAATACAAGCTAGGCATAGTAAGACACTTCTGTAACCCCGGCACCTGTAATCCCAGCCCCTGAGATGCGTAAGAGGAGGATCTCTGAGTGTAAGGCCAGTTAGAGTGAAACTCTTTCAAAACAACCCCCCCACCAAACACAAACAAAAGGAAATTCACATTTGGGAATTTAAAAAATACACTGAACTCGGTTAAATAGAACATCACAATTATAATGAAAAGATAACTCACATGTTGTCAGGGATGTGATTTAGTGGCAACTGCTTGCCTAGTGTGTCCTAAGGCCTGAGTTTAGTTCTCAGCACCCCCACCCCATTGCTCCCCAAATAGAAGTTGTAAAACTTCTTAATTGATCTAAGGCCAATGAGGAGATTATATTAGTTTAAAATTCGCCTTCACACAAATGAAAACCCCCACTGAATTCCCAGATATTTACAGTCAGTTAGAAAAGCAAACATTTTCATTCTGTCTTAAGATTCTGGACTTTATGTTGAACATGATTAAAATTACCAGTACATAAAAATAAGTGTAGTTGTTAAAACTTCAAATAAAACATTGGGAACCAGAAACCAGCATATTCAAGGTCCTAAGTTCAGTCCTCAGCACCGTCCACATCCAGTGTCTATGTTTGTGTATGTGGAGGTAAACTGGAAATGGAGACAAATGTCTTTAAACTAACAAAGTATGAAATAATAAGAGCATTCCTTGTAAAACGAGGAAAGATGGAGAATGCTCACTATTGCTGCTTCCGTTCAATACTGTAATAGAGTTCCTAGCCAGAACTGTAAGACAAGAAGACTAAATCACGATTTGTAAGACAGGAAAGAACAAGCAAAGAGGCATGGTGGCATGCACTTGTAGTCCCAGCGCTTGGGAGGCTGAGGCAGGAGGATCTTAAGTTCCAGGCCAAACTGAGCAGAGTCTCTAGCCAGACCACAGAAAATGACAAGCTAAGAGAACAGACGGAACTATTAAACAGCTCAGCGCTAGGACGCTTGCCTGGTGTGTGCAACACCCGGCCCTGGATAGAAAAAGTATAGTCTATGATTTTCTATTTAAAAATCAAGCCATGCATAGGAGGAGTCCATTATTGTAGCACACTGTTCTATGGATACCAAGGTGAGGGACATACAAAGCCCAGAAGTGGGACAGAAAAACGTACTAAACTGATGGAAGGGCAGAAGTAGTGTGTAAAGATGGAGTAGTGCCTCTGAGTGAGCTTAGACTCTGGCCTTGCTTACCATCTTTTTAATGGGTTGTTTTCCTTCCATGTCACATGGAACAATCCTATTCACAGAATGAGATTGTTGAGAAAGCTAAAAGAAGCCATTTGTAAAGCATTTAGCCCAGAGTACTTAGCATACAGACACACTCAGCAAAGCACTCCGTAAATGTAGCAACGATACTTATTTCTAGGCTTTGGGGTTCAGACTGGGTTCTCTGGCCCTTATTCATTCGTAGGACGAGTATTATTCAGCATCTGCTGCATGCTGGGACAGGTCCCCAAATACCTGGGGTCCGTGGATGAGTTAACCTAAGGAATGATAAAAATCAGTGAAGAGGCTGTGGCTGCGCCTGTAACAGTCATGTCTGAAGAATGTACCCCTTCATTCCCCTCCTTCTCAGCTCTCATTGTCTGCAGGGGGATCCCCTCAAGTCCTCAGAAATTCTCCTCCAGGGCCTTCAGAAGTTGATCTCATCTCTACAAGGGTGGGCAAAAGAAGCCACCCCTAAAACATCTGAATCCTGGTTTCCCAGCCCCAGATCAGCAGCAGCACACTCGCCTCTGGGTTTTAATGAGCTGCCTAGGGTTAGAAATAGGACTTGAGTGTGCCTGCCTGAGAACCCTGAAGATCTTATTAAAGAATCATCTCCCTTGTACTTTGGGCTGAAATGCTCTTTCCAAGCGAGGATCAAAGCAAACTTGACAAACGGTCTCTCATTAATCTCCTCATCCCCCTGGGGTGGGAGCAGATTGGTAGCTGTTCTCACTGGCTCTCAAAGTGCGCAGCTGATGTGACATTGACGGGTGGTGTGGCTCTTGGAAAGACCACCCCACCAGTCAGATGCAGCACACAGACCAGGACCCAGGTGTCCTTGAGGCACCCATGCCAAGTGTTACCCTACATTCTGCACCTGGTGCCCCCAGCACTGTCTTGGGAAGAAAGAAAACATCTCATTAGGCAAACAGACTGGCCCCTCTGGCCCTCGGGAGGCGGGAGGAGAGAGCTGTAAAGGTTATGCGCACTCTTTGCCAGTGCCCTTTTTAATTTCCTGCTTAGAATGTTAGGCTGCTCTGCGCCTCCTCCTCAGCCAGAACCCTCCCCATGGGCCTCTGAAACTGCCAGGGAGGCAGCCAGTGTAGACCGAGGCTTGCTCTGCCTTTACTTCTCCCACAGAGAAGCAGGTCTCCTGAGGGTGTGAATGTAAAAACAAGAAAAAGGAACTCTGGTGTCGAAAATTAGGTGTAGTCCATACATCTGCAAGTGCTTTCAGAGCACATAATCTAGTCCCAGAAAAGGGATTATAATTATTATACAAACATAAGGGACTATTAAAACCCTCTGATCATCAGAGCATAATATATAATATCATTATCAGACAGGACAGCAGACTCTGCGGTCAGACCGCCTGGGTTGGAGCTAAGGGCTCCATCACTCACTCGTATTGGAACCTTGGGCAAGTTGCTTAACCCTCTCTGTCTCAATTCCTCACTGAAAAATGAGTGTAATAATACTATCCATCTTGTGGGATTGCAGTGGAGATAAAAGGAGATGATGTGTGCAGTGCTTTGAACAGACCTTGATAGAGTGTGCACTTGCTAATATGTTTATTATGACAATCCGATTGCTGGGACGAAAACTGGATTATACACACATAAAAGGATTATTGTTGGTTGATATCTTTCCCTTGTTTGGTGCTGGGAAGAAGTGAAGTTTAGGGGTAAAGGAACAGGAGTTTCAAATCAGCTCACTTCTGCCTCATTCCCCAAGAAAACCCCGCGCTGTTGGCCAGAATACTCAGAAGAAGCCCCACTTTGCTGAATGGCCTTCATTATGACTGATCAGCAGATATAACCTTTATTGGGAAAGCATTCATCTGTTCATATCCCTCAGGAACAGCCCCGTTACTTCCCCGTGTTAATACGTCCCGAGAACTGGGCTAAACGGACTGACTCCTGCCTGCATCCTCAAAACTCAAAGGCGAAATGAAGAGGCAGGCACAGAGGTGTGAAGGAACACCAAATGACTACAGGCTGGAAACCTCAGGAATTATTACCAGATCAACACTGGGGAATCTGTTGTATTACCGTCCGCATCAACAGATTCAGAGAGAGACACCGTGAAATCATCTCACCAAGTACCCATCCCTACATCCCTACTGGGCAGTGGAGGGTAGGCAACCAAATAAAGACAGCTGAAAATAGAAAGCAACTGTCTTTATTTGCAAACTATATTATCATTTAATTGAAAGGCCTAAGAGAATCAATGGCAGTCTATTAGAACTAATAAGAACATTTGGTATTCTAGGCAGCTGCATGGTATGCATCCAGATATTCAAAACTTTCCTATATTCTGGCAAAATATGGTTTTGAAAATGCAATTTTAAAAGGCGTCTATTCACCACATAACAAAGACTGTAATAACTAGTAATAAACCGAATCAAGAATGTACGATACTCACGAGAGGAAAATTATGAAATTTTACTGAAGATTATAAAGTTGTGAGCGCGTGGAAAGAGACAGCAGTTCTAGGTGGGAAGCTTCCGTATCGTCAAGACACCAAGTCTTCTCATATTAACCTATAAATTAAAAATAACCCAAATTAAAATCTTAGCAGGATTTTCTTCATGGAGCTTCACAAGATAATTTTAAAATCATATGCAAGGCAAGATGTCCAAGAATAACCAAGAAAAAGTGCAAGAGGTGGTCCATTACAGGGGACTCCAACCGCAGTGTGCCAGGATGAAGAGTGAAACTCACAAATAAGCACATGTCTCTATAAAAAAATTAGTTGTGTGCTGGGTGGTGGTGGCGCACGCCTTTAATCCCAGCACTCAGGAGGCAAAGGCAGGCAGATCTCTGTGAGTTCGAGGCCAGCCTGGTCTACAAAGAGAGTTCCAGGAAAGGTGCAAAGCTACACAGAGAAACCCTGTCTCGAAAAAACCAAAAAAAAAAAAAAAAAAAATTAGTTGTGTTAAATTTTGCGTTTGAAATAGGTGGGAAAGAAATCTTCAATAAATGATCTTCAGATAATTGCTTGCCAGCTGGAAAAAAGAATATAAGGAAGGAAGGTATTGGACAGGAGTATAAAAAAAAGCATTTGTTGCTTTGGAGAAGAAATGTCTTTTTTTTGTTATTGTTGTTTGTTTTGCGTTTTTTTTTTTTTTTGAGACAGGGTCTCACGATGTAGCCCTGGCTGCCCTGGAACTCACTGTGTAGGCCAGGCTGGCCTCCAACACACAGAGATTGACTCTTCTGCCTCTGCCTCCCCAGCCCAGCAAAAAAAAAAGTCTTCTTAAACATGACATAGAGGTCATAAAAAAAAGAAAAAAAAAGTCATAAAAGGAAAGAATAGACATATTTGACCATTCATTTGAATGTTGAAACTCTATCTCAAAAAAATAAAAGTAAGCCAGGAGTGGTGGCACATTCCTGTAATCAATCCCAGCACTTGGGAAGTAGAAGCAGAAAGATCAAGAGTTCAAGGCTAGCCTCAGCTACATAGTTTAAAAAGAAAAAAATAACCAGCATGGGCCCCATGGGACCCTACTCAAAAAAACAACATAAAAGTAAAAATCATTGCATAAATGAAAAAAAAGCCACCTGAGAATTGCTGACTACAGTTGTCTGCCCTTACTGAGTATAGGGGCACACAGCTGTAATCCTAGCACTTGGGAGACACCTAGCAAGTTCAAAGCTAGCCTGAGTACATGGGCCCCTGTCTCAACACAAACAAACAAGAACGTTGCAAGTTTACTACACTTAAGGCAGGTTTTCCCCTAAGAATACGTGGTTGCTTTGATATCAGTAATAGCCAATGATGTACCCCAGAGAGAGAAGACGCTGAAGTTCTAGATCTTTCAAATAGCAACTCTTTAAAATAATAGAATGGGCTGCAGAAATGGCTTAGCCGGTAAAGGTACTTGCTGTACGAGTGGAGGCAATGTGTTCTCTGACCTCTACACACATGCCTGTACTCACATATGTGAACACACACAAACGCACACACATACATGCACACACATCATACATACACAGGGACTTTTTTTTAAATAAGAAAAAAAAGTTGGTTTACATATAGAGAAAGGGGGGAGATATTTTCAAATACGTAAGTGTTTATTTGGCAAGTCCAAGAAACATAAAAATACTGAAATTAAGCTGGTCAGTGGTAGCATACACCTTTAATCCCAGCACTCAGAAGGCAGAGGCAGGTGAATCTCTGTGAGTTTGAAGCCAGTCTGGTCTACAAAGTGAGTTCCAGGTCAGCCAGAGCTCTTACACAGAGAAACCCTGTCTTGAAAAAACAAACAAACAAAAACCAAAAAAAGAAAAAAAGTCCTGGAATTAAATAAGAGAATTTGAGGGTAATAAATACAAGACACATATCCAAAGCTCAGTTGGAAGATACTCCATTCATAATAGCAATTAAATTGGGCCAGTGAGATGGCTCCATGAGTACGGTGCTCACTGCACAACTCCGGCATCCTGACTTACGTGGAAATGT
Source organism: Peromyscus californicus insignis (assembly GCF_007827085.1). Lineage (NCBI taxonomy): Eukaryota > Metazoa > Chordata > Mammalia > Rodentia > Cricetidae > Peromyscus > Peromyscus californicus. The sequence goes on from NW_026294551.1 coordinate 19,813,095, forward strand.
GGACACAGAGAGCCAACTCCACAAAGTTGGCTTCTGACTTCCTCACACACAAAAATAAATGGACTTTTTTTTGAAAAGCAATTAAATCTATACTTGGGGATGATAGTAAAATAGTAATCACAGGGCTGGAGAAATGGATCAGCAGTTGAGAACATTAATTGTTTCAGAGGACCAGAATTTGATACCCAACACCAACATCAGGGATTCACAACTAACATCTAGTGCCCTCTTCTGGCCTCACAGGCTGTATGGGCTTGCACACACACACACACACACACACACACACACACACACACACACACACACACAAAGTGAAAATAAAATATTTTTAAAGTGTAATTACATAATATCTGGAATTTTTAAAAAAGAGAACATCTTGAGGGGCATAGAACGTGTTTGAATAATTAATAGCCACATTTTTGCCTAAAACGTTTTGCTGATTTTGGTTTTTTGAGACTAAGTCTAGCTAGCCTTGGCTGTCCTAGAACTCAGAGAAATTCTTCTACCCCTGCCTCCCAGTGCTAGGTTTAAAGCATTCGCCACCACACCCAGCCTAAACTGTTCAATAAGTATGTAATTTCAGCTGTAATCACATCAGGGTTATTTTTGAGAGGAAAAGGGTGTTGTGGGTTGGGGTTAAATTAATACGATTTTGGTTTCTTATGTATTTAGATATGTGTGTATATATGTATTTAGTGGTGCTGGGGATCAAACCTAGGGCCTTACGTATGCGAGCATAAGTGTTCCACTGCACTACAGCCCAACTTCCAGTTTACTTCTTTTCTTTCCCCTTCGGTACTAGGATGGAAGCCAGAGCTTCACGGACACTTGACTCCACCCTTCTCATTTACTTGTTATCCGAGACAGGACCTCTCTCTGCAGCCCAGGCAGGCCCCGACGCTTGGTCTAGCACCTCCTCCTCTCCTGTAGCTAGGATTATAGTCGTGCATAACCAGGGCTAGTGCCAATAAAATTTCTTAGAAAGTCACAAATAGCATAACAAATGCCTAGTAATACTAAGATGTTACGAAAAAGTCCAGTGAGGGAGTCTTGCTACTAGATTTAAAGTGTGTTCTAACAGTAGGAAAAGTATGGTGGTGGTATGAGTATAGACAAATTGTTTATTACATTTTATTTATCAAAAGGGGCCATGCTACAAAGCATGTGTTGGAGTCAGAGGACAACTTGCAGGAGTCCTGGGGATTGAACTTACGTCATTAGGCTTAGCAGCAAGCACCTTTACCTGCTGAGCCATCTCACTGCCTCTGAAGCCAAAAGGCTTAGTGGAAAATATAGGAAGTCCATAGAAGACCTTTGGAAGCATAGCCATTCGAGTATGACAAGTGTGGTATTTCACATGAGAAAAATGTGTGTTAATAATTGATACTGTTGACAGGTGGTGGTGGTGGTGGTGGTGGTGGTGGTGGTGGTGCACACCTTTAATCCCAGCACTGGGGAGGCAGAGGCAGGTGGATCTCTGTGAGTTTGAGGCCAGCCTAGTCCACAGAAAGAGTTCCAGGACAGCCAAGGCTACACAGAGAAACCCTATCTTAAAAATAATAGTGATAATAATAATAATAATTGATACTGCTGTCTTGCTCCCTTGGGGACTAAGTAAGTGGAGGTCAGCCACTTGGAAGGCGGGGAAAGCCCTTCAGTACTAACGCATCCTCTTGAGTTGGCGTGGTCCTCACCTCAGTCATGTCTCTGCACAGGTGTTGCCATGGTGATGGCTGTGGAAGACAGCGTGGTGCGTGTGGTCGTTCGGGTGAGGCCTCCCACCCCAAGGGAGCTAGAGAGTCAGCGGCGGCCTGTGATTCAGGTGGTAGATGAGCGGGTGCTGGTGTTTGACCCTGAGGAGTATGATGGGGGGTTTCCTGGCCTAAAATGGACTGGCTCCCACAATGGCCCCAAGAAGAAGGGCAAAGACCTGACATTTGTCTTTGACCGAGTCTTTGGCGAGGCGGCCACTCAACAGGATGTGTTCCAGCACACTACACACAGCATCCTTGACAGCTTCCTCCAGGGCTACAACTGCTCAGGTGAGAACTGCCTGCTGGGTAGTGGGCTTACCTATCTGTTTCTGTCTGAGAGGAGTTCCATGGATCTTCTGATCTCTCTGCTTGGGGTTTCATTCATTCACTTGACTATGCAATGCTTTCCTCTGGGTCCTAGTCTACCGTAGGAGCCAATTAGTTAGACATGGTTTTGAACTCTTGATGTGTACAACACTCTAGAGGGAAGGTGTGTGTGTGTGTGTGTGTGTGTGTGTGTGTGTGTGTGTGTGTGTGTGTGTGTGTATGCACTATAAACCCAGGAGTGTGATGGCAAGAAAAAAAAGAAAAAAAAAAAAACGTGGACCTCCATCAGAAAGCATTCCCAGCCTGGAGAGGAAGGGAAAGTCCTCAACTCCAGTGCAGATCAAGATCCTATTGCCGCCAGGCAGTGGTGGCGCACACCTTTAGTCCCAGCACTCGGGAGGCAGAGGCAGGCAGATCTCTGTGAGTTCGAGGCCAGCCTGGGCTACAGAGTGAGTTCAGTAAAGGCACAAAGCTACACAGAGAAACCCTGTCTCAAAAAAACCAAAAAAGAAAAAAGAAAAGAAAAAGATCCTATTGCCCTGGACTCCACAGACTATAGGGAGCCAGGATAGGTCCAGAGAGAACACCGGTGGACTTGAGCACTGAGGGAATACCCGTGGTAGAAGCCTTGGTACTGTGGTCATAGACAGCAGGGGAAAGGGACTTGAGAAGGTTGAGCCTGGTGGCAATATGCTGGGACAGCCCTCGGAGAGGTGGGTTTGGCCCAACTGCCTCCCTCTTCCCCATCTTGTCCCTTATAGTGTTTGCCTATGGAGCTACTGGGGCCGGGAAGACACACACCATGCTGGGAAGGGAGGGAGACCCTGGCATCATGTACCTCACCACCATGGAACTATACAGGCGTCTTGAAGCCCGTCAGGAAGAAAAACAGTTCGAGGTCCTCATCAGTTACCTGGAGGTAGGGCTGCCACTTCTCTGGCCCACGTCATACTTCATTCTCGGAACACCTGAAGAGGCAGTGGAGTGGTACCTGGGGAAGAGGGTCCAGGGCACACAGATAGAGCCCAGTGAGAGACCACGTGAGGGAACCCTGTCCTCCCTGCCCTTGTCATCTGACACAACCTGCAAAGTGCTGCTCTCAGGGCCACTGTCTCAGCACCTGTTCTAAGTCTGTCCCCTCCGAGTCCCCCAGTCTGTGCCCTGTTGCTATCCTGGGGCGGTGCTCTTCCTCGGGTCTCTTCCTCTTCTTCTTTTTCCTAAGGTATATAATGAGCAGATCCATGACCTCCTGGAGCCCAAAGGACCCCTCACCATCCGTGAGGACCCTGATAAGGGAGTGGTGGTACCGGGGCTTTCTTTCCACCAGGTATGCACTGGGCCTCAGGTGTGGCCAGTCACTCCGCTGGTGCTCTGGGCTTCCCTCAAATGGCAGTTTGGGAGTCTCCTGGATGCTGTAGTGGTGGTGGTGGTGGTTATGGTGATGGCGGCAGTGGCGGAGTAGCAATAGAGGGTGACAGGCTCTGAAGGACAGTCTTTCCTGCCAGGAGAAAAGCCCTGGTGGTAAGACCACAGCCCCTCCCTGGGTATCTCCTCTGTAGCCAGCCTCAGCTGCACAGCTACTGGAGATGCTGACCACAGCCCCTCCCTGGGTATCTCCTCTGTAGCCAGCCTCAGCTGCACAGCTACTGGAGATGCTGACCAGGGGCAACTGCAGCCGCACACAGCACCCCACGGATGCCAACGCCACGTCTTCCCGCTCTCATGCCATCTTCCAGGTGAGCAGCAGCATGTGCTCAGCCTAAGACTGGGGGTCCTGATGTCTACATCCCTCACTTCTACCCTCTGCCCCCAGATCTTTGTGAAGCAGCAGGACCGGGTTCCAGGACTGACCCAGGCCCTTCAAGTAGCCAAGATGAGCCTGATTGACCTGGCTGGCTCAGAGCGGGCATCTAGCACCCATGCCAAAGGAGAGCGGCTACGGGAGGGTGCCAACATCAACCGCTCTCTGCTAGCCCTCATCAATGTCCTCAATGCCCTGGCCGATGCAAAGGTAATGCACAGCAGACTCAGCACCTCCAGAACAGAAAATGAGCACCTGAATCAGTGGTCCCTTTCCCAGCACGGGGCAGTCTAACCCAGCTATCCACTTACTGCCCCAGGGCCGCAAGTCTCATGTGCCCTACCGAGACAGCAAACTGACCCGCCTGCTCAAGGACTCCATTGGGGGCAACTGCCGCACCGTGATGATTGCGGCCGTCAGCCCTTCCAGCCTGACCTACGAGGATACTTACAACACCCTCAAATATGCTGACCGTGCCAAGGAGATCAGACTCACGGTACATGCCAGCAGGGATGTCCTGCATGTGGAGGGAGCCCCAACCTGAGAGGAGGTGGGGACAAGCCCTAGACAGCCCTTAGATTCCTATCCGTTGTTCCCGGGCACAGGAAAGTTCCCTGGACTCACGAATGGTCTTTGTGATAGAAGCAGTAATATTCTGTCCTGAGGAAGACCTCAGCTATACTGAGGCAGGATATCCAGACTTGCTACAGGCAACAGAACCCTATTTCCAATAAAGTAGTATCAATACCTATATACACTGACTCAGACAAAAGCAGAGGAATTCTGGTCTCCCCTGCCTGTCTCTGCAGTGAACCATGCTTATGTGGAGCTGCTACAGAGCAGGCCATTGCCTGGCTAATGTGAAGGTCAGAGTCAGGGTTCAGACCCCACACAATCCTCTGCCCTTTGCTGTGGTCCTAGGCAGTACGTTACAGTAGACCTCTGGTCCGTTACCTGAGTTGAAAGAGTTAGTCACGGTAACATGAGTGAGGCTTCCCACACAGCCTGTGGTCATGGTGATCATTGTCATTTGTTTAAATAAACAAACATCTCTTCTGTGCGCCCCACCTCAGCTGAAGAGCAACGTGATCAGCCTGGACCATCATATCAGCCAATATGCCACCATCTGCCAGCAGCTCCAGGCCGAGGTGAGGAGCAGTTCTGGAGGCAGACTTGGGGAGGGGACAAGAACCAGAAGCTTGGGGTCCTGCTGGCTTCTGTGCCCACCCCTGGTGCTTGTGGTCATCCGGGGCTCTGAGGACTGGGATGCTCTTGTTTCAGGTGGCTGCCCTGAGGGAGAAGCTCCAGGTGTATGAGGCAGGAGCCCAGGCCCAGCAACAGCACTCCCCACGGTCCCCCAAGTTGAGCATACCACAACAGTGAGTGTGCCTGCCCTTTCCTGCCTCACCCTTCAAATCAACTGCAGAGAGAATGAGCCCCATTCTTTTCTTGCCCCTTGGTGGGCTACGAACCTTTGCCTGTGTTCTAGCACCTAAAACAAGGGGTTCCTAGCCGGGGCCAGCAACTAGCAACTAATAGTTACCTAGATGAAGCACTAACACCCAGCCATATAAGCAAACAGTGTCCCCTCATCAGGAGAAGGTCCACAGGGATTGGGTGTCCTTGTCTCTTAAACCAGAAAAGTCACTGACACCTCCCACTCCCCCCAACGGCTACCATTTGTTACTCCAGAGTTGCAGATGGACTCTGCCACCAGATACCAAAACATTCCGGCCCCCCTGCTTATTCTCCCTCTTAAACCTCTCAAAATTCACTTCCTCCTTAGCCTTCCGAGCTCCCCATTACAGCCTGGGAACTGCAGCCAGTCCTACACCCCAGGACTCCATGCAGAGTGTGGAACCCTTCAAGAGGAGAACCTGGAGACAGAGGCCCAGGAACAGAGGGTTGTGGAAGAAAATGCTTCAGAGCAGGAGCAGTCCCTACAGGACAAGCAGGTAGCACTTGTGGATGTGAAGCCTGGGCCTTGAGAAGACTTGGGCTGGTGGAATATCATTAAGGCAACTCCCCTTTCTCTTCACAAAGTCCAGGTGCTTTGTGTTTGAAAGTGGCTGCGAGAAGGGACAGAGGATTCTATTTCTTTATTTGTGAACATTTATTTATTTTTTTTGTGTGTGTATCCATGCCACAGTGCATGTGTATAAGTCAGAGGACAATTTGTGACAGTTTATTCTCCTTCTATCATGTGGATCCCAGGGATTGAACCCAGGTTTTCAGGCTTAGTGGCAAGCCCCCTTGTCTGCTGAGCCATGTCAGCAGCCCAGGGGAAGGATTTTAGGAGATCATCCTGGCTACACTACTAATGCCTCCTTCTCTAGTTTCCAACCCAGATGCCAGAGCCGGACCTGCCAGGGTCGCCTAGTGTGACTTTGCAGCCGAAGTCGGTCATGAGCCAACACTCGCCACAGAGACTGGACGGGGATCATTTTAAGCAGTAGGTGTCTTGTCGGCAAGTGAGTCCACGGTGGGGAGTGACAGGTTAGCCTCCTCGGATAGGAGCTGATGTTCAGAATGTCATGCCAGTCGGTTCTGAGCTGACAGTTAAGTCCCGTTTTCTTTCTAGTTTTGGTTTTTTGAGACACGGTTTCTCTGTGTAGCCCTGGCTGTCCTGAAACTCACTCTGTAGACCAGGCTGGCCTTGAACTCGGAGATCTACCTTTCTCTGCCTACCTAGTTCTGAGATTAAAGGCCTAAGGCACCTTGCCTAGCTTCAAGTCCCCGTTCCTCACCCTCACCCCATGGCTGTTTTCCAGCCCTTGCTGTGATCCTGGACTCTGTCTTCTTACTGTCATCACTATTCTGCCACCGTTGGCAACACAGTCACATGTGCACGCACACGCACACGCACACACACGCATGCACACCCACCCTGACAGACAGCAAGAACTGAGCTAGGTCGGGCAGGCTGTTGGGGGTGCTGGCAGGCGGCTGGGGCCCAGTGTCTTTGCAGAGCGGCTGTCCCTGTACAGCCAGGAGGAGCCAGGCCGCAGGCAGAAGGGGGGGTAACCATGAGTCAGGTTTTCCAGTGCATTCTCAACAACAGATTGCGGCTATTTCTTCTCCAGAAGTAAATAAGATCCTCCACCCTTAAGCCAAAGAGGGAAAGATTTGGACCATTTCTTCTGGGCCACACAGAGGGGCTTTTCTCTCGTTTTCCCATGGCCCCCAGTGCACCAATCCCCTGCCACTTAGCGTTGCTACTGTCAGCCCCACTCTCCCCTCCCCTGCACGGTTCACACTAGGCAGTGTATTTAAAGCTTCCGGACAGAAGGGCCTGCTTAATTTTATTTCTTGTCGGGGAGTGTCTGTTCCCGACTCAGCAAAAATGCTGCGGCCTGAATAATCAAAGGCTCATTATCTGTCTCCTGCTGCCAACTCCCTGGACCCTGAGTGAGGAGGCAGAGATATGTGGGTGGGGTGTCCCATTGGCCTCCCAACTACTGGCTCCCATGGATGACGCAGTATCTTTCTGTTTGGTGTCCCCCATTATAAAGAGAGGTTACTTGGTCATCACTTTTGCTCTGCCTGTGATTTGAAAATCATAATTCTTTTTTTTGGTTTTTCGAGACAGGGTTTCTCTGTGTAGCCTTGGCTGTCCTGAATCTTGCTCTGTAGCCCAGGCTGGCCTTGAACTCAGAGATCTGCCTGCCTCTGCCTCCCTAGTGCTGGGATCAAAGGTGTGCACCACCACTGCCCAGCTGAAAATCACAATTCTTTTTTTTTTTTTTTTTTTTTTTTGGTTTTTCGAGAGACAGGGTTTCTCTGTGTAGCTTTGTGCCTTTCCTGGATCTCGCTCTGTAGACCAGGCTGGCCTCGAACTCACAAAGATCCGCCTGCCTCTGCCTCCCGAGTGCTGGGATTAAAGGCGTGCGCCACCACTGCCCGGCGAAAATCACAATTCTTATGCTAAGTTCTTTGAGATGAAATACTAATAAAATATGACAAAGGATCCCAAGTCTCAGTTGCTGCAGAGCATTGTGGTGTCCTGTGCATTTGGAAAAGCTCTGATAGCCAGATAATAGTGATTTCCCTTGAACTTCATTAGAGCTCAGAGTCTTAGGCCACCAGGGCATGGAGCAGATTGGAGAGTTTTTTTCCAGTTCAGTTTTTCAAGACTTTTTTTTTTCCCCCTGTGGTAAAAATCTTTCTTTTTTATTTTATTTATTTGTTTATTGGTTGGTTGGTTGGTGTTTTTTTTTTTTTTTTTTTTTTTTTTTTGGTTTTTTGAGACAGGGTTTCTCTGTGTAGCTTTGCGCCTTTCCTGGAACTCGCTTTGGAGACCAGGCTGGCCTCGAATTCACAGAGATCCACCTGGCTCTGCCTCCGGAGTGCTGGGATTAAAGGCGTGCGCCACCACCGCCTGGCAAGTTGGTTGGTGTTTTGAGGTTAGGTTTCTCTACATAACCCTGGCTGTGCTGGAACTCACTATGTAGACTAGACTGATTTCAACTCAGAGATCACCTGCTTCTCCTTCCCACGCTGGGATTAAAGGCAGGCGCCACCACCCCAGGCGTAAAAAAGCCTTTCTTCACGTGAGGTCCGATGCCGAGGTCCTCCACACAGGACAGACAAAACAGGTGCTCTGTCTTACACGTGCTGGAAACCTCATTTGAAAGCCCAGCTGTCCATGTGTCAACTGGGGAGCTGTAGTCTTTGTCCAGGGCACAGAGCAAGGACAAGCCCAACCCGAGTCGTCTGACACCCAGGCCCATGTATTTCTCCCGATGCCCACTCTTTTTAAGAGTTCACATCGGGCTGGAGAGATGGCTCAGAGGTTAAGAACAAACACTGACTGTTCTTCTAGAGGTCCTGAGTTCAATTCCCAGAAACCATATAGCAGCTTACAACCATCTATAATGAGCTCTGATGCCCTCTTCTGGCCTGCAGGCATGTGTGCAGACAGAATACTGTATATATAAAATAAATAAACATCTTAAAAAGAAATAAAAAGAGTTCAGATCTTAGCCAGGCATGGTGGCACATGCCTTTAATCCCAGCACTTGGGAGGCAGAGGCAGGTGGATCTCTGAGTTTGAGGCCAGCCTGGTCCACAGAGCAAGTTGCAGGACATCCAGAGCTACACGGAGAAATCCTGTCTTGAAAAACAAAACAAATTCAGATCTTCCTCATAATAGAGGCTCAAAAAGATACCGAGTTTCCGCTGTGTCCTTGTTAATTAATGTCCTACCTGCTTTCACAAAGAAAGGCCTTGAGGCTGCTTTGGCAAATGAGTTTGTGTTTCCTGAGCACACACTGACTACGGCCAGTGAAGAGGTTCAGAGTCCAGACAGGTGGTTACCTGGGGATAAATCATTTGCCATGAATAATCCTTACCAAGGTAATTGTGTTTATTTCTTTTATCACAGGCGTGCCTTAGAGGAAGAAATTTTACTTTATGAGAATCTAAATTTACAATATCAATAATCACATTACCCTCAGAATTTCCTCTAAATAGTCCCCTGGTACATGTGAAATGTGTGTTGATTTTCACACACTTTTTCAGGATCCCAACCATTAGCTAGAAAACACATCTCCAAATGCATTTCCAGGGTCTTCTCAAAGCCACAATCAACATAGCCTCTTATTTAGTCTCCCCTTATTCCAACAAGGTAGACACCATTTCACAGAAGTAATAGTTTACCGTGTGCCAGGCATCCTTTAAATATTCTGCATGTAAAATGAGTCACTTAGGCCAGGTATGGTGGCTCACACCTTTAGTCCTAGAATAAGGGAGGCTAGACAGGTGGATCTCTGAGTTCCAGGCCAACCAGAGTTATGCGGTGAGATCCTGTCTCAAACCATAGTAACAAAGCCAGGTGTGGTGGTGTACCCCTTTAATTCCCTCCGTTTGGAAGCAGATGTAGGTGAATCTTGGATTTCTAGGCTAGTCTGGTCCTAACAGAGCAAGTTCCAGGATAGCCAGGACTACACACAGAAACCCTGTCTTGAAGACCCAATAAATAAATCTGTAAATCAATACCTCAGTTAACGTTGCCAGCAGCCCTGTGATGTAGTGGTACTTGTTACCACCCCATCTTAAAGCTGTTGAGACTGAAGTTAACAGGTGCAGTGAAGACCCTGCGGACGGGACATGTTGAGCTGGGATTTGAACAGGACTAATTGGATCTGGGTTCTTTTAACTATTGTCTTATCCTGAGGGGAGAGATGATAGTTCTGTAATCCTAGCACTTGGGAGTTGGGGACTGGAGGGAAGATCAGGAGTTCAAGGACATCCTCAGCTATGTATCGTGTTCAAGGCCACTCTGGGCTACATGAGATCAAAAAGACCACAGCACTATTAAGTGGCAGAGCTGAGGAGGAACTCAGCTCCCAAGTTCAAGGCCACTTGGCACCTTTTCTCTATTTCCCAGGTGACTGTCTTTGACATAGGGCATGAATAATAGGTGACACCTCCCACCATTACCTGTGGAGGTGTTGGCCTTTGGTAAGGGTATGCCAAAACAGGATTCATGGCCAGGAGGAGGGTGAAAGCAGGTAAACTGGTCTGGGGCAAGGCAGGAGGGAGCTGGCAGACTAGCCAGGTATAGAGTGATGGACAGTGTATAGCACAGAGACCTGCTCAGCCTGGTTCTCAATAAGTTACATACAGATTCTCTTCCGTCTGTTCCAGGTTGGCCCTCCGGGTGTTGTGCCTGGCCCAGCAACAATACTCCCTGCTGCAGGCAGCCAACCTCCTGACTCCTGACATGATCTCAGAATTTGAGACCCTGCAGCAGTTGGTGCATGAGAACACTGAACCTGGGGCTCAGAGCCCCAGGGCTCCTGGTCGGGCGAGGGGGCACCCCCTAGCTCAGGAGTGCTCAGAGTCCAGTGAGTGTCCTTTTGCCTGTCTCGCCTGCTGTTGGATCTCTAAGGCTCACCTATAGCCACGGGGTGGGCTGGGGCCTCAGCTGCTGGGGCATGCTGTGTGGGGGACTGGAACCTCAGACTGGCTTTCTATGCACAAACAGGCCAGAGAGAACTGAGGAGTTAAGGGCTCTCTCTGCCTCTGGGGTCTGCTCCCATGTCCCATACACTCCTCTCTGGCCAGCCCCAGGTCCCTTCTCACATGTTCCTTCCCTGTCCAGAATCTTCAGGGTACTGTGGTCCTGTCACCCGGACCATGGCAAAGCAACTGAATGGCCTCACGCACACCCTGGGAGTCCCACTCGGACCTGACTGCACCTCAGACAAGACATTCCAAAAGCCCGCCGAGGAGAGGAAGAAGAAGAGGAAACTGAGCCCCACAGAGCCGGGCAGTCCACCAGCCCCGACTCAGGAGATGAAGCGCCAGCGCCAGTCCTTCCTCCCCTGCCTGAGGAGGGGATCTCTACCTAAGGCCCAGCCTGCCTCCGAGCCCAGAACCCCCAGAGGAGAAAGGGCCTCCTCCCCCTCCTCCCGGGTCTGCCCAGCTACTGTCATTAAAAGCCGGGTGCCCCTGGGCCCTTCTGCCTTACAGAACTGCTCCACTCCTCTCGCCCTACCCACTCGTGACCTCAACACCACCTTCACCGTCTCCGAAGAGTCCCCCTTCAAACCCAGCTTCCATGATCCTGTTGGCTGGGAGGAAGTCCCCCAGGAGCTGAACTGCACAGACCAGCCCTTCATTCCCAGGTGAGTCCCAGAAGGTGGAAGGCAGCTGGCTCTTGGAACAGAGGCATTTGCCACCTGCCTCCCCTTGGTCACTCGTCAGCCTTGTGCCCAGGCCCAGGAAAGCAAAGCATGCAGTTGTGTGGCACCATGGCTGATTGTAGAGTACCTGGTGCCCGTGCCTCATCCTGCCAACTCTGTGATGGTTCATGGCATGCTCCTGAGTAGCTAATGGGACGCCAGCTTAGGAAGGGTCATCAGGGAAGCAGGAATTAACAAGCCCAGCTCTGTCTGTTCCTAGGCTTTGTTTTGGTTCTGGAACCCACAGACAGATACCTATTTCATCTACTTGTATTCCAGATGTTTCTATCCCAGCATCTGGAATAGGGAAGGAAGGCTGAGTGTGGTATTGCACACCTTTAGTCCCAGTACTCAGGAGGCAGAAGCAGGCGGATCTCTGTCAGTTCGAGGCCAACCTAGTCTACGTAGTGAGTTCCAGGATAGTCGGGGCTCTGTAGAGAGACCCTGTCTCAAAAGACCAAAAAGAGATGTGGCACACCAAGAAAGGAAAACTTTTCTTCAGTATTTGCTAGTGCAAAGGTGAAGCCGTTACCTTTGCCCTTGAACTGCATGATAGGGGAAGGGAATGGCAACAGCTCAGGACTGAGCAAGCGGCAGGGCTATGAGGCCGAGGCCGGCAGACTGCCCACCCACAGCCCCACACCTTCCATGTCCTCTGAACCAGCTCAGTAACAAGCTCAGAGCTGGGCAGGTGGAAGGGTGAGATTGCTTGAACTCCAGCTCCCAGGACACACCAGAAACTGACATCTGGATGTTCTCCCAGAACGGGGCTGTCACTCAGCTGTCAGCCCAGGCTAAGAGAGGCAGGGAGAGAGGCTACTTCTGAGCAGGAAGAAGCCTCAGGTCATTTGGTCCAACCTCCCTCCCTGCAAGCTCAGGGCTGGAGAGGAGACTGGTCAGTAGCATTTCTGGCTCCCTCCTGATCTGCCTCTCCCACCCCCACAGTGCACCTGTGCTCACGTTCACCATGAAGGGCCCCAAATCTTCTCTACCTACAACCACTGCCGGCAAGAAGAGGCGTACTGTGAGGTGAGGCTGGAGGTGGGACAGAAAAGCCCTAACCAGATCAGTGGGCACCAACTAAGCCCAGACCCCCACCCGGTTTTCTCTAGACTCCTTGGAGAAAGCAGCCGAGGTCCTGTAAGCAGGCCCAGCATTTAGTTCTCTGGCTGGAATCATCTCTGGTTTTCCCAGAGAAGATATGGGCCTTAGACCCCTAGCCATGAGGGAGATAGGCATCGTTCATTGGCTGATGCACTGGTCCGACTGTCTCTCTCACCAAAGCTTCCTTGTGTGCCCCTCATTCCACAAGCCTCTCCTCATTGCATCTGCCATTCTCAGGTGGTTTTGAAAACTGCTGTTCAGCTTCTGCCCTTGAGGTTTAGTGTCCAGCTGCCTCCCTTCCATGTACACCCACAGTCCAGAACATGCCTGTGACCTTCCCACCTTCCTGCCTCCCTGCCTCCCTGCCTTCAGGTCTTCAGTTTCCCGAGGCCGCAGCTGCATTGCCCGCCTCCCCAGCAGCACTTTGAAGAAGCCAGACGGACCCTTCACAGTCCCAGGTAACTGGAACTAGGGACAAGTAGAGCTGAGCAGTGGTGGCGGACGAAAATGGAATGTAGGACAGGGTGAATGGAGACCCAGGTGGAAGAAGGACCTGAGATACTTCCAAGCATTTCAGGAACCCTGATGAGGGAGGAGGAGGATGGGATGAGAGGCAGGGGGTCTGGGACATAGCCTCACTTTGTCCTTCTGTACCTCTCTGTGTCTCACTGGCCTACAGAACCACCCTTGAGTCCCCACTGCCTTGGTGACCAGAGGACTCATAAGGGACTGATTGGTGTGACAGAGTGCTGTTAACTGGGTATCCTGACCACGAGGCCTCCAAGCTCATCCTGATCCGCCAACACCTCTAGGCTGACAGCGTTCTCTGGTCTGGTGCTGCCAATACCATGAGCCCTGATCTGCCCTCCTGCCCTTGGAACAATTAACACCAACATGCCTTGCCGGTATTAACACCCCTCCCCAACCATCCACCTGCTCTTTGCCTCTTTAGTAATCTGTTACACTCAGCTTCTTGACATATATATATATATTCGTTTGTGAGTATTAAACATGTGGCTATATTAAAGGATCCTGTCATGCTTTCTCATTCCCAAAGCCTTCCATGCAAGGAACTCTTATGCTCTGTTCTCTACCCCCGAACCTCATGTCTGACATCAGACTCCACAGTGAAGGTGGAGGATGAGGACAAGTCCTGCTCAGCTCTTCTGGTGTTTGAGATGGGCATCTTCAGCCCTGTGCCCACAGCCTGGGGTGGGAACGCCTCACCCCTTGATGATATAGCTCATGACAGGTGCTTTGGTTTATATTATTTTCACTCACTAAACACGAGCCATACACCCAGTGTATAAGAAGAGAGGGGAATGTAGCATTAATGTTACCACTTATATATAAATGCTAGCTAGTTACATTGGTATTTAAGTGTCCTTGACTTTTCCATATATGTGTATTTATATGTAAATATTTATATGTATATACACACAGGTGTATGCCTATAGATCTATAGGTTTTTCTCCTGTAATGATTATTAAATCATCTGCACCTCTGGAGTGTGTTCTTCCTTCTATACCCTCAGAGGTTAGTGCCACTTTCCTTTCGTAAGATCCTTTAAGATCTCAAGCTGAGCCGGGCGGTGGTGGCGCACGCCTTTAATCCCGGCACTTGGGAGGCAGAGGCAGGCAGATCTTTGTGAGTTTGAGGCCAGCCTGGTCTAGAGAGCGAGATCCAGGAAAGGCGCAAAGCTGCACAGAGAAACCCTGTCTCGAAAAACCTAAAAAAAAAAAAAAAAAAAAAAAAAAAAAAGATCTCAAGCTGAGCTTGGTGACACACGCCTGTAATCCCAGCACTTGGGAAGCTGAAGCAGGAGGATCGTGAGTTAGAGGGCAACTGTTCCTACATAATGTGAAAAAAATCAACAGGAAACTTCTAGGACTGTGGCTCAGTGGTAGGTGCTTACTTGCCTGGCATGCTTGCAGTCCTGGGTTCAAGGAACTTAGGAGTCCAGGAAACAATACCTTCCTGGCCATCTGCAGCCTTCTGTTCTGGAGCCTGAACCTGGCTCCTCAGTACAGTGCGGATCCTCTCCGTGGGCCTGGGTGATGTCTCAGCAGGTAAAAGCACTTGTTTTGCAGGTCTGCACGACAGCCTCAGTCCAATCCCAGAACCCACTCCATAGCTGTCCTCTGACCACACACATGCTGTATGATATACATGTTACCCACCCTCACACATGCACACACATGATATTTTCTTCCTTGCAGGATCCTTGCTCCCAGTGGGTTTCAAAGGAATCTCACTTGGATGTCTATCACACCTTAGGGTGGGTCACTCTGCTGTCAGGAAGGCCTTTTTGGTTGGACCCAGGTCTGAGCTGAGGCTCCAAGTGAGTTCCAGCTAGAGTCCAGTGCAGCCTGCTCCTCTCCCCATCCCTCCACCAGCTCTTGGGGGCCTTCCTTTCCACTCGCTGGATTGTATAGCAGTTCAACATGGTTATCTCTGTTCTCCCCATGAAGACATGGTTGGCTGAGTGAATTAATAGTGTAAACAAAATTACAGGAGCTTGTGTTGAACTTGCTCCTGAAAACAAACATTTTTAAGGGTATTTAGCACATTGTGAATAGTGTGTAAATAATGCTGCCAGGTTCAAAGAATGCCTGGACCCCTCCTGCTCATTTCTGTCCCTTATCAGGAGAGTGAGGAAAAGCAGGTGGATGAGCTTCCCTGTGCTGCCAGGCTGTGCCTTAGCTTACACTGGCCCTATGAGACAGAGGAGAGAAACAGAATCAAACACCTCTGCCCAACTTGTCCACAGTTGGACAGCAAGTATTTGGGACCCAGCCTACATCCTGGTTTTTACATAACTCAGGACTGCTTCCTTTTTGAAGTGAACAGACATCATTTCTCTTCTCAGGCATGGGGTTCCCGCCTCTCCAATTAGTGTTAATGAGTTTGTTCCCCTGTGTTCTGTGGCTCCCTCGAAGCCGTCACAGATTCACATCTGTATCCCCTGGTAGTTGGCACGGTACTTTCACTTGAAGAGGCCTTGCTGAGTGATGACTGGATTCAGATGGAGTAACTTGTCCATTTCCTGGGGTCTTCACATATATTACCTCTTCTGATCATCACTATCGCCCTTCAAGGGCAGAGGCAGTCCGCACATGGCAAGGCAGCCAGTAACGAGGGCCAGGAGGGCATGCTCTGCACAACGGGGTCCTTGCATGAGGCAGAGTTTGCCAGGCTGGGGGCAGCCTGACCGTGGAAGAGGTCACTCTTGACAAGGATGTTCAGCAGCCAGCCATTCACTCTGCAAACATTTGCGGCTCTGTGGTACAAAGTGTGCTCTCGGGTGACCCATAAAATGTACAGAGACTCTGGGCTGATAGAGCTAAGCACGTGTGGCTCCTGCCCTCAATCACAGGAGGTCGGCCCAGAGCTTGCTGTGTGGTGTCCTGCATGCCATAGGCAGTCGGGCTGGCGGGGGCAGCAGGGGGGCAGCCAGCTGAGACGCAGCTTCCATCTGACTTGCATGGGCGATGAGACTGAAATTGGATTGTTCTCTCATAGAGTTATCCACGAGGCATGGTAATCAATGCCTCTCCATCCGCCACAGACCCAGCCTGGCCTAACACCCCCTCTTCCTGCATCATCCCAGCCCTGCTTCTGTGAATTTAGAAATCCTGTCACCCCACACCCCTCATAGGCACCCCCTTGCTCACACTGAAGCTTAGGTCTGAACCTGATGTTGGGGTACCTACCCAGTTTGCAAAACCGGGTTTGTGGAAAAGAGCTGGAAACCTTTGTGATGGGAGAAGGGGTGGTACCCACCTAGCCCTGTAACTGAATACACAGCAAAATCTACCATCAGTGCTGAAACTGTCAAGGGGAGGGGCTAGTCTTTCTGTGTTCCCCTATATGCAGTCTTCAGCTTAACCCCTCTGGGGAGGGGGGCATCATCCCAACCTGAGGAATCTCCTTGGCAGCTAATTCATGAGATCTATCCGAGAGCTCCACTCACCTGTCTCCAGATTCTCCCTGGAAAGACCCCGTGGCTCTCAACTGTGCTTGAGGGATCCTGGTTCCAAGTAGCATGTAAGTCATGGCTGTCTTCTCTTCCATAGTTCTTTTGTGTTTGTTTGTTTGAGACAGGGTCTCTCTATGTAGTGTTGTCTGTCCTGGAACTCGCTATGTAGACCAGGCTACTCTGGAACTCACAGAGTGCCACCATGCCTGGCTTTCCATAGTTCTGTGAAGAGGCGACCAGGACAGTTGGGGATGAATGTTGCTGGAGGAGGAAGGGAACAGATTCACACCCAGAAGTCTGGGAACTATGTTTCAACTAAGCCTCATGGCTCTCCTCTACTCAACACAGCCCCGTCCATTGGCCCATCCTATCCACTTGGAGAGCTCCTAAGCTGGAAATAGTGGGTGATTGTCAGCCCTCTTCTCCCACCAGGGCCACGTCTGGTCCGGCCTCACACCCCTGAGGGGTCCAATCATGCAGGAACGGGAGGGGGAGTGCAGGGAGAAGGCGCAAAGCAGGCTGGGAAAGCAATTAAAAAGCAGATCTCAGGGCTGGAGACTGGGAGGTAAAGGACAAGCTGAAGTGGGTCTGGCTGGGGCCAGGAGAGGCGAGGGAGAAAGGCCCAAGCTTATTACCCCTGCCACAGCAGCCTGGCCCCAGGACCCGTGAAAGAGAATGAGCTGCTGAGTCCAATAGGAAGAGGCGGGGCCCAAGGAGGAGGAAGAAGACGACGGGACTCTGGGGTCCAGTCTGGGGTCATTCTGCAGCCACAGGGGCTGATTTCTGACCAGCAGAACCTGGCTGGGCGTAGGCTAAAGGTGGGAGAATGAATGGCCCCTGGTCTAAGGCAGGTCCTCTCCAACTGAAGCCCCCACCTGCAGAAGCTTCAACTGGTTTAGCTAGCCCTGTCCTGTGGTGCCTTAATAGGGGAGGTGTAGACCCTGGTCTGAGGGGGAAGACAGATTCTAGCATCGGGAAATCTCTGCCTGCAGGGGAAGACATGGCTCCCCAGGAGGTCTCAGGCAGAGGTGCACAGGAGACCCAGGCACCAAAGGTCAACACACCCGAAGTTTCTGGAACCTGTAGGAGTCATGAGCCTTAAGTCTAGGGATGGAGGAAGGGAAGTGAGAACAGAGCCCAGGAAGGGGATAAGGGAGGCAAGAATGTGGGTTAGAGGGTAACATCTACTTCAGTTGCCACACAGTTTCAAAAAAGTTACATGTTGGGCTGGACTGTGGTGTAGATAAAGTGCTTGCCTAACATGCATGATGCCCTGGGTTTGAACATCAAATAAACCAGGCGCGTTGGTGCACACATATAATCCCAGCACTCGGGAGGTGGAGGCAGGAGAATCAAGTTCAAGGTCATCCTTAGCTACATACATAGCAAGTTTGAGGCCAACCTGAGATATAATGAAACTGTTATCACAAAACAGCAAAAACAAAAACAAAGAAACAAGGAAAAACTAATTATGTCCCCTTGTAGGACCTGAAGCCACCAACAGCTAGAGGTAGGAGAAAATGACACTGACTCCCACCCTCTTTACTCACTGCAGTTCCTTGGTCCTAGCCACACTGCCACGTGACCTCCCTTAGAAGGTTCTCACATACTCCCAGTAGGTGCTGTTGGATGGACTTGGCAGCCCTTACTCAAGTTCCTGCCCGTCCTGGCTGAGCCATCACAGAAGCACGGGCATGCGGTAAGTGGCGCACACGGCAGGCATTATGAGATGAACGCTATGGTTTGACAACAATGCCTGCTGTGGATGTCTCTCACTGACAATGTTCTTGGAAGGTAAGTCCTCATTTCACAGATCTGGATTCGGTGACGGTTCCTGGGTCACCCAAGACTTCACAGCCACAGAGGAGCCAAAGTATTGCTTTCTTCTCAAGAGGGCACCGTCACAGCAGAGGTGAGTCTAGAAGAAAAAAAAACAAACAAAACAGAATGGCCAGCTGATGGATACAAAGGTGGACTGCAGAAAAACCACCAATCTCTAGGAAACCCTATTTCCCTCCACTGGTTTGGTGGCCAGACCTGTCTGGGCAGCTGAGCACTGCCATCTAGTGGTCCTGGGGTCCTCACTTCCCTTCCTCCGGGCAGCACCATGGGATGGGGTCAGCCAACCAGTCTTGATCTCTACTGGGCAGGGGCAGGTGTGCAAGCAAAGCCGGCAGGTGACACTCGAATCGCATGACCACTTGAATTAGAGTCTGGCATCAGTAGGAAACACCAGGCACTATGTGTATGAGTTGAGACCAGAAGTGGGATTGTCCTGGGAGGCATTGAGGTTTTGCCCTGTAAGCAAAAGATCATCTGTCAGGTTTTAATACAGGGAGAGGGACACAAGGACGCCATCTTATCCCCACTTTGGCTTGAAGCAGGGTTCAGTTTGGCTGTGGACTCTGTGGTGAGGTATCCAAGCATCTGTCTCCATGGTTGGCAGTACCCTGCGGTGGAGTCTGAAAGTCGGCTGGAGTTTGGCCTGAGGCTTTTGTTGTTGGAGACTTCTGCTTGGGAAAGTTGAAAAGGAGTAATCCACAGGATGAGGCATGCCCCAGGCTAGGAGGATGGGAATCCCTGTAGCAACTGGGAGGGCAGGGGGCCTGCCTATTTTCCTACCAAGTGCTTGTCTGGGGCAGATATGTATGAATTTGGTGGGAAGTGGGCTAAGAACTTGGCTAGTTAAATGAATGCATAAAGTGGAAAATGATGCAGCTGTTAAAATGATGATGTAGGTAAATGTTTATTGATTCAGAAAGATGTTCACAACATATTGTTGAAGGAAAAGCAAATTACAAAATAATTGGTGCAGTCTGGGCCTGTTTTGAAAAAAATGTATTCATATGTGAGGAAAAATCTGGCAGTGTTTATCTGCATGTGGCAAAATTATGACTAATTAAATATTTATATTGCTTATGTGTCTTTTCTGATTTCTCTACAGTGAGTGTATAATAAAAACACTAATAATGAAAGTTTATACATCAAGTGCAACCAAGAATATCTTTCTTTTGTCTCTTTGTCTCTACTCACAAATACCCCTTGAGAGAGTGGCAAGGATCCGAAAGCCCCGTGGGGTTGAAATGGAACTTGGGCCTGCATCAGGGGCCCAGGGAGGGGCCTGAGGGGCAGAGACTGGGGGACTCCTTGGTTGGCATGGAGGCAAACTCACATGGACAGGAGGAATTCTCCAGTTTTGCTCATGAACCCCTTGTCAAATCTTTTTCCTCCGGAACCACTTTGTTTATACTAAGAAGGTAGGCCACTCCTACCCTGTGAGCTGTGTCCCGAGTTCCAGGCTGGTCTCTAGTAAGGCTCTTCTTAAAGTCCCCTGTTTTTTAGCTTCCCAACTTTTGAGCATCAAAAGTCACCAGGGCAGGAAGGAGTCCCGCAAGCCTTTAATCCCATAGGGACAATGGGACCGCTGTGAGTTCCAGACCAGCCTGATCTATATAGTGAGTTCCAGGAGACATGATGAGAGATCCTGCCTGAAGTCACTGCGGACTTCTCTCAGGATCTACTTTACTATGCCATTGTTCAGGATGGGGGACGGTACGGCTAGATCCTAAGGGTCTCCTTCCTCCCCGTGCTGAGACTCGCCAGGGGGACCTTAGCAAGCAGCCCATCGCATGCTCGAATGAATACCATGTCCCTGGTATGGAGTAAGGGGCGTTGCTGTGACAGGCGCTCAGGGGTCTGAACCGGCTTGAGTGGGGGAGGGGGCAAGCAGCCAGGAGTTGTCTGTAAGCTGGAGACATGGCAGTGCTGAGCTGGCCACCCCCCAGGACCTCTGTGTGCCCACTGAATGACTCACCTTGGCATAGACACAATGATCAGGGGTGGGCACACAGCCTGCTTCCCGCTGTACTCCAGGCCCCCTTCGACGCTTTCCGAGAAGTCCATTGAGCTGGGAGCTTGTACAGCACCCGGGGCTGACATCCTGGCATCTTGGGATAAAAGCAGCCCAGTCCCCTTGGGGCTGCCCTTGCCGTATGGCTCCCTCACTGGCGGCAGAGAACAAGGCTCTATTCAGCAAGTGCCCTGGAGTAGAGATCAGAAGCTCAAGCATGGACAGAGGAAGGCAGGGGTGGAGGGAGCTGAGCTGTCTGTTTTCCAGAAGCCCAAGGGCACAGATGGCTAAGGCGCCTGGGAGGGACCGGAGTGGAGGGGATGGATAGGCCTGAAGTCTCGTGGCAACAGCCTCCTCCCCACCATTGATGATGGTGAATTCTGGTTTCCCAGACCTACATATCCCCCAGAGGCCTGATGTGTGGGAACCTGAAGAAGATAAATCTCCTGGGAGAATGTGGGGTGGCCAGGGAGACCGGGTGTTACAGAAATAAAGATTCCGGCATGTACTGCCAACCCATTCATTACTACTCTGTGGAGCCCTCAGGGGCCAGGAGTAAAGGGAGGCTGGACCAGGAAGAAATGACCCAGCAGACCAGACAAGATGCCAAAGAGGGGGGGATCAGGAAGGAGGCCTGCTGTCTTACCCTATTAGGATCCTCATCATTCCTTCTGTCATGCCCCCTAGACACAGCCAGAGGCCCAGGTCATAGGGTCATAGGGAGGGCCCCAACCCCGGCCCTTCCCTCCTGAACTCCGGGAATGAGAAGACAGTGATGGTGGACTCCAGGGGAAGGACTCTGGACATCTGTTGGGAGTGGGAGTCATCAGGAAACTAGTATAGGCTGATCCTGGAGTCAGGGCGTAGATTCTTCACGTTCCTAGCATTTCCCAGGCCCATAGAGAAGCGAGGGCATGCAGAGTGAGGACAGCCCTGGCTTCTAGGCTCTAGGAGCTAGAGGCAGCTCACCCAACCCAGCTCGTGCATTCTCTCTCTCTCTCTCTGTGTGTGTGTGTGTGTGTGTGTGTGTGTGTGTGTGTGTGTGTGTGTGTATGCATGTGCACACATGCACAAGTGTTCGTTTACTGCATAGATGTTCCTGTGTGTGCACATATGTGCTGAGACCAGATGTCAACCTCAGGTGCTGTTCCTCAGGCCCTGCTGCCTTGGGTTTTTGAGACAGCGTTTCTCCCTGGGACCTGGAACTCACTAATTAGTCAGTGAGACCCAAGGATCCTCCCAATTTTCATTCCCCAGCACTGGAGTTACAAGTATGCATTGTCAAACCTGGCCTTTTGTATTCATTTTGTGGTTAGAACTTGGATCGTCATGCTTGACAGACAAGCAATTTATGGACTAAGCTGTTTTCTCAGTCCCTCTCTTGACCCATCTTACCAGAAAGGGGGTTTTCTTGATCACTGGTGAGGCCAAGCTGGTGTACCGAGGGAAGCCTTGACTCTGATACAAAGACCTCAGTGGGGTGAGAGGCGCTCTCCCCATAGCTGGGCTAGGGCCCAGCTCCACCCCCTCAGGCTATTCAAGGGGGTGCTGCCAGGAAGTCAGGGCAGAGCCAGTCCAGCCCATTACTCCATAAAGCCCTTGACATCCCAAGAGCCAGCAGAGGCTGGGCAGGATGGAGCGAAGACGTATCACCTCTGCTCGTCGCTCCTATGCCACCTCTGAGACGGTGGTCAGGGGCCTGGGTCCCAGCCGCCACCTGAGTACCATCCCACGCTTCTCTCTGTCTCGAATGTCTCCTCCACTCCCTGTCAGGGTGGACTTCTCCCTGGCGGGGGCTCTCAATGCTGGCTTCAAGGAGACTCGGGCCAGTGAGCGCGCGGAGATGATGGAGCTCAATGACCGCTTTGCTAGCTACATCGAGAAGGTCCGCTTCCTGGAACAGCAAAACAAAGCGCTGGCAGCTGAGCTGAACCAGCTTCGTGCCAAGGAGCCCACCAAACTGGCTGACGTCTACCAGGCAGAGCTGCGGGAGCTGCGGCTGCGGCTGGACCAGCTTACGGCCAACAGTGCCCGGTTGGAGGTGGAGAGAGACAATCTGGCACAGGACCTCGGCACCCTGAGGCAGAAGTGAGGAAGGGGACAGGGAAAATGGCTAGTGAGCAGTGAGACTGAACCGAGAGGGGTGCCTATAAGGAAGGGTACTGACTGAGGGCTCGGCCTCTCAGCTGCTGCGTTTCCCCATGCCTGGGAAAGGGAGGGCTAACTTTGCTCCCTCATATGATGGGAGAGACCAAAACTTCAGGGATCTGATTCCCAAAGGTCAGCTGCCAGGGAGTTGGTCACTCTGGGCACCTCCACACTGGGGAAGGGCTGTGAGGGTAGCGTGGGCACCAGCCAGTATATGCTCTGCTTTTCCATTCATTTGGCACTGTGAAGGGTCAGAGAGGAGGTCTGTGTCCACAAGGAAGCTCTGATCTCTGAAATATAGGAAATGCAAGAAAGAGCAGGCAGGCCTGGGCGCAGAACCCAGACGACTGTCTGCCACCGACTTTTTTGTTTGTTTGTTTTTTGTTTTTTCGAGACAGGGTTTCTCCGTGTAGCTTTGGAGCCTATCCTGGATCTTGTTCTGTAGCCCAGGCTGGCCTCGAACTCACAGAGATCCGCCTGACTCTGCCTCCCGAGTGCTGGGATTAAAGGCGTGCGCCACCACCCCCCGGCTTGCCACCAGCTTTTTGACTATACTCAAGTCCTTTTGATGCGGTTATGATACAATCTATCCTAAAAGATAGTGACCGGGGTCGAACTCTGGGGCATGGTACTTTGCTGAGAGGCAGACATCCGTGTGCCCCTCTGGTGCAGGAGGTGCACTGGTGTCTGTACAGTGAGTGCATGGCCGTGGATGCGCCTCTGCGAGCATTAGCAGGTGCACCAACCCCGATAAGGCACCTCAGTAATGAGTCAAAGCAGAAGCCCTTATCTGCTGCTTATTCTCTCAGCCAGGGCCTCTGTCTAGGAATCCTCTGCCACTCTCTTCTCCTGCCACTCTATGGTCCTTGGGAGTGTTTTATGACAGTCACCTCCAAAGAGGTTGGGACAGGGATCCAAGAGTCCTCAGGAAAACCTAAAGTCCATACTGTGTCCCCTATCCCAGGCTCCAAGATGAAACCAACCTGAGGCTGGAGGCCGAGAACAACCTGGCTGCCTATAGACAGGTCAGAGAGATGGGAGGGATGGGAGGGGGCAGGGAGGTTGGTGGCAGTCCACCCAGACACAGCCCCTGAACTTAGCCCTCCACAGCAATTGCCTGCTTCCCAGATCCCCACAAGGAGGGGAAGACAGAACTGGAGATTGTTGTGGGGAGGGACTCTGGGGTCCGAAAGGTCCTCTCCCTACTCCAGGAGGCAGATGATGCTACCATGGCCCGTCTGGATCTGGAGAGGAAGATTGAATCACTGGAGGAGGAGATCCAGTTCTTGAGGAAGATCCATGAGGAGGTGAGGCCAGGCAGAAGGAGGGAGGCTCAGGAAACTGCAAGTGAGAGAGAAAGACAGACAGACAGAGAGATACTCAGAGAGGGAAACAGAGAAACCAACTGTCAGGATGAAGGAAAATGGAAGAAGGAAGACAGAGAGACAAGGGAGGTGTTCTCCAGTATCTACTACCCCTGGAAAATGACCACAGATCCTCCCCTCCGCCGTGTTCTGAGAAGCACAAGGCAGGTCTTTGATTTCTCCTCCACATCAGCTTTGTGAGCCTCACTCACAGTCTCCTTTCACAACGGGGAGGACGTTGAAACCCAGAGAAGTTTAAACACACACACACACACACAAGTCACACAGCCTCTCTGGTTTCACCCTCTCCCCCACCTGTCTCCAGTAAGATGTGAAACAGTCACGAAAACCCCTCTGAAGACATGCCACGGTGGTATACTCTCAGCACTTGGGAGGCAGTGATAGGAGGCTCGGTGTGTTTAAGACCAATTTCAACTACACAGAAAACTTGAGACTAGCCTGACCTACGTGAGACTGTCTCAAACACACACACACACACACACACACACCTCTGTTCTCTGACCTCAGAGCCTGGATGTAAGGCATATTCATGCCTGGTTCCTGACTATGCAGCCCTGGGAGAAAGATGCTCTCAGACTCTCATTCCATACCCTTTAGGGTTTTTACTTTTTGACCAGGCTCTCACTGTGTAGACTTGACTGACCTGGAACATGCTATGTAGACTAGTCTGGCCTCAAAATCATAGAGACCTGCCTGCTTCAGCCTCCCACATCCTGGGGTTAAAGGTGTGTGCCAGCGAGCCTGGCACATGCCATTAGCTTAGGTCATGCACTTCTTCCAGTAAAGGCTGCCCCATTTCCCTGAGCCAATGCCATATCTGGGCAGGCAGGAGTGTGGTGCTGTGAGAGCCCCAGCTGTAGCCTGGGCCTGAGATTTGAGCCTCAATCCCCCTTCTTTTACCCTATTAGGAAGTTCGAGAACTCCGGGAGCAGCTGGCCCAGCAGCAGGTCCATGTGGAGATGGATGTGGCCAAGCCAGACCTCACAGCGGCCCTCAGAGAGATTCGAACTCAATATGAGGCAGTGGCCACCAGTAACATGCAAGAGGCAGAGGAGTGGTATCGGTCCAAGGTACCTGTGGGCCAGCCTGCCTCTTCCAGACAGCCCTTCCTGATTCATACTGGAGAATAAGGGAAGGAAGCTTGGAAAATAACCTATCGAGGTGACCAGCCTTGCTCAGAGAAGTGAGATGACTTGCCCAGGACCACACAGGCACCACTACTTCCCAAACTACTCATTGTTATCGTTGCTAATACTTTTAACTAGCAAAGTTAAAAGGTTAACTAGCTCGCCCAATGTCACATAGCTCCTAAGTGACAGAGGGGTAAAGCTTCCAATCCTAACCCATCTCATTTGAGAGCCTGCCTTTTTGACGCCTCTGCCAGTCTGTGCCCCGTGCTCCTGAACATCTGCTGTGTGCCGGGCACTCCCGAGATACAGGGAAACATTTGGTCAAGGTGATGTCAGAGTTTATATAGACTGTGGGAACAGGGAAGATGATAGGGTGGGGCTTGTGCTAGACAGGCAGCCTAGAGACTCAAAAGAAGAGGGAAGGGCATCTCAGGTAGAGAACAGGCGTCGTGAGGAGGCCCGAGACAGAAAAAGCACAAACTGGAGATGCGGTTGGCCCAGGGCACCAAGTCCGGTGTGAGTTGCCGAAGCCAGTGACAGCCTGAGCAGGATGAAGGCATGATAAATCCTTCGGTTACAGTTGCGGCTCCTGGGGGGAGACCTGAGGTCGACTCCACTTTCCTGATTTTCCAGAGACCGTGTCTATCTCCCATCCCAGGCAGCTCCCTGGTCTGTGCACTGTGCCATAGGGAGACTCGAGTCCTCCCTTCAACTTCAGGTTCTCTCTCGGTTTAGTTTGCGGACCTCACAGACGCTGCTTCCCGCAACGCAGAGCTGCTCCGCCAGGCTAAGCACGAGGCTAATGACTATCGCCGCCAACTGCAGGCCTTGACCTGCGACCTGGAGTCCTTGCGCGGCACGGTGAGCGCGAGCAGGGACCACTGGTCGGATCGGGGGCAGCCGCCACCCAAGATGTTGCTGGAAGGGGACTGGGGTGGGGGGCGGGGGGCTGGGGATGAGGGATGGACGAAGGGAGGAAGGATTCTGAAAAGTTGGAGGCGGGGTAGGGGGCCGGGGCCGGGCCCTCGAAGCCTCTTGGGTAAGCGATCAGTAGATCAGTGGCTCCATTCGGCAGAACGAGTCCCTGGAGAGGCAAATGCGTGAACAAGATGAGCGCCACGCGCGGGAGTCGGCGAGTTACCAGGAGGCGCTCGCCCGGCTGGAGGAGGAGGGCCAAAGCCTCAAGGAGGAGATGGCCCGCCACCTGCAGGAGTACCAGGATCTACTCAACGTCAAGCTAGCCCTGGACGTCGAGATTGCCACCTATAGGAAATTGCTGGAGGGCGAGGAAAACCGGTGAGCTCGCCTCAGCGCTGGGGAACTGCTGCTGCCTCTCCTCAGTAACTCTTGTTCTCTGCAGTCCTCCCGCTAGCCTTGTATCCCCTTCCACTCCCAGAGTCCAGCCTAAGCACAGTAGACATTCAAGAAATCGATTCTGAAGAACAGATGGATCCAACCAGTCCCAGGGCCGAGCACTTGAGTTATCCCCCAAACAAAGCGGCTGACCCTGACCCGCAAGGCTGGCCAACAAAGATGGGACTTCCCATGGCCTCATTGATTTGTTCTGCTTCCTTGGACTTATTGTGACCATTTTTTTTTTTTATTCTTCTCATCTCCCAAGCCTCCATTCTCCTTTCTGGAGGTATTCTGTGGGGGCAGATAACATACAAGCTCCCTGCAGACTTTTCCAGCTCCGGGAGAGTATTGGCTTCTGGGTTGAAAGTTAAGTGGTGGAGGCTGGAGAGGTTGCTCTGTAGTTAGAGGTTAGGTTCCCAATAGCCATATGATGGCTTGCAATGTCCTGTAGTAACGCTCCAGTTCCGGGGGATCCAACACCCACTTCTGCCCTCATATACACAGGCATGATAGCTCATGGCTTTAATCCCGGCACTTGAGAGGAAGAGGCAGGCAGATCTCTGAGTTTGAGGCCAGCCTGGTCTATATATTGAATTTTAGGCCAGCCAAGGGTGCATAGAGAGACCTTGTCTGGAAGAGCTGGGAGGAGAGAAGGAAAGAGGAGCGGGAGGGGGGAGAGGGAGGGGAGAGGGAGGGGGAGGGAGGAAGAGAGAGAGACGAAGAGGAGAGGGGGGAGAGGGAGTTAGGGGATTAGGGGATGTTGGCAATGCAGTCAGGCTGGCCTGGCAAAGGACCCTGAGATTTTCATGCTGTCCCTGGACCAGGACCTGGGGGTGTCCTCGGGTGGCCTCATCATCCCTACCCCTCCTCTGTCTTTCAGCATCACCATCCCTGTACAAACTTTCTCCAACCTGCAGATCCGAGGTCAGTATAGTGGGGTCTTGTGGGAAAGGGTAGTGAGTTCCCACCCCTCCCCCCAGGCCTGTGGCCTGCTCTTGGGGACGGGGGGCGAAGGGATCCAGGCTCTCCTTGGGAGCCTTTATGACCCTCCGCTGAGATCCTAGACAGAGCACAGCCCCCGAGGGCCTGTCGCTGTCCCTGTCTCACTGCCGTGTCGTCATCCCCTAGTCACACCCCTGCACACCGGTGAGGTCGCCACTGATGCCAGGTCTGCTAGCCACGAACAGGTTCTGCCCTTCCGAATGTTTTACGTTTTGTTTTGTTTTGAACTGCTTGTCACTACAGGGGGCAAAGGCACCAAAGAAGGGGAAGGCCACAAAGTCACCAGACATCTCAAAAGGCTCACGATACAAGTTATACCCATACAGGCTCACCAGACTGTAGATGGAGCCCCGCCAGCGCTCGATTAGATAGATCTTTGCGTTTCAGTTATGTGTTTTCCCCAGCTTGACAGGCAGCGAGCCTCACCAAGCCTGTGTCCCCGTCCTCTCGGCCTCCCTCCTTCCCCCAGAAGCTTCCGGCCCCATCCCAGGTTCTAGCGCGGTGTAATTAGGTTATGCCAACAGAGCGAGCCTATGTTAAAGGGGGCTTGTCCCTGGGAGCTGAATGAGAAGTTCTGAAGCCTCTGAGCAAACGACAGCCTCTGCCTTGCCTCTTTCCTGTCACTAGGCGGCCCCCTTGGGTCTTGCAGTGCTCTCTGGGCAGGCTCTCTGTTTGATTCATGAGTCCCGAAGGCTCTGTTGCTTCTCTCAGTGCTGATTCAGCCCAGAGGATTAGTTCCCTCTGGACTGCTGCTCTTGTAGTGAATAAAGTTTTTCGTTCCCTGCTCTTCATTTTAAATATTAGTGAGTGTGACATGTTATATTTTTCTCTCTAAGGGGGGTGGACCAAATTACTTTTTACTGCCATGTGGTCCTGAAATGATCCTTAGATACAGGGGAAAATTCCATTTAGGAATAGTGGCCATACATATTTCAGAATGTAATTCAGCCTTAGAAAGTTGATTATGCTGACCAGGTAGAGGTGCCAAATGCTAGACAGTCAAGGGTCACTAGAGTCCAGAAGAGTGACAGAGAAAGGCAGGGATGGGGAAGGCCCACACGTATTAATCACTAACGTGTGCCACATGTTAACGTATATTAGTTACTTGCCCCCTCACTATCTCCTGGGGAAGTAGGTACTGTGAGCACTTTTTATAAAAGAGGAAACTGAGGCTCCTTTCTCGGTGCAGCCCTTGGTTGCCAGGAAACCAGGTGCCTGAACAGAAGGTCAAGCGGGCTATGGGACAGCGGCAGGATGTGCCCCCCCCGGGGGGGCCAGTTGGGAGTCCCGAGCCACTTTGGACAAGGCGAGGTTCTCTCTGTCTACTTAGATAGCCCTGTATTCATAACCCTGGGTGCATGATGGGCAAGTCGGGTACAGGACAGGATGTTTAGTATCCCAAGAGCCCACGGAGGCCTCCTCTCCTCGCACCTGCAGAAACCAGCTTGGACACCAAGTCCATATCAGAAGGACACCTCAAGAGGAACATCGTGGTAAGGACAGTGGAGACGCGGGATGGCGAGGTGAGGAGAGGGTCTGGCTGCCCTCAGGGGTTCTTGAAGCTAGACTGGAGAAAGCCTGGGACTAGCTCACGGAAGGTCCTTAGTAATAACTCCCGGGGGCTCCCAATGGAGCTCTGGAAGAAGGGACTGACCTTGAATGTGATTCTCCTTCTCCAGCCCTTCCACAGGGAGTGTGTTCAGGGCAACCTGTGTATCAAGGCCATCTGATGGTCCAGCTCTGACTGGGACAGTTAGGGAAAGAAAGGGCCTTCAAATTTACTCAGAGCAGCTTTCTGGAGAAGAATGGGAATAGGAGATAAATACAGCACAGCCTTCTCTACATGGGGTGGTGGCAGCAGCAGCTATGGCTACTCCCACGCCGTAGTGTCAGGCACGCTGTTGAATGCTTTACTGGTGGCATTTCACCCTCCAGTTTGAGCTCAGTGTGATGTAATTCAACGACAGTCAAGGGAAGACAGATCCAGGAAAGTTGGGGACTTGCCTCAGGATGCACGGCCTAGCACGGTGGGTCTGGGAGTTGTGTCGGTCCCTAACTGTGCACTGTACACCTTCCCTGTCCCCTGCAGGTCATTAAGGAGTCCAAGCAGGAACACAAGGATGTGATGTGAGGTGTGCCCACCTGGCGGCCCCTGCCACACAGTGTCAAGGGCCCAAAGCTCCTCCTCAGATAGCCCTGTTCCCATCCACACCAGCACTCCCCTTCCTTCAGTTTTTATGCCTGTCTGCTGCCTGAGGCTCAGTCCTTACTGAGCCTGACAGATGGCACATACTCTGCACCTCCAACTAACAGGATACTCACTCCAAAGGGGCAGTCGGGAGGGGAGGGGCCAGCAGCTGAGGTAGAATTGCAAGGAAGGAGGAAAGTTGGGCAGAGCAGGGAGCCTTAACAGATCATTTCCTTCATCCTTGTTGGTATGGAAACTGTTGCCAGAGCTGAGGTCTCTGGGAACTGGACTTTGAGTTTCCATAGGCTGCTGGAGGAAGACAGAAAGTCAGAGAGAAAGGGGAGGTCCCACGGCAAAGTAGCTCTAGCCAGAGACTTATGCTTCCAGAATAGCCCTGACTGATCTAGGAGTGGGTAGGGCAGACTCGCTACCTGGAATGGCCACTAAGGCGGGTGGTCCTAAGGGCCCTCCAGAGTGATAACTCGTGTCTCAGACCCTCTGAGTTGCCACACAGCTTAGCAGCCTGTGAGCGTGTGGAGACTTGGTTCTCAGCACTTGGGGGGATCTATAGCATAAGTGGAGAGGGAAGTAGTATTGGGAGGGAGTAGAGGTGGGGTACCTGGCCCCTAAGTGTGGATGCTGAGAGGTCAAGCCCAGGAAGGCTCCCCTACTCAGGCTGCAGGAGCGCCAGTGGTGGCAGCACCGGTGGAGATGATTTAGACATTGGAGTTGGAAGTTGTAGGCAACCAGTTACACTTGGCTCTGAATCCTGGGAATCAAGGAAATGCCCCATTCTCCTGAAGACCGTGAAACAGGAGAGAGGGACTTCTGTCCGTTGTCTTGGTTGTGAAGGTCTATTCCTGGCTGCATAGTCCCCATCCACTCACCTCTCTGCACCCTGTGACTGCTGCTTCTCAACCCTGATGAAACCACAACCATCCTCTTGAGGTTCTCCATTCCGTAATTACTAGCTCTTCTTCTCCAAGCCGAGGGCCCATGTCCTTTCTGATGCATATACATAATAATACCTGCATTTTCGGCATCATCCTGTTTGACAATTTGGGAAACTGAGGCATGAACCTAGTAGACTGGTTCGTGTTCAAGCCGCCTGGAGGCAACGTGGGACTGCCCTTCCACACCAGAGCACCCTCTCTCAAGCTGGTTGGTGGGCAGGTGATGGGGCACTGTGCCCAGAAATGGGGCTGAAAGTGTCCACTCCATTATCCTTTCCTCCCCTCTAAGGTCAAAAAAGGAAAGTGGGGCCCCTCCCTCTTCCCAGGACATTGTACCCTCCCCCCACTCCTTACCACTCTGCTAACCTTCAGAACAGTGCTGTTGCCTTTACTCACTAAGAAGAAATAAAGATGTGCCATAGCCTTCCACAGAGTGGGTCTGATTTGTTCAGAAGGTGGGGTAAAGACCGAGACAGGACTCAACTTGCTCATGGCCACAGATAGTCTTGAGATTCTGAACCTCCATTGCGGCAGCTGCCTGTCAAATCCCACCTCCTACAGAGCCCTGGTGCCGTGGCCTTTGCTCCAGACCCTCTTCTCATCCCCAATCCCTAGCCTGGGTGCCACCACTCAAGAAAGTCCTGTGTTGGATGTCACTCTCTTCACCCATTCCTGGTCCCCATCTTTACCTTCGTCTTCACACCTGCTGCTCTGCTATTCCCAGAACAACTGGGGGCCAAGAAAGACACAGCAGCTCCCTCTACTTTTCTTTCTTCTCCATCCCACCCAATCCAGGTCAACCAGGGCCCAGCAGCAGAGCTCAAGGGCAAAGCACCTCCAAGTCAACAACACTGATAGGTGACCTGACGGGTATCTGTTCACTTCCTCCAGCAATCTGAGTGTGAAGTGAGAAGACACGTGTGCCTGTTTGTGTACCCTCTTGACCAGTCTCTGACCTCTGACCTCCCCTCAGGCTTCTCCACTTTCCAGATTAGACCCAGGCCCCTCCCGTGAAACTGGGGAGCGTGTTGTAAACAATAGGCTTGAACATCACCGTGTCACGTGTCCCAGCCCAAGGTGCCCATCAGAAGCATCTGGTATCACTCAACAAACATATTAGAACACAACTGGCTTTCACAGCTGGAGAAGGGTATGGGTGGAGAAGTTGGGACAACAGCGAAATGCGTAGCAACAGCAACGACAGAGGTGAATGGTGACGAAGACCGCTGTGATGAGCAGGTAGCCCAGCAGGGTGAGTTCCACAGCGGTGCGAGTCTCAGGGTCTGAGAGTGAGGCTGGGTAGCGTCCTCGAGATGTTACTCCCAACCGGAAGCCAGCGATTCTCAGCCCTTGCCGCCAGCAGTAATAGATGCCTCGGTCACTCAACCGGGTGAAGCGGATGTGGAGATGGTTGCCATGGTCGATGAACACTCTCATGGATCTGTTGACGCCTTTTAGGTACTGTGTGCGGTAGAGGGGCTGATGGTCTTTGTCCCAGGCCACAGCATGCTCTGGCCGGGCCCCGGGACAGGAGATGATGAGGCCGTGGCCTAGTCTTTGCTGATGGAATTGAATGGGTACCTGAGGCAGCCAGGGTCGACTGCCCACTTTGGACACATAGTTGTAGATTGTCAGCATACCCTTCCGGATCTGATGCCTCTTCTCACAGGACACTAGGCAGCTCTGAATCAGTAGCTCAGGTGTGTGGTCCCTGGTCTTGATGTGCAGTTTCCTGGGCACAGCCCGAGAGCCACAGGACACTACATCGGGCATTGTCTTAAGGTACCGAGGGGAGAGGTCAGGGTTCTGCAGGTAGCAGAGTCCAAGGCGCCACTGTTCCCCACGCACCCCACAGCGGTCACAGGGGGTCCACTCCCAGAAGGTAGTAAAGACATGGAGGCTCCCATAGTATTCATCCGGCAACGGCTCCTGGCCCCTGTCCTTGAAGGTGGCTACCATTCCCTCATTGCTTTGGATGTCCACATCATAGGCATAAAAATAGTCCCCCTTACGGGTGCCACAAAAATATAGGCCTGAGTCCTCTGGCTGGGCCCGGAAAACCAACAGGCTGAACATGCGGATGCTGAAGCGGACCAGCATGCTGCTGCCTACTCGAACATGAGCCGCCTCTGTGAGCAAGCGCCCATCAAAGTCTGTCAGCACTGTGGTGTGGCTGCTTCCCAGGTGCTTTTGGTAATACCAGACCACAGCCGAAACATCCTCAGGTTTGCAGTGGCAGGGGAGCTCGAAGCTCATGTCAGCCAGATAGGCCGCGTTATCAAACATCAGGAAAGCCGGGCAGGGCGTCCTCTGAAAGATGTTCTCCTTCTCCACGATCTCAAAGGCCTGGAGACTACCCCAGGCCCACAAGAGCACGGTAGTGTGGACCAGCCTCATGCTTGTAGGAAGGAGGATCTTGAGGGGGCAGGGCAAAACCCAAGGCACCAAAGAATATGGCTTTTTCGAAACGACTACCGACTGCCGAGGGGAGGCTGCTGTATAAAGAGAGGTTCAAACAACCAGTGAACGAAGCCCGAAACTGCAGACGAGAGAGCCGTTGCAAGGCAATTTATTCCCAGCTGATGTACAAGATGCTGTTCTAATGCACCAGGGCCGATCTCGAGGGAAAATCATTCTAGAACCTGGCACTCTCTCACCTTTCTAGAACACTGGCACTCACCCAAGAATGGGTCAAGGGAAACCAGAGTGAGCTGTAAGCGCCCTCCGCCCTGCCTGCCCAGGACAGCATCCTTTCCTCAACCTGAGAGATAACAGAAACCCTCCCTTGCACAGCTGGTCATCTGGATGCTGGCCAGACCTGAGCCAATAGATTGGGAATTTCCCAGGCTCAACCTGTGGAAAGAACTAGGTCTCTGGGGGAAAATTCTGCATCTCAAATGAAGGAGCCTTTGCTTATTATTGATTGGCTGTTCATTCACTGGCTTTGGGTTATAAATATTCTGGTTAAGAGTTATGATCAGTGCTTATCTTTCATTAGAAGTCAGTGAGTTTACTTTTTTTTTTTTTTTTTTTTTTTGGTTTTTCTAGACAGGGTTTCTCTGTATAGCTTTGGTGCCTGTCCTGGATCTCACTCTGTAGACCAGGCTGGCCTCAAACTCACAGAGATCCGCCTGGCTCTGCCTCCCGAGTGCTGGGATTAAAGGTGTGCACCACCACCACCTGGCTGAGTTTACTTTTTTTTTTTTTTTCCTCTAGGAGGAAGCTCTGTGTGGCCAGAATTTAGATGAAAACACACCCACCTCTCAAGGATAGGGACATGGCAAACTCAAAAGGTAGGTAGCAAAACACCCTCAACCATTGGGTCCTTGGTATCCTGGGGATCCACATAGATAAAATTATGATTTGGAGAAGTGGGCAAGCCCACTACCTGAAAAGGGAAGTGGGTGTGGGTTTCTCCCAACACTTCTTTCAATACTTCTGTGAAACCCCAAGATAACCACCACAAAATGCGTTCCTAGGGGGCTGGTGAGATGGCTCAGTGGTTAAGAGAACTGGTTTCTCTTCCAGAGGACTGGGGTTGGTTTGATTCCGGCACTCACACGGCAGCTTAAAACAACCATCTGTACGTACACCCTCTCTGACCTCCACAGGCACTGGGCACACACATGGTGGACAGACATACAGGTAGGCAAAACACTCAGACACATAAAATGAAACAAGTCTTTTTTAAAAATGCTTTCTGAGACCACTGGGGAATGCTGAGGGCAGCCAGTCCCATCAGTGGACCCCATACAGCCCTAACAGCTCCTGTAGGAGCTCCTCCTCCCCCGGTAGCCCAGCAGATGGCTCCTCCATGCTAAGCCCTTCCTGCATGGACCTGGTGGTGCCCATGGCCTGCAACTTCTCAAACAAGCGCTGGCAGCCCTCTCGCTCTGCAGGGCTCAGCAGGCTCAGGTTCAAGGTGAATCGTCCAGTGTTAGCCAAGCTGTGCAGAATCCCTAGCACTGCCGCCCGGTCACTTAGCTTCACATGCTCAGCCAGTGCCACCAGCAGCTCCCCGAGAAGTCCAAAGCCCACATCCATCTGGAAGAGGTGGCCCAGCTCGGGACCCCCAAGCTGAAGCAGGGCTTGGTAGCGCTCTGGCCCACTTCTTAAGTGTCGCCGCCAATCACGGTAAAACTCTGCAGAGGTTGCAGGCTGGAAGGGTGATTTCTCCTGCATTACAAAGGGAAGCAGGTCCAGAGCTCATCTTGCCGCTCTGCAACTGTAATGGGAGGGGGGTTATGGGTTTTCATCTTAGTGCTGCAACTATTCTCTGAGCTCTGGGAAGGCTGGCCTCTGTAGCCTCATTTTCAGATGAGGGAGCTGGGGATGAAAGGAGGGAGGGCAGGCCCAAGGAATCCAGGCTATGATTTGAAGGTCTCATTTGTACTTGGATTTTCCTCCTGAGAAAGGAAACATAGTTCTTGGCCTTTTACAGTTAAGTCAAAGATTGCTCTGAGAAAATTGGGGAGTTTACTGTAAATCTCTGGCAGAGAAAAAGGAACTCAAAGTAAGAGTCAAGGGTCTGACAGGCTGGGTCCCTCTCTAATAATGCCACAGGGTCATTATACTATTTACCACTGACCTGAGACGGAATGTTAAAGGACTGCTGAGCCCAATTCAACTCAGTCCCACCATCTGATTGCTGTTCTGGGATTAGAGGGGAAAAGTCTGTTTCTGTTGGCTTCCATGAGACATAAGGAAGTGATATGTGTTGTAAGCAGACAAGGTCAAAGTTTTAGCACAGAGAAATCCTGCTGGGCTAGAGAGGCTGGCCCACACCTACCTGGGGTATTTCAGTGGCCACATCCTGAAAAGTCCTTTCCCTAGTACTGTGACAGTTCCACGGCACAGTTCTTTTTCCTCTCACCTTGTCCTTCTGTTCCAGAGGTTTCAGGTGTGATGCAAGGACAATACCTCTGGGCCAAAGATAGAGATCGAAACTTAATGTTTCTCTGAGTGTGAGGAAACTACTCGGCCAGGCTTGTTGACAGGAAATAGGGCGGCCACTACAACAACAACAGTAGCCTAGATAGCTAAAAGCACTCATACACCTCAAATGGGCTAGCTATTGTGCTCAGAGTCTTACATGCAATCATCACTCAAAGAGCTGTAACAGCCATTTCTCTCTCTCTCTCTCTCTTTTTTTTTTTTTTTTGGTTTTTCAAGACAGGGTTTCTCTGTGTAGCTTTGCGCCTTTCCTGGAACTCACTTGGTAGCCCAGGCTGGCCTGGAACTCACAGAGATCTGCCTGCCTCTGCCTCCCGAGTGCTTGGATTAAAGGCGCGTGCCACCACCGCCCGGCCCATTTCTCTCTTTTACAGATAGAACTGGGTCTCAGCGAGGGTAATGAGCTTGGGTGAGATCACCGAGTAGTAGAGGGTGGGGGCAGGACAGAAGGTCAGAATGATCTGAATCTGGACTGCTTGCTTTTAACTTCTGCAGCCCACCGTGACGGAAGGGCCTGCTGAACACAGCTGCAAGCCAACCTGAACTCCTCGTAGGAAGGCACTCTTTGTTCAACAGCCCGTAACTTGGCAGCATTCTCTCTGTTATACTTCTCGTCAGCAGCAAGTGCAGCCTGCAGCTCCTTCTCCAAAGCCTTGAAGTTGATTGCATCATTCTTTTCCATGGCTAAGGCCTGGGAAGGCAAGAAGAATGCGCATCAGCAGAGGCTCAGTATCAGGGAAAACACAATGCCTTGGGATTCTTAGCCAGAAAGGTGAAACAACCCAAAGCAATCCGATACGTATCCTGGAGCGCTACAAAAGTCTAGTTTCCTCCTTTACAGATCAAATGGAATTGCATGATGAAGACGTATTCAAGGCTTCTCACGGAAAACAGAAGAGAAAGCTTCCAGTTTGAAGTCTTCATTTCATTCTCTCCTTCTAACAGTATTTTAGACGCTAAGGGCTAGCACAGCGGTAGAAGTTTGCCTAGTGAATGCAAGACCTTGGGTTTGATGTCCAGCACCACCACAAAGCAATTAATTGGGGAGTGGGGGTGTTTCAGCTGAGAAAGCATTTAGATCTCAGAATTCTGAACCTTCATCCTTTCACATAGGATTTCTCTATGGCAGGTTGTTGCCACAAAGGAAGAGAAAGAGAGAGAGAGAGAGAGAGAGAGAGAGAGAGAGAGAGAGAGAGAGAGAGAGAGAGAGAGAGAGACTCTTATTAGTTACTCTTGAGCTCAAGGGCAAAATTTCACACTTCACTAAGTATTTTTAATGGAGGAAAAAATACTTTCACCTAAACCAAAATCAATGACTAAGCAGGGGGTCGAGGAAAAGCGGCAGAAGAGAAAAAGTTCAGTAGCTTCCATCCTCAGGGGGAAAAAGGTCAATGCTCTACATCCCCAAATCCCTGACCAATGGAGGGCTGCAGGCACTGGTTGTGTGGTGTGTGGGCATTATCTCCAGCCCCACCACTGAAGTTCTGCAGCCTCCCGCTATGAATCTGACCCGCTATCTTAAAGGGAATCTATGTGTTCCAGTCTGGGCTCCGACATTTACTTGTGAGACTCCTCTCCACCTCAGAAGCCTGGTGAGCCCGAACTAGACATGGAGGTTCACTCATGATCAGCCCTAAGGCAGGAAATGTGCTGGTCCGCAAGCAACTCCACAACCACCCCCGCCGACCCCAGCGATGGGAAGTGGAGTGCGGAGTGGGCTGTTAGCAGCCCAGCAACTGGACTCAAGTGTCTCAGATCCTAGCCAATCAATTTTTGGAGGATGGTGGTGGTGTCTAGCTATGTAGTCCAGGCTGTTCTCTCCAAAACATCTGAGCTCATGATCTTTCCTCCAGGCTCAGCTTCGGGAGCAGCTGAGACTCCCACCACCCGTCCACCTCCCTGACGAGTTCTAAGCCTTCTCCAATCATAAAATGACTAGAATTATCCCCTTTACACTGTCCCTAGACCCTCACCCAGCAGCCCCAGTCTTGGATCCCTTGTTTTCTTTGAGAGGAAAATTCCCGATCTGTTAGAACGCCTGTGTATCGCCCTCCCAACAGCGGTTGTCGCCTAGCAACAGCTCCACTAGCCTGCCCACGTGGCCCGCCCGGAGGCCCTTTCCTTTCAGGGTGTCCCAAGGCGCCTGATCAGAATCGTGAATGCTCCGGCCTTGCTTTTCTTTGGAGCAGTTTACGCTTTGTTTTGAAGAGCAACAAGTCGGTCTGTCCCGTTTCTCTCTGCGAAGCCAGCATTTCTCGAAGCTGTTTTTCAGGCAGAGGGCTGTCCTCCGAGGAGCAGCGGGCCGGCGACGCGCTCGGGGTCCTTCCTGGCGCCGGGCGCCGGCGTTGTCGCGGCGTGCAGCGGAAGCGCGGGCTCAGGCGGCGGACTCGGAGCGCTCGGCTGAGCAGGCGGCGGGTGAGCTGGCCGGGGAAGGGTGCTCTGGGAGGTTGGGAGAACATGAGCTTGGGAAGAGGCGATTTATATAGTATTTATCCCTTTCGCTTCACACAGGGGTAAATTGGAGCCTGGAGTGGGAAAGGGAGTGAAAGACACCTCCCCCCCCCCCCCCCCAACACACGCACTCACTGATGATTCCGGGGTTTCCTCGTTACCCTGCACGGTTTAAATCCTGTCCCTGGGTAGAGGTGGCGCTCTAACGACCCAGACCCTTGCCATTCCCCCTTCCATCGGTGTCTCCTTCACCGCCAAGTTTTCCCGACCTTCAAAATAATAGGCATCCGAGCTGACTGTGATGGCTAACGCCTGTTTCTCCTGCTCTGGAGATCGAGGCAGTAAGATTGTTGCAGGTTCAAGGCCAGCCTCGGCTAAGCAGTGAGTCTGGTTCAAAAAACCCAAACAGAAAAGATTCAGTATTCCTTTGAGAATCTGCGTTGTAGCGGGAAAATGCAGGTTTAGTATTTAGAGACTAGCTTTGCTGAACTAACCATGTCATTAATTCCCATTAGCCACCCCCCCCCCCCAAAAAAAAAACCCCAACAAATCTTGTTGAGGGCCCATTAGGGGTCTGTTTTGTGCTTTGCACTGTTTTTGGTTTTTGGCTCCGATTTTATTATTAACGTTTATCAGTAGCAAATATACACACCTGTTCCCCAAGTACTATTCAAGCAAAGGCTTTATTTGCTTAGGCTGGGGATATAACCCAGTGGTGGAATGTTTAGTAGAGTGTGAGGCCCAGGATTTGATCCTAAGCACCCTAACACACACACACACATTAGTGTAAGGGGGGCTTGGCAAGTGTATATGGGGGAATTTTTAGAGTGACAAGCAGGTGATATTAAAGGAGAAATGAGTTAACAAGGTATAAATAGCCGGAGGACGATGGGAATGACAGGTACAGTGGTTCTGAGGAAGAAATGAGCCTGGCTTGTTCAATAAACAACTTTCTGTAAAAGTCTGTGCCATCGCTTGATGGGAGTTTTGGGAGAATGAAATGAATATAAATATGGTAGCATCTTAGAAATAAAAACAATACATATATCAGAGTTTCTATTAATGATTTACATTTAATTACCAGTGATTAGCACTCTAAATTTGTATTTTATTTACAGTCAGTACTCAGCAGATTTCCTTAAGGTATTCATTCCACTACAAGAAATATCAGAATTTCAAACTTGAAAATTCCATTCAGTTGACATTATTAAATTACTGTTTGGGCATGGTGCTGTCTGGGGTGTTGGCAGGTGAGCACAAAGAAGCACAGGGATTCTCATACTCAGGAATGGTCACATTGTATGCTCACCAACATTTTGTTTGTTTGGTTTTTTTTTTTTGGTTTGTTTGTTTGTTTGGTTTGTTTGGCTTTTGGAGACAGGGTTTCTCTATGTAGCCATGATTATCCTGGAACTTGCTCTGTAGACCAGATTGGCCTTGAACTTAGAATTTAGAGATCCGTCTGCCTCTGCCTCAACCTGCCTCTGCCTCCCAGGTGCTGAGATTAAAGTCCTGCACCACCACTGCCTGCCTGGCTGTTGTGTTTTGAGACAGGGTCTCTCATATATCTCAGGGTGGCCTCTAGCTCACTATGTAGGATTACAGGTGTAAGGCTCTATGCCCAACTAATCATATTGTGTGTGTGTGTGTGTGTGTGCATATTTTTGTGTAGTGAGTAAGGGTGCAAGTGTGCTGTAGTATACAGGTGGAGGTCCGAGGCCAGCCATTGGGATTTGGTGCTCATCTTTTGACCTCTTTTGAGATGGAGTCTCCTTATCACTGCCAGTACCAGGCTAGCTGGCTCTTGAGCTTCAGAAGAATCTCTGCTTCCCATTTCCTGTAGGCCTTCTGTAATCACAGATACTTGTGCAGCTGCGTCTGGCTTTGTGCGCTCTTCCCCGCTGAGCCAGCTCCTTGGCACCTTTAAAAGTTTTTATGCCTTCACTCTTCGCTCCGTTTTTCTGCTTGAAGAAATGTGGAGAGAGGTAAAGTGACTGCCCTGAGCCATGTCACTGTTAGAGATGAGGTTAAGATGTGATGAATCAGTCTTTAACCCCCAGGCTGATGCTTTGTGAACTGTAGAGTTGTTGGTGAGAGTAAGAAATAGTTAACTAGCCGGGCGGTGGTGGCGCACGCCTTTAATCCCAGCACTCGGGAGGCAGAGCCAGGTGGATCTCTGTGAGTTCGAGGCCAGCCTGGACTACCAAGTGAGTTCCAGGAAAGGCGCAAAGCTACACAGAGAAACCCTGTCTCGAAAAACCAAAAAAAAAAAAAAAAAAAAAAAAGGGAAATGAGTAATTTTATAATGAAAAGCCTGTCAGCTGCCACCTTAATTGAGGGATCAAAGTTAGCATCAATAAGGACAAGTTGGAATTGTGTACCGAAAAGAGCACAACATCCCTCTGTGATATCCCAGCTCCAGATGCGCAACCTGAGTGTAATATAGGCAAGCAAATGCACATGAAGGGATATTCTACAAAATCATTGGTTTGTAATCTCCAAAAGTGGCATAAAAATCAAGACTAAAAAACTGTTGTAAATTAAAAGAATATAGCTACCTCAGTGCAAGCATATGATCCTGGTTTGCATCCTTGACTGTGCAGTTCATTTTTGAAACAGTCTGTCAGACCTGTGTATTAGGTAGAATAGTCTGCCAGTATTAATTTTCTGATTTTGATGATTGTATTGTGATATTTTGAGAATGTTAGTATTAAAAAAAGAAGTGATCAGCACGGGAGTTTTGACCTGCTCTGTTTCCGACCTGGGCCGGTTCACCCCTCCTTAGGCAACCTGGTGGTCCCCTGCTCCCGTAGGTCACGATATTGATGCCGAACTTAGTGCGGACACCCGATCAGCATAGCGCATTTAATCCCAGCACTCGGGAGGCAGAGGCAGGCGGATCTTTGTGAGTTCGAGGCCAGCCTAGTCTACAGAGCGAGATCCAGGAAAGTCGCAAAGCTACACAGAGAAACCTTGTCTCGAAAAACCAAAATAAATAAATAAATTAAATAAATAAAATAAAAAATAAAAAAAGAAGTGAGAGGCTGGAGAAATGACTCAGCAGTTAAGAGCACTTGCTAGGCAGTCATGAAGAGTGGCAATCAGATCCTAGTACCCATGTGACAATCCTTGTGTTCCCCAAAGGATCCAGTGCTGTCTTTGATACATGTGCATACAGTCACACATAGACACACACAGACATGTACACACATGTAAATAAATTTAATTGAGTAAATACATTTAGAAAAGGGGAGGGTGGACTGGGCGCGAGTTACCTGTTGTGTCAGCTTGGGAGGCAGAGGGAGAAGATCTAGAGTTCAAGGCCAGTTTGGGTAGCAGTGACCCTGTCTTTAAAATTAAAAATAAAACCAGGTGGGAATGGGGAGATGGCTCAGTGGTTAAGAGTACTAGCTACTCTTTCAAAGGACCAAGGTTCGATTCTCACTACCCACACGTTAGCTTACACCTGGTCTAGAATTTCAGTTCAGGGCATCTGACTTCCTCTTCTGGTTTTGTGGGCATTATGTCTAGAAACATGGTACACAGACATATATGCAGGCGAAACACCTATACACAGAAAATAAAAATAAATAAAAAATGTAAATAAATAAAGCCAGGCACAGGGCATATGTTTGTTATCCCAGCACTTAAAGAGACTAAGGCAGGAGGATCAGGAGTTTAAGACCAGTGTGGGCTACATAGAGTTTGAGACCAGCTTGGGCAACAAGAAGCCCTGTCCCTAAATAAAGTCAAGAGGGTGAGGGGGTGTGTAAATAGGTAAAATTAGAGGACAGAGAAGTGGAGAAAGTCCTGGGCTCTGGGGAGAGTCTTCAGTAGATTGGTCAGTCACAAGTTAACTCCTGAGGGAAAGGTGTGTAAAGGAGACAGGGTGTGATGCAGGCTTTCAGGACTTGCCAGATCTGATTCCTCTCTTCTTGACTTGTAGCATCATGGATACTGACTTGTATGATGAATTTGGGAATTACATTGGACCAGAGCTTGATTCTGATGAAGATGATGATGAACTGGGAAGAGAGACAAAAGATCTTGATGAGGTAAAACATTGTTTTTTCTTTTTGGGGGTTGGGTTTTTGTTTTCTTTTGTTTTTTTCCAGGCAAGGTTTCTCAGTGTAACAGTTCTGGCTGTCCTGGAACTCACTCTGTAGATCAGGCTGGCCTGAAACTCAGAGAGAACTGCCTGCCTCTGCCTCCCCAGTGCTGGAATTAAAGGTGTGAGCCACCACTGCCCAGCTAAACATTGTTTTCTTTATCCCCCTCCACCTTTAAACAATACTCCTGTAATAACCTACATGTATTTCTAATGTTGCCTTTTTTATAACATGCCTTTTATTGGAATTTTATATTGGCCCCTAAAAGTTCAGAAGGGAATATAAGAGTTTCGTTCATGAGGTAGTTTTAGAATCTGAGCTCTAGTAGTAGTTCTGGAATAAGTCTTCTAGCTCCCCGCAATATCTTTTGACAATCAGGAGTAACCCCAGTTAGGAGCTGGCAGTCATCTGTGTCAGTGCATCTGCACGTGGAACTCCCTTGTGAGCCCAGATTTTAAAAGAGGCATACAAAGCCCGGTGGTGTGCTGGCACACAGATGTAATCGCAGCACTTGGGAGTCAGAGGCAGGAGGATCTCTGTGAATTCGAGGCCAGCCTGGTCTATAGAGTTCCAGGACATCCAGGGCTACACAGAGAAACGCTATATCAGAAAAAAAAGAGGCATACAAAAGGAGGGTGCAGATTTCTATTACTCCAGTTTAGGAATGGGAGACAAAGTTCAAAATAGTTTGAGGCTTGCAAAAGGCACTTTATTATAAAGCCAAGGAATGTTATGTAGTCCCAGCACTTGGAAATGGAGGCAGGAAATAAGGAGTTCAAAGTTAGCTTCAGTTCATAATGAGTTTGAGGTAAGCCTAGACTATGATCCTGTCTCCAAAATATAGCTCTAAAGAATTAGTAAAAACTAGCCGGGCGGTGGTGGCGCACGCCTTTAATCCCAGCACTCGGGAGGCAGAGCCAGGCGGATCTCTGTGAGTTCGAGGCCAGCCTGGACTACCAAGTGAGTTCCAGGAAAGGCGCAAAGCTACACAGAGAAACCCTGTCTCGAAAAAACAAAAAAACAAAACAAAACAAAAAAAAGAATTAGTAAAAACTAGAGTTACAGGCAGTTGTGAGCTGCCATGTGGGTGCTGGGGACCAAACCCAGGTTCTCTGCAAGGGCAGCAAATGCTCAACATTGAGCCATTTCTCCTTTATGGACCTTTTAAATTATTTTATATGCATGTGTAGAGTGTTCATGTGTGTGCAGGTGCACCTATGTGCTTGTGTGGAGGGCTGGGGACAACCTCTGCTGTCCTTTTTCAGGAATGTTGTTCAACCTCCTTTGAGACAAGATTGCTCATTGGAGCTCATCACTTTGTCTAGACTGGCTGGCCAGTTAGCCCCGGAGACCCTCCTGTTGCCACACAAAAACATCTCTGCTTTGTTCTGTCCTTTCTAATTGGAATTGTTAAACTTGCACAGCACATTAAAGCTAACATATTAGAGAACAGAATCAAAATTCAAAATGATCCCAGCAAATCTGGAGTCCAGACTAAGTAAAGCCAATATTTCTTTCGGTCAGTGTTCATAGAGCTCTTTACTCTTCAAAGATTCATGATGCTCGCCGGGCGGTGGTGGCGCACGCCTTTAATCCCAGCACTCGGGAGGCAGAGCCAGGTGGATCTCTGTGAGTTCGAGGCCAGCCTGGACTACCAAGTGAGTTCCAGGAAAGGCGCAAAGCTACACAGAGAAACCCTGTCTCGAAAAAACCAAAAAAAAAAAAAAAAAAAAAAAAAAAAAAGATTCATGATGCCAAGAGAGCAGGGCATAGCTTTGCCTTCCTGGAGGAGATGAAGTACCAAAATATTTACAGTAGGAGACAAGAGCTAGTTAGGTGATAC
The DNA here is from genome assembly GCF_007827085.1 of Peromyscus californicus insignis. NCBI lineage: Eukaryota > Metazoa > Chordata > Mammalia > Rodentia > Cricetidae > Peromyscus > Peromyscus californicus. The sequence goes on from NW_026294551.1 coordinate 19,857,116, forward strand.
AGTTCTGTACCAGAGTGGAAGTCTGTGAGGGCGTTCCTGACCCGTGTGACCACGAGCTGCATCTACGGAAGCAGCCTTCCATGTGGGCCCAGAGAATGGGTGGGCAGCTGTAGAGACACAGCAGCTGACCAGAGGGTGCCCAGGTTGGAAGGCGAGAACTCCGGACAGAGTTCCTTCGGGGGATAAAGGTGTCCAAAGTTGATTGTGCAGTTGTGCAGGTGGACTGAAAGCACTGACTGCTGACTGCGTTTAAGGTGGTGAGTTACAGCCCTTTAAATCTGCTGACACACACGACGAAAAATGGATGGGGAGGGCCATATGAGTGCTGCTCACACCTGAGCTGCTCAGTGTCCGCCAAGTCTCTGCTTTTGTTTAATTTATTAATTAGTCTTATTCCCATACTGCCACCATAGTAGTCATTCTAATGGCGTATGTATGTTGTTTTTTTTTCTTTTTTTTTAAAGTTTTATTTATTTATTATGTATACAGAAGAGGGCGCCAGATCTCATTACAGATGGTAATGAGCCACCATGTGGGTGCTGGGAATTGAACTCAGGACCTCTGGAAGAGCAGTTGGTGCTCTTAACCGCTGAGCCATCTCTCCAGCCCGCGTATGTATGTTTTGTTGGTGTGAGTTGCTAAATATGTAGAGTCTATACTTGGTGCATAAATCTTAAACTTAAGTGCATGGTGGTATGTTATCGCTCCATTCTCTTTCATGCTGTCTCCCTCTGCTGTGTGATGAGTGGAACGTTGGCGATTCTTCCCTGTTGCTGATCAGCATCTGATGGCTGCTGCTCACTTCTCCCTAGTGTGCAGCCCTTTTTTTTTTTTTTTTTTGGTGCTGGGATTTCAACCCAAGGCCTTGTATTTGGTATGCGAGTTCTCTTCTACTGAGGTTTACACCAGCTATTTTAAAATACTTTTTTTTTTTTGTTTTGTTTTGTTTTGTTTTTTGTTTTTCGAGACAGGGTTTCTCTGTGTAGCTTTGCGCCTTTCCTGGGACTCACTTGGTAGCCCAGGCTGGCCTCGAACTCACAGAGATCCGCCTGGCTCTGCCTCCTGAGTGCTGGGATTAAAGGCGTGCGCCACCACCGCCCGGCTTTAAAATACTTTTAAAAAATACATGCCGGGCGGTGGTGGCGCACGCCTTTAATCCCAGCACTCGGGAGGCAGAGCCAGGCGGATCTCTGTGAGTTCGAGGCCAGCCTGGACTACCAAGTGAGTTCCAGGAAAGGCGCAAAGCTACACAGAGAAACCCTGTCTCGAAAAGCCAAAAAAAAAAAAAAAAAAAATACTTAAAAAAAAAAGGGGCAGAGACTAGCTATATAGGCAAGAGTGCCCTGGAATTCACTATGCAGCCAAGCTGGCCTTGAACTAATGATCCCTCTGCCTCAGTCTCCCAGGTTCTGATATTATAGGAGTATATACTGTGCCTGGACAACAAGACTTTTGTGATTTTTTTTTTTTTTTTTTTTTTTTAAAGTTAGAAACAGGATCTTTCATTGTCCTCCAAACTGGCTTACAAGTCATTAAGTAGCCCGGCATGGCAGTGAACTCATGATTTTTGTGCCTTGGGATTATAGGATGACTCTTTAAATTCCGTATTGAAGTGTCTACAGTAAAGAGATGCATGTGATTTTGCTAATGAAGATGTACGTAGCATTTGGGAGCTTGTTGCCCATGGTAGTACATGCCTGTTATCCTAGCAGTTGAAAAGTGGAAGCAGGAAGATCACAAGTTCAAGGCCAGCTTGAACTGCAGAGTGTAACTCTGTCTTAAAAAAACAAAAAGAAGCTGGGTGCACACCTTTAATCCCAGCATGCGGAGGCAGAGACAGGCAGATCTCTGAGTTCGAGGGCAGCCTGGTGTACAGAGTGGGTTCCAGGACAGCCAAGGCTACGTAGAGAAATCCTGTCTCAAAAAACCAGAAACCAAACCCAAACAAGCTATTTGGAGCTCAAATGCATGAAAGTTTGCAAGAAGGGTGCTTATTCTGAGGGAAGGAGTACAGCGAGAAGGGTCCACAGGTAGCAGGAACCAGTAAACCATTCTTCTCCAGATCACCGGTCTAGTCCTTAGAGGACTGCTGTGGGTGTGAAGCACAGGAGGTGGCGGCTCGAGAGTTGAAAGCCTTGCATGGAAAACTGGGAGTAAGAGCCAGGTGAGGTGGTGCACACTTTTAATCCCAGCAGAGGCCAAAGCTGGCAGATTTCTATGGGTTCATAGCCACTCTGGTCCATATAGCGAGTTCCAAGACAGCCAGGGCTACACAGTGAGAGCCTGTTTCAGAAGTAAAAGAACTGAGAGCAAGGGATGACACAGTCAAAGCAAAATGCTGGAGTCCTTCCTTCAGTGAGTGGAGGGCTGGAGGCCTGACAGCCAGCCAGGGGTCCATCGCAGAGCTACTAGCATTCATGTGAAGGTGTGGGGTCGGGCCACTGCTTGAGTAGGAGCGAAGCAAGGTACCTAGAGGGGTGCTTCTTGTCAGCAGACAGAAGGGAGTGCTGGAAGGCTGCTTGTTCGCTCTGTGTGAGGCTTGTTTGAGCTACTGCATATGCTCAGGTGGAGACGTGATTGAGAGTTGAAGTTGTTACAGAAAGCCCACGGTTCCATTCCTAATGCATCAGCCGTGTGGGCAGAGGACCGGCTTGGTGGTGTTGGGAGCCACCGTCAGTAGGCTATGTCTGGCTGCCGAAAGAGCTGATGTAATCTCAGGCCGCGTTATCAGAAGTAGAACATACAGATGCAGGAGGTAGCCAGGCAGCCCACTCACCACTGGAGGGATTTGCATTCTTTAAAAAAAAAACAAAAACCAAACTGGTTGACATTTTGGAGTTTGTGTGAAGGAAAGCAAACGCCCACCACTGTATCTACCCACCTCTCTGCACACGATGCCTTCCGCTCTGTTCTGTTTTCAGTCAACTAGCCCCCACCTCCACCCCTCGTCCTTCCTCCCCACTCCAGCACTTCCATCAGTTTTTCCTCACTAGTGGGGAGACTTGGTACTCCACCTTAAAACCTTCTCGGTGTTCACCTTTAATCCCAGCACGCAGAGGCACAGGCCAGAACTACATAATAGAATCTGTACTGGTCATCTTATCCAGTCTCAGGTGACTTCTGTGTCCAGAGACTCGGGGGTTTCTGTCTTCAAAAGCCTTTTTTCTCTTGAACCTCAGCTTTATGTGTCCTGCATCTGACTTGGCTTCTCTCCTCGATGCCTGATGGAGAGGCGCAGATGTAGCGTATCTGCCAAATTCCGAGTGCCTCCCCATACTGCTCTTAAAGTCTTCCTCACCCATGTAGACCAGTGCCCTGCTCCAGTTGCTCATGTCAGAGGCCTCCTCCCCCTCTCCTTCAACGTGCTTTCATTTACTAGAAAACATTTGATTCTGCGAAGTGTTTCTAGGCTTCAGCCTCTTCTCATCACCTTCACAGCCACCGTGGTGCAAGTCACTGTCTCTACTAAATTCCTGCAGTAGGCTCCTAACCAACCTTCCTTTCAGGATGTTCTCAGGCTGGGAAACACAATGGGTCGTCCCCATCCTCCCCCAACACACACAGTGCTGAGATTTGAGCCCAAGGCACTGAGCTATAACTGCTGCTGCGGATTACCCTAGTTGAAACTATTATTCTAGAAAGAGTGAAGTCAGGACCGAGGATACTGGCTCAGTTGCCGTACAAGCATAAGGGCCTAAATTCGGTCCCTAGAACCCATAAAGATACCAGGTGTAGTAGTGTGCTCTCGAAGACCCGCTGCTGGGGAGGTAGACACGGCTGGGCTGGGGCTGGGGCAGGGGGGCCAACCTGTTTCAGCTAATCCACAAGCCCCGGGTCACAGAGACTGTCTCAAAAGACGGCACCTTGCCAGCATACACACACACACACACACAGAACCACCGGGGGTGGGAGGGGGTGGAGGGTCAGATTACTTAAATGATCTGGAAGGTCCTCTGTGGTTCCTCCTGTGTTACTTGAGTTTACTTTTCCATTGTTCCCTCTACTCCTAAACATGTTGGCTTCCTGGCTAACCCTCACAGTCTCCACGTTTGCTTGGCTGGAGTCTTTTCATTTGCTGTTTCAACTAAATAGAATGTTCTCCCTGCCCCCACCCCAAGACTCTCTTAGCTGATGAGGAATAGTTTTTGCTCAGTGTTGCTCATATCCAGGAGTTGATATGTAAGGACTTAACATTTGGGGTCAATTAATTGTTAGGCACTTAATCTAGTTGTTTTTAGGATATTCACAAAGTCATAGCACCATCACCATTATCAGCTTTAGAACATTTTCATCATCCCAGGAAGAATCTATACCTGCTGACCTTCGCCTTCCCTCCACCCTGTTTTCTTTCCCTTTGTATTTGCATGCAAATGAGATGATACACCATGGAGCCTTTATGTCTGGATACCTTCACTGTGCATCATGTTTTAGAGTTGCACCTGTGTATATCTGTGTTGTAGCAGTATGCACACAGATGATATGTGCATTCATTTCCTTTTATTGCCAAATATTGTTTTGTATGAAAGCAGTATATTTCACTACCCAGTCATAAGTTGGTCTATTTTTGGGTTTCTAGTTTTGTTTTTGCTATTATGAATAACACTACCAAGAATAATTATTTACGACAGGCTGTGATGGTGCACACCTTTAATCCCAGCACTCAGGAGGCAGAGGCAAGCAGATCTCTGTGACACAGTTTAAGGCCAGCCTGCTCTACAGAGTGAGTTCCAAGCCAGACTCAGAAATCCTGTCTTGAAAAAGCCAAATAATAATAATAGTTTTACAGTATTATTGTATTATTATTACAATTATAAAATATTACAAGTCTTTGTGCATTCGTAATTTTGTATATTTGAGGTTTATACTTGTACCAGCTAGTTTATTGTCAACTTGACACAAGCTAGAGTCCTCTTCAAAGACAAAATCTCCTGTGAGTTCGAGGTCAACCTGGGCTACAGAATGAGTTCTAGGAAAGGCGAAAAGCTACACAAAGAAAACCTGTCTCAAAAAACAGAGGGGGGGGAACCTCAATTGAGAAAAATGCCCCCACCAGACTGGCCAATGGGTAAGCCTGTGGTGCATTTTCTCAATTGATTGATGAGGAGGGCCCAGCTCACTGTGGAGAGTGCCACCCTGGGCTGGTGGTCATAGGTGCTATAAGAAACAGGCTGATGGGGCTGGAGAGATGGCTCAGAGGTTAAGAGCACTGGCTGCTCTTCCAAGGGTTCTGAGTTCAATTCCCAGCAACCACATGGTGGCTCACAACCATCTGTGATGAGATCTGGCGCTCTTCTGGCCTGCAGGGATGCGTGCAGGTAGAACACTATATACATAATAAATAAATAAATAAATAAATAAATAAATAAATAAAAAGAAAAGAAAGCAGGCTGAGCAAGCCACGAGGAGCCAGCCAGTAAAAAGCATTCCATTCCTCCATGGGTTCTTTTCAGCTCCTGCCTCCAGGTTCCTGCCCTGACTTCCCTCAGTAATGGACTATGATGTAGAAGTGTAAGCAGAAATATAACCCTTTCCTCCCCAAGGTAGTCATGGTGTTTTATCACAGCAATTAGAAACCCTGTGGTCAGTGTTGATGAGCACCTTTATTTCCAGCGCTCAGGAGGCAGAGGCAGGCGGATCTCGTGAGTTCAAGGACAGCCAGGGCAACACAGAGAAACCCTGTCTCAAAGAAAAAAATAGAAACCCTAACTAGGACATCATTTAGGGCTGGGATTGCTTGATTGTGTTTAACGTTCTGTTGAACATTTTAGAGAGCTTTCCAAGGCAGCACCACTGGTTCCCCACTCACAGCAGGTGAGGGCTCAGCTTTGCATTCTCGACAATACCTGTTACCTGTAACCAAGACAGTTTTCCAAAACCAGTTTGTCAGTCTAAGAGAAAAATGGAAGGATACAGGTCTGTTCCTAATTTCTGCCTCTGGCTCTTGATTTTTGCTCTTAGAGAAAGTGGGTTTTGGGGGTTTTGTTTTGTTTTTTTCCTAATTGGCTGTGTTGTAATGAGCTGTTTGTTTTCTTTAATCTCAGTCCACTGTGGCCAGTGATCCCATTAAGACAGGTTTGGTGCAACAGAACTGCCATAGTCAAAGCCCCCAGTGTCCCTTGAGTGGAGGGTCTTCCAAGGAGTAGGGACCCTCCTCCCCAGCACAGAACTTAAAGGAAGATGCAGAAAGTCGGTTCTTCCACAGAAGGTGTAGTCAGTAGTAAAGCAGGAAGAGGGACCCCTTCTGTCCTCCCTCTCCCTCTTGCCTTTAGATGGATGAGGATGAGGATGAGGATGACGTGGGCGAGCATGATGATGACCACCCTGGCATGGAAGTGGTGCTGCACGAGGACAAGAAATACTACCCCACAGCTGAGGAGGTGTACGGCCCTGAGGTGGAGACCATAGTTCAGGAGGAAGACACTCAGCCTCTCACAGGTATGACTGGAGGAAACCTTGCCTAGCTGTCTATCTTCAAAGTTCAGTCAATAAATTGGGTGATTTTTTTTCCCTTTAATTTCCAGTATTGATGGATTAACATTCAGTTAACTTTGTTTTTTAATATTCAACAAAACTCAGCTTGTTAGTAAATGAAGAGTTAGTACTTTTGACCTGTAGCAATGGCTCAGCAGTTAAGAGCACTGGCTGCTCTTGCAGAGGACCCGGGATCAATTCCAAGTACCCACATGACCGCTCACACAGCTCACAACCATCTGTAACTCAGCCATCTGTCACAAAAGAAGATCCAGTGCCCTCTTCTGACTCCTGAGAGCATCAGGCACACACATGGTATACAAACATACACACAGGCAAAACACCCATACACGTGAAATAAAATAATTAAATATATACATATGTTTTAAAAGGAGATAGTGCTTTATCTACTTCTCAGTGCTTAAAAACTGCTAAGTTCTTGCCGGGCGATGGTGGCGCACGCCTTTAATCCCAGCACTCAGGAGGCAGAGGCAGGAGGATCTCTGTGAGTTCGAGGCCAGCCTGGTCTACAAAGTGAGTTCCAGGAAAGGCGCAAAACTACAGAGAAACCCTGTCTCAAAAAAAAAAAAAAAAAAAAAAAAACCAACAAAAAAAAAAAAACCAAAACTGCTAAGTTCTCTCTTTGGTCTGATATTTTTCCATGCAAATTCCAGCCCTTCTTAGCAGTCCTTGTGTTTATTGTCCAACTCTTTAATAGTGGTTCTGGAAAGCGATTCCATTTTAAAATGTAAAGAGACTTGGGGATTTTTGTATCCATTATTTCACCATATCACACCAAATAAACTTCATGCTCTTCAGTGCGCAGTTCAAGTCTCTTTGCTGTCTCATGCTGAAATAGCATTCCCCCACTGTCAACCTGACTGACAGATCCTTGAGAATAAAACAAATTGATGTTATATATCATGTGCTCTAAAGCCCAATCCAGTGGAATCGAGCTCTGTATTTTTGGTTTATACTTAACTACATGTCACTACTTTTCTTTTTCCCCCCTAGAGCCCATTATAAAGCCAGTGAAAACCAAGAAATTCACTCTGATGGAGCAGACATTACCTGTCACAGTGTATGAGATGGAGTAAGTTATAAGGCCTCTCTCAGTTCTCTGAAGAAATAGTGCATCTTTTCTTAAGGCAGGAAAATGGGGTTTATGATTGAAGGAGCCAGAGAATTATGACAGCAGTTTTTTATGATCCACCAGAACTATGGCTGCTGGAATGTTTAAGTTCAGTCTTTTCTGCCAGCTCTCATCTGGATGTCAGCTGTTTCCTCTTCCTCTGTCCCAGCACTGCCTCCAACCCAAGGTAGTCCTGGGAGCCAGCCTTTGAGATGTATAGGGTGTTACAATTATCAGTGTTGAGATCACCACAGCTGTGATTAGCAGCTGAAAAATGGCTCCAGGAAGCCCCTGCTGATAACTTTTTATTGTTGACTGTCTGTCTGTCTCTGTCTCTGTCTATATATATTTTGATGGTGGTGGGGTTTTTTGTTTTTGTTTTTGCGCAGGGGGTGGGTGGGTGGGTTGTTGTTTTGTTTTTTTGAGACAAGGTTTCTTGGAGTATCCCTGGCTGCCTTGGAACTCACTCTGTAGACCAGGCTGACCTCAAATTCAGAGATCGATCTGCTTCTGCCTCCTGAGTCTGGGATTAATGGGGTGTGCCACCACCGCCCAGCCTGATTTTTGTTCTTTTGTTTTTAAGACAAAAATTCCCTAGATAGCCAAGGATGAAATTAAATTCCTGCTCCCCTGCCTCACCTACTAGGTATTGAGCCTGTACCACTCTGTCCAGCTGTTCTGTGCATCTGTCTTGTCTCTCCCCTGTCTGGGGTCTCATGCATCCCTGGCTGGTCTTCATTCTGTTGCCTTTACCACCTAAGCAGTGAGGTTACAGGCGTGATCCACCATGCCTGCCTTTTCTTCATTCAGCCTTTCTTTTTCAATCATTTTACTGTTGAAATCTCTGTCAGGGTGAGCATGATGGCCCAGTGGAATAGACAGGTCTCCCAACCGAAGTTTATTCCTGAGACTCACATGGCAGGAGAGAACCGGTTCCCAAAAGTTGTCCTCCGGTCTCCCCACGCACTCTGTGACCCACACACGCACCCTTTCATCTGAAGGGCACGTCTGATGGGCACCCCAGCCAGGGCCACGTAGATCCAGATACTCTTCTCTGGGTATTCTGCAGTTGGACTAAAAGTTGTCCTGGCTGAAAAATAGCTGAAACACCTTTGTGCCACCCTGTTGGGGTGGGGCAGCTTCTGTTACAGTTCCTTTTCTCTTTGCCTTTCTCCTTCCAGTTTCTTAGCAGATCTGATGGACAACTCAGAGCTCATCCGAAACGTGACCCTTTGTGGCCATCTCCACCACGGCAAGGTGAGACTGTTCTGCTTCTTGGAACAGGGTTTCTCTTTGTACCTGCTCATCTTCTGAGCCTGTAGAGTCATAGGGATGGAAGTTTGAAGTCCTAAGGCAGAGTGGGTGGTTTGGGGACACAAGACAGCACTCCCTTTTGGAACTGTTGTGAAATTCTAGCATTTCTGGAGCCTGTTCCTAAGCCACTTACATGCCTGAGCGGTGTGTTTACATCTGGACAGAAAGTGGAAATTGAGCCTTACTTTGATTTTTATAACTTTTTATTTCCTGAGGGAAGTCTTTCCAAGAAAGCTTTCATCTTTCATTGAAAAATAATCTTATGGCTTCTGTGTTAATCCTTTGCTGTCTCATAATCCTCTTTGTTTTCCTCTTCCTCCCTTCATGCCTGAATTACATGGTGGATTGGGAGCTTGAGGAAAGGGGCACAGATTTTCCTCCATAATTGGCAAGTCTTACCCATCTCTTCCCTTTCAGACGTGTTTTGTAGATTGCTTAATAGAGCAGACACATCCGGAAATCAGAAAACGCTATGACCAAGATGTGAGTAGAACTTGGGCCGAACTGTTTGGAACGGAGAGGGATGCCTCGCTCCTTCCCTTCCTTCTCCCTGCACTCATAATCAGTGGTGTCTACAGACTGCTGCTGTGTGATTGTACTTTATTAATAGGTGTAAGCAAATAATTTCAGCTTTCTCAGGAGCGTGGAGAATATTAACCTGTAGTAATTTTAGATGATCTGTTCTGCATTTTGGGATCCCTCCTCAGTGATGTATCCTGACTTTTATAGTCTCCTCTTTCCTGTCATTTTATTAATAGTCTGTTCTATAAATATCATACAATTGGACCTTGTTGTTTTCATGGTAAATTTAAATGCCTGAACAAGGCCAACAGTGGCAGCTAGTCTCAGTGCAATAAATGTTCAGACTCTGCCAGATTGACTGTTGTGACATGTGAGACTTAAAGGCTGGCCCGTGTCTCCCTCTGCCACTCTTTAAGATCCAGTGCCGTGTGTGTATACAGCTTAGCGCTTCAGCCATGGTATGGTCTTTAAAGACTGCTCACACCCCCCACCCCCACCACCCTGCACACTCAGCCTTTTCCACACTTGCAGGACATTCTCCATGGCGGGGGCGGGGGATGGTCTCATTGTCTGGAATTGCTGTGGGAACAGCCTGCTGTCTTGGGTGTAGTTTCCTCCTGGGGGAAGCCCCTTGAGATGGGCGGAGGTGAGGGAGGGTGATTGATGGTGTGCATATGGGAGAGAAGTCTGAATTCAGGTGGTAACATCACTGAATTTTTTCCAGCTGTGCTATACCGACATCCTCTTCACAGAGCAAGAGGTAAGTGTGTCTTGGGAAATTAGAATTTTCTCACACAGGCCCACCAGCCATAGTTTTGTAGAGAGCGTGGGGGGGAGGCCTTTGCCATAGCACTCCCATTTAGCCTTGCCCTACGCTCTGCTCTCTCAGTCATCCCATAATGAGAGCTGGGAAGGCAAGCTGGAGCACGGTGTGGAGCCTTCCAGTGCTTGAGTGGATTTAATGCTACCTAATAAGACAGATACTGAGAGGTGATGTTCAGATTTGTAAAACTCTACGTCTTTACAAGATCCTGACAATCCCTAAGATGCCTACTGTGTGCATCTCCTTCCAGGAGGGGCTTCTCTGTGGACGGCTTATGGGACCATTATGATTCTTTTATCGTTCCATCTAGATCTCTCTTCCTCCCCTGTCACCTCTTCTCTTCGCTACTTTATTATCTGTCCCCTTTTCTCTCAAGAACTACATGGAAGGCTCACATCCATACACAAGGTTAACTAAAGGAATTTAGGACAGTGCTCACAGGATAAGCCATCATAGCAACATTGTTGCTATGCTGAGGCATGCCCATCAGAAGTTCAAAGCCAGCTGAGTGTAGTGGCCCAAGCGTTTAATCCCAGCACTTGGGAGGCAGAGGCAGGTAGATGGATCTCTTGAGTTCGAGGGCAGCCTAAGAGCAACATAGTGAGACCCTGTCTCAAAAAACCAAAAAAGAAGTTCAAAGCATACTGGGGTGACAGAGTGAGGATGAGGCCAGCCTGAGTAACTTAGTGAGATTCTGTCTCAAAATAAAAACTTAGAGCTGAGTATATTGTTCAGCCAGCATGTAAGAGACCTCTGTGTTTGATTTCTAATACTCTCTCCTCCAAAAAGGAAATTGTCTTTGGAACTGGAGGTGTAATTCTATAGTAGAATATTGGTGAAATTATTGGCTACCCACTACAGTAGGATTCTTGCTTAGCGTGCATAAGGCTCCGAGTTTATCCCCAGCACCATTGAAAACAAAAAAAAAGTGTGTGTGTGTGTGTGTGTGTGTGTGTGTGTGTGTGTGTTTCATCTACAAGATCATGCCACGCAGAGGCCTAGATAAAAAGAATTACATCTGCTACAAGGAGAGACATCAGTGTAATTAAGCTAGCAACTGACAAACCTCAAGAGCTAGGTGAATTCCCCTGACACGGGAGGAAGTCTTGATCACTGTGTCTGAATTTCAGAGAGGTGTTGGCATCAAGAGCACTCCGGTGACAGTGGTGCTGCCGGACACCAAAGGGAAGTCGTACCTCTTCAACATCATGGACACACCAGGTGGGACAGCCCTGACCCTGTACTGTCACAGCCTGTCCCTTCTCCGTTGGTGTCCATTCCCCAAAGCAGTACGCAGCGGCGCATCCTGGAGCTTACTCCCTTCTCCTTGGTCGAGTGTTCTTTTTCAAGAGCTCCCTTTTCTTTGACGAACTATCCGACACGGTCTCCTGGCCTTTGATTTCACTTCCGTTCTTACTTTCCTATGGAATTTTAAATTTTGGGGACCCTCTATGTTTACTGATTTCAGTTTATGTCAGGCCACATGCGTAGCCACTGCTGAAATCACAGTGAGTCGGACATGGCCCCAGGCCTCCAGCATGCTCAGTCTTCTCCAGAAGTGGACAGGGGTGCAGTGAGGATTGCTGCCGGCTCGCTCTTTTATGGAAAGGGCTGAATTAACACAGAATTGTTTTTGTTCAACGTCTGGGGGTTTGGTAAATTTGCCTTCAGTGCACCATCAAGTCCCAGGGCCTGACTCCCAAGCCCACCTCATCCCCCAGCAGCGCCCTGTCTGTGACTTGTTTTCTTGGGGCAGCTCACCGTGCTCTGAGCCACCTTTGCCTTTTCCCTGCCTCCAGATAGTCATGACTCTTACAGAACTCTGTTGATTGCCGATCAAACTAAGCTGGAATGTCAGCTGCTTTCCCTTCTCTGTGTGGAGACCTTCTGTGTGAGACCTTCACCCCAGGGTGGGACTCCTGTGGGAGGAGTTTATACACCGCCAGGTGCTGTGGGAAGGAAGAGGAATATTGGGGTTCGCAGACTTTGCAATGCTCCTCAGGTCATCCTGCAAGGTAACTGCCTCATGCCACCAAGGGATGACTGATGACTGGGTATTTACTTTTCAGGACATGTGAATTTTTCTGATGAGGTCACAGCTGGCTTGCGCATCTCAGATGGAGTGGTGCTTTTCATTGATGCTGCTGAGGGGGTAAGTCAGTCTGGTCTCTTAGAAGCTAGTCCCCTGTTACTGTGCCCCTTACACATTACTCAAAATGCCATGAGAGCTAGGAGCCAGGGAACATGAAAGTCTGTGTGATTAAGGCTCGGGGTTGCTCTAAATTTAGGGAAGCAAGTGATGTTCAAAGTTAGAGACTGGAGCTGAAATTCTTTTGTATTTCTAAACTGAACAATTGGGTAATGCCACTAACTTTATTCATATGATCACTAGTGTAATACCAGCAGGGGAGCCAGAGGTACCTTATTTAAAAGTTCAAACGCTGTCAAGCATTGTAGAAGGAGCTTAGTCTCATCTCTTTATGATTTCTCTGTACCCAGAGACACACTCTCTCATGTGTCCTCTTCCACAAGTTACATAAAACTATTTACAGATCATTGTCTGTCTCTGTCTTGTGTAATGAGATGGGTATTGTCTTTTAAAAATGGCAGGAAGGGGTCACCATACAACAGGGCCCACAGAGGAGGTTTATTGAGGGGAAGGGGAGAGAGAAGGGGCAGAGAAGGGGGCAGGGACCGGTCCCTGGGCATGAGGAAGGGAAAGAGAAAGGAGGGAGGGAGGAAGAGAGAGAGAGAGACGGACGGACAGGAGGTGTACAGGGCCCGCCTTTTATACGAAATGTAGCGAATGTGCACAGGGGTGCTCTTAGTGGCTGCAGCTGAGGTACATCCTGTCAGGACCCTAAGGGCCGGCCAGTACAGATGCCTAATGCTAACAATGAGATCTTACTCAGGCGGGCTGTTTGTTAAGGCATTTGCTGCCAAGCCTGGTGACATGAGGTCAGTCTTGATCCTACACGTGGTAGAAGCTGAGAACCGGCTTGTGAAAGTTGTCCTTTGACGTTCACACCACGCCATTACATGAAAACATCCCCATACATAGAAATAACTAACTAATTTTAAAAGTTAAAAAGAGACAGGCAGGGATGGCGCATGCCTCTAATCCCAGCTGAGGCAGCGAGTCTCTGAGTTCAAAGCCAGCCTGGTCTACAGAGCAAGTTCCAGGACAGTAGGAAGTACATACAGAAACCCTGTCTCAGGAAGAAAAAAAGAGGAAAAAGAAATCTCACTTCATAGCCCAGGTTGGTCTGGAGCTCACTGTCTAGCCTAGGCTGGCCATGAATTCACAGAGATCTGCCTGCTTCTGCCTCCCAAATACTGGGGTTAAAGGTGTACATCACCACACCCAGCATATCCTCATACATCTTGATGGTCTTGTTGACTCATCTTGGACTAGCCAGAGTTCCTTGTAACAGGCTCTTTCATCCTTTTGACCTACCTCATCATGTTTTGAGCACTTGCTTGTTTTCTTATACTGTCCCTGCCCCAGTCCTAAAACCAGCCATTGCTCCAACGGGCTCTGACTCCCTGTGTAGTGGAGACCACTCTTTAGAAACAAAGATCTGGGGTGCTCATTGCTACTATGAGCACAGCTAAGAAATACCTACCCACACATCTATCACTCGTCTGCACACAGGTGTTGAAAATGTCACCTCTTCAAACTGAGTGTAGCTTTGTGTGTCTGTGATCACAGCACATGGGAAGTAAGAGGGTTGCTACAAGTTTGAGGCAGGCGGGGCTACAGAGTAAGACCTTGCCTCAAAGAAATAAATAATAGTAACAGCAAACAAGAAAGTGGCTTGTTCAGCCAGGGCATGGTGGCACATACCTGTCATCCTAACTCCTCTGGAGGCCCAGGTAGGAAGACAGCAAATTTGAGACTAGCTTGAGCAACTTAGTGACACTCTGTCTCAGAATAGACTAAAACAGAGTTGGGGATGTAGCTCGGAGGCAACATTTCTCAAATATACCAGACTCCGGGTCTAATCCTTAGGATCACTGAAAAAGATGGAGCCAGGGGCAGAAAGTATATCATTCATCCTAGTGCTTCTGAATCCATTAAGTTCTTCCTAGCAGTCTAAGTGCTGAGGAGCCTGGGTCTCAGCATTGTCATTGTGTTTACTTACTTCTTAGTTGTGCTGGGTAGGTACCCTTTTACATTTCCATACCTGCCTTGAGGATGATGCTTCCAGATGCCATCCCCGCCCCAGGTGATTTCCCCCTTGTCCTAAGTGCGTTGAGAGCGTCCTCTTCGGCTCCGCTGTGGATGCGCCCTCTGCCCTTAGCCCCGCCTTCCGAGCCCGGTGTTTCTCAGGTGATGCTGAACACAGAACGGCTGGTCAAGCACGCAGTGCAGGAAAGGTCGGCAGTCACCGTGTGCATCAACAAAATCGACCGGCTGATTTTGGAGCTGAAGCTGCCTCCAACAGATGCTTACTACAAACTTCGACACATTGTGGATGAGGTCAATGGACTGATAAGGTATAAGACTCCTGGAGTGGATTTCCTGTCCTTAGGAGAGTCTGGCTTATATAAATCTTAATTTTACCCTTGAAGACTTCTGGCATGTGTTGGTGAGCCTGTCACATCTAACAGCACATGTCAGGTCTCTCCAGGACTGCCTCCAAGCCTAACCTCATCAGCTCAGTGTCGTAACCAGCGGTGCAGTAACACATCTCTGGTTTTGTCATCAATAGACTCTAAGCAGTCTCACCTTTGCCACACACCAACCATGTAAAGTTGGGCAGGTTATGAAAGCTCATTATTATTTGTTTATTTAGGTATCTGAGTGTTTTGCCTGATGCTTACAGAGTTGTTTTTTTTTTTAAAGCATTAGATTCCTTAAGCTAGAGTTACGGAGAGTTGGGAGTCTCCATTTGAGTGCAGGGAACAACCTAGGTCCTGTGCAAGAGCAATATGCCATTCTACCTGCTGAGCCATCTCTTCAGCCCCCAAAAGCTCATTTTTGCTTCTATTAAAAAAAGAAGAAACTAGATGCAGTGTGGTAGCATATGCCGATGGGCCCAGCACTTGAGAGGCCAAAGGCAGGAGGATTAGGAGTTGAAGCTAGCTTGGAGTAGACAGCAAGTTCTAGGTCGGCCTGAGTAACATGGAGGGAGGGACCCTCTCTCAGAAACTCAAGTTAGGGCTGGGGAGATGGCTCAGTGAGTAAAGTGCTTGCTTCATGAAGACCTGAGTTCAGATCCTTAGCATCTGTGCAACGAGCTAGGGTGGTTGGTACCTCACACCTGTGACCCAGCACAGCGAGGTGGAGACCAGGAAACCCCGTGGCTAGCCAGTCCGGCCAGTTGATGAGCCCCAGGTTCAGTGAGAGACCCTGACTTCAAAATCAAAGTGGAGAATAATAGAGAATGACACTCAATGTCAACCTCTGGTCTCTGGGTGTGCACACCCACATACACAAAATTAATTAATTAAATTTAATTTAAAAAATAGGGTTGGGGATTTAGCTCAGTGGTAGAGCGCTTGCCTAGCAAGCACAAGGCCCTGGGTTCGATCCTCAACTCAAAAAAAAAAATAAATAAGAGGGGCATAATGGTCCCCATCTATAATTCTGGCACTCGGGAGGCTGAGGCAGGGGAATTGCTATGAGTTTGAGGTCAACCTGGGCTACAGAATGAGACACTATCTCAAAAAACAAAAAGAAGGCCAACAAGATGTCTGAGCAGATAAAGGATTTGCATAAGCTTAACTACCTATATTCAATCCCCAGAACCCACGTAAAGATGGATGGAGGAACAGACACCACAAAAGTGTTCTCTGACCTCTACACCCACACGGTGAAATTAAATGAGTTGATAAATTTATAACTAAGTAAATGAAGAATCGCCTATGGGGATGTTAAAAGAAATTAAGTAGCTAGTTGGTGTAGCTCCCTTGCCATATGGCACCTGCTGCTGAGTGGTGTGGCCTGCACTGTCTTACTGTTAACACGGACCATGTAAATGAAGAAATTGCTTTGCGTTCTGCATGTATTAGCTTCTTAAGAAGGTGGAAGGTTTAGGCTCACATTGATAAATATGGGAGATGGCATAGAATTATACATCTAAGTTGCTTGGAGGCCCATGTTAGCACAGTCTGGCTGTAGGATATGGTACTAGGTGCATCAGGCGAACACAGCCCATCTTACTCCTTGAGCCCCTGAGCCTCCTGCCTCAGCCTCCCAAACTCTGGGATTACAGGCCTGCATCTCCACTCCTGGCTTCCTGAATGGCTGGCTCTCAAGTTGTTTGAAAAGTTTAGGGCTGGAGTTTAGCTCCATCCTAGAACACTTGCCTACTGTGTGCGGTGCCAGGCTCTACATTCTACAGAATAGTGAGATGAAAGTTTCAGCATGAATTTGTGAAACGAGGCCAAACAGAATAAGGAGAGTGACAGTGGAGAGGAGCAACACTGCTGTTTCTCTCTTTTTTCCTGGTGGTGCTTGTCTGCCCTGTCCTGTCCCTGCCTGGAACTTCCTATAGAGCCAAGGATGACCTTGAACTTCTGATCTCACCCCCCACACCCCGAGTGCTAGGATAAAAGGCTAAGCTGTCACAACTAGTTTAATGGGTACTGGGGCTCAAACCCAGGGCCTTGAGAGTGCTAGACAAGCATGACCCATCCCTTTATGTGACCATTTGTATTGGAATTGAGATGTCTCCTAAATGTATCCCTCTCTGATCACATTAGCTTCATTTGTTCCGAGGTTTTTATCTATCCTGCAGGTTTCCCCCAGTCTGTCCTGTGTGGTTAGCTTTTTCAAGACTGCAGGACGTCCCAGCTTTGGGACATCAGCTTGTTACTGGGACTAAGGGAACAGCTTCATCATGTCATGTTCTTGACCAGGCTTTGGCAATTTTAAGAATCTTACGCAGCACCTCCTGAGACTGGAGTTGAAGACTGTGATGGGGAGTTACCACCCTTCCTTTTGGTAGCATGTTAATGATGCAGCAGAGTCTGGCATCGGGGCTCCCTCAAGTCCTGGCCCTGGCTCACAGCAGTGTCTGTTTCAGCATGTATTCCACCGATGAGAACCTGATCCTGTCCCCGCTGCTGGGCAATGTCTGCTTCTCCAGCTCCCAGTACAGCATCTGCTTCACACTGGGCTCCTTTGCCAAGATCTATGCTGACACCTTTGGTAAGTTCTGCCTGCTGCCGTCTCACCAGCTGCCCACTCGTGTCCCCTGTCCTGCAGAATGGCACAGAAATTGGCTTCCTGTCATACCCTGTGCTTGGGGTGGGGGGAATACTTCATCACTTGTTACTGTCACATTTGGGGCTCCTTTTGGCCTCAAATCCTTTCTTCAGGCTAAGTTGTTTCTAGACAGTATTTTTTTTTTTTAAAGATTTATTTATTATGTATACAGCATGTATGACTGCAGGCCAGAAGAGGGCACCAGATCTCATTACAGATGGTTGTGGGCCACTATGTGGTTGCTGGGAATTGAACTCAGGACCTCTGGAAGAGCAGTCAGTGCTCTTAACCTCTGAGCCATCTCTCCAGCCCCCTAGACAATATTTTTTTTAAGATAAAAAACTTTATTTTTGGTGTGTGTTTGTGTGTGTGTGTGCCCACAGAGGCCAGAAGAGAGTGTTGGGATCCCGTGTGGAACTGGAGTTACAGATGGTTGTGAGCTGCCATGTGAGTGCTGGAAACCAGCTTGGTTCCAGAGGTGGAAGATCAAGTATTTTCAACTTCTGGACCATCTTTCCAGCCTCCTTTTAAGATGAGAGAGAAAGAGAGAGAATGTTTAGGTTAGAAGCTATAACAGGACATGGGATTCCTTGCAACCAGAAGATGGGTGGGTGTGAGCCGTCTTATATGGGTGCTGGTAACTCAACCCAGGTCCTCTACAAGACCAGTGATCTCTGTGCAACTGAGCCATCTTTCTACCCTCTCTATATAACAACAATTTTTGAATAATTAGGAAGAAAACAGGTGTGATGGTGCCAGCCTTTAATCTCAGCACTCAGAAGGAGAGGCAGACAGATCTCTGAGTTATGGCCAGCCAGGGCTACACAGGAATACCCTGTCTGAAAAAGAGAGCTCATTTTAGAAATAAACATCCCTCCTAGAGTAAGACCTCCTAGAGATTTGTAGAGGAGGAATTCCCTGTGCCCACATAGCACTGTCAGTTCTTCTCCAGGGTGGACAGACTTTCACTGCTGGTGCTTCTTGCTAGCTTTCCAGCCAGCCACCTCTAGGCACATAGAAATGCGATAGGCCTCATTGAGAACGCATATTGGATTTGCAGTTAGCCTTTACAAGCCTCCCTGGCAGGCACTAGTAAATGAAGTTATGGATTCCTAGAGCCTCACCACCATATCCCTGGGACCAGTTTCCCTTCCCAGTGGACTCTCTGGCTTCCATCTCTGCCTCGCTGATTAACTCTCATTCTCATAGGAGCTGTGAGAGTCCTGTGTGTCAATGTGAGATTTCTATAGAGGGTTGTTGTTACCCTGATGTTAGAGCTGGGGAGACGAGCCATGTCAGAGGTCTCAAAATTGATAGATGGAGCCGGGCGGTGGTGGCGCACGCCTTTAATCCCAGCACTCGGGAGGCAGAGCCAGGCGGATCTCTGTGAGTTCGAGGCCAGCCTGGGCTACCAAGTGAGTTCCAGGAAAGGCACAAAGCTACACAGAGAAACCCTGTCTCGAAAAACAAAAAAAAACAAAAAAAATTGATAGATGGGTCTGGAGAGATGACTCAGTGGTTAAGAACACTGGCCACTCTTTCAGAGGTCCTGAGTTCAATTCCCAGCAACCACATGGTGCCTCACAACCATCTATAATGAGATCTGGTGCCCTCTTCTGGCATAAAGGCATACACGCAGATAGAGCACTCATACATAAAGTAAATAAATATTTTTAAAAAATTAAAGAAGAAACCACAAAAACGAGATTAAAAAAAAAAGAAAAAGAAAAAAAAAAGCCTGGTGGACGGTAGTCCACCACAGCTCTTCTCCCCTGCCTGCCTGTTTCAGGGCGCTGCTTTTGTTATCTTGTACTGTTTGGGTTTGTTTTTTTGTTTTGTTTTCTTTTTGCAGTGCCTAGAATTGAATTCAAAAGCTAGGCAAACATTCTACTATACCCTGAGGATAGATTAGATAGACAGACAGATTTGCCTTTGACTTTTTTTTTTTTTTTCTTTTTGGTTTTTTTCAAGACAGAATTTCTCTGTGAAACAGTATTGGCTGTCCTGGAACTCATTCTGTAGTCCAGGCTGGCCTTGAACTCACCAAGATCCACCTGCTTCTGCCTCCCAAGTTCTGGGATTGAAGATGTGCACCACCACCTCCTGGCTTTGCCTGTGACTTTTTTGCCATAACCGTTGTTACAGTTTTGTTATGGTCCCTACTTTGCTGTTCATTATTATTCATGAAGGAGATACTGGCTGGGTCCTGGGTCCAATTCATAGCGCCCACTTGACAACTGTCTGTAACTCTAGTTACAGGGAATATGATGCCCTCTTCTGGCCTCCATGGACATTGCATATACATGGTGCACATACATACTTGCAGACAAACACTCATACACATACAGTAAAAATAAATCTGTTTTTAAAACAGTATTACATACTTCTGCTTTTCAACTTATCATTGGAACTGTGAGCACATTATTGCTGTTAGACAGTGCTGTTGGTTATTTTCAGTTGTAAACAAACCATGGGTGGATGGAACTAAGTGTGGAGCCTGAGGTAGCATATACTAAGTGTGCAAGAGGCTCTGGGCTTTAGCCATAGCACCTAAATAAATAAATGGATGGATGGCTGAATGGGTAGAGGGACAATGGATAAAACTGAAATGAGCAGAATTCCAAGAGAAGTTTGTGTGTTTCAATGTCCTTTGTTTCAGCATGAAAAACAAAATCAAAGGTTTCTTGAATCATAAGGTAGACATGCTTCAGTTTCTTTATGTTTTTGTAGGTTCTTTTTTTCTTTAGTTTTACTTTGTATTCCAGGTTGACCTGGAACTCAGCATGTTCCCAGGCTAGCCTCAAACTTGTACCTCACCATAGCTGGCTGAGATGGCATAATTTCTTATTTGCAGAAGGCCCTGGGCCTTGTGAGAAATGGTTACTTGTGTGATGTGATGTCTTAATCGCATTCTAACAAAGTTTGCTTTGAGTCAGAGGGCAGAGCTAGCTACTAGATGACCAGAATTAGCCATAGAGGTCTTTAAGGACTGAGGACAGATAGGAGACAGGACGTAGTAAGGTGAGGCTGAGAGATCTCGGCCCCTTTGGATTGAGGAATGGAAGAGAAAGGAGGTCACTGGTAGCTTCTCTGCTTCCCTGATCATTCAGGTTCTTACCCTGATACCTGACTCCCAACTTTTTATTGATAAATAATAGTTAGATTAAAAAAAAAAAATAGTTAGATAAATGCTTCACCTGGCACCCAACTTGGAGCTCAAATCCATGACCCTGAGATGAAGGGTCTCATACTCTACTGACAGGATCCCTGAATCTAATCCCCTTTATTCAGCTTTTTTTCTGACCATTACCAATAACAACTTGTAACCAACCCCCCTTAAATGGTAACAAATATCCATAACCAATATTTTGGGAATGTGGGCGTTGTTCTCTAGACTACTTTTTGTTGTCTGGGGGTGCTAGTATCTTTGGGAGAACCTTGAGAAAATTAGAATAAAAATGAAGTCCCAGCTGGAGTAGTCCGGGAGGTTGGACCATCTCAGCCAGCTGCCTTGAAACTGTTTTGGATGTAGAATTTTGAAAAGACTGTAACAGGCATTTTGAAACATTGGCTCACCTGAGCCATCTGTTTTTATTGGTGTTTGGTCCCCTTGTTCTGAAAATACATAAACTTTTAAAGGTAATGTCTGTAGCCAGGACTTCAGGGGTCTTTTCTGATCAAACCTGATTTTTTTTTTTTTAAAAAACCTGGAATGAATCCACGGCTTTTCATTTCCTGTGGAAATAAAAGCATAACCTCTCCCCCAAAGTGATACACCTTTTGACTTAAATTTTGAAGTCAAGATATTTTTAAAATATATAGGTTGGTTTAATCTTGCAGCTTTTATAATCCAGTGTCTCTTAGCAGTCAAAAAATTTAAAGACAATACAGTAGCATATAGGATCTAGTGGTGGTATTTTATTTGTACTGAAATGTGATTTTAATTGTATGTTAATAAATAAAGTTGCCTGGGGGTCAGAGCTATTAGAGCCATAGCAAGTGCGTGGCGGCGGTGGCGCACGCCTTTAAGGACCTGGAGGGCGGTACATACAGGCAGTGATGAGGCAGTCACGTGTTTGGGTTTACAACCAATGAAAAGGCAGAACAGCTAGACTATATAAAGACATACACACAGGAAGTAGGTCCCTTTCAGAGAGCTCTCTTGACTGAAGAGGATCGCTGAATCAGGAAGGGTGAGGTTCTTAGCTCTGACCTCTTGGCTTTCTTCTCTGAATCGGCTCTGTGTTTCTTATTTAATAAGACGGTTGGTTACATCTACAATCTAGACTGTATTTCCCATATTTATGTAGTTTTTTTATATTACTTTACTCTCTTGTTAAGGACTTTATTATTTAAAACTTTATCTTTTTCATCTATGACTGTATATACTCTTTCATTCTCCCACTCCTATGTATATTTTTAAACACACTATAACTCGTTTAGAGGCTTTTTTCTGTCTGGATCTGTTTTTACCAAGCATCTGTATTGGTTTTTGATGGTATGAGACAAATCTTAAATCTGGTATGTCAGCTGAGTCTTAAACAGGTATGTCAGCTGCTGCCAGGTGTGGCTTAGCTTAGTGTACGCTGGTAGTGTATGGCAGCTGGATCTTCCTGCAGGCAGCTTCCAGGATACGCCTCTGTACCACGGCCTGTGTGAGAGACTGGGAACCCACCAAGGGGCTTAGCTCATGGCTAAGTGTTGTCAGGGCTCAGGCTGGCGGCTCAAGTCCCAAGGCAGCAGCTGGGAGAAGTGTCTCTGCATTGAGGCTGGATTGAGAGACAGGAGACTAGGAAGTTGTGCCTGGCTCCGTTTCTGCGTGTCTAGAACTGTTTCCTAAGCTCTCTCAGGTTTTATGTGGATGTAGGTGCCCCACATTGGGCACCATTTGTAGCCAGAGTTTTTCGTCAGGACAGCCGATCAGCTGTCCTGCCAGCCGCTCCCAAATCAGAGGCTTAATATTATTTATAAATATTCAGCCGATAGCTTAGGCTTGTTACTAGTTAGTTCTTACAATTAACCCATATTTCTTATGTAATTTCTACCGCTTGACTCAACTCATGGATACCTCATTTCATACACATCCTGCTTTCCTCTGTGTCTGGCTGGTGACTCCCAAGTCCCAGCATCCTCCTAGTCTGGCTCTCCTACCCAATCTCTTCCTGCCCAGCTATAGGCCAGTCAGCTCTTTATTAACAAATGAGAGTAATACATATTTCCAGTGTACAAAGACTTCCACAGCAGTTACCCATCCTCTGGCCCCACCATCAGTGTATGAAGCACTAGCCCTGGGCTCTCGTGTAATCCCAACAGTGTTAGGAAAAGCCACATAGGAACATGTGGAAAGGCTGCACTGAAGGGAATATTCAAGACCATGGGCTCCTAGGCCCTCACTTTTCATATGTGATGTGTAATTATTTTACATAATTACTTACGTGTATCACAGAACTTTCTGCTGGAGTTGGGACTCTGGAATCTGTTGGCGGTATATTGTCAGTGGAATATCACAAGGCATGCTGGGTGAGAAGATATGGTGAATAAGCTCCGACTTCTAGGAACTTCCTCCAGTGAGGAGTCCGAATCCCACCATGGTGAACAACACCATAAGGTTGTAGAGGAAGCTGGATGCTGAGTAGCTGTTACTGTTAGGTATAGCTGAAGGAAGGAGGGGAGGGCAGTGCCTGTGACCTTCAGCAGGACAGGCTACAGGAAAAAGAGGGCTGACAGGTAGACAGTAGAGAGCTAAGCACATCGGGCTTACAGGATTGGAAGAGGGCCAGGGGAGGCAGGTGTCGTTGCTCTTGGCCTGTGCAGACAACGGTACACTGTGCCACCAAGGGGAAAAGGTCTATTGGAAACTACTGGAAGACCGTTTTCAGGCGTGGTGCTCTACACCTGCCATCCCAGCAACCAAGGAAGGCAAGAGGATTGTGAGTTCAAGGTCAGTCTGAGCGACACAAGACCCTTTCTCAAAAAAACACAGAAGTTGAGTGTATATGTTGTTGGCAGAGTGCTTACATAGCAAAACCAGACAGATAATGTCGGGGCCTGATGGAGGAGGGCTTGAGATCCAGGTACTTGCTTCTGTTGGCATTTAGGAGCTGCTATTAAAGATTGTGTGGTGTTTGCCGAGCTGATGAAAGAGGGCCTTCAGGAAGCAACGCCTGTTTGGTATTTTGTCAGTATTCAGAAGCAGGATTATGAATATGGATTATTGTTCTCTGAGATTGGAAAGGAGAGGAATAGGAAGGGTATCTGCTCACTCTTTGATTAAGCACATATTAAACTTTGAAATGGTAGGTCCTTTATTACAGGTGTTGAGAATGTGTCCCATTTGGGAGATAGGGTCTTACTAGGTTTCCTGCCCTGACCTTGAACTTGGAATCCTCCTGCCTCAGTCTGCTGAAGAAGATTACAAACCTGCATCACATTGCATAGTTGTCTCACAACTATTTAAGAAACCGTTGAAGCTGAGAGGGTAGTTTAGTGGTGGACCACTTGCCTGGCAAGCGTGAGGCCCTGGATTTAGTCTCCTGCACTCCAAGTTCGGTCCAGTGGTGATTGTACCACACTGTAAGAGCAGCTCTAAAGGGCATGGCCAGGTGGGACAATTCACGGGGGGGAAGGGAAGTTTGGGTATTGGTAAAGTAGGAAAGAAGGAGCAGGGATGGGACTCAGGTTGGCAGAGTATACAGCATGCAGGAGGCCTGGATTTGATCCTCAGTAAAACCAGACATGGTGGTACACACATAGTCTCAGCTCTTGAGAGGAGAGGCAGGAGGATCCAAAGTTCAAGGTCATCGTTGGCTACCCAGTGAGTTCAAGCCAGCTTGGGCTACATGAGACTCTTTAAAAAGTTAAAATGAAAAATATAGTGTCTGAAGAGTCGGAAGGAGAACTTCATAACTGGCAGGAGGGAATAAGTAGGTTTGGCCCTCATTTGAAATGCAGCAATAGCTGCAATGAGAAAGAAAAGTCTGGAGGAAATGTGGCCTTTGGGAAAGGAGAGTGCCTTTCCTTTGCTGTCTGAGGTAAGGGGGCAGCCTGACATCAGAACAGAACAATCTAGGAGTTGGTGTTCTCAGTTCTCTAACTGAATGCTTCAGGAGCTCTGTGCTCAAAGGAATTTGTTGTTTTGTAAAACTAGGGATGAACCCTAATTAGGGGCTCATACATGCTGGGCAAGCACTCTGTCACTGCGTTATATTCCCCACCCCAGACTCAGAAGTGCATGAATTTTAAAAGCCACGGCTGCTTGCTTCAGTTTGGTCGAATTTCACACTGCAGTTAAACTGGAAATACGAATTGGTAAAAGATGAGGCGGGTAGTTGTGTTGCATGCCAGTAAGGTATGCTGAAGAGGTAAGGGTAGGCAGATCTCTGAGTTTGGGGACAGCCTGGTCTACCTGTGAGTTCCAGGCCAGACAGGGTTACACAGTGAGACTTTTCCTTAAAAAATAATAATAATAATAATACTTCTTTTTAAAAGAGTGGCTCCAGTGTTTCCTCTCCAGGACTGGAGACTCCCGGGGATTAGGGTTCCATTCAGTGGCACCTTATGTTGACACTGCAGCTAGATGGCACATGGGTTACAAAAAGGATGGGTGTCACTGCAGACAGGACTGTAGATGTCCCTCAGGAGGACACAGGCCATGCTCCTAGGCCCAGGACCTTGCACTTGGGAAGATGCCTCTGCTGCCGCCTTGTCCTCTGTGGACCAGTCCTGTCCCCCTCTGTGCCTCAGTGTCTGACTGCCTGATTAGAAGGAGTGTCTGGACCTTGGGAGGAGGGAACTTTAACGACGTGCAGCACCTAAAACAGAATTTTGCACTACACTGTACCAGGAAAATTGTAATTGTGTGCCTTCTTCTATAGGTGACATTAATTACCAGGAATTTGCTAAAAGACTCTGGGGTGACATCTACTTCAATCCCAAGACGTAAGTGTCATGTGGGGAGTTACTCTTGTGGACTGGTGATTTGTTTTCCTGATAATGACATGAGTTTCTGAGGCTAAAACCTACTTTTATTTTATGCATGAACCACCATCTCTCTGCAACTCTGAATGCTTGGCATCATGAGCTGTAGTGGAGGAAGACACCCCCCACCCCAGCCTCCTAGGTCTTCAAGGTCAGGTCAGACGTTCAGGATAACCATAGCCATAAATCCTCTCAGGAATCCGTTTGGAAA
Source organism: Peromyscus californicus insignis (assembly GCF_007827085.1). NCBI lineage: Eukaryota > Metazoa > Chordata > Mammalia > Rodentia > Cricetidae > Peromyscus > Peromyscus californicus. Next base: position 19,882,782 of record NW_026294551.1, read on the forward strand.
CTGTGATCACACGGAGTCCTCCGTCTGCTTGGCTTCTATTCAGATGCAGAATTTAGGCAATGTATCCTTGGGATAAGTCACATTCTCCCTCCTTGGTCACTCACACTTCTTTTTCTCTTTAGGAGAAAGTTCACAAAAAAGGCTCCAACCAGCAGCTCCCAGAGGAGCTTTGTGGAGTTTATCTTGGAGCCTCTTTATAAGATCCTTGCTCAGGTGAGTGTTGGGCCACCTGCTTCAGGTCTGCTTTAAATCTGCTAGGTCATCACTTGTTTGTTTTTAGTTTGCGTTGACGGGTCCCAGGGATCTCTGTGTGGGGTGCATGTTCATGGGCAGCTGCTGATGCTTGTGCATGCATGTGCTTAGGCCAAAGTTTGGTGTCCGGTGTCTTCCTCTTTAGCAGCTGACCTAGTTTTTTTTTTTTTTTTCGAGACAGGGTTTCTCTGTGTAGCTTTGCGCCTTTCCTGGAACTCGCTTTGGAGACCAGGCTGGCCTCGAACTCACAGAGATCCGCCTGGCTCTGCCTCCCGAGTGCTGGGATTAAAGGCGTGCGCCACCACCGCCTGGCATGACCTAGTTTTTTTGAGGCAGGGTCATTCACTAAATCTGGAGCTCACCAGTCGATGAACTGCTTGGCCAGTGAGCCTCTCTCTACAATCCCTGTCTCCACCTCTCAATGCTGGGATTAGACTTGTATGCAGGCATGCCCAGCTTTTTATGTGGTTATTGATCCCAGCTCAGGTCCTGGTGCCTGTACAGCTTGCATTTTACCCATTTCCCAGCTCCATCATCAACTGTTTATTAAAAATCTTTGGGCCATGCAGTTGTGGCACACACCTTTAATTCCAGCACTCAGGAAGCAGAGGCAAGTGGATCTCTGTGAGTTCAAAACCAGCCTGGTCTAGAAAGTGAGTTCCAGGATAGCCAGAACTATTACACAGAGAAACTCTTACCTCAAAAACAAACAAACAAACAAACTGTCTTCCAAGACAGTAATAAAATATGGAAGTGTTTAATCAATGCTGTATCTAGTGGACGCACATACGTACGATAACATGTACACAATGTGTGTGGCCGTTTCCACCCACAGAAGAGAAAAACAGCAATAGAATAAAATAATGACTAAAATTTATCAGTGCTAAAAAAAAAAAAACACTTAGTATCTTGTGTCAGGCTGGAATGGATTAATAAAAGAAATTTACAGAATCTGCCTCTGTAGAGAGACCTTGAGTCTGCAGAGGATGATTTAGTTTGGCCCTGTCCTGACAGGTGGCCTTTTTTGGTTCCTTCCAGTATGAGCCTCTAAATCTGGGCAGTCTTTAAGTAGGAGGAGTAAGGGATTCTTGAGTGGGCTCGATGCTGCTTGTCAGACACCAGGGGGCAGCACTGACGGTAATCAAGTTGAATGCTTAGTTTGTGGGGGATGTGGAGACTTAACCGGGTCAGCTTCAGTCCTGAAGGCTAGGTAGCATAGACTCACTCCTCCCAGTCAAACTGTTCTTGCCAGGCGCCCTCCCTGTAGAAGACTGCTTGTAAGATTTCTCTTTGGCCTTCCCTCTCACTCCCTGTGTAATGCATCACTAGGGCTGTCATTACAGAGCTGACCCAGTGCCTTCTATCTCACAGGTGGTGGGTGATGTGGACACTAGCCTGCCAAGGACCCTGGACGAACTTGGCATCCACCTTACCAAGGAGGAGCTAAAGCTGAACATCCGCCCTCTGCTTAGGCTGGTCTGCAAAAAGTTCTTTGGCGAGTTCACAGGTAATAAATAGCTCAAGGCCCTTAACATTACTCTCCTCATCTGGCAGTCATGGTTCACACCTGCAGTCCTACAACTTGGCAGTTAGATCAGGAGTTCACAGGACACTCTGTGCCACATGATGCCTCAGAAAACATACAACAACAACAGCAGCCTCCTGTGTTCTCCCACAGCTTGCCTTGGAAGCTCCCCTGCAGACAGCGGAGTTGTGAGGGCGTGTGAACTAGCTACAGCAGCCTTTCCCAGCTGTTTTCTGTAGTTGTTTCTAATGTTGGAAAAAGGGATTAGACTTCCCCTATCAAGAGGGTCCTGCAGGTGAAGGAGATGGGTGGCAGGCCATGGGCTCTGGTAGGTTTACTGGAGTCAAGCAGGGAAGTGGATGCCCAGGGATGTGGAGTAGCAGGCACAGGTGAGGCCTCATGAGATGTTTGCTTTTCTCCCTCACAGTGACAGACACCTGACAGGAACAGCTGGTTTGGGCTTGTGCTTTAATAGGATGCAGTATCGTGGAGGGGAAGGCATGGTGGGGTTCACGTGATGAGCGAACCTTCTTACATCGTGGGAGCCAGGCCTTCTTACATCTTCACAGACCAGGAAACGGAGCCAGGCTGTAACTCAAAACCTGTTTCCCACTTACCTACTTCTTCCAGCTAGGCCCACCTCCTCAAGATTCTGCAGCCCCCCCAAACAGTACCCCCACCTGGAGACCAAGAGTTCAAACAGGAGCCTGTGGGAGTATTTCATAGTGTCCTAACAGGGGCTTGGATTCACCCCCTTCCGTCTGCTGAGCTACTTTCCTCTCTGTTCTGTGGAAGCCGATACCAGCGCAGCAGGAGCACTGAGCTAGCTGAGTAGAGACCTGAGCTTATTTCTGTGTGTTTGAAGCCGGGCCCTCGCTATGCAGGCCTGGCTGTCCTGGAACTCACTCTGTAGACCAGGCTGGCCTCAAACCCACAGATCCGCCTGCCTCTGCCTCCCAAGTACTGGGATCAAAGACGTGCACCACCACACATGCCAAGACCTGAGTTTTGATTCTGTGACCTGCAGCTTTCAGGGGGGACCAGGGGAGACTTCCTATTTCTTCTGTGACTGATTTTTGTCTATAAATAATGCCAGAAATGGTAGCTCAGCACCTGGTAGACTAATGCAAGATTGTCATGGGTTTGAGACCAGCATGGGCTACAAAGCACTTTCCAGGCAGCCTGAGTTACAGAGCAGGTGCTGTCTTAAGAAACAGCTGTGAAACAGGGCATGATGGTGCATGTCTAAGCCCAGTACTCGGGAGGCAGAGGCAGGCAGATCTCAGCCAAGTCTGCACAGGGACTTCCAGTCCAGCGGGTTTATAGAGTGAGAACTGATCTCAAAGTGTGAGTAATAGAGGGCCAAGGCAGAGGTCCTCAGCAACTGTTGATTCTAAGTTTGATGGGAGTTAGGTTTAAAGGTGATAATAGCTCTGGACTGGCCATCAGTCCGAAGATACTGGACACCCGTCAAAGCAGATATACTTGAAGCTAGGACTGTGGCTCATGGGTAGACATCTGGGTTTGATCTTCAGACTGAAGAAGAAAAAAGATTTTACCAATCCCAGTGTCCGAATGAGCAGTCTGTTTCGTGGCTTATTAATCTGTTAGGGAAACAGTAACTTACTGAGTAGAAACATGGCAGTGTTTCTCAAAGGGCGGGCTAATCAGCTGAGGCCTGTCCTAAGTAAACATAGGCTCAGTGTCAGTACTCAGTAAATAAATACTTGGGTTCAGTAAAAGCATGGATCTCTGTGGCCATGGATTGTTTGAGTCTCTAAACTTTTGTCAGCTGGATTTTAAGGAATTACGTCCCACTGAAATCTTCTTAAATTTCTGTGACATCAGTGTGACTCCAAAAGTGTGTGGTTTCTTCTCGTAGGAAACTGACTTCCCTAAAGTGTTAGCTTCCATGTTGAGTTCATACTTCCGTCCACTTCCCCTGTAAGAATGTGGCAGTAATGGCTTCCTCTTTTCCCTCCATAGGCTTTGTGGACATGTGTGTACAGCACATTCCATCTCCAAAAGTGGGCGCCAAACCCAAGATTGAGCATACCTACACTGGTGGCGTGGACTCTGACCTTGGCGAGGCCATGAGTGACTGTGACCCAGATGTAAGGGAACATTTTTTTTTTTTTTTCTTTTTCCTCCGTCTCCTGGCCGGGAGCATGTTTTATGGCATAGGTTTTCACTCTCCCTCAGACTGGCATTACACTCTTGGGAGCCCTCATGCCTCAGCCTCCCTTCTGCTGGGATTGCCAGCCTGTACCACCTGTCTGGCTTGGTTGTCTCATTTGTATTTTTGTTGTGTCCGAATCTCCTGTAGGCCCTTCACAGAGGGAGGGGAAACACACAGTTTGGAGTTTTTCCAGGAGTCCATATCCTCCTTCGTTTGGCCTTTCTCCTCACAGCTACTGTCGGGAGGTGCACTACCTTCAGGCTGTGTGTGGTTAGAGCTGTCCTCTGTCCCTCCGCCAGGGTCCCCTGATGTGCCACACTACTAAGATGTACAGCACGGACGATGGAGTTCAGTTCCATGCCTTTGGCCGGGTGCTGAGCGGCACCATCCACGCTGGACAGCCTGTGAAGGTGCTGGGGGAGAACTACACTCTGGAAGATGAGGAAGACTCCCAGATATGTACTGTGGGCCGCCTTTGGATCTCCGTCGCCAGGTACTGCACTCTTGACCAGAGCCTACAAGGACATATGTAGGCTTCTATCCTGGGACTGTCGCAAGGTGTTAAAAGGAATCCTAGGAAACTCAGCTCCCTGGTTGGTAAAGTGCAGAGTATGATGTCCCTCCTTGCAATCCTGAGACTGCCCTTCTTCTCCCAGCATTCTATTAGTCTGGTTCACCCGCCTAACCATAGAACAGTCAGCTTCTTTATTAAACCAGTCACAATGACATATTCACACAGTGTAAAGGACTATTCCACAACCCCCCTCCTGGCAGATCTGTGGACATCTAGTTCTTAAGGTTGCCAGGGCTGAAGGGCGACTCCTGTTGGAATGTTGGAATCTTTCCTTTTGAGTTTTGGGTGTCTGGAGTGAAGCTTTTTTGAGTAGGATTTCTATTTTTACTCTTTCTTTCCTTTTTAATGTGTATGAGTGTTTTGCCTGCATGTATGTCTGTGCACCATCTACATGCTTGGTGCCCAAGGAAGCCATAAGAGGCCTTTGAATCCCCTGGAACAGGAGTTATAGACAGTTGTGAGCCTCCATGTAGGTGCTGGGAATCAAACTTTGGTCCTGTGGAAGAGCAGCCAATGCTCTCAGCTGCTGGGTCATCTCTCCTCTTACCCACTTTTCATCTCTTCTCTGTCCCTTAACTTACTGCTTCAGCTTTCTTCCCAAAAGCTGTTGTTTCTGTACGTCCACCGTCTGTTCTTTGGCTGAGTCCCTGGAGCATCCCTGTCTGTTGAATCAGACTTAGCTTGGGCCTCTGGGCGGTTTGTCCTCAGGTAACAAGCAGAACCAGAGCAATCCTGCTGGTAATAATGTGGCTGCTATGCCTCAGCGATGGCCCCTTTCCCTTCTTCAAATCCACCCTTCTCTCTAGAAGGCAGAAGAAAATTGAAGAGCTCAGAAATGAAAGGATCTATGTTTTGGCAGTCCCTTACATTGGATAAATCTTAGGCCATAGCTATTTTTATTTTTTTATTTTTTGTTTTGTGAGACAGGGTCTCACTAATGTAGCCCTGGCTTTCCTGGAACCCACTGTGTAGACCAGGCTAGCCTCTAATGCACAGAGGTCCACCGGGCAGTGGCATTTTGCCAGGAGTCTCCACTGGGAATTAAGCTTTCCCATTACATCCTCATACACTACACGCTGCATAGCACTTGTCCTGTGAGCTTATGTGATTGTTCATCACATCTCTCCCCGCTAGAGTGGATCTGTGTTACTCACCTCTGCTCCTGGCTCTGCGCCTGGCGTGTAGCAGATGCTTGGTACATTTGTATGGAGTGAATGCTCTGATTAAGTTCTATGCCCGTTTATTGGATGTTCCTCCAGGTACCACATTGAGGTGAATCGTGTTCCTGCTGGCAACTGGGTTCTGATTGAAGGTGTCGATCAGCCGATTGTGAAGACAGCGACTATAACTGAACCCCGAGGCAATGAGGAGGTAGTGTTTCTGAAAGGGAGCACATTGAGCTAGAAGGGCACAGGGAACCGTAGCCACGTGAGCCAACAAGCTTTGAAACACAAAAGGTCCTAATCCACAGTCACTGCTACTTCTTGGCTCAGCCCTAGCATGCGTCCTCACCCTGCCACACTCTAGGAATTAGGAGACATGCTTCTTGTTCTTCCCAGTGCTGTGCCAAAATGTCTGGAGCAAATGGTCCTTTAAATTGGGCCCCAGCTGTACCATGGTTCTCGGTTGAGGAATCAAGACTTCAGCTTCTCCCTTAGGCCTGGGCCTTCTTGCCTACCCCTGAGGCCTCACTCTTGTGTGTTTTGGATCCAGGCTCAGATTTTCCGGCCCTTGAAATTCAATACCACATCTGTTATCAAGATTGCTGTGGAGCCGGTCAACCCCTCCGAGCTCCCCAAAATGCTTGACGGCCTGCGTAAGGTCAACAAGAGCTACCCGTCGCTCACCACCAAGGTATGTGCAAGGCCGGCAGCAGCGGCTGGCCAGGCCCGCCCCAGCTAGCTGCTGTGTGGCCCTGTGTGGCCCTGTGTGGCACTCAGCGGCTGTTCCTGATCTGTTGTTTCCCACAGCCTGGGGCGTGGACAGTGCCCACCTGTTACCATTTAAGGGCTAGACAACACTGGAGTGTGCGTGTTTCCTCAGGCGACTTTAGATAGACTATTCCTTAAGAGGCACCCAGTTTGAATTGGTTTTCTAGAAAAATGAGAACCAGGTGTGGTGGTGGACCCCCGCAATCCCAGCATGTGCAAGGTGGAGTCAGGAGGGTGCAGAAAGCTCAGGGTCAACCTCAGCTACACAGGGAGTCGGATGCCACTATGGGCTACAGACAGGGCTGGAGAGATGGCTCAGCGGTTGAGAGCATTGGCTGCTTATCACCATTCGTAACTCCAGTTCCAAGGGATCTGAAGCTCTTTCCGGCCCCCCCAAGTGCCAGGCATGCATGTGGTGCACACATACAAATGCAGGCAAAACACCCCCACGCATCATAACAGAAAATTAAAACAAACAAAAGTGGCTGATCTTGTACACTCTTGAACCTGCCACCATACTATTTCTGAGAGGCAGGAAGGGAGAGTTAAAGGGCTAGCTTATGTTTTTGGATATAAGGTTGGGGTTTAACCTGGATGGCCAAGGTAGGAATCAAGCCAGTGACGACATACTTAGCAGCACTGTGCTAAATGGTCCCGGTGTCTTAGGGACGGTATTGTCCTCTGCATTCTTATTTTGGGGACAGACTTTTTTTTTTTTTTTTTTTGGTTTTTCGAGACAGGGTTTCTCTGTGTAGCTTTGCGCCTGTCCTGGATCTCACTCTGTAGACCAGGCTGGCCTCGAACTCACAGAGATCCACCTGCCTCTGCCTCTCGAGTGCTGGGATTAAAGACGTGTGCCACCACCGCCTGGTGGGGACAGACTCTTACTGTGCAGTATAGGTTGACCTAGAACTAGCTATACAAATCAAATTGACCTCAGGGTGAATCTCCTGCCTCTGCCACCTGAATACTGGGGTTACAGGCATACCACCCAGCTTTTTTTCTTCCCTTTTTTGGGGGAATGTGGGGTGGGATGTAGATGGTGCTAAGGATTGAATCTAAGGTCTCAGTCATGCAGAAAAAATGCTTGACCACTGAACTAGCCCTAGCTCTCCACTGATTTGTTGTTGTTTCGAGACAGGGTTTCTTTGTGTAGCTTTTTTTTTTTTTTTTAATAATTATTTATTTAAATTTATTTCATGTACATTGTGTGAAGGTGTCAGGTCCCTGGAACTGAAGTTATAGACAGTCATGTGCTGCCATGTGAGTGCTGGGAATTGAACCCCAGTCCTCTGGAAGAGCAGTCAGTGCTCTTAACCACTGAGCCATCTCTCCAGCCCTTTCTCTCTTTTTTTTTTTTGTTTTTGTTTTTGTTTTTTGTTTTTTTTTTTTTTTTGTTTGTTTGTTTGTTTTTTTGTTTATTTATTTTTATTTTTATTTTTTTTTAGGTTTTTCGAGACAGGGTTTCTCTGTGCAGCTTTGCGCCTTTCCTGGATCTCGCTCTCTAGACCAGGCTGGCCTCGAACTCACAAAGATCCGCCTGCCTCTGCCTCCCAAGTGCTGGGATTAAAGACGTGCGCCACCACCGCCCGGCTTGTTTTTTTTTTTTTTCGAGACAGGGTTTCTCTGTGTAGCTTTGCTCCTTTCCTGGAACTCGCTTTGGAGACCAGGCTGGCCTCGAACTCAGAGATCCGCCTGGCTCTGCCTCCCAAGTGCTGGGATTAAAGGTGTGCGCCACCACCGCCCGGCTTTTTTTTTTTTTTTTAAAGATTTATTTATTTATTATGTATACAGTGTTCTGTCTGCACATATCCCTGCAGGCCAGAAGAGGGCACCAGATCTCATTATAGATGGTTGTGAGCCACCATGTGGTTGCTGGGAATTGAACTCAGGACCTTTGGAAGAACAAGCAGTGCTCTTAACCTCTGAGCCATCTCTCCAGCCCCATCTCCAGCCCTTTCTTTGTGTAGCTTTTGGAGCCTATCCTGGAGCTCACTCTATAGACCATGCTGGTCTTGAACTCACAGAGATCCACCTGCTTCTGCCTCCCAAGTGCTATGGTTAAAGGTATGCGCCACCACTGCCCAGCTCCAGTGAACTTGTTAAGGAGCTGAAACAGGCTGGGCAGTGGTGGTGCACACCTTTAATCCCAGCACTTGGGAAGCAGAAGCAGGTGGATTTCTGTGAGTTCGAGGCCAGCCTGGTCTACAGAGCAAGTTCCAGGACAGCCAGAGCAACACAGAGAAACCCTGTCTTGCACTTGAGAGGCAGAGGCAGGTGAATTTCTGTGAGTTCAGGACAGGCTCCAAAAGCTACACAGAGAAACTCTGTCTTGAAAACAAAAAAATCTGAAATGGTCACTGCTTCTGGTAACGAGTTATGATATCTTCATCTCTAGTGCCTCGATTTTTGTTTATATCTGCTATGTCCAAGACAAGAGAGTGAGGGCCATGACTGCTGGGGCTACTGTGTTTCAGGTAGAAGAATCTGGTGAGCATGTGATCCTGGGCACTGGGGAGCTCTACCTGGACTGTGTGATGCACGATCTGCGGAAGATGTACTCAGAGATCGACATCAAGGTGCCCCTTCCCTTAGCCTGGCTAGTTCCAGAGGAATGGCCTAAGTAGCCAGACCCTCAGCCCCTGGATGCCCACTGGACCCTTTTGTAGAAAGCACTTCCTGCTGCTCTTTGTCAGGAAGATTCTAGAGAATGGGTTTACCCTTTTTACTAAGTCATTTTCAGTGTCATGTGTTTAAAGTCAAGGCTCCCAAGCCAGAGTTATTCTTGTCCCTTCATTAGGAAAAGAACTACCTAATGATTGGCTCAGAGTGGGTAGTGTCATGGAAACGGGGAGCTGACTCTCAGGGCTTATCACCAAGCCTAGACCTAGCATCTTGAACCACACATGGCATGGTACTGTCTCCCAGTCAAGACATATTCTCTCCAAGGTCCTGTCCCTCTAAGACACCTCTATTCCTAGGGCTGTGGCTTAAGGATGGAGCATGTACTCACGGGTCTCTAGCACTGTTTCTGTCATACCCCCAGGGGTTATTCAGTGACTAGCAGGTATCAGAAACTTCCTTGGACCATAATTAAAGCCCTAGTTTTAGAGCCTAGTTTGAGCCCCCATTTACTCCTGACTTGAAAGTAGTTTCTCTACTCCCTAGCTCTTTGGTAGTAGTGTGGTAGTTTAGCCTACTGTTTGCAGAGCCACTGAGGGGTTTTATGCAGAGGAAGAGCAAGGGTGCTTCAGAATTCCCTAGGTAGAACTCTGTCCTTCCAACAAAACTCAATTTTACCTCGATTTTTTTCTCATTGCCTAGGTGGCTGACCCAGTTGTGACATTCTGTGAGACAGTGGTAGAAACATCCTCCCTCAAATGCTTTGCTGAAACACCCAATAAGAAGTAAGCAGGAGGTGGAGGCAAGGGGGAGCACTAGGAAACAGACATGAACAGATACAGCGATGTGTGTGTATGGGAAAAGGCCACGAAGAAACCCATTACTCTGTACACTTTTCTTGTCTTTTTAAGACAGAGGCTCACACTGCAGCTCAGGCTGACCTGGAACTCATTGTGTTTATCTCAAAAAAAAAAAAAGGTGGAGAGTACGTGGAAAGGAAGACACCCAACATCAGCCTGCACACACATACATGTAAACACACACACACAAATCCTCAAAGGAAGAGGTTAGGTGTGGTGGCAAATGCCTGCAAATCCCATCACTTGGGAGGTAGCAGTGGGAGGATCAGGAGTTCTAGGCCAGCCTCAACCATATAACAGATTTGAGGGCAGCCTGGGCCATGTGAGAGTCTTTATATAAAGGGGGGAGGGGCATGGTGGTATACACACCTTTACACAGATGTGGTAAGATCTCTCCATACAGAACTCCAGGGTCAGAGCTACATAGTGAGGCTCTGTCTCAAAACAAACAACAAAAAAAAAAAAACCAGGCATGGTGGTTTAAATCTAGGAGAATTGCTGCAAGTTCAAGGCCAGCTCCATCTATATAGTAAGTTCGAAGCCATCTGGGGCTAAATGTATGACCTTGTCTTGGGGAGAAGAAAGAAAATGATGGGAACTGGGAACGCTGTACCTGGTACTTGGAACTAACAATCTCATCCTCTCCCACACTCACTTCACCCTACCCCAACCACAGCTTTTGTAGCAGTAGAGACTTCTGAGATGGGTTGGGGCTGCTTAGATACACGACTTTACTCAAGACTGCATCCCTTTCTGCTCTGACATTCCTTCCTGAGAATTTCCTAGGTGCCACGCAGCTTTGGGAAATCTGCCCTATGTATTTAACTGTTTTTGCTTGTTTGTTTGTATTTTGGGTGTTTGTTTTGTTTTGTTTTTTTGAGACAGAGTTTCTCTGTGTAGTTTTGGTGCCTGTCCTGGATCTCGTTCTGTAGACCAGGCTGGCCTCAAACTCACAGAGATCCACCTGCCTCTGCCTCCGAGTGCTGGGATTAAAGGCGTGCACCACCGCCACCTGGCTGCTTTTTCTTTTTTAGTGGGTGCTGGAAGTGGAGCCTAGCTCCTCATACATGCTAAAAACATGCTGTCCTGCCAGGCTACACTCTCCATCCCCAGCCTTACTTTTCAAGAAAGAGCAGACAGAGGGGCTGGTGACACGGCTTAGTGGTTAAGTACTTGTTGCTCTTGCAGAGGGACCAAAGTGTTCTTTCTAGCACACACATGGTGGCTCACAGTCCCAGGCCAGGGCATCTAACACCCTGTCTGGCTCCTTTGAACACTGCACACATGTGGTGCCTGTGCATAAATGCAAGCAAAACTTCTCATACACATTTAAACACAAAACAAATGAAAGAAGACAGGGCACCCTTTGCTGCCCCCTGCCTCTAAGTCTCCCATTTCTGGAACTCTCAGAGGGCTGTGTTGTTGCCCTGCTCATCCTGTGACCCCTTCTCACTGCTTCTGTCCTTTCTGACCAGGAACAAGATCACCATGATTGCTGAGCCTCTTGAGAAGGGCCTGGCTGAGGACATAGAGAATGAAGTGGTCCAGATCACCTGGAACAGGTTAGACAGGGCGCCACTTCCAGGACTCACACTACGACTTCCTTGCCTGGTCCCTTGACGCCATCCAGCCTTCTTTGCTGTTCTGGATGTGATATGGGCAGAGTGGGTTACTATCTTCCAGAAAGGAAGGATCTATGGCCTCAGGAGCCACTTTCTCCTCTTTCCTCCAGGAAAAAGCTGGGAGAGTTCTTCCAAACAAAGTATGACTGGGATCTGCTGGCTGCCCGTTCCATCTGGGCCTTTGGTCCTGATGCTACAGGACCAAACATCCTAGTGGACGACACATTGCCCTCAGAGGTAGAGTAAACTTGTGGAAGGCTGGGAGGCCTGCAAAGTGTTCGTCCTTGATTGAAGAAACTGTAGTGTCCTCTTCCCTGTTCAAAGAGTGGCTTCTCACAGCCATACTTTTCTCCTCCTTCTGAACTCGGGGTCTGTTGTCAGCAGACTGCTAAGGAGGCCTGATATTTCTGTGCAGGTGGACAAGGCACTCCTCGGCTCAGTAAAGGACAGCATTGTTCAAGGTTTCCAGTGGGGAACTAGGGAGGGGCCGCTCTGCGATGAACGTAAGTCCACCAGCGACCTCCTGACTCTATTCCCAGGACACTTGCTCTAGCCGAATGAGGTGATGAGCTAGGGATGGGCTTCCCATCTTTGGGACCCAGTAGGAAAAGCAATTTTGCTCTTAATTCCTGAGTAGAACCTGTCTTTGGTGTGTCGAGAAGAGATACACTAGGGTAATCAGGTTGGAGTGGTTTGTGATGCTAGACTGCCTGGGACCAAATACAATTTCTAGAACATAGTCTATGTTCAGGAAACAGCTGTTCAGAACCAGCACATAAACTTGTAAGGAAGCTCCATTGTCATAGCACGGCCTGAATCAAATGCTAAGTCCGTGTTCAACTGCTGACCTGTTTGCTGCTGGCCTTGCCAATGTGATGTGATATTTGTATCATATCTTTGGGCAGCTGCACTGTGGCCTCAGTGTAGCAAGTTACCCTGCTGTTCTGCCATGTCCCTGTGACTAGCCCCAGCTCTCCCATCTCCTTTCAGTGATTCGGAATGTCAAATTTAAGATCCTGGATGCAGTGGTTGCCCAGGAACCCCTCCATCGGGGTGGAGGCCAGATCATCCCCACAGCCAGGCGGGTAGTCTACTCTGCCTTCCTCATGGTGAGTGGAGCTGTAGGGAACTGGGCAGAAAATTAAGTGGAGGACCAGGCAGAGGCCACAGAAGGATCCAGAAGGTCCGGAGACCCTTTATGTCCTCACTCTGTCTTCCTCAGACTGAGCCCTGTCTTGCTCTGTTGCAGGCCACTCCTCGTCTGATGGAGCCTTACTACTTTGTAGAGGTCCAGGCCCCTGCAGACTGTGTGTCTGCTGTTTACACAGTCCTGGCCAGGCGCAGGTGAGCAGCCTGTTGTTAGGGAGGGTACTTGAGAGCAAGAAGTCCCTTGGCTGCTGAGGGAGGGGAAGGAGGAGGTGGCCCCAGCCATTGCTCTCCTCGCCTTTCCACTCCTGAAGCCCACGAGCTTGTTTTCCACAAGGAAGTAGGAGAGAACTGAGGCAGGCCCTAGCTTTACCATAGGCAATGGCTGGGATTTCTTCTTCTTCCCCTCCCCCACTCCTGGGAGAGTTCTAAAATGAAGAAGTGATGGGGTTGTCCATAGGATCCCATCTCTTCAGTATCCTTGCCCTTTCCTCCTCTCCAGAGGTAGCTGCTCCTGTGGCTTCTGCTAAGAGCCCCAAGCCAGTCCCCTCTGCAGAGCATGTTTTATCCATCTTCTTTGATGGTGCTGGGCTAAGATACACAGAGGAGCCAGAAGACCCATTGCCCCTTGCCTTGTTGGCTGTGTACAACTAAGGCCTTAGCTTTTGTCTTTCTCTCTCAGGGGGCATGTGACTCAGGATGCACCCATCCCAGGCTCCCCTCTCTACACAATCAAAGCTTTCATCCCAGCCATCGACTCTTTCGGCTTTGAGACTGATCTCCGCACTCATACCCAGGGGCAGGCCTTTTCCCTGTCCGTCTTCCACCATTGGCAGGTGAGGAAACCTGGCCAACTTGGCCTCTCAGGTCAGCAGACTGCCCTCCTTGCCAGTTCCTCTTCTGTCCTGGATGTTTTCTAGCATCTTTCTCAGCCCTGGAGAAGATTTCTGCTTCTGGGTCTGAATCCTCCGGGAAGCTGCCTTGACTACCTGAATCTCTTTGCGTCCTAGATTGTGCCTGGTGATCCTCTGGACAAGAGCATTGTCATCCGTCCCTTGGAGCCCCAGCCAGCTCCTCACCTGGCCCGGGAGTTCATGATCAAAACCCGTCGTAGGAAGGTATGTGTTCTTTAAACCATTGCCATCCCTCACCCCCCAGGGTCTCCATGGGAGTTATGTGTGGTCTTTCTTCCTCTTGGAGGGTAGTGTACTGCTGTTTGGAAAGGTCAGTCCCTCGGGTAAGCAGACCTAGGACCCAAAGGAAACAGAGGAGCTGTCATAGTACCTTAAAGGCACAAGTTCTCAGACAGTCTTAACCAGCCTTCCTCCCCGTCAAGCACAGGTCTGGATGCCCCTATGCTCAGTTACCCCTCCTGAGGAGCTCACCCTAGTGTCTGACTCCATTCTCCACAGGGCCTGAGTGAAGATGTGAGCATCAGCAAGTTCTTCGATGATCCTATGTTGCTAGAGCTCGCCAAACAGGACGTTGTACTCAATTACCCCATGTGAGTGCCGGGGCTGGCGCTCCTGCTCCCTGCAATGCCTACGGCTCTGGACTCAAGCTGAGACCTGTGTAATTGGGCCTTCATGCTGTGAGCATCTGGGAACTGCTATGGGCCCCTCTGAACAACCCAGAAACCTCCATGCCAGTGTCCCAGTGAGGAAGGGGCATCTGGCCTCCTGGATCCTTCTATGGCCCCTGTCTGGCTCCATTCCCAAGGAACAGAGGAGCTTGGGCCCAGGGAAGAAGAACGAGAACAGGATGAAAGTGTTTAACCCCAGGGGCCTGTCTTCAGGATTTACATGGAATTTTTATTTCTTACAAGTCCATCCTTAGCCATGGTTTGTAAATGAACAGAACATTCTGACCTCTGCCTTGGTTGCTGCTTTCGTTCACCCTTACCCCAGCCTCTGCCTGTCTAATCTGAGCACTTACATTCTGGGTATGTGATTCCCATGGGCATCACTGCCTCTGCTCCCAGCTGCAGCTGCCTTCCTGACTGGGTCCCTAGGGAAGCAGCCTGTGGTGGAAGGAATGCCTGTGTCTGATTCAGTGTTCCCATGAGCCTCGGGGCCCCCTTCCCAGCCCCCACTTTCCCATTCCCATTCCAGCCTGCTTCTGGCTGGACATGAGGTGGTACAGGAATGGCTGGGACCCTGGGAACTGAGGTCTGTTTTCCTAGGAGACTGCTGCACCTTGAGTCTCTCCCCCTTGAGTTGGGGCCAGGGCCCTTTGGTCCCCACCCATTGTACTGGCCATCCTCCAGCCTCCACAGTTCTTGCTCTGCTCTGCTCTGCTCTACTCACGAGTAAGACACTTCACTTTCTTCAACATGGCTTTATTAGGCACATACAGAGACCACTGGGGAATTGGGCCATCCTGCCACCTCAGGAGTCCTCTACTTGTCAGGATCCTCTGACACCCTCTTCATATAATCTCTGTACATTGTGTACATGGCACCTGTGTGAAGAAGGAAGAGAAGTACACTAAATCCTTCCCACCCTTCCAGCTCAGTGGCTCTACCTTAGCTTTACCCTTGAGACCCAGCTTCCCTGCTCATCTGTGTGCCACAGGCCCCATCAGCTGCCAGACATCCAGGCACTTGATGTCTGTTCTGCACAAAGCACTGCTGAGTGGACTAGCCAGAGGTGGTTCTTATGCATGGGGAAACTGAGGCCCAGTGAAAGGGAGTAGCCCACAGTCATAGTTCACAAGTAGCTGCTGCTGCTTCCTGGTTCTCACCTCTGGAAAATTCATGAAGCAGGCTGTCTTCGTACTGTCCCATTGCCCAGCAACAGTGACCAATGGGGAACCCTGAAAAGGCCTCAGCATAGGGATTCATCAAGGATTTTAGTGTGGGCAGCAGGGACTTGAACTTTGAACCAGTTGACTGAGGACAGTCTGTCCCTCTTCTCCCTCTGACCCCCACCACGCTGCTTACCGAGCATGATCGCACCCACAGCACATGCCTGTGCTGCCACTCGGGTGTGAATCAGATGTATGGACAGCTTGGTGGAACCTCGAGCCTTCAGCCGGTAAATCCTGTACGCTGCTACCACCAGGCAGCCTCCTAGGCCTGTGGGCAGACAGTGGAATCACTGGGCCTGTGTCCAAGTCCAGGGTCCCTTAGCCCCTTTCTGGGCCTGCAGGTTGGAAGCTAAGCAGACTTTTTTTTTTTTCTTTTTTTCTTTTTTTTTTTGGTTTAAGTTTTTCAAGACAGGGTTTCTCCTTGTAGCCCTGGCTGTCCTGAAACTTGCTCTGTAGACCAGGCTGACCTCGAACTCACAGAGATTCTCCTGCCTCTGCCTTCCAAGTGCTAGGGTCAAAGGTGTGCACCACCACCACCCAGCAGCAGGTTATTTCGTGCATCTGAGTTTGGAATATTGAGTTTCCTCTCTGGCACTTTTTGAAGTGCCTGTGACCCTCATGATGCCCCTTCTCCATATGCAGGCAGTTTGTTGTCATGACTACACCCCCACCTGAGCTGCTCCACTCACTCCTGGGTCATACCTCTTTGTACAGGTTCTCACATTCTAGAGCCTGGAAGGGAAACCTTGGGACAATCCCAGATCCCAATGCAGACCCCATCCTGCTGTTAGCACCCCGTGTACTTTGCATCCAGTCAGCTGCCACCTCCACCCGTCAGACACCTTCATTGTATTATGAGTTTGTTCCTTGTGCAGTGGGTGGGCCGCTTGAGTTTCTGGCCATTGCCTTGTTCTTTAAAGGGACGGAGAGACATGAAGTCCCACAGACGAGGCATCCACCCCAACCCTGTTCTTCCCCAACTCACCTATAGGCACCAGTGGAGACTCCCTGGTCTTCCTTAGAAACTTCTCAGACAGGTTGTCCTCACCCTCAGGTGGCACCCACCAGCCCTTGTTGGCAGACATGATCCCGGGTCCAGATGTTAGCCGCTGTGTGCCTAGGCTTCAGCCCAGCCCTAGAAGGAGGTAGTCCACAATAAGGATTCTGATTGTTAGTCTCCAGGGGAAAGGAGGATTACCTGCTAGGACCTTACCATGCCCAGCACAGCCTGCACTTGAGAAGATGCCCCTCTGGGTGTTCTCTGTCCAGTGTTTGGGCTGCTGGTGGCTACTTTCATGTCCTCCTCAACATCTGATCTACCTCCTCTCCACTTCATCTGACTTCACTGTTCTGCTTCCTGCTTCCTGCTCCCTGCTCCCTATCTGCATCCCGATGGGTGTGATCCTCTGGCCAAGAAAAACAGCTGGAAACCCCAGAGTAGACTGGAGCAGTCCTTGAATCTTGGGGCCCCTTCAGTCTTGGATCTGTTGACAGTTGCTCCTAAGGGAGCAACAGTGCAAGAGCTGACTCTAGGGAGCCCAAGCTCTTCCCAGCAGATGCAACACTGGTTAACTAAGCCACTGGGCCAGATGTCAAGGATGGGACACTGACGTATTTTACACCTCAAAACTAAAGGAACAAATTCTGGTCCTCAAACTGTTCACCAACCTATTGCTACCTCATCCTGATCTCCTTGTAAACTCCTAAAAAATGTCTGCTCTGATCATAGCTGAAGTCCCAGTTCTCAGAGGAGGGGTTCAACCAGTAGGCTGCCCTCTGAATCCAACCACAGGACAGACTGCCTGAGCCAGCTCTTCCTGGTAGCCCCTGAGTCTCCAGCATGCCCGTGCTTACCCTAAGAGATAGATGGCTAGAATGTGGAGGACAAACAGCCAGACCAGTGCTCAGTGTCTGCTGCTTTGAATCAGCCCAAAGCCGACGCCAGAGTTGTCACTATGGGGTCAGGGAAGCAGTGTCTTTGAAGTCGTGAAAGCGGGGAGGAGAGAACAGGGCATCAGTCTTACACACACACACACACCATCTGCTGAGCTCCAGATGCAGCAAAGTGAGGTTAGGCCTGATGTGAGCCCGTATGCACACGTGTGAACGCTGCTGTGGAGAACTGAAGAAGCAACAGTGGACGAGGCTCCTGGGTCCTGCCCCAGGGTGGATTGTTTCAAATATTCGTACAAGCAATGTGAAGTAAGACTTCAGTTGTAGGATTTTTCTAGTCTTAGCCTTGGTCTCCTTTAGAACCAAGCCTGTAACCTCAGCTAGTTAGGAGACTGAGGCAAGGATTGCACACTCAAAGCCAGTCTGGGCTACAGAGTTGAGTTCATGACTAGCCCAGACAACTTAGTGAGACTTTGTCTCAAGACAGGAAATAGGTGTGTTGGTGCACACCTTAATACCAGCTCTCAGGAGGCAGAAGCAAGTGAACTGCTGTGAGTTCCATGCCAGCCAGGGCAACATGGACCCTGTATCAAAAAAGTAAAACAGAAGGGCAGTAGTAGCTAGCACACATCTTTAATCCTAGCACTCAGGAGGCAGAGGCAAGCTGATCTCTGTGAGTTCGGGCCCAGCCTGGTCTACAGAGTGAGATCCAGGACAGGCACCAAAAACTACACACACAAACCCTGTCTCGAAAAACCAAAAAAAAAAAAAAAAAAAAGAGTAGAACTTAGAGTTTGAGTAGAACTTAGAGTATAGCTCAGTAGTAAATACTTGTTTGCCAAGTGGGAAGCCCTAGGTTCAGCTCCAGTTGTGAGGGACTGGGGGATCAAGGAGTCTTTTTGTTGTTGTCCAAGACAGGGTCTCACTATATAGCCTTGGCTGGCGTGGGACTCAATGTATACCGGGGTGGTCTCCAACTCAGATTCACCTGCCTCTGCCTCCCAAGTGCTGGGATCAAAAACAGTGCCACCACACCCAGCCAGAGTCAAGGACTTTTCTCAGGAGTGTGGAACAGCTGGAGTGATGCTCACTCTGGTCTCATGGCAGTCACCTGACTTGACATGAGTATGACTCTGTCTATACAAGGTAAACAAACGTGTCTCAGACCTGTCACAGAGGAAGGAACTCAGCTTCCGAGACATCAAATTCCTTGTCCAAAGATACACAGCTAGTAAATAGTGGTGTCATGGTCTCTCGTCCCATAGCTGGCTGCCTCCAGGGGGCTGGCTAATCTGAAACCCTTTCTTGATGGTCCATCCTGGCATCCCTGACTACAAAGAAGCAGCTGTTTTTAAGCCCACTGGGGACAGGTCAGGACGCACTGTGGAGGGTCCCCCTCCCTCCCAGGCCTTCCTTCCTTCCGTACATCACTCTCGGCCTCTGTGCCTGCAAGCTTTTGTGTGTTCCCCAGAGGAGTCTTTCCAGCACTGGACATGTGTCCAGCAGCTGATGTCCCTCTTTTCTCTCCCTGACACTCACTGCTCTATGAACAGGCTCAAGGTCACAGCAAATCCCCAGGGTCTTCACATATCCCCCGTGTCCATGAGAACGCTCCTCTCAGTCATTCACACACTTCTGTGCTGCCTCTCCATGTCCCCATGCTGGCCTGAGTCCTCAAGAGATGCGTGGTATACTCTTCCCCTCATGTAGGAAATGCCTGGATAAGACAAGACGGATCATCATCAAATTCTAATCTTTTTAAAAACGGGGACAAAGGGCTAGAGACATGGCTCATTGGTTAAGATAACTTGCTTTTGCAGAAAACCCACATGGCGGTTCACAACTGCCTGTAACTCCAGTTCCAGGGGCCCCTGTACCTCCTGACCTCCGCAGACACAAGGTTTATATGTGGTGCACAGACAAACACGTAGCCCCTCACATACACATGTACCTAAAAATAAATTATTTGCTGGAGAGTGGTCAAGATTTTGAGTTTGGATCTCAGCAACCATGTCTGGTAGCTGAAGACTGCCTGAAACTCCAACTCTGGGAGATCCAATGCCACTGGCATACACTCATTTATATACATATGTGCACACACATACAACTAAAAAAATTTTTAAGTGGTCTTACTATGGCACCCTAGCTGGCCTTGAACTCAGAGTGCTCCAACTGCCTCTGCTGAATTAAAGTTCTAGAATTAAAGGCATGTACCAGCACACTGCTGTGACCTTAAAAATCAATACTATTATGTGAGTGAGTATGTGATGCATGTGTGCGAGCACGTACATGCCATGGCACATATGTGGTGGCCAGAGAATCTCTCCCTCCAGCTTTTACATGGGTTCTGGGGATCAAACTCTGCCAGGCTTGGTGACAAGCACGTTTACCCACTGAGTCTTATCTTTTTTTTTTTTTTTTTTTTTTTTTTTTTTGAGTCATATCTTAAAAGGAGTTTTGGTTGGTTGGTTGGGTTTTTTTGTTTGTTTTTTGTTTTTTGGAGACAGGGTTTCTCTATGTAGCTTTGTGCCTTTCCTGGAACTCACTCTGTAGCCCAGGCTGGCCTGGAACTCACAGAGATTCACCTGCCTCTGCCTCCTGAGTGCTGGGATTAAAGGCGTGTGCCACCACCCACCTGGCTTGAGTTTTGGGGTTTTGAGACAGGATGTCACTATGTAGCCCAGGCTGGCCTGGAATTTGTCATGTAGATCAGGTTGGCCTTGAACTCGGAGATCTCTCTCTGTCTTCCTGAGTGCTGGGATTAAAGTGTGAACTACAAAGCCAGCTAATGAAAGGAGATATTTAGTTTAGAGTTCCGCTCCACCAATACCTGGGATACCTGACATCAACTTCTGGCCTCTACATACACCTGTGCACAGTGGCAAGTGTGCAACCACACACATTCTAACACACACATGCACACAGTGGCAAGTGTGCACCCACACACACTAACACACACATGCACACAGTGGCAAGTGTGCACCCACACATTCTAACACACATGCACAAGCAGAAGGGCTGCTCCTTTTGCAATTGAACTACTGAAACAATGGACTCGAAAGAATTAAGATTTCTCAGGAGTCCCACGGTGGAGGAAGGGAAAGTCTAAAGCCCTGGTCTGGATAGAGGAGGAACTTACCGGTGGAAGAGATGTTATCCAGTCGGACAGCATGTCTTGAAGGACAGACATGAGCTAAACAAGGAGGAATGACATGCTGGACCACCACACCTTCACCAGGACCAATGCAGCCTTCTTCCCCTCCATCCAGACTAGAGGTTCATTTCAATGCACAAACATGGCTGTAGGGGTCACTGGACGGACCACTTTATAGTCCCTTTTCTCAGCATGACCATGTTGAGTAAATTTCCTTTCTCATCTTTTCTCTATTCCTCTCTTGTTTGTTTTTAGATGGGGTCTCACTGGCCTGGAACTTGCTGTTAGACCAGGCTGGCCTCAGATCCACAGATCTGCCTGCCTCTGCCTCTCCAGTGCTGGTATTAAAGGCGTGTGCCACCATGCCTAGCCATTATTCATCTCTTTAATAGGCATAGCAGAGCAAATGGCTGAAGCTAGCTTGTTGGGGCTTCAGGAGCCCAGGCTGTTAGCCAAAAAACTCTGAGACAGAGACTATTACTATTCCCATTTCACAGATTAAAAACTGAGGGTCTGAGCCAGGCATGGTGGTACACACCTTTTTTTTTTTTTTTTTTTTTTTTTTTGGTTTTTCGAGACAGGGTTTCTCTGTGTAGCTTTGCGCCTTTCCTGGTACTCGCTTTGGAGACCAGGCTGGCCTCGAACTCACAGAAATCCGCCTGCCTCTGCCTCCCGAGTGCTGGGATTAAAGGCGTGCGCCACCACCGCCCGGCGGTGGTACACACCTTTAACCCCAGCATTTGGGAGGCAGAGGCAGGCAGATCTTAGAGTTCAAGGCCAGCTGGTCTTCAGACAGCCAAGGCTATATAGAGAAACCTTGTCTCGAAAAACCAAAAAAAGAAAAGAAAAACTGAGGCTCCGTTGAATGACTTATGCAAAGTCACAGTATGAAATAGAGAAAACCAAACTTGTAACCATCCCTCACATCAAATTTCACTGCCCAGGACTAACTTCAGTATACTGCAGGAGAAGTCTTGAGATGGAAGAAATGAAGTTGCCTTTTTATTTCAAAAACCTGTGAGAAGGGCTATGAAACAGCTTTTGAACAGCACTTGTCTAGCATCCAAGGCCCTGGGTTTGGTCCCCAGCACTAAAGAAAGGGTTAGGGGACCTGAGGACATACAGTAAAACTTCAACTAACAAGTTTCTGTAGTGTCCTGTTTTAGTAAACAGATAAGATAAAATTATGACAGCATCATTCTTGTTAATATGCCAAGTGTTTAATAATTGTTTCCATGTAAGCATTTCTATATTAGTAATTTGCTTACTGAACCTTCTTTTTCTTCCAAATCAGGTCATATTAATAAAATCTGGGGCTGGAGAGATGGCTCAGAGGTTAAGAGCATCGACTGCTCTTCCAGAGGTCCTGAGTTCAATTCCCAGCACCCACATGGTGGCTCACAACCATCTGTAATGAAATCTGGTGCCCTCTTTTGTATACATAATAAATAAATCTTTAAAAAAAATTAAGAAAAAATAAAATCTGCCTTAGAGGGGCCTAAATGAAATATACAGACAGACTCAGTGTACAGGTCACTGTCTATAGGCCGGCATCGGATGCAGAATCAACCTGCCCATATACTACATGGATCACTCTGAATATTTTGTTAAGCCCCTTGATCTGAGACTCCACCCTCCTCTGTGGAAACAGCCTCCATCCAGAGGTTAGCACTTCTGGGGCACTGCTGTTCCTCTTCCTCCAGGATGAGCAAGTGTCAGGAAAAGGGTCGAAGACTGAAAAGTTCCTGACAACAGATGGGAAGGTTGTCACGGGCTGTGTGAACCCCCCTGTCCCATTCACACTGTTGGGCTACCTCTTCCTAACTGGAAGCTTCCTGGGTGTTGTTCCTGTTATGTTCAAGTGGAGCTGGTTGTGGGGAGGGGGTGATGTCTTGAAACTCTGCACATAATCTAAGGCACGGCTGGGCTATATATAGCCCAAGAGAGTTGAGTGGCCGCACAGGGCAAGGGAGCGACATGAAGCTTCTGCCTTGAGCTAATGAGAGCTGTGAGTGAGGGGAAGATGAGAATGGACTAGACAAGGAACGGGATGGAACAGGAAAGAACAGAATAGAAGAGCCGAGGGGGCATCTTAGGAGAAAAAACCCAAACATTTAGGTCATAGAGAAGTACCTGGGATTTGAGAAGCAAAAAGCAGAGATAAGGACTGGGGGTGGTGATGCACACCCTTAATCCCGGCACTTAGGAGGCAGAGGCAGGCGGATCTCTGTGAGTCGGAGGCTAGCCTGGTCTATATGATGAGACCCTGTCTCTAACAAAACAAAACAAGTTCTAGGTCAGCTTAGGGCAACAGAGTGAGACCTGCCTTAACATTAAAAGGAAAAAGGGAAGGAAGGAAGGAAGGAAGGAAGAAAGGAAGGAAGGTAGGTAGGAAAGATAAAAGTAACAGAACCAGGCGGTGGTGGTGCATGCCGTTAATCCCAGCACTCGGGAGGTAGAGGCAGGCAGATCTCTGTGAGTTTGAGGCCAGCCTGG
Source organism: Peromyscus californicus insignis (assembly GCF_007827085.1). Taxonomy (NCBI): domain Eukaryota; kingdom Metazoa; phylum Chordata; class Mammalia; order Rodentia; family Cricetidae; genus Peromyscus; species Peromyscus californicus. Next base: position 19,905,844 of record NW_026294551.1, read on the forward strand.
GCTACAGAATGAGTTCCAGGACAGGCTCCAAAGCTACAAAGAGAAACCCTGTCTCAAAAAAACTTAAAAAAAAAAAAGTAATAGAAAGCTGGGCCATTGAAGTCTCCAGATGAAGCCTGCAGGTGCAGGGGGTCCTTGGGAAGTGGCTGGGCCTGGGAAGCTGTAATACCCCATCCCCTTTTAGAAACTGGAACAAGGTTCTAAGGCCCTTGCAGCATCTGTCCAAGGACATCCCCAAGAGCCACAGGCATGGAGCCAGGAAAGTGCCTTTGATATGTTCCAGAGGAGACTGTTCACATTTGAAACAGAGTGTACGGGGCCATGGGTAGAGCTGGGCACGGTGGTATGGACCTGTAGTCTCAGGAACTGAGACAGGATCATTTGAGGCAGCATAGCGAGTGTGTGGATAATGGTGACGGAGACAGATCTGGCTGTAGTAATGCTCCTGTTACAGAATCCTGTTTGTGAAGGAACAGCTCTGGCCTGTAGAACATCCTGGCAGAGACTCTTGACTCAGACAGGAAATGGGTGCACCAGAAGCTGAAATCTTTTGCTAAGGTCCCTGTGTTGGGTGTTTTTGGAATTCCCATATCTATCTCCCAGCTTCCTCTAAAATACTCTGTAGGCGGGATGATACCCAAGATCCTCAAAAGCCTAAAAGCATTGGGCACCTTACATATTACATTTAATCCTTCGTACTGGTCTAGCAGGTATGAGTCACACTGGTTAAAAAAAAAAAAACAAAAAAACAAGAAACAGGCTGGAGAGATGGCTTAGTGACTAAGAGCACTGGCTGCTCTTCCAGAGGTCCTGGGTTGGATTTCTAGCAGCCACTTGATGGCTCACAAATGTTGCAACTCTAGTTCCAGGGGATCTGATCCCCTCTTCTGGCCTCCTCGGGCGATATATGCATGTGGCTTACAGAGATACATGCAGGCAAAACACTTATACACATAAAATACAAATAATTTTTTTTAATTTATTTATTATATATATCCCTGCAGGCCAGAAGAGGGCACCAGATCTCATTACAGATGGTTGTGAGCCACCATGTGGTTTCTGGGAATTGAACTCAGGACCTTTGGAAGAGCAAGCAGTGCTCTTAACCTCTGAGCCATCTCTCCAGCCCCAAATAATTTTTTTTTAAGTTTTAAAAAACACCAGGCAGTGGTGACACACACCTTTAATCCCAGCACTCAGGAGGCAGATGCAGGAGGATCTCTGTGAGTTTGAGGCCAGACTGGTCTACAAAGTGAGTTCCAGGACAGCCAAGACTACACAGAGAAACCCTGCCTCAATGTCTCAAAAAACTAAAAAAGAAAAGGAGAAGGAGGAGGAGAAGAAAGAGAAGGAGAAGGAGGAGGAGGAAATGGCTCAGCAGCTAAAAGTCCTTGCTATGCAAGCCTGATAAACTGAGCCTGGATCTCTAGAACCTCACGGCACAATTCTGCAATTTCAACACTCCTGTGGAGCCATGAGACAGGCTAACCCTGGAAACTCGAGAGCCAGGTAGCCTGGAGTTCACAGCATAGCAGCAGACAAGAAAGACCCTGCCTCAAACAAGATAGAAAGTGAGGGCAGACACCTGATATTCTCTCTCTCTCTCTCTCTCTCTCTCTCTCTCTCTCTATCTATCTCTTCTCTCTTCTCTCTCCCCCCCCCCCATGCACAAACGGCTTGGGGTGTAGCTCAAGGGTGGAGGGTGTGCCCAACACCTAACAGGCACAGATTCCTTGGTTCTTCAATCCCCAGCAGCAGGAGGAAGAGAGAGGCTTCTGGGATGCCACTTACCTCTAACCCCGGAGTTTAGGAGGTGGACGTAGGACAATCAGAAATTCAAGGTCTTCATTGGCTACCAGGTGAGCTCAGGGCCAGAGTGGGCTCCATGAGAACTTCTTTTTTTCTTTTCTTTTCTTTTTTTATTTTATTTTATGTGTATGAATGAGTGATTGCATGTATGTGTAACACGTGCATGCCTGGTGCCCTTGGAGGCCAGAAGAAGACATTATATCTCTCTAATAATGAGCTGCCATGTGGGTGTTGGGAACCAAGCTGGGATTCTCTCCTAGAATAGCAAGTGCTTTCAACTGATGAGCTATCTTCCCAGCCCCTGAGGACTTTTTGGAGCCTGTCCTGGAACTTGCTCTGTAGCCCAGGCTGGCCTCAAACTCGTAGAGATGGACCCGCTTCTGCCCCCCCCACCCCAGGTGCTGGGATTAAAGGCATGCACTACCACTGCCTGGCTGAGAACTTATTGTTTTTCATGAAAAAAAAACTTTTAAATTATTATTAGGTGCTGGTGAAATGGTTTGGCAGTTACAAGCAATTTTTTAAAATTATTTTATTATATGTATGGGTGTTTTGCTTGTATTATGTCTGTGCACTGAGTACCTGCCTGATGCCATGGAGGCCAGAGAGAGCATTTGGTCCCCTGCGACTAGAGTTAGAGGGTTGTGAAGCACCAGGTGGGTGCTGGAAATCAGTCTGGAGTAATTGGAAGAGCAGCCGGTGCTCTCAAGTGAAGAGCCATCTCCATCCCTGAGAATCTATCTTTAAAAAGCCAAAGGTTGGGAGCTGGAAACAAGAGTGCACACAGCTAACAGGGTAGCCTACTAGACCCAGGCCTTCCAGGCATTCAGGGACTTTACCCAAGGTTGGGGCAGGCCTGGGTCAGAGCTCTGTGTTCCGGGTCTGTCCAGAGTCTGTCTGGCCTGTGACACCAGGACAGGTGTCTTTAGGTCCTGCCCAGCTAAGCATCTGACTATATTGCATCTAGCTCTTACTCTCCCAAGGAAACTGATCTTTCATTTAAAATCCAACATCAATACACAAGAATCTACAAACAGGGCCCTGGGACCCAGCTGGTGGGAGTCGGCTTACCTTTCCTGCTATACTATATGACTTGTGTTACCTACTCAAAAAGTTTCCCACAACCAAGACCAGACTCAGCTAACATCCTTGTAGGCAAAGGCAGGAAGAAACCATTCAGTATATCCTGCAGATGAACTGAAACCGCCCGGATTAGCAGGGAGGGCAGGAGGTTTGTGCCACTAATACCCATCTCCCAGGGAACCGAGGACTCCTGAGCAGTCCACCTTCCCACCTAGGCTGGGCCAGGCAGGACTCAGCCACTCACTGCCAACACTGAGTACTCTTTACATGCCACCCCTCCAGGCCCCTGTGCCACGCTGCAAGACAGAGGAATCTGCGCTGAGTTTACCAGCCAAGTGGGGACCCTGCAAAGTATGTAATGGAAAGAGTGACACAGTTCAGCCTTCAAGCTGACCTTACTGTTCCCAAACCACAGAGCCCCAGGGTGACTCTCAAGTTCTCAAACTGAGTTTTGATCTTTTCCTGCCTGAGCCCCATGTGAATAAAATGCAACGTGGTTCTCACAGCACAGGCCCCCAGCCGCTCCCTGCCAGAGCCTGGAAACCAGACCTGCTTCCCTGCTTGAAACATGGTGTTTTGCTGCTGCTGCTGCTGCTGTTGTTACTTTGTTTTGCTTCCTTTTTTCTTTTCTCCTCAGTAGGCTGTCCCTTTGGGTCTAAGGTCGATAAGCGTTTATTCACGTATTCAGCACATTTCCCAAGCACCTGCAATGCACGGACCTGGGATCCACAAGCTGGGACTCAGTGTTCCTGTCTCCTCGGCCTTTGCTCTCATTCATTCACTCATTCTTTCTTCTCAGCGACAGGTCTCTTTGTATAGCACTGGCTGTCCTAGAACTCACTATGTAGAACAGGCCAGTCTCCAACTGAGAGATCCACCTGCCTCTGCCTTTGAAGTGCTGACATTAAGGATGTGCACAATGTCTGGCTGCCTCTCTTTTCTTTTCTTTCTTTCTTTTTCTTTTCTTTCTTTTTCTTTTTGTTATTGTTTGTTTTTTGAGACAGGGTTTCTCTGTGTGTAACTCTGGCTGTCCTGGAACACACTTTGTAGACCAGGCTGGCCTCACATTCACAAAGGTCCTCCTGACTCTGCCTCCCAAGTGCTGGGATGAAGGGCGGGCGCCAACATCGCCTGACCTGGCTATTTCTGTTTTAAATTCTTAATGTTTATTTGTATTGAAAGGCCGCCAGGAGCGGAGCCGCGGGCAGCGCAGGCCGGGCCGCATCCCCGTCCCCGCGCCAGCCGCCCGCGCCCGCCATGCGCGCCCCGCAGCGGCCCGCGCGCCCGGGCCCCGCGTCGTAGCGGCGGGCAGAGACCGCAGGCTCCCAGCCCGGGCCCGCCGTGTCCTCGAGCCCGATCGGCGCCGCTGCCCGGGCGTGCGGGCCGCGACCCGGGCGCCCGGGGCCCTGCGGGATGGAGCAGGCCGAGAGCCGGGGACCCTCCGGGCGGTGCAGACTGGGGCCCGGGTGCCCCCGGGGTGGCGCAGCTTGGGGACTCGGGGACCCTGTGGGGGTGGCGCGGCCTGAGGACTGGGGAGCCCTGCAGGGAGGTGCAGGCCGGGACCCCGGGACTCTTCTGGGGTGGTGCTGAGGGGCCCCAGCATGCTTGCTTGGCCTGACGCCATCTTGAGCAGGGCCTGAGGAGTACGGGGAGGGTTCAGTTGGAGGACATGGGCGCAGGAACGAGCGGGGTGTCTGCGGTCGGCCACCTGGCCCCAGAACAGGGAACTGGAGGGTCGGAGGGACAGTTTGTACCCTGGATGGGGGCCAGGTCAGCAGGCCTGTCGAGCTCGGGGGGGGGGGGGGGGGGGGGGGGGGGGGACCACGAGCTGTCCTGAGTTTGAACCTGGCCTCATATGAGTCGTCCAATCAGAACCCTGTAAGACATGGCCTCATATGAGTCGTCCAATCAGAACCCTGTAAAACATGGCCTCATATGAGTCGTCCAATCAGAACCCTGTAAAACATGCTTCTTGCTTCTGTACCCGCCCTTCCGCTGCCCAACCCTATAAAAACCCTCCACTCCAGCCCGTCGGCGCGCCAGTCTCTTCAGTCTCTGGAGGGACTGTGTCGCCCCGGGTACCCGTGTTCCGGAATAAAGCCTCTTGCTGTTTGCATCTGACTTGTGGTTTCGGTGTGATCTCTGGGCGAGGGTCTCTCCAGAGGGAAGACTACCTTCGGGGGTCTTTCAGTATGGGTGTTTTTCCTGCATGTGTGCCAGGTGTGTGTCTGTGCCCTCGGAGGCCAGAAGAGGGTGTCAGACCCCCTGGAATTAGGATTACAGATGTTTGTGTGCTGCCACGGGGGTGCTTGGAATCCAACCCAGGTCCTCTGGAAGAGTATCAGTGCTCTTAACCACAAGCCAACTCTCCAGCCCCACCCCACCCCTCTTTTTGAGATAAGGTCTCTCTACAGAGTCCTAGCTGTCCTAGAACTCACTATGTAGATCAATCTGGCCTTGAAATCATAAAGATCCGCCTGCCTCTGCCTCCGCCTCCTGAGTGCTGGGATTAAAGGCATGCGCCACTGCTTTAGCCCCTTTCTTTTTAAAAAATAGTTTAATTTTTAGAAATTTATTCTTCTCTCATATATTAGTTTAATTTTTGTTGTTGTTTGTCAAGATTGAGTTTCTCTGTGTAGCCTTGGCTGTCCTGGAGCTCACTTTGTAGACCAGGCTGGCCTTGAACTCACAGAGATCCACCTGCATCGGCCTCCTGATTTTGGTTGTAAGCCTAGTTTTTAATGACTGAGCCATCTCTCCAGCTCTTGGAGTGCTGGGATCAAAGGTGTGCGCCACCATGCCCGGCCTAGTTTAATATTTTTAAAGCCACTGAGTTTCTAGGGTTTATTTTTAAATTTTGTTTATGTGTATAAGTGTTTTGCCTGCCTGTATGTTTGTGTACCTCCTTGTGTGCCTGATGCAAAGGAGGCCAGAAGAGGGAGTTGGCTCCTCTAGCACTAGAGTTACAGACAGATGTGGGTGCTGGGAACCGAGCCCAGATCTTCTGCAAGAGCACTAAGTATTTTTAGCTGCTGAGCCATCTCTTCAGACTTCGGGGAATGCCTACGCACAAGAGCTTCCAGCCTAGCTTCCCATCTGTGATAGAGTTAAAGACGTGATAGCCAGCAAGATGATTGAGGAGTGGACAAAGAGTCCCGACTACAAGACAGAAACCTTATTTTAGGTCATAGATCTGGTTTATAAAACTATCTACCATAAAACAAGCTACCTTACTCGAGTCTCATTTTTACTGTCTTTACAAGGTTGCTCTGAGCTGGGCATGGTATTCCTGAAATTCCTGTACTTAGGAGGCTGAGGCTGAGGATTATAACTTCAAGGCTAGCCTGAGCTACATAGTGAGGCCCTTTCTCAAAACCTAAGGGCTGGGCTGGGGATGTAGATGAGTTAGTAGAATGTGTGCACAAGCCTTGGTTTAATACCCAGCCATAAACCTGAGTTAGAGGCAGGAGGATCAGAATTCAAGGCTATCCTTGGCTATATACTGAGCTCAAGGCTAATCTTCCATACATGAAACACTGTGCTATGGATGTCTTTCTGTATGCTGTGAATATGTGTGGCTCCCGGTGGATAATAAATAAAGCTGCATTGGCCTATGGCAGGGCAGGATAAGGTTAGGTGACAGAGAAGGGTGGAGTCTGGAGAGACGCCAGCCCGCTACCCAAGGAGCCACAAGATGCCAGCAGACCAGTAACGCCATGGCCACGTAGTAACATATAGATGAATAGGAATGGGTTAATTTAAGATGAAAGAGTGAGCTAGCAAGAAGCTGAGGCCATAGGCCATACAGTTAATAATTAATATAAGCCTTTGAGTGATTATTTTATAAGCGGCTGCAGGACCAAGGGGCCGGGCGGGACGGAGAAATTTCCAGCTACAACCCTGTTTAAACAAAACATACCAGGGGGCCAGTAAGATGGCTCAGCTGGTAAAGGTACTTGCTGGGGGGCCTGATTGCCTGAGTGTGATCCCTGGAAACCTCCTGGTAGAAGGAGAGACCCAGCTCCCAAAAGTTGTCCTCTGACTTTCACATTCATGTGTATACAAACACAGACATGGATGGGGCTGGGGAGATGGCTCAGCAGTTAAGAGCACTAACTGCTCATCCAGAGGACCTGGGTTCAATTCCCAGCACCTACATGGCAGCTCAAGACTGTAACTCCAGTTCCAGGAAATTCACATAGACATACATGCAGGCAAAACACCAATGCACATAAAAAATAAATACATAAATAAATGAAAAAAGGAAAACCACAGATACAGGAATACACAACAACATGTATCTATTTAAATAGATAATAAATGTAATGATGAAAAGAGCCTAAAGAACAACATTAACACCAAGTGCTGTAGACTTGGGGATGCTGCTTGTCTACCGTGTACAGGGTTCCAGGTTCAGTCCTTAGCACTGCTGGGACGTGCGTGCACATCGAACTGAACCCTCTGCAAGAGCAGCAGGTGCTCCTGACCTCTGAGCCATCTCTCCAGTGCCTCCTCTGTAGGTTTTTTTTTTCGTTTGTTTGTTTTTTGTTTTTGTTTTTTCGAGACTGGGTTTCTCTGTGTAGTTTTGGTGCCTGTCCTGGATCTCGATCTGTAGACCAGGCTGGCCTCGAACTCACAGAGAACTGCCTGGCTCTGCCTTCGAAGTGCTGGGATTAAAGGCAAGCACCACCGCTGCCCGGCTTCTTCTATGATTTTTGTTTTTGTTTTTTTGTTTTTAATTTATTTTATGTTCATTGGTGTGAAAGGTGTCAGATCCCCTGGAACTGGAGTTACAGACAGTTGTGAGCTGCCATGTGGTTGCTGGGAATTGAACTCAAGGACCTCTGGAAGAGCAGCCAGTGCTCTTAACCTCTGAGCCATCTCTCCAGCCCTCCTCTGTGATTTTTTGATTCAAACTCTTGCATTGAGTTTCTGCCCTGACTTTCCTTTATTATGGATTGTCAGCTGTAAGATAAAGTAAACCCTTTTCTCACAGCAACAGAAAGCAAACTAATACAAGATACAGTGTGTGTGTGTGGACTAAAAAGAAACTCATCACCACACATCTAAAGAGAGACAATGACTGATAACAAGATAACTGTTTAGAAGGAACTGTTCCCAGTCTCCATAGGAAATGGACCAAGATAAAGGATGGTTTCCCTGGCAGGCTTATTCATCAATTTATAGGAGGATGATCCTAGGGAATATTTGATTCTACTTGTATATCTTTAATTATGTAAAATGTATAATTCTATGCAATCAACCTTTTGGAATAGGATGTAAGATTCATTAGTTATAATGATGGGGTAAGGCCGGGCGGTGGTGGCGCACGTCTTTAATCCCAGCACTCGGGAGGCAGAGCCAGGCGGATCTCTGTGAGTTCAAGACCAGCCTGGGCTACCAAGTGAGTTCCAGGAGAGGCGCAAAGCTACACAGAGAAACCCTGTCTCAAAAAACCAAAAAAAAAAATAATAATAATAATAATAATAATGATGGGGTAGCACAGTGGAAGCCCTGTGCGGTGTAGTACCCACTACTTGGCCAAGGGACCGTAATTGGGAAAATATATATGACTCCACATCCATCCAGGATGAGCAGCTTATCAGCTACCATGCCTTTACAATCATCTGCTGCTGTGTGGTGTGCACACCTTTAATCCCAGTACTCAGGAGGCAAAGGGAAGCATATTTCTCTGAGTTTTGAGTCTAGCCTGGTCTATATATCGAGTTACAGGACAACCAGAGTTACATAGAGAGACCTTGTCTCAATAGATAAACAAGTAAATAAATAAAGCATTAAACCTGATGAAGTCAAGCTGCCTGAAATGGCTTATGTCTAGAATCCTGGCACTCAGGAAAGCAGAGGAAGGAAGATCATGACAAGTTCGAGGCTGGAATACAGTGTAAATCTCTGTCCCCAAACAACAAAAACCTTAGTAAAAACCCACTTCTATTTTTCTTTCCTTCTGCACCTATGTGCACAACATCCAGGAGGCCAGAGCACAACGTGAACGAGTCAGCTCTCTCCTATCCTGTGGCACAAACTCAGATCATCAGGCGTGGTAGCAAAGCACCTTTAACTCACTTTGTCACAAGCAACTCAAACCCAGGCCCTCGCATATTAAGCACATTTCTAGACCTCAAAGTTTTATTGATGTATTTTTCTCAATATCATTTTATTTCACGTGCTTCTGTGAACACTCCGCTATAAGCATTTTTCTGAACATCTATAGGCATTTCTGTAGAATTCTCATGGAATTTCTAAAGCGTATGTGTGGTTTGCCCGCACATATGTCTGTGTACCATATGCATGCCTGGTGCCAGTGGAGGCCAGAATTGGGCTTCAGATCTTAGGGCACTGGAGTTACAGATGATTGTGAACTGCTATGTGGGCGCTGAGAATTGAACCCCAGTCCTCTGGAACAGCATCCAGTGCTCTTAACCACTGAGCCATCTCTCCAGTCCACATTAAAGTAGCACACTCTTAAAATTATACAGGGCTGGGAAGAGGATGGTCAGTAAAGTGCTTGTCAGGAAACAAGAGAACCCGAGTTTGGATCTCCAGCACGTACACAAAAAGTGGGAGGTGACTCTCTCCGTGTGTGTGTGTGTGTGTGTGTGTGTGTGTTTTCAGACAGGGGCTCTCCATGGAGTCCTCAATGTCCTGAAGGTCACTATGTAAACCAGACTGGCCTCAAACTCACACAGACCCACCCAGGAGGCAGAGAGAAGATCCCCGGAGATTCTGGTGGCTGGCCATTCTAGCTGAATCAATGAGCTCCAGGTTAAGTGAGAAATTCTGTCTCAAAAAAATAAAGTGGAGAGCAGTCAAGACATCTGACATTGACTTCTGGCCTCTACACACATGAGCAAACACTACACACACACACACACACACACACACACACACACACACACACACACACACACACAATATACAGTTTCGAGTCTGGGGTATATATAGTTCAGTGGTAGAGAGTTACCTAGCATGCAGGAGCCCCTGAGTTTGATTCTCACCACCAAAAAAGAAAGAAAAAGAAAACCTGTCTACAGCTCAATGTACCGACTGAACACACCTGTGTATTCAGTATCCAGATCAAGCACAGAACTAGCCGCCCAAAGTCCCATCATGCTCCTTTCCAGGCACTGTCCTGTCTCACTTAGCAGCACCAATTCCTTTTGCCTGTTTTCAAACTATATATACGTGGAAACTTTTAACGAGATGATATAATTCGGTGTTGTCTATTCTCATTGAGGCACGTTGTACCAATGGATGACTATAGTAGCATTTACCTATCCTGTGGTTGATGGGCATTGAGAGGTTTCCTATTTTTTGTTTTTTGGCTGTTGGGAATAGTGCTTCTGTGAACACTCTGTCACAAGTATTTTGGTGACCGTCTGTAGGCGTTTCTGTAGAAGTCCCATGGAGTTTCTAAGGTTCTAGTGTGTTCATATGTTGACACTTTAGTGGATATGTGCTCTCCAAAGTGATTTGTACCAATTTACATGTGTGTCCAGGCTGTGGCTTTAACATTCTAGTCCTCATGTTCTGATGTCCTCTGTTTAGTATCCTTTTTCCCCTAGAAGAGGGATCTGTGATAAACCCAAGGACATATTAGACCTACGTAAGAGCTCTAGTGCTACACCTCATCCTCAACATGTTTTTTTTAATTAATATTTACATGTATTTAAAAGCTCTTCACATTTACCACTGACATATATCTCTAGAGAGGTAATATGATGGCGAAGGCCAACTGGGGAGAACTTTGGTACTGAGGCCACGCCAGTTAAGGAACTAAAGAGACCCAAGCAGCTGAGGGGGCAGTGTTGGCTCTCAGTAAACCAAAAGTGGATCAGAAGTAGCCATCACGTAAGCCGGACAGGGAGGCCCTCACCTTTAATCGGGCAGAGGCTGCAGGATCTCTGTGATTTGAAGACCAGCCTGTCTCCACAGCAAGCTCCAGAACACTAAAACTACATAGAGAGACCCTGTCTTAAAAACAAAAATAGAGGTTCAAAGCAGTGGTGTGGTGATGCCATGCCTCAAATCCCACCGCTCCAAAGATGGAAGCCGGCGTCAGGAGTTCAAGGCCAGTTCTCAGCCATATACTGAGTTTGAGACCAGCCTGGGCTACATGTAACTTTGTTTCAGAAACAAAATAACAACAAAAATGAAAATTGAGGCTCAAGTGAGCACATTGTTTGATTTTTAGAGAGAAGCCAGAAACCAGGATGTAAAATTTTAGGCAATTTACATTTTTGGAAAACATGGAGGTCAAAACACACACCCCCCTCCCGGGAAGGAGGGCAGCCCTTTTAGTTCTTACACCTGTGAACTAGCCCGCAGGGCTTGGCTTCAGGTGAAATTTGATCCGCAAGTCACCTCACTTCTTACAGCTTAATTTCTTTCCTGGCCAGGGGCAAAACTAAGTTTGTTCATCTGTAATTCCAGAGTCCAGGAATGGTCAGCACTTGACTGCACAGAGCTGCCTCCTCTCCCTATCTTTGGTAAGCTGTCTTTTGTCACCCAGTCTCACTCTATTTAAAGTATTTAGGGGAATTTTCCGTTTCTTTTTTTTCTTAGAGATTATTTTGAATTGTTTGTCTCTGTGTCTGTATGCAGGTATGTGCACATCAGTATAGGCGCTCACAGAGGAGTCGGATCCCCAGGGGTTGGAGTTACAGGTGGTTGTGAACCCGATGTGGGTGTTGGAGGTCCTCTGCAACAGCAGTACAAACTCTTAACCGCTGAGCCATCTCTCCAGCCCCAGTTTTCCTTTCACTAACTGGCTGCTTCGATCAGGGGGAATTCCAGTTCACGCGCATTTTTAAGAAGTCTTGTCGTTGGGATCTTGCTGGGATGCAAGGAGTTAAGAGGAAATGGCCTATTAGGGTTTTGCTAATCCGAGAAACCCAGGACCTCAAAACTATGTAGCCCGCCTGCAAAAGCCACCAGGCGGGGATGGTTGGCCGAGAGGCCCCGGAGGTTCTGCGAGCAACCGCAGAGCAGGACCTAGAACGGCCATGAGCATCCCGAGATCCGCTGGACCAAGGCCCTGACCCAGCGCACGAGATAACGGCGGAGCTCTCGGGCCTGACCCGGGAAACTCAGGTGAGGCGTGTCTCCATCACGCCGTTAGTGGCCGTGCGGCTCCTGCGAGAATCCCGCCGGAGGACAGGAGCCCGCAGCGCGCCAAGTCAGCAGCAGCCCACCCGGGCTCCCGGCTCCGCACGCAGGGGTCCTCCCCGCCACCGCCGCGCCCACCGCGCACGGGGGACCGCCCGGGAGCGCGCGCAGCCGGCCACGGAAAGTTGGCGCCGGCGCGGGGCCGCGCGCTCCGGGCGCCCCCCTCCCACCCGAGGCGCACGTGCCGCCGCGCCCCCCGCTCCCAGGCCCAGACGGGACGCCCCCACCCCCACCGCGGCACGCAGTGCGCAGGCGCCTCCCCGCGGGTCCCGGCGGCGGGAGGGAGCGGGAGCGAGAGAGGGAGGCGGCGGGCACGGCGGGAGCGGCTCCAGCCTCGGCTGAGGGCTGAGGCGGAGAAGGCGGCGGCGGCGGCGGCGGCGGCGGCGGCGGCGGCGAGGCGGCGAAGGTGATGGCGACGCGGGGCCCATGAGGCGGCGGCCGGCGGGACGGGCCGAGGCCCGGCGGAGGAGGAGGTTTCGGGGACGCCCACCGCCGGGTGAGCGGCGGCTTTGAGGGGGACCCGGGCCGGGCGCGGCCGGGCGAACTCTGAGGCACCTCGAAGGCGGCGGCGGCGGCGGCGGCGGCGGCGGCGGCGGCGGCGGCGGGCCGGGCTCCCGGGAGTGGCCGGGCGGGAAAGGTTGCCGCCGGAGGCTTCCCGCCGAGCCCCGAGGGGCGTCGCCACCCGCGTCCCGCCGCCGTCCCCGGCGCGCCCGCCCTCTTTGTCCCCAGGCGCGCGGTTCCCAAATTGGGAGGGAAACGGCTCGGGCGGGCCGGGGGCGGGCGGCGGCGGCGCTCCCGCAACTCCTCAGGCGGTTGGGGGCCCGGCCCGGCCGGCGCTGGGCGGCTGGTCTTTGTCTGGCGACCGCGGCCGCTTCTCCGCGGCGTGCTGCGGGGGTCCGGCGGGTCCTCCGTCTCCCTCGGAGGCTTTGACCCGAGGTTCGGTGCGAGCGCTGCGGAGCGGGAGAGGGGCTGGCGGGAGGACCCGGCTCGTCGCCTCTTGCCGGACGCCTTTTCTTCACTTGAGATGACTTTATCCTCACTTGGTAAAACTTTGGAGCTCTGCGGTGTTTTTTTTTTCCCCTGTGTGTGTGTGTGTTAATTGTTCTTCGTGGAGTCTCCAGATGGAAAGCAGAGCGGAGGCGCTAATGCTGTGATTGGGCTGGCTGCTGCGGTTGGAGTTTTTGAGTTGAAGAGATTTATGTGACTTGTGTTTAGAATTTGGGGTTTCCCGCCCCCCACCCCACCCCTTTGCGATTGTTTGGGATTGCTTTTCTTTTGCGAAGTGGAGTTCGGGTTTTATCATTTGAAGACATTTTCGGTCCTCGAGAATTGGCCGTGCTACAGATTTCAGTGTGCTCGGGCTTTTGTTTTGTCCTCATCAACACTAAGTGAAATCGAGGAAATCAAGGTAGACCAAGTCTGGATAAGAGATCTTATCTGTGTCTTAAGTCTAAAGGTGTCCGGTTTTTGTTGTGCACTCTTACAAGTGGATATATGTGAAAGCGCTGTACAAAGCTATGCAAACGAAAGATTTTAATTCTCTGTTAAGCAGAAATCAGTTTGTTTGTAGTACATGAGTATCTGTAAGAAGAGAATTAATATGGTGATTTTGGAATCAAATCCTTCGCCCTGTGAACAGTTTGTGGGTATTTTTCAGAGCAGGAATAAAAGCAAAGAGAAACAAAAAAGCCCTACAAACTTAATTGTTTAGCTCCTAACTAAATTAGTTGTGAATTTGTGTTAAATTTGCAGGTTTCTTTTGGTGTGAGCAGGGATTTCTTTGCAGTTACTTTGAGTTTCTGAAGGGCTGTGTAATGGCAGGATGCTAGGAACTAGAACAGACTCTTCTGGGTAAAGGGTGAAAGCTTTTTTTAAACCAATCCGTTACACCAGCTCTTCGGTGCGGAGTACTGTAGGCAAAGGGCATTTCGGAGAGAAAACAGGCAGTAGACGGTTTATAAACGTGTCTTGATTTGTCATAGTCTCAAACCGTTGGTTTCATTCTACCAATTCTGTTCCTTTGGAGAACCCTGACTATACAGCTGAAGAATAGAAGACCAGGTACTCAGAGTTTACATACAGCAGTAAATTCTTGTTTTACAAAGTCTGGAGTTGTCCGCACACCTTGGCAAAGGTTTTATCTTTCAGACCTGTGGAATGTGTTTACCCAGGAGGGTTTTCCTAGGTACAAGGATGAGATGATCTCATTAAAGATAACATTTTACTTTTTATGTGATACGATTGGAACTGGTGATCTGGAACTTGGTATTCATCCCAGGCTGGCTTTGAACTCTAGTTCCTACTGCCTGACCCTCCAGATTGATGGGGTTACAGGTGTGTACCACCACAGGTGGCTCATTCAACAAACTTTTTTGTGATGCTGGAGACTGTACCTGGGCTTGACATATGCTAAGCATGTGCTCTGTCATCGAGCCCTCAGCCCCAGCAGACTTTTTCCCCATTAAGTACTTGTGTGGCACAGAACTCGAAACTGAATAAACAAAGATGAGTACCATCTGCTCAGTGAGTTTTGTTGTTGTGTTTTGTTTTTCAAGACCCGGTTTCTCTGTGTAGCCTTGGCTGTCCTGGAACTTGCTCTGAAGACCAGGCTGCCCTTGAACTCAGAGATCCACCTGCCTCTGCTTTCCGAGTGCTGGGATTAAAGGTGTGTGCCACCACTGCCTGGCTCCTCTCAATGTTTTTAACGTGCAAAAAAAGTTTAGCAGTCTGGTAATTATCTAAAATCCTTGAAAACATGTACAAACTTTTGGAATAAGTTTGTTTTTCCTCTATGGAAGTGGAATAAATATCACGTACTATTCTTATCCTCTAACCGCTAAACAATGTTTAACTTTCTAGTTATATGGCTTGTTTTATCCACGTTTTTGTGGGAGCTAACTGGTTTTGACTGAAATAATTGTAACCTCATGATGACTTGTAACATACTCCTTTTGAGGAGTTAAGTGGAGTTAGACTCTATTTTTAGGGGATTCCTTTTGACTCATTCTTGGAGCTGGGATTCCTAATTGCCTATCCAGGGTAGGTTTTTATGTGGACTTAGATTCCATCCTGAAGTACTGCCTCCTCTAGGGTTCTGATTCTGCTCCAGCTCTTCCTCAGGTCCCTCTCTGGTGGTGGCCGTGTTTTTTTTTTTTTTTTTGGTTTTTCAAGACAGGGTTTCTCTGTGTAGCTTTGCGCCTTTCCTGGAACTCACTTGGTAGCCCAGGCTGGCCTCGAACTCACAGAGATCCGCCTGCCTCTGCCTCCCGAGTGCTGGGATTAAAGGCGCGCGCCACCACCGCCCGGCTGGTGGCCGTGTCTTTACCTGATAATCTTGGTCTTAGTCCTTATTCTTTCTCTCCTCTCACTCTGAACTTTACCCATTCTTGATCTTCAGTTACTAGGTATATTTTGAGTTTTGTTGTGTTTTTGAGACAGAGTCTCATTCTAGTCCAGGTTGCCTATGAACTCATGGAAGTCCTGTCTCAGTCTCTCCATGTGCTGTGGAGTTGGAATTACTGATGTGTGCCGCTGTGCTCCATTGGTGTACACAGGGCTGGAGAGTGAGCCTACGACATCTTGGATGCTAGAGAAACACTCTGCCAACTAAGCTCCACCTCCAGCTTGCTTTTATAGCTCCATTTTCTTTTCCTTCCTTTCTGTACTAGGGATTGAACTCACAGCATGGTAGACAAACACTGCCACTGAACTACATCCCTAGCCTTGCTTATATACTTTTTCTTATTCTGTGTATCCTTGTCATGTTTATGTCTTTTTCCTACTTCTTGAAAGTTCAAAGCTCACCCAAAGAGTCTTTGCACACACTCCATCTATTTCCTTTACCCCAGAGGCAAGTCTTTATCCTTACTCCTGTCAAGAAACCTTTCAGGACTAGAGAGATGGCTCAGCAGTTAAGAACACTTGTTCTTACAGAGGACTTGGGTTCGATACCCAGCACTAATATGGCAGCCAACCATCTATAACTCCAGTTCCAGGGTATCCTAACACTGTCTTCTGACCTTGCAAGCACCAAGCACACAAATGGTGCACAGATACACATATGAGCAAAATACTCATACACATAAAATTAAATTAAAAAGAAAGAAGCCTATCTTTCTAGTTTAGCCTAGGGACCTCTAAAATACAGTACTGTTCTAGGAATCTATGCCTATTTGGAAGCCTTGCTATTACATATTGTATATTCTTTTTCTTTGTGTGTGTGTGTGGTTCCCCTGCCACCTTGGTGGTGGTGGTGGTGGTTTGGAGATAAGAGTCTCCCCCTATGTAGCCCAAGTTGACCTCAGTTGGTCTGTGTGCCTTAACCTCAAGTACTAGGATTATAGGTGTGTACACCTGGTTTAAATATTTTGTTTGTATGTTTATGGTCTTATATATGGATATAGTTAGTGATGTTTTGTTGTGGTTGGTTTGTTTGTTTAAAGGTTTATTTTTAATTGGATATGTGGTCCATGCCTTTAATTCCAGCACCTAGAAGGATCTGTGGATCTGTCAGTTCGAGGACAGACAGGACTGTACAGTGAGACCCTGTCTCAAACAAAACAGAGCTAGAGAGATGACTCGGGTTAAGAACACCAGCTACTCTTCCAGAGGACCTTAATTTGATTCCCAGCACCTACATGGAGGCTCTTAACCTTCTTAACTCCAGCCCAGGGGATCCAGTGTTCTCATCTGGCCTCTGCAGGCACATACATATATGAAGGCAAACACTCTTACACATAAAATGAGTTTAAACAAACAAAAATATTTATTTTTATTTTTTGTGTATATGTGTGTGCCTGATAACCAAGGAGACCAGAAGAAGGCATTAGATCCTCTAGGTGCTTGTGAGCCACCCATGGTGGGTGCTGGGAATCGAACCCAGGTCCTCTGGAAGAGCAGCCAGTGCTCTTAACTGCTGGGCCATCTCTCTCGTTCCTGATACTTTGTTTTTAAATCTGTTTTTCTAACTTGTTAAACTTCAGTGATGATGTCTCAGCCTTCCCTGTGCTGATGTTGGTGTGTAGTGGTGGTGTATCTGAGTGCTAGAACACTCACTAATGATGCTCAAGGGCCCAGGTTTGATTCCAGCATCAAAAACAAAACAAAAAATACCGTGTCCCACCCCTCCCCCAAACAACTAGTTCACATAAACAAAGGTACTACATTACCTGTAACATAATATGCATAACATCGAGGAATCATATTTTCAGCAGGATCTTTGCTAAACTTGAGCAGACTGTCAAGTGAAATAAAGATTTTTTTTTTCCTTTTGACACATTGCATCTAGTTTTTAAATCTTGCCTTATTTTGTTGTATGGTTTTGAGACAGAATAACTTAAACTCTGCAGTCCAGGCTGGCCTCATACTCATAATCCCACTGCATCAGCCTCCCAAGTACAGGCTCATGCATTATTGATTTTATCCTATTTTCTGATGTATAATTAGTAACCCATACTAGCCTCAAACTTAGACTATTATGTCTCAGACTCCTAGTACTGGGATTACAGGTGTGAATCACAAAGCCTGGCCTAGGACATCTTATTTTGAGTTTGGAAAAATGGTTAGGAATTGTGGTTTGAATAAGAGTGGCCCCCATAGGCTCATATATTTGAATGCTTACTCATCAGGGAATGACACTACTTGAGAAGATTAGAAGGTATGGCCTTGTTGGAAGAAGTGTGTAACTGGCGATGTGTTTTAAGGTTTCAAAAGCCCAAGCTAGGCCCATTGTTTTTTTCTTCCTGCTGAAGAACCCTCAGCTATTCCAGCAAAATGTCTGTCTGCACACCACCATGCTCCCCACCATAATGACAGTGGACTAAATCTCTGAAACTGTAAGCAAGCCCCAATTAAATGCTTTCTCTTGTAAGAGTTGCTGTGGTCATGGTGTCTCTTTACAGCAATAGAACACTAAGATGGAAATGGTAGCGATAAATTTAGAAAAAAATGAATTGTGATTCTGAAGCCATTGCATCCTCTTGTACTTAAACCTAGAATATAAAAATGGAAAATATGTCTATGATTTGAGATCTTACCTAGGAAAAATTATTTATGTATGATTTATGGTTTGCATCTTAGATGTTCCCCTAAAGCATGAGTTGAAGGCTTTGGTCTCTAGCTGATGATGCTGTTGGGAAGTTTTGGGAGCTTTAGGAGGTAACAGTGTGCCTTTGGAGGGTGTGTTTTGGTTTGACCCTCTGTCTTTGTACTTCCTGGCTGCCATGTGAGCAGTCCTGTCCTTCCCCACACTCCCCTGATGATTCTGTACGTCCAAAGTAATGGTGCCAAATGACGCTGGACTGAGACTGATACCACAAGCAAATCTGTCCTTCCTCCTTTTTGGTTTATCATTGTTATTCTTTGTCATTGGAAGCTGATGGATGCTCAGTGGTTACAAAGCCTTTTCTTTTCTCTCTTTGTTTTGGGTGTTTTGAGACAGGGTTTCATGTAGTCCCGACTGACCTCAAACTTACCATGTAACTGAACATAGCCCTGAATTCTTGATCCTCCTGTCTCTACCTCCCAGGTGCTGGGATTCCAGGTATGTACCACATCCTGTTAGAATAAGTAGCTTTATTATTTGGACCACACCAGGGCTCTCAACAGCTAGGAGCTTTGTTTCCAGCTGCTTTTTATATGTTTTTCACAGGGAAACTGTCCCCTCACTCTGGAGGTTTGAAATTGCATATATATGAGCATAATTTCTTAAGACAGGAAAAATAAAAAGGAGATCTGTGCTCAGAATAGTGTTCTTAAATTCTAATAGCTAATCTTAAAGCCTTAATGTAACATTTTGGTTTTTAAAAAGTGTGTCTAGGACTATATGTTAATACTACAAGATAGGTCCATTGAGCTTGTACTGAATCTCATGGCATGTTGTTATTCCAACAAAAGAACCTTTGATATGAAAGAAAGTGATTAGAAGATGAAAATTGTATAACATTCACATTGCAAATAAACATTTAATGGAACTTGTAATTGAACCTGATTTTTTTTTCCTACTGTATATATGCAGGGGGATTAAGCCCTGAACCTCCTGTGTGCTAAGCGAGTGCTCTACTCTCTTGATCAAAATCCTCAACCTCTGGTGGCTATTTTAATCAGTCTTTCAAATAAAAGTAAATTCCTTCCAATACTCAGTAGTGGATGAAAATCAACAAAAAATAATGGCAGGGACTGTGGGTTTTCAGGGACTCTTGGGCTGAACCTGGTAGCACAGACTGTGATATCAGTACGAGAGGCAAAGGCAAGAAGATGAGGAAGACTGCGGAGGAAGTTCGTACCAGTCTGGATTACGTGAAACACTGTGCACAAAAACTAGCCATTTAAAAATAAAGAGGGCTGGAGAGATGGCTCAATGGTTAAGAGCACTGGCTGCTCTTCCAGAGGACTTGGCTCTTAACTGAGCCAGCTGTCCAGCCCCAGTTTTTGTTTTGTTTTGTTTTTTTTAATAATTTTTTAAAGATTTATTTTATGTGTATGGTGTTCTATCTGCATGTACACCTACGTGCCAGAAGAGGGCACCAGATCCCATTATAGATGGTTGTGTGCCACCATGTGGTTGCTGGGAATTGAACTCAGGACTTTTGGAGGAGCTGCCAATAAGTGCTGAGCCACCTCTCCAGCCCCCAGAGAACAACTTTGGGGAGTTGGTTCTTTCTTAACCCTGTTGAGACAGGGTCGGTCTTGGTGTTCTGCTATGCTACATACCCCAGGCTCACTGCCTTTGAACTTAGGGGCTCTTCTTTCCACTTCCCATCTCCATGCAGGCATGCTGAGATTGCGGATATATGGTATCAGGAGTTCCCTAAGGATTGAATTGCGTTGTCACACTTGTGCTGCTCACTGAACCATCTTGCTGGCTTCCTGGTAATGTTTTATGCTTCATCTCCATGTTGGTCACGTGAGTGTTTAATCTGTGAAGATTCATGAAGGAGTGTGCTTGTGTTTGTGCTGGAGTTAAACACAGGGCCTTGTGCATTCTAGGCAAGTGCTCTACCACTGAGCTAGCTGTACCTCAGCCCTGTTAATTCATCTTACCATATTCTTCAGGAAGTTTACCAAAAAATCAAGATTGTGTATAAAAATTCAGGTTGAAGAATTCTTTTGAAAATACACCAGCCTCTCACAGCTGGAGCTAAGCTAGTCCTCTTTAGGGGTACCTGTGGTCTCCATTTGTTGTAGGCCTCTCCTCCTGTTTAGTTAGTTACTTGTATTACCTTATTGCTATCCAAAGAGTTAAAATGTTAAAAAGAGTTTTATTGAGAAATAATTGAAATCTTACATGTCAGTCATTTTCTTTTAAGATTTATTTTTATCTTATATATAACCTGAAGTTCCAGCTCACTTATTTAAAGCATCCAAAAGGGGCTGGAGAGAGAGTTCCACAGTTAAAAGCACTGGATGCTCTTCCAGAGGACCTGGGTTCAACCCCCGAAACCACACGGTGGCTCACACCTGTCTGTAACTCCAGTTTCATGGGATCTGTTGGCCCTTTTTTTGGCCTCTGCAGGCACCAGGCACACATATGGTACACCGACATACATGCAAGCAAAACATTCATACACATTAAAAAGAAGAAAATAAACTACCAAAGAAGATTTCTAGTGTGTGCACAAGGATATACAGGCATCACCACAGTTAATTAAGAGTACTTGGTTCCTCTTAGAGGACTGGTTAATATCCTAAAGTGATAGCGCCACCCCTCAGACTTAGACAGCCACTAATCTACTTTCAGTCTAATTACAGGTGCTTGAATTTGTCTAGATAATTTTGAATTTTATCTAGGTAATTGTAGATATTTGAATTTTGTGTTCTTTGTTATAAAAAATTAGAAGAGAGGTTTGGTAGCACACGCTTATAATCCCAGAACTTGGGCAGCTGGGGTAGAAGGATTGTAACGTTTAGGCTATGGCGTGCCTAGCAGGACTCTGTCTCAATATTTCTTGGGTGGGTGGTATTTCATTTTATATTTCCATGTACCACTGAGAAAAGTCGTGGCAAGAAGAAGTCAGGGAAGGAACCTGGAGGCAGGAACTGAAGCAGAAGCCATGGAGGAGTGCTGTTTACGGGCTTACAAATCTGTATTTTAAAAGATTTTTTTTCTATTTTATGTATGTATGTCTGAGTGTGTCCTTTGTGTACCACATGTGTGCAGGAGTTCTTGAAGGTCAGAAAGAACATTGGATCCCTTGGAACTGGAGTTACAGGTGGTTGGGAACTGCTATGTGGGTTCTGGGAACTAAACCGATGTCCTCTCCAAGAGGAGCAAACACTTAACTACTGAGCCATCTTTAGCCCCTCAAAAAATAATTAAAAAAAAAATTGTAGATAAGGGTTGACACACACCTGTAATCCTAGCGTGTGGGAAGTAGAGGCAGAAGGATCAAGGCTAGCCAGGGCTACACAGTGACATAGTGAGACCCTTTCTCAATCTCCCCTCATCCCTCCCCCCTCAAAGTCATTGTATATTATTTTATTACAGAGGCTTCTAACATTATATAAAATATTCTTTTTTTTTTTTTTTTTTTTTGGTTTTTCGAGACAGGGTTTCTCTGTGTAGTTTTGCGCCTTTCCTGGAACTCGCTTTATAGACCAGACTGGCCTCGAACTCACAGAGATCCACCTGCCTCTGCCTCCCGAGTGCTGGGATTAAAGGCGCGCGCACCACCACCGCCAGGCTTTAATATAAAATATTCTTATAGCCAGTATTCTGTATTTATTTAGGAATAATTGCAAATGTAGTATTACTGATCAAAAGACAGTATTTTAGAGTTTTTTCTTGAAGAGTGGCATTTGAGAGAAGGTCTCTGTTTAGACCAAGTGTCCTTAATTGAACTGTAGCTGTCTGCCTCTGCCTCAGATGTGCCACTGTGCACGGCAGTATTTCAGTTCTTGATAAATATTGCTCAGATGTCTTCGAGAAGTATGTATGCCAGATCACACTTGCCATTGCTGTATGATATTAGAACATCCACAAATCTAGTAATATTGGAAATACATTTATTGGACATGTTTACTTTCCAAGACTGAATAGTATTTAGAATTCTCAATTTGATCTAAGCTTAGGCTGTTTTAGACGTGGATACCAGTACTGTCCTTTTTGAATGAAGACAGCCCCACTTACGAGGCATTGTGGATGAATGTGGTATCCCATACTTTTCCAGCTGGTTCCTGAATGTTCTTGAATTCAAACAGAATGGCTCTTTGCCAGTGTAAATTGGCACTTCAGCCCACAATGGTGTGTTTTATTTCCTTGTTGGTTGTTAGAGCCAACATTTCAGATGCCTCTCTTTTCAGTTGGTTTTATAATTTGATTCATGATAAATTATATTTTGTGTTTCTCAAATGTTGTTCATAGCCAGGAACACTTTTGAAAACAAGTTGTTTTCATGTTTATGCCACATAGATTACTGTTTGCCTGTTAGCTGCCATAATTCTTTTTCTTAGAAATTGTCACTAGCTAGTTATTAAGCATCTATTATCACTGATGTGGAATTAACTTCCACTTAAAACGTTCCAGTTAAACAAAACTTCATTGTAAACCCCTTAATTGATTCCTTGTCTGCACTATAAAGCATACTCATTCAGGGATGTGAGTCACTAGCACAGTTCTTAATGGATTGCTCAGCTCTTGATCTGGGATGCCCAGATAGTGAGTTCTTAACTTGGTGAACCTGTCTTCAATTTTTTTAGTTTAGTCCAGATTTTCTGGAATGACTGTCCGGGAAATACCTTTTTTTAGGGGGTGAAGTTGAGACAGGGTTTCTCTTTGTAACAGTCTTAGCTGTTCTGGAACTTGCTCTGTAGACCAGGCTGGCCTCGAACTCACAGAGATCTGCCTGCCCCTGCCTCCCGAGTGCTGAGATTAAGGCGTGCACCTCCACCTCCCAGCCGGGAAATATCTTTATGAAAATTTGACATCTTATTATTGTTAATGTCACTGCTGTTACTTTGCTTCCTTCCTTACCCTGGAGTGCTGAATTCTTTGTAATTTTTCAGTTGTTTTATGAATTTTATTGTGCCAGAGATAGTATTAAGCAGTGTGAACCTTAGAAATTAGCTAGTTTGATATTCTCCATTTATGTCACAGTTGGAAATATGGAAAGGGGATGGAGAGATGGTTCAGTGGTAAGGAGCACATACTGCTCTTGCAGAGGACCTCAGTTCAGTTCTTAGACACCTGTAACTCAGCTCCAGGGAATTTGAGATGCCTCTGGCATTAGTGGGTACCTGCATTCCTATGCATGTGTGTGTGTGTGAAAAGAAATATGGAAAATAAGACCTGATTCTTGAAGCATGTGAATCATGTTTTGAAATCACTGTCCTTGGTTCCTAGTCCATTCTGCTCAGTTTCACAAAATTTAGGGTTAAGAATCAATCCTTAGTTCATCTATAGATTTTGTTTGTTTTTTGAAGCAGGGTTTCTCGGTTGTAACCTTGGCTGTCTCCTCAACTCAGTGAGTCTACTATGCTTTGTTTGTTTTTCCTCTTTGCTCTGAAAACCCTCCAGTGAGCTCAGATAATTAGAGGTTTCATGTTGTTCCCTCTTCTCAGGCATTTCTGTAATGTATTGCCTATTTTTAAGGAGTGAGTAACTAACTACTGCTTTATAGATTTCCCCCTTAGTGTTAATTAAGGTATACAGACATACAATCAAGATCATGTTATATTCCAGGATGGCCTCGAACTAATGATCTCTTGCTTTAGCATCCTGAGTGCTGCGATTATAAACTTGCTACCATGCCTAGTCTGTCTGACTTTTAAAAAAAATTTTATTTTACTTTTAATTCTGTGTATATGTGTGTATCTGTGTGTGGGTTTGTACATGTGAGTGTCAGATCTGGAGGTGGAGTTACAGGTGGAAATGAAATGCCTGATGTGGGTGCTGGAAATTGAACTCAGGTCCTCTACAGGAGCAGTATATGCTGTTAACTGCTGAACCATCTTTCAGGCCTCTATCTGGCTTTTATTTTATTTTAAAATTGATTTTATTTATTTTATGTGTATGAATGTGTTGCCTACATGTATGTCTGTGTACTACATGCATGTCTGCCTGCAGAAGCCAGAAGGCATTGAATCTCCTGGAGTAACAGGTGGTTATGAGTCACCATGTGGCTGTTGGAGGTTGAATCCAGGTCCTCTAAAAGAGCAGCTAGTACATACGTGTGTACACACACACACACACACACACACACACACACACACACACACACACACGGAGCAGGATGTAGTGGCTCACACTTGTGTTCTCAGGATACTGAGTCAGTAGGATTCCGGAGAGCTCAAGGCAAGACTCCAAAGTAAGATCCTTTCTTACAAAAAGAAAAAAGAAAGGAAGAAGAGAAAAAAGAAAGAAACTGCTCAGCCCACTGGTCCCTTGCACTGTTCCCAGTTAGCGTTTTTATTTTAAGGGTAGGGAGAGGAAGCTAAACTTGGTAGTACTTGCCTGTGTAGTCTTAGCACTTAGGAGGCAGAGGCAGGAGGATTGCCACGAATTCTACAACAGCTTAATCTAGATAGTAAGTTCTCGGCTAGCCAGGGCCAACTCAGAGATGCTGTCTTGAAAACCCAAAAACCAAGTGTGTAGATAGATGGATGGATGGATAGATTGATGGATTGATTAGAGGAGGTTGATCACATTTCTATGTGTTGGCTTTTGTTTTCCTCAAAAATATGAGAGCCTTTGAGAATCTGGGATTGAGCTGGGACCACATGATTTAAGGTGCAAGTTTAAAGAGCCATGGCCAGAATGAAACATCTCTGGAAAACAAGCAGATTGGTTTCTGAAAAATGTTGGACAAAGGTGAGAAACTGAAACTTGAAGGAAGAATGGTTAACTTCAGCCCGACATTTGGGCTGATGCTGGATTCTGCACAACATCCTGTCTCTGTGTAAGCCATCCACAGACAGACTGATGAAACGGGATCAAGAAGAAAAGTATGAAGGACTGTCACAGGCTGTACAGTAGCAGGTACTAGAGAAACACACAGTCCATTTGTTGATCAGGTGTTTATTTAGCACTTAAAATCTATCTTTCCCTAGTCGAGGTGCTGAAGTAAGGGTCTGGCCTTTGTCTTTTAGGGGGGCTCCCAGTCAAGTTGAGGTGACAAGATAAAAAGTTGAGCCACTCATAATAATCATGATAATGTGTTTGGTTTGCCTTGAGTCCAGACATAGCTCTCAGGACTTGGTATGTACACAGTCTGCATATCTCCCCCTTTAACAGTTGTCTCGGGCTTGCTGTTCCCAAACTGAATGTACTAACTTCTCAGTGTCCAGTCATTACCCCATCCAGCCATCCCACCCCTCCTGGTTGAAAGGACCCTTGCAGAATTTTTGTTTTGTTTTTAAGCTTTAATTGATTTATTCTACATTTAAGATGTAGAATAAACTCAAATTTCCTGGTCTTACCAAGTTTTTTGTATGTATGTTTGCTTGCTTTTCAGGGAAGCCAGTATCCTTTTTTTCTTCATATTTATTTTATTGTATGTGTATTAGTGTTATGCCTGAATATCTGTGCACCATTTGCATGCCTGGTGCCCAACGAGGTGAAAAGTTGTCAGACCTCCCTGGAACTGGAGTTAAGGATGGTTGTGAACTACCATGTGGTGCTGGGAACTGAACCTGGGTCTTCTGCAAGAGCAGTACGTGCTCTTAACCACTGAGTCATCTCTCCAGCCCCAAGAGTTTCCTTTATAAATCAGATCCCAAGGATTGGGATAAAGTCCTTTTCACATGAAAACTGTATGCAGTCCCCTTTGCAGTGGGTGTGTGAGTGATGCTGGGAGTCCAACACAGGCCCTTCAGCATGCTAAGTGAGCCCCTTACCACTGAGCTACAACCTAGCTGTACAGCAGAATTCATCACTAATAAGTGCCAGAACTCTAGAGCAAGACTGGCTAACTTCATATTCTGGTTTTACAATATTTAGTAATTAGATGATCATAGACAAATTACATACATTATCTGAATCTCACTTTCTCCTGTTTATGATGATCCCAATAAGAGACTCTACCACCCGAGATAGTCCAGACAATGTGATTTATACTTAATTTTTAAAAATCCTATGAACTTCGCTTAACAGAAAAATGCAGTAAGTTTTTACTTGATTCAAATAGTGTGTAACTAAGAAAATTATTATGAATTTTGGCTCTAATGTAATTCAGTGGTAGAATACTTCTAGTGCAAGACAAGGTAGATTTATATCTTAAGTTACTTGGAAAATAGACTAAAAATAACATATTTGGTTTCTGTCCAATAACCATTATATAAGCAAACATGATTTTCTTTAGTGTGTGTGTGGGTGTGTGAATCGTTTTGAATTATGGACCACCATGGGCTGTAGTATTCTTTTTTAAAAAATTATTGTTGGTTCTGCTGTTCCTTTGGAAGCCCATGCTTTTTTATTTTAGAAAAAAAATTACCTGTCACCCATTTTATGTGATGTTAGAATTAGTAAAACACATCATTTACATAGAAAGAGATACAGTAAAATGCTGAAACAGGCTTTTTTTTTTTTTTTTTTCTTCTCCGAGACAGGGTTTCTCTGTGTAGTTTTGGTGCCTGTCCTGGATCTCGTTCTGTAGACCAGGCTGACCTCGAACTCACAAAGATCCGCTTGGCTCTGTCTCCTGAGTGCTGGGACTAAAGGTGTGCACCACCACTGCCCGGTGTTCAGGCTGCTTTTTAAAATCAGCTTTATAAGCAGGGCAGTTGTGACACACACCTTTAATCCCAGCACTTGGGAGGCAGAGGCAGTGGATCTCTGAGTTCAAGGCCAGCCTGGTCTACAGAATGAGTTCCAGGAGATCGAGGCTACACAGAGAAACCCTGTCTCAAAAAAAAATCATCCTATTTAGCAGAGTTTGGGGCTTCAAGGACATGGTGCTAGCTTCTGGTTAGTTCTGGTGAAAGTCTGATGGTAGGGCACCTAGGAAGCAGGAGACTGTGGTAGCAGATCACCCTACCAGACAGGAAGCAGGAGAGGCTCAGGGCTCAGGATCAGACTTTTATACACAGAATTCAGTGGAGGAGACCAGCATTCCCTCCTGAAGTCAACATCCCAATGGCCTAGAGACCTTCCATTAGGTCTTTTTAAAAAATTTTATTTTGTTGGGTTGGGGATTTAGCTCAGGGGTAGAGCGCTTGCTAGGCCTTGGGTTCGATCCTCAGCTCAAAAAAAAAAAAATTTTTTTTTTTAAATTTTGGTTTGGTTTGGTTTTTTGGTTGTTTTTTTTCTTCAAGACAAGGTTTCTCTCTATAGCCTGACTGTCCTGGAACTCGCTCTGTAGACCAGGCTGGCCTCAAACTCAGAAATCCGCCTTCCTCAGCCTGCACCACCGCCACCTCACTTGGCCATTCTGAGTAAAACTCCAATATGTGAGGTTTAGGGGGAGAGACATTCAACATAGCAAAGAGAAAACAAAAACAAAACAAAATCATTTATTCCTAAGCTCCTTTGTAAGAGGCCATTTTTTTAATGTAGAAAAAGGTATTTTTTAAGATTTTTGTTTTGGTTTGGTTTGGTTTTGGTTTTTCAAGACAGGGTTTCTCTGTGTAGCTTTACGCCTTTCCTAGAACTCACTCTGTAGCCCAGGCTGGCCGTGAACTCATAGAGCTAAAAAGGAAAACAAAAAAGTTTTATGTTATATATATGGATGCTTTGCATGTATGTCTGTGTTCCATGTGTGTGGCTAGTGCCCAGTGACCACGGAGGCCAGAAGAGGACACCAGATCTCCTGAGACTGGAACTTTGCATGGTTGTGTACCACCATGTGGGTGCTGGGGATTGGAACTGTGGAAATGTTCTTAACCTCTGAGCCGTCTCTCCAGACCACTTGTGGGATAGTTTCTCTTAATGGTGCTGGTTTATCTTGCCTCCACAGAATTAAGAAAAAGGATGAAATAATTTGTGCATTCTGTCTATAGAGGACAAAGTACCAAGATTCTCTTCTCTCAGACATTTTGTAGTCAAGAGCATAAATTATAGGGAGACCTGCACCAAAAACTTCAGGATGTGGATATAGGATGCTGTGATTCTATAAAACGCCCATGGAAAGTAAGGCTGGAATGAGGCTCTCCCTTTCTCTCAACCCCCCTCCCCGGGGGCCTCATGTATCCCACGCTGGCCTTGAACTTGAACTTACTCCCTGATTCTCTTGCCTCCACATCCTAAATGCTGAGTTACAGGTGTGTGCCGCCATGCCCCCTTTATGGGTATTGGGGATCAGATCAGGGCTTTGTATGCACTAGGCCAGCACTCTACCAACTGAGCCACAACCTCAGCATTTGGCTTGGTTCAGCATCCCCCTCCCGACCCCCCACAGGGTTTCTCTGTGTAGTTTTGGTGCCTGTCCTGAATCTCACTCTGTAGACCAGGCTGGCCTCAAACTCACAGAGATCCACCAGCATCTGCCTCCCGAGTGCTGAGATTAAAGGTGTGCGCCACCACCACCCGGCATTTTTATATGATTTTTTTATAAAAAAAGTTTTTCTTTCCTCTTACATACCAACCCCTCTTCCCCCTCGGGACTTTTGTTTTTGAGACAGCGTCTCACTTTGCAGTCACGGTTACACTGCATAAACCAAGCTCTGCCTCCTGAGTGCTGAGATTAAAGGTTATGGGCCACTAGGCCCAGTCTCAGCAATTGTTGTAAATTTATGTTAATAAAATGATAGTAATGAAGGAAGTTGGTGCCATATGGATGATGTTTGACCCTAGCTTTTCAGAGTTACACAGCTTGGTAATGGCTACAGAATCCTCCTACGTTGGTTGGTTTGCTTTGTTGTTGATAGTTTTGTTGTCTTGAGACAGCTCACTGTGTAGCCAGCTAGCCTGGAACTGGCTATGGAGAGCCTTCTGGCCTCCAGTTCACATTGTTTTGTTTTCCAAGCTCACTTTATTTTGTTTTTAATCACAGTGCAGGTGTTTTCTTTCTCCGACTTTGTGAGCCATTGGATCTGTAAATCACCTCCTGTGGAGACTGGTGTGCAGTAACTGAGCCAGCTGTTGGGTGTTTGAGCTGAACAGCTTGCTCCTACTTGGCTGCTCAAATCCTAGTGAGAAGTATTGGCTGCGACAGAGCCAGGGCTGTTGGTAGCCTGCTTTAACCTTGCAGTGCTGAGGCTTCCGATCTTTGCTGTAGTTGTCAAACTTCATCAGTGTCTGGCGTTTGTTTGTTTGTTTGTTTGTTCGTTTGTTTTAGCCGCTGTCTCACTTTTAACCCCGGCTGGCCTGGAATTCTGAGAGAGCTGCCTGTCTCTGCCTCCCTCTTCCAAATACAATTAAATACTCCACCATGACCAGCGATTTTGAATTGTCACAAATTATTCATTTCCCTATTAGGTTTTCTTATTTTTTTAAAATTTATTTATTTATTATGTATACAGAAGAGGGTGCCAGATCTCATTACAGATGGTTGTGAGCCACCATGTGGGTGCTGGGAATTGAACTCAGGATCTTTGGAAGAGCAGTCGGTGCTCTTAACCTCTGAGCCAGCTCTCCAGGCCCAGTTTTCTTATTTTTTAATTAATTTTATTTACTTTGCCTGCATCTATGTGTGTGTACTATGTACACTTCCAGTGCCTGCAGAGGCCAAAAATGGACATCGGCTACTCTGGAACTGGAGTTGGAGACAGTTGTGAACCGCCACGTGGGTGCTGAGAGTTGAACCCAGGTCTCTGGAAGAGCAGCCAGTGCTCTGAACTGCTGAGTCCTCTCCAGCCCCTGTCATGTTTTCATAGAGCCTGATGGGCTAAAAACTTTGAGGTCACTGTCAATTTCTCCTGTCATTTATTTTGGGAGGAGAGTCAGGCCTATTTCCTTCTCATTCTGAGTGACCCCCGTAGCACACAGAAAACTTTGTTTCTTCCCGAAAATGACACGTTAGTGATTCATTGTTTTCTGTGGGAGGAAGCTGATGACCTGCCCTTTTCTTTTTCCCTTTCAGAGAGACTTTGTGAAAGTAACAAACAAAATACCATTTCTGAAAGAAGGTTTTGGGTAACAAGTTCTGGATAACAGGTAAGTTTGGAGTTACTTGGTGGTGGTGATTTACCGTAATCTTTGCAGTGTGGTGGGAGAGGGGGAGTTGAAAATGTAGGTGGCCTTTGTGTCAAATGTTGTATTAGGAGTTTAACACGTCACACGGATTCTAGGCATAGATGTGAGTGTCTTGGAATAAAATTTATCCTCTAACATGCTGTTTTTAAAGATGGGTATGGTAACAGACACCTGTAATCCCAGTATTCCAAGACCAAGGTGGGAATAGCTTGAGTTCAAAGGTCAGTCTAGGTAACATTTGACCCTCTGAAAAACAAAAACAAAAAATCAAAAATAAGACCTGTGCATGGTGGTGGATGCCTTTAACTCCAACACTCAGGAGGTAGATCTCTGTGAGTTTGAGGCTAGCCTGGTCTACCTAGCGATTTCCAGGACAGCCAGAGCTTCATAGTGAGACTTTGTCTCAAAAAACAAAAACAAAAATATGCTAATTTTTAGTGGATTTGCCTACCAGTTGGATTTGCTGCTCTCATGGATCAGTTTGTCATAAATTTCTTTTTGTATCTGTCATTAATTTTTTTTTGTTGTAACAGCTTCCATTGTGGACTTTTAAAAATAAAACCAGGGTTTGCTCTGCTGTGTGGCCTAGCAGGGACCACTCCCCAGTTCCTCTCTCTATTAGTGCTCATCATTGCCAGTTAATGACAGCTGTTTTCCTTAATTACTTATGAAAAATTTTGAGACAGGGTCTCACTGTGTATCTCTGGCTGGCCTGGAACTCACAGAGATCCGCTTGCCTCTGCCTCTCAAGTGTTGGGATTAAAGATGTGTGTCACTACTCTTGGCTCCTTAATTACTTCAACATTTTGTTAGCTGGTCTAAAACTTAAGCTTTCTAGTAAACTGCCTCTTCACAATGGACTCCATCCCATTTTATGTTCTCAGTGGTAACTGTGACTGGACCAGAAAGCTGCTCCGGTGCATTATTTTGTTATGTGTAGTGCACAGTGTCTAGGTGTCCCATAACATACTAATATATGTAAAAATACAGTGTGCTGCATCTGAGAGAAAAACCAGGAAAGCACACAAGACCTTCTGTGTCTAGACATGAGTAAGGTTGCTATCTTTCCTAAAGCTGTTAGAGCGAGATGTGAGTATAGGCCAACATTTGTTCTACTATGAGTCCTGAAGTGAGTTCTGTTTCAGGGTTACAAAGTCCCTAGAAATAGTAGGAATTAAAATTTACATTGCTAAGGTTTGATTATTTGTTGGGCACCAAAAATAGAAAGCTACTTTTAGCATTTGTTGATTTTTTTTTCCCCCCCACTCTGCTTGGTACTTTTCCACATACCAGGGCAAACCAATTCCATCACCATGAGTTGGAGCTTCCTGACTCGCCTGCTAGAGGAGATCCACAACCATTCAACATTTGTAGGGAAGATCTGGCTCACCGTACTGATTGTCTTTCGAATTGTCCTGACTGCTGTAGGAGGAGAGTCCATCTACTATGACGAGCAAAGCAAATTTGTGTGCAACACAGAGCAGCCAGGCTGTGAGAACGTCTGCTATGATGCCTTTGCACCCCTCTCCCACGTGCGCTTCTGGGTATTCCAGATCATCCTGGTTGCAACTCCCTCTGTGATGTACCTGGGATATGCTATTCATAAGATTGCCAAAATGGAGCATGGCGAGGCAGACAAGAAGGCAGCTCGGAGCAAACCCTATGCCATGCGTTGGAAACAGCACCGGGCTCTGGAAGAAACGGAAGAGGACCATGAAGAGGATCCTATGATGTATCCAGAAATGGAGCTAGAAAGTGAAAAAGAAAATAAAGAGCAGAGCCAACCAAAACCGAAGCATGATGGCCGGAGACGAATTCGGGAGGATGGGCTCATGAAAATCTATGTGTTGCAGCTACTGGCCAGGACTGTGTTTGAAGTGGGCTTTCTAATTGGACAGTATTTCCTGTATGGTTTTCAAGTCCACCCATTTTATGTGTGCAGCAGACTTCCTTGTCCTCATAAGATAGACTGCTTTATTTCTAGACCCACTGAAAAGACCATCTTCCTTCTGATAATGTATGGTGTTACAGGCCTCTGCCTATTGCTTAACATTTGGGAGATGCTCCATTTAGGGTTTGGGACCATTCGAGACTCACTGAACAGTAAAAGGAGGGAGCTTGACGATCCGGGTGCTTATAATTATCCTTTCACTTGGAATACACCATCTGCTCCCCCTGGCTATAACATTGCTGTCAAACCAGATCAAATCCAGTACACCGAGTTGTCCAATGCTAAGATTGCCTACAAGCAAAACAAAGCCAATATCGCCCAGGAGCAGCAGTATGGCAGCCACGAGGAGCACCTCCCAGCTGATCTGGAGACTCTGCAGCGGGAGATCAGGATGGCTCAGGAACGCTTGGATCTAGCCATCCAAGCCTACCATCACCAGAACAACCCCCATGGTCCTCGGGAAAAGAAGGCCAAAGTGGGGTCCAAATCTGGCTCCAATAAAAGCAGTGTTAGTAGCAAATCAGGGGATGGGAAGACCTCCGTCTGGATTTAATCTTGGTTGGGCTTAAAACTTGGGTTTTCATAGTTTATGGTAAGCAGTGGCTCGCTGAATAATGACTTCCATTGAGTAAACATTTGGCTCTGGTTATCTTCAGGGATGCTGTTGGCTCATGATCCAAACTCAGGGGACTCTGAAGGTGGAGCTGGGATGAGTGGGGAAAGGAAAACACAGTGTTCCCAGGCACATGTTCTCAGCAATAATACAGTTGCAGAACTTTACATTGTGTCTTCCAGGTCCAGAGAAGAACAGATCTATTTAAATCATTCTGTTGAACAGTTTTTGTATGTACAGTATTATGGTACATTTTTTTAGTATGATAACTTTTTTTTTGTATTTGTACATTGGACTGCTGTAGTTATACTTTTTTATATTAAAGGAAAAATCCTTGTAAATAATGCCTGTTAAAAGCTAGTGTTATTACTTTGTTTAGCAAATGTTACCTTTGTGATTAGAATTGTAGTAGATGCTACACTTAATAAAAGTGCCTCTCGTGTTTGGGAAAGATTTAAGATTCATAAGGAAACTGAGGGAGAAACCAGTTTTCAAGTTGTTGGAAGAAGATCCCTCTTAGAAAGAGGTTGAGATCTTTCTTCTGCCTGGGAGATCTTGGAACATCCTTCCTGTGACCAGAGTTGTAGCCGTTCTTGGAATATGTTTCCAAAGGAAGTAAATTTTTACTACAGGTTTCCTTTAAACGCCCAGCATGGCTGTGTGCTTTGATGGTGTGTCTGACCCACAGTCTTCGAAGACTGAGAAGCGAGGATGCTCCTGTGCAGCAGTGTGGGCGCCCACCAGTGTGACTGTGCAGTGCCGTAAGCGGCTCCTCAGTGTGCAAAGACACGCCTGGAGAGTGAACCTAACAGGGAGTGAAGTTGTAAAGCTCTTCCACTTGCCCAGAGCCTCTGTCCACAATCGCGACTCTCTGGTTTCTGAAGAAGCTGGTCATGAGTATTTTCTATATTTGTTAGCATTAGAAATAGAAACAAAAATTCTCTTAGATTAAGAGTACCCTAAGCTACTTGTATTGAAAATGAAAATGGCAAAAGGCCTAAATCCAGATGCTTTATTTTAATAGTTGGGTGTGAAATGTTCGCCCATGTCTGCCAATACGGGTTTCTATGTGAGTGGCCGTTCTTCAATTGAGGTCAATATTTATTCCCTGTTAGCATGTGTGTGTGTGTTAATAGCAAGGATTAACGCTCATAAACTTAGAATCTGCAGTGTTTTGCCGTCTTCAGTCTCACACCGGATTGGAGAGCTCGTACCTCCTGTCACCTTCCTGGTTTGTCTTGAAGTGCGGAGTCTCTGCACACAGCTTTTAAAGTAAGCCGAGCTTCTGGTCCAGCAGCGAACGTCTCATGGGGGTGTCTTGCTCTTTCTAGTAGAAAGTCTCTGCAGGCCACCTCTCGTTTTGAAATTCTGCTGAAGTTTGAAACGCCATCCTCTGTTATTTAGAGCACTGGACAGTACCCTGTGTGCTCACTTGCCTTTGCTGTTGCCCGACCCTTCCCCAAGCCCACTTTATCTTTTGGGTATTTATTTACTTACATTTGCTTTTTAAAAGATCTCTAAACTTGAGCCTAGAGTAGATCCTCATCATCTCTAACCTTTTAGGCGGTTAAAGGGGACTTTTCAGAAAATAATTTATTTTTATGTATCATGAGCAATTAATAGATACACAGTCCTTCCAAACCAGTTCATTAATAGGGAAATGAATATAATTCTAACAAGACAGGCAAGATTTTAACCACTGAGGTCTAGCTAGGATAACCCAGTTCTCGCATTGCTAGTGCATTCAGCAGATTTCTTAATTGAAGGACAGAAAATGCACACGTACTCCCAGCTTCTACCCAGAGCCTAAGGGGGAACAGAGTGGCCTGCCAGCGGAAAGGTTGAGAATTGGAGTGATGGGGGAAGGAGTCAAGCAGAAATGCCAGAGAGAACCAGGCAAAGGCACTTGGTGCCAGGAGCGTCCACTGGTTCCTCACAGTGCCCCCGGTGCTTCGTCCTGACCCATTATGATGAGAATCTTATCTTTTCTGTCCAGCTAATTCTTCAGCTTCTCAGAGTCTACGGGAAGTTACTCTGGGTCACCTCCTTGTGCATACACTGTAAAGTTTATTTTTAACCTCTTGCTAAAGTTTTAATCATGACAAGGATTTCCCAGCTCCTGTTGCCTTCTTAGCATATTTCTTCCAGCTTTTGAGCATAGACTTTTCCAAAATACAACATTTTCCCCTCATGATATTTTATGGACCTACATTAAGAAAAATCCTGGGGCTGCAGAGATGGGTCAGCAGTTAGGTGCACTGACTGCTCTTCCAGAGGATGGGTTCAAAGCCCAGTATCCACATGGTGGCTAACAACTCATTGTAACTTCAGTTCCAGGGGATCCAGTGCCGCCTTTTCGGCTCTGCAGACACTGCATGGGTGTGGTGCACAGGCATGCATGTAGGCAAAATACTCATAACATAAAATAATAATGAATATACCTTTAAAAATAAATGATTTTAAAAAGAAGTTATGCTTTTAAAAAAGGAAGAATGAAATGATCTGCTTAGCCTGTTGAAATCTGTAAAACGTGTTTTTATCAAAAGGCAGTTGAAAACTCAGTCCTTCATGCACCAGCATCAGGGTGGGAGTCTTGATGAGCTTGTTTCCACACACTTGCTTCTGCTAAAAGCTTGTAGTCAGAAGGGATGTATAGAAGAGCAGGCTATGCCAGGCAGTGGTGGCGCACACCTTTAATCCAGCACTCAGGAGCAAGAGCCAGGTGGATCTCTGAGTTTGAGGCCAGCCTGGGCTACAGAGCGAGATCCAGGACAGCCAGGGCCACACAGAGAAAACCCTCTTTTGTTTTTTGTTTTTCCGAGATAGGGTTTCTCTGTGTAACAACCCTGGCTGTCCAGGAACTCACTCTGTAGACCAGGCTGGCCTTGAACTCACAGAGACCCTCCTGCCTCTGCCTTCTGAGTGCTGGGATTAAAGGCACATGCCGCCACGGCCCTCTTTTGAAAAACAAACAACAACCAAAAGCAGGCTGGCTTTTCCCAGTACAGGTAGGAGGGTGGGTAAGTTCCCATCTGCCCTAAAGTGACGTTCCTGTCCCTTTGCCCACTTCGTCTTTGCTTATGATTTGCTTTGCCTATTTTCTTTCCTTCTCTCATTCCCTTTCTGTCCCCCCACCCCCACCCCACCCCCACACACACTCCCAGTTTTGATTTTTGAGACAGGGTCTTGCTATTGTAGCCCTGGCTGGCCTCAAATGCAGCAGCAGTTGTCATGCCTCAGCCTCTCCAGTGCTTGGATACAGGCATACACCGTCAAGACTGCTGTACTTGTTAATTTAAAACCACAAGTATTTATTTCAGCTGAAACCTTTTTTAAAAAATGGTTCTGTTTTTCTTACCTATAAAATGTTTTACTCTTGGGGTTGGGCATTTAGCTCAGTGGTAGAGTGCTTGCTAGAGCGCAAGACCCTGGGTTCGGTCCTCAGCTCCGGAAGAAAAAAAAAGTTTTACTCTTGATGAACATGAGCTTTGGAACTTGAGGGTGTGTTAAGGTCAGTGACAGCACCTGTTTAGTATGCCTAGGTTTGAGCCCAGTGCCAAAATCTGATCTTGGACCTTCAGCACCATGGTTAAACTACGTGATGTTGAGGCGCTTTGGTGCTCATCATGTCTCGGTGTGTACGAGGGTTTGGAAGACTGTCATTTAAACCAAGAATGGTTTACTCCTGTTAGACCTCTGATTCACATGTCCGATTTCTGTGTGTGCGTGTTTTATGCTTCTGTCTTTTGAGGAGTGGTAGTCTACTTCTAAAAATTACATGTATGGGTGCTGATATATATTTTGGGCCAGCCAGCTTTCAGTAAAAGACAAATATGTTACATCCTTTAATGCCCTTTTATAAATCAAAAGTCTTTTCCAGTTAGGAAGAAAAAAACTTTTTAAGATTTATTTTATGTATGCAGTGCTCTATCTGCATGTACTTGTGCACACCAAAAGAGGGCATCCATCTTACTACAGGTGGTTGTGAGCCACCATGTGGGTGCTGGGAATTGAACTCAGGACCTCTGGAAGTGCAGCCAGTGCTTTTAACCTCTGAGCCGTCTCTCCAGCCCCCAAGGACTTTGTGTTTTTAAGATCACTTAAGTGTAGAGTCAGCTGTTAGCATCTCATGTCCTGTGGGGTGAAGCTTGGATGTTGCATGAACAGCTAAGGAGGAGCCTGTGTTAGTGCCAAGGATCACCCATTGATTTGTTCTGGAGAGTCCGTCCGTGTCAGAGACAAGTGCTGTGCCTGCAGGTCTCAGTCTCAGTTCCAAATACACCATGGAAGATTCCTCTGTGACCTGCTCATCCTTGGAAAGCAAATCTACTGACAACCGGGGTGTCAGGAGATGCCACTCAATTGTTTTCCCCCATGTTTTGTAGAAAATTGTACCCAGAGAGCTTAATGGCTAAAACTTGATGTGAGAAAAGAATCTCGGCCGGGCGGTGGTGTCGCACGCCTTTAATCCCAGCACTCGGGAGGCAGAGCCAGGTGGATCTCTGTGAGTTCGAGGCCAGCCTGGACTACAGAGTGAGTTCCAGGAAAGGCACAAAGCTACACAGAGAAACCCTGTCTCGGAAAACCAAAAAAAAAAAAAAAAAAAAAAAAAAAGAAAAGAATCTCTTTCTCCAATCTCCAAGTGTAGGAATAGATGAGTGGAGAGATTTCTTATTACACAGTTGGACTCCAAGGAGGCCCTTTTTCATGGCAGGGCCAGAGCTCCTCTGGGACTCTTAAGTGAATCGGTATATTTGTATCACAAACTGGGAGGAATAGATCACCTTGTGTGAAATAGGGTGAGGCTGTGCTCTAAGCTCAGGAGCTGTGGACAGACTCCATCTTTGGATCCCTTTGATTCACGGACATCTTTGTAAGAGGAGGAGGCAGAGCGCTAATCTTCCTGTGGAGGGGAGGGTGAGAGGGGAGCATCAATCTCCAACAATACTCTTGGTTTCCTGAAAGCGGACACAGGAGAGTTGACTGGTACAGGGCCCCGACCTCAGCAGCACAGACTGTAAACTAGTCAGCCAACCATATATGGTAGTAAACTTGTGAGCCATTTAAAGCTGTTGGAGCGGTTAAGTCATTGACTCCTTTGAAAGTGGATCTTGGGTAGATTTGCTGTCAGATGAGAGATGGACACCTAGAGAAGGTAGTGGTGTCACAGAGAGCCTGAGTTTAAAACCATTTTTAAGATTTAAAAGGTTTACATATGATAATGCACTTTGTGTATGAGCATGCTGTGTTCATATGCATGTGTGTGACCCTACATGTAGAGGTTATTGGTCAATGTCAGATGTCTTTCTCAATTGCTTCTCTGTTATTTTTTGTGACGGGGTCTCTTACTGATCCTGGAGTTTGAGGGTTTTTTTTGTTTTGTTTTGTTTTGTTTTTTTCGAGACAGGGTTTCTCTGTGTAGCTTTGCGCCTTTCCTGGAACTCGCTTTGTAGACCAGGCTGGCCTCGAACTCACAGAGATCCGCCTGGCTCTGCCTCCCAAGTGCTGGGATTAAAGGCGTGCGCCACCACCGCCCGGCTGCGCCACCACCGCCCGGCGAGTTTGAGTTTTGACTGGACAGGCCAGTGAGTCCCCAGGATCTACCTGTCTCTCATTCAACACTGAGGTCACAGAAACGAGCCGCATCCAGCTTTTTGGGGGTGTGTTGGGATCTATACACAAGTCCTGCTCCCCCAGCAAGCCCTTCACCCGCTGAGCCATCTCCCTGTTCCCGGTATTTTTCGTGTTTATGGGTGCAGGAGGAAGGTGGAACTGGAGGCCGCTGAGAACAGAATCCACGCCCCTGGGAGAGTTGCCCGGTGCCTCATCTGGTGTTCTTTGCTCTTTTCCAAGGAGGGGAGGTGGTTCTGAGGGACAGCTTTAGCAGACCTTGTGTCTGTGGTGTTTTGTGTCCCCACCCCCAGCAAAAATGTAGCTATTCGATCACCTGTTAAATACAGATTTCCTAGGTCTATTTCAGTCTTCTACAGTCAGAAAAATCAGTTCTCTGGATGATTGGTTTTGTTTTAAAGTAAGTGGTTTGTTCTTGGTGCTGAGGCTAGACCTCAGGGTTGTAGTCGTACTAGGAATGCATTTCGTTCCCAGGTTTACCCGTGCCCCCCCCCCCCCAGTGTTTCTAAAAGAGATTGAACCCAGGGCCTCAAACATGATAAGCAAGTTTTTCACCACTGACTTTCACACCTATCCCTGTGTATTTAATTTTGAGACACATTCTCACTTAGTTGCCCACAGTGCCTGGCCTCAAACTTGAAGTTACCCTGCCTCAGCCTCCTGAGTAGCTGGGATTATAGGTGCACGTCATCATGCTTAGTCTAAACCTTAAAAATTCTAGTATAATTGACATGCAATAAGTAAGTCCATACCACCGCCAAAATCCTCCAGCAGATTATTACGTTATGGCTTGAGAGCTGTAAGTAATAGGACAAAGTACTTTGCCGCGTGGGCCATAGTGAAAGGGGGGGAGAGATGCTCAAAGTCTCCGTCTCAGAGGTTTGGACCTGCCATAACGAGATTCATCTGAGCTGAGAGTGATCCATGGGTGCCTGAAGGGGAGGACTTTGCAGGGCTCAGACTGGTCTGGGTGAAAGTAAAGAAACACAAAGTGACTTTGGAAACCGGGTAGAGGGTACACGGAAGAGGGCCATCCCCAATTAGTTAAGCCTAAATTTTCAGACCAAGTGGAGATTCAGGACTTCATGGTTTGTGACCATGATGAGACCCATGAGAAAAATCCCACCCCTTGGTGAGTCAGTGCTATTACCTAGAAATTTCTCCAGCCTGGACTGAACGGTGTCTTAGAAGTGAGACGTAGGAAGCAACATGGTTGGAAAGCCAGGGAAGAGATACTGGGAAGGTCCATCGTCAGGTGACTTCCTCTGGTCCCTCGGTCCTGAGGAAATGGGACAGCCTTTCCTTGCCCTGCCCTTGACACACAACTTTAAACTAGATTAAGGAGCTGTGAAAGAAAACTGCAGGAAGCCAGCCCACTGCTAGTGTCTGGAGGAAAAACTGACTGGATTCCCTCATTGAACCTCGGGCAAACAAGTGTCTTTATCTGCTCTGCTGTCCCCGGGGGCCCAGGGAGGCTGGCAGTCCTGAACCTGAGGCAAGACAGAACCAAGCAACTGTTCATAACAGTCAGCGCATGGCCAGTGACCTGAATGAGACCTGACCATGGGGGGAAATGATACAGAACTGGATAGCTTTTAAAATTTGTTATTTTTAGTATGTGAAGTCTTGTGAAAGTGAGATGTTATCTTTGTGCCAGGAACGTTAAAGCACACTGACAGGGAGCAGTTCTGGCCTGGCCCATCTTTCTGAGGCACGTTGCAGCTGTGGCCTCTATCCAGCAGGCAGGGGCCACCTTAGATCCTGTACCCAGGTGCTCTTAGAGCAGTGACAGGTCTTGGCCTCTGTGGAGAGGCCAGTGTCAGGACTGGAGTGCCTGAAGTCACTCTGCCTGAGAAGGCCTGGACACGGTAAGTGCAGGCTGTCCAGACTGTCTGCACATTCCTGCTAGGAAGTGAAAGTAAGCAAGACTCCCGAAATAGACCCGGATTTACAGCGTCTGGGCCAGTTAGAGCCTTTGGTTCCAGGGGTCTGCTTAGGGGTGGGTGTTGTGTTGGATTTTTGTTTGTTTTTAATTGTGTGTGTGTGTGTGTGTGTGTGTACATGTGTACTTGCATGCACACGTGAAAGCCAGAAGTGGATGCCTAACGTCTTCCTCAGTTGTTCACATCTTATATATTGAGGTGGGTTCTCTAACTTGAACCCAGAGCTCACTAGTTCTAGCTATCTAGCTCCTTTCGGAGATCTTGCCTGCCTCCAGAGCACCGGGGTTACCGTTGGGCTACCATAGGTTCTCTTGTATTTATCTGCGGGCTGGGGTCTGCACTCGGGACCTCACGTTGCATGGGCAGCACTATCCACGGAACATCTCCAGCCTACCTACCCCTACTGTTTTATCTTTATTAGCTTTATTTGGGTTTTTCGGCAGGGAGGGTGCTGTGTGTATGTCCATGGGTGTACGCAGCACATGTGAAGGTCCTGACCGGGGAACAACACAGTTCATCAGGCTTGGGGCAGATGCCTTTACCTGCTAAGCCATCACTTTTTGTTTTTGTTTTTGTTTTTAATGTAATTTGTTTTTGAAACAGGGTTTCTCTCTCTAGCCCTGGCTATCCTGGAACTAGCTCTGTAGACCAGGCTGGCCTCAAACTCTACCTGCCTCTACCTCCTGAGTGCTGGGATTAAAGGAGTGAGCCACCACTGCTCAGCCTGTTTTTTAATTTTAATTTTTTTTGAAGATTTATGTGTTTGGCCAGGCAGTGGTGGCACACGCCTTTAATCCCAGCACTTGGGAGGCAGAGACAGGCAGATCTCTGTGAGTTCGAGGCCAGCCTGGTCTACAGAGTGAGTTCCAGGACAGCCAGGGTGGTTACACAGAGAAACCCTGTCTCAAAAAGCAGACAAAAGATTTATATGTATTAGTGTTTTGCCTGCATGTATGTATATGCATGTATCACTTGAATACCTGTGCCCATGGAGATCTGAAGAGGTCACAGGATCCCCTGGAACTAGAGTTATGGATAATAATGTATCCCATGTAGATGCTAGGAACTGAGCCCAGTCCCTCTATAAGAGCAACAAGTGCTCTTAACTGCAGAGCCATCTCTCCAGTCCATGTTTTGTTGAGTCAGGATCTCTTGCTAGTCCAGGCTTGCCTTGAATTTCTGCTCAGCTTCCTAAGTGCTGGGATAACTTCCCATCATGCTCATCCTGGGGACATATGTGGCAGGGACAGACATGGTACTGGATGTGGACTTTATTGCCTTTAAGCAGCAAGTGGCCACTTGAAGTCGGGTCTTCTGAGTAGTCAGGAACTGGACAGCAGGGGGGACCACTTGGCATGGATGAATTAAAGGTGTTGGGGCCAGGTCTGCCAAGGTTCACACTGTAGTGGGACCAGGTGCTGTAAGAGAATTGGCTTGGAGTAGATGTGTGGGTACATGTAGACACCCTTGATGAGATATAAGAGACAAGACACCCAGTTACATTTGAATTTCAGCTCACTAATGAAGTCTTTTAAAAATTACATACACGCCGGGCGGTGGTGGCGCACGCCTTTAATCCCAGCACTCGGGAGGCAGAGCCAGGCGGATCTTTGTGAGTTCGAGGCCAGCCTGGGCTACCAAGTGAGTTCCAGGGAAGGCGCAAAGCTACACAGAGAAACCCTGTCTCGAAAAACCAAAAAAAAAAAAAATTACATACACATCAGCTGGGTGGTGATGGTACACGCTTTTAATCCCAGTACTTAGGACGCAGAGGCAGGCGGATCTCTGTGAGTTCAAGGCCAGCCTGCTCTACATAGTGAGTTCCAGGACAGGCAAGACTGTTACACAGAGAAACCCTGTCTTGAAAAACAAAAATTACACACAGGCACTTGGCACGTGCTTCAAAGGGGCTGAAGAGATGGCCCAGTGATGAAGAGGGCTTGCTGTTCTTC
This sequence comes from Peromyscus californicus insignis, assembly GCF_007827085.1. Classification (NCBI taxonomy): domain Eukaryota; kingdom Metazoa; phylum Chordata; class Mammalia; order Rodentia; family Cricetidae; genus Peromyscus; species Peromyscus californicus. The sequence continues at coordinate 19,948,076 of NW_026294551.1, forward strand.
CAGAGGACCTAGGTGTGATCCCCGGTTCCCACATTGGCCTGTAACTCCCATGTCCAGGGGATCTTTTCTAACTTGCAGACACTCCATACACATGCACATACAGACACTGCATAAATTATAAAAGTTGCTTCAAATTGTAGCTCAGTGGTAGGATACACGGGTCTAGATTTAATCCCCAGCATTTCCCCTCAAAAATTGTGACTGAAATGAAAATGTAATTGTAGCCTGCATTTTCATTTGCCAAATAATTTGTAATTCACTTTTAATACTAAGAATTCTGCTAGGTAGCCAGGCATGCTACACATCTTTAGTCTCAGCACTTGGGAGGCAGAGGCAGGTAGATCTCTGTGAGTTTGAGGACAGCCAGGGCTACATAGACCCTGTCTCAAAAAACAATAATAAATGGATAGATATTTAGTTCAGCAACCCCACTTCAGGGCATGTATCTGAAATAATTGAAATGGGAAATAATCTGAAATAATCTCCACAAGCTGCTTGCACACCCATGTGTATTGGTCCTCACAGAAAGTGAGATGTACAAACAGCCCAAATGTCACTGAGGAGTGAGTGGATTCAGACTGAAATGTGGGGGCTGGAGAGATGGCTCGGCTGTTAAGAGCACTCCCAGCTCTCCCGAAGGCTGGGGTGGGTTCCCAGCACCCCTTTGGGCTGCTCACAACCACCTGTAACTCCAGCTCCAGAGGGTGTGACACAAGCACACTCACGTGCAGACACATAAATATTTTAAAAAATGTAGGGACTAGGGAGACAGCTCAAGTCCCCACCCCAAGTCCCCACATAAGAAAAGATGACAGATGGCACACGTGGAGTCCCAGCTCTCGACAGGCAGATCCTGGGACACTCTGGCCAACCAGCCTTGCCCGTGCACTTCATGAGCTCCAGGCCGCAGAGACGCTGTCTGAAAACAAAAACCAAGGCAGATGGTTCCTGAGGAACCCACACTGAGGTTGAACTCTGCCCTCCACAGCCATGCACCTACGTGGACACAACCCCCCATACATAAAATGTGTATGTATACCGTGGAATTTTATCCAGCCCTAAAGGAGGAAATCCCCTGGTGCTGCACAGGGAGAAATGTGAGGACATTCTGCTAAGTGAAATAAGCTACTCGCTGAAAGTCAAATGCTGTATGAATCCACTTAGACATCTAAAATAGTCAAAACCATGGAAACAAGCTAGTGGTTGCCAAGGGGCTAGGAGCGGAAACAGATTTGATGGATAGAATTTCAGTTCTGCATGAAAATTGAGTTCAGTTATATATATATATATAGTGTGTGTATGTATGTATATATATATATATATATATATACATACATACACAGTCTGTGTGTGTGAATATAGTTAATGCTACAGTTCTGTCCACTTAAAGGTCATAAAATGGGCTGGGGGATGTAGCTCAGAAGTACAGCACATGCTTACTATGCATGAGGCCCTGGGCGTGACCTCAGTGCCAAAAATAACAGCTATAAAGAAGGTAAATTTTTGGCTGGTGAGATGGCCCAGCAAGAAAAGGTGCCTGCCCCCAAGCCTGATGACCAGGGTTTAATCTCCAGAACCCACGTGATCAAAAGAGAGAAAACCAACTCCTGCAAGTTGTCCTCTGCCATATGTACACTGGAACATGCATGTGCACACGCACATACACACACACTAAATTGATTTTTATAAAGATTTATCACATACACAGTGTTCTGCATCAGGAATGCCTGCATGCCAGAAGAGGACATCGTATTCCACTATAGGTGGTTGTGAGGCACCATATGGTGCTGGGAATTGAACTCAGGACCTCTGGAAGAGCAGGCAGCACTCTTAACACCTGAGCCATCTCTCCAGCCCTTAAATGTAATTTTTTAAAGTAAGGGTATTTTGCTATATTTGTCATGAGTACAATAAAGATTTTTCCGAAACTTATTTTTAAATTTTGTTTTGTTTTGGAGATGGTCTTGCTATGTTGTCCTAGCCGACTTGAAACTCTTATGGAGATCTGGCGAGCCTGGAACTTGCCATCTTCCTCCTGCCTCTGCTGGCTGAGTACTGATCATGGGGAAATCCCATTGTTCCCATCCTAGAAGACTGTCCAGGGGAGGGATGCTAGGGGGTTACACCAAGGCCAGTGGACAAAAAGATAAAGGGGGTCACTGGGTGGACACCAGTTCTCATCTCCAGGCAGACTCTGGTTCAGACAGATGGGACTTTAGTATCCATCCCCTTTCAACAGCTCATTTAAAAAAAAAAAAATCATGCCAGGAAGTGGTGGCACACACTTTTAATCCCAGTGCTCAGGAGGCAGAGGCAGGTGGATCTCTCTGAGTTCGAGGTCAGCCTGAGGTCGCTCTACAGAGCGAGCTCCAGGACAAAGCTACACAAAGAAACCCTGTTTTCAAAACCAAAAAAACAACAAAAAATCATTCATTGTGTTTGTGTGTGTGTGTGTGTGCGTGTGCGTGTGCGTGTGCGTGTGCGTGTGTGTGTGTGTGTGTGTGTGTGTGTGTGTGTGTGCGCGCGCACATATTTGCTGCTTCCACTTTCTCAAACTGATTGTCACGCTTCTAAGGCGAGTGCTTTGACAACTGAGCCTTCTCACCAGTCCGAGATCTTTTACTTTCCCTTGAGCGTCTGCAGATGCTGGTCAGGTATTTTGGTAAGTAAACACCATGGAACTTTGACGTTTATGAAGCAGGAGAGGAGCAAGCCCATAACACCCTGCGGAGGGAGTAGTTGGCTTATGTCTTGATGCGGCAGGCCTTTTCCACCTTTAGTGCTGTTTTCCATTGCAGCTGTGACAGCGTCCCCCCAACCCTGTGTCCCCCCACCCCGTGTCCCCCCCACCCCTGTGTCCTCCCCACCCCTGTGTCCCCCTCACCCATGTGTCCTCCCCACCCTGTGTCCCCCCCACCCCTGTGTCCTCCCCACCCTGTGTCCCCCCACCCTGTGTCCCCCCACCCCTGTGTCCCCCCCACCCCTGTGTCCCCCTCACCCTGTGTCCTCCCCACCCTGTTTCCCCCCACCCTGTGTCCCCCCCGTGTCCCCCCCACCCTGTGTCCCCCCCACCCCTGTGTCCTCCCCACCCTGTGTCCCCCCACCCTGTGTCCCCCCACCCTGTGTCCCCCCACCCCTGTGTCCTCCCCACCCTGTGTCCTCCCCACCCTGTGTCCCCCCCCACCCTGTGTCCCCCCCCGTGTCCCCCCCACCCTGTGTCCCCCCCACCCCTGTGTCCTCCCCACCCTGTGTCCTCCCCACCCTGTGTCCCCCCCCACCCTGTGTCCCCCCCCGTGTCCCCCCCACCCTGTGTCCCCCCCACCCCTGTGTCCTCCCCACCCGTGTCCCCCCACCCTGTGTCCCCCTCACCCCTGTGTCCCCCCCACCCTGTGTCCCCCCCACCCTGTGTCCCCCCACCCCTGTGTCCCCCTCACCCTGTGTCCCCCTCACCCTGTGTCCCCCCCACCCTGTGTCCCCCCACCCCTGTGTCCCCCTCACCCTGTGTCCCCCTCACCCTGTGTCCCCCCCACCCCTGTGTCCCCCCACCCTGTGCCCCCCCACCCTGTGTCCCCCCCACCCCTGTGTCCCCCTCACCCGTGTCCCCCCACCCCTGTGTCCTCCCCACCCTGTGTCCCCCCACCCCTGTGTCCCCCCCACCCTGTGTCCCCCCACCCCTGTGTCCCCCCACCCCGTGTCCCCCCACCCCGTGTCCCCCCCACCCCTGTGTCCCCCCACCCCTGTGTCCTCCCCACCCCTGTGTCCCCCTCACCCATGTGTCCTCCCCACCCTGTGTCCCCCCCACCCCTGTGTCCTCCCCACCCTGTGTCCCCCCACCCTGTGTCCCCCCCACCCCTGTGTCCCCCTCACCCTGTGTCCTCCCCATCCTGTTTCCCCCCACCCTGTGTCCCCCCCGTGTCCCCCCCACCCTGTGTCCCCCCCACCCCTGTGTCCTCCCCACCCTGTGTCCTCCCCACCCTGTGTCCCCCCACCCTGTGTCCCCCCACCCCTGTGTCCTCCCCACCCTGTGTCCTCCCCACCCTGTGTCCCCCCCCACCCTGTGTCCCCCCCGTGTCCCCCCCACCCTGTGTCCCCCCCACCCCTGTGTCCTCCCCACCCGTGTCCCCCCACCCTGTGTCCCCCTCACCCCTGTGTCCCCCCCACCCTGTGTCCCCCCACCCTGTGTCCCCCCACCCCTGTGTCCCCCTCACCCTGTGTCCCCCTCACCCTGTGTCCCCCCCACCCTGTGTCCCCCCACCCCTGTGTCCCCCTCACCCTGTGTCCCCCTCACCCTGTGTCCCCCCCACCCCTGTGTCCCCCACCCTGTGTCCCCCCCACCCTGTGTCCCCCCCACCCCTGTGTCCCCCTCACCCGTGTCCCCCCACCCCTGTGTCCTCCCCACTCTGTGTCCCCCCCACCCTGTGTCCCCCCCACCCCTGTGTCCCTCACCCTGTGTCCTCCCCACCCCTGTATCCCCCCACCCCTGTGTCCCCCCCACCCCTGTGTTGGTCACGTCGGATGGTCCTGGGAGGCAGAGCTAGAACTGTCCAACTAGTGTTGTACAAACAGGAACATTACATAAAAGTGTCCTTTGAGTATTGCTGGCATTACAATGGGCGGGCTCTCAAGGGGGTGTGACTCGTACGCTGTCTTATCACCTATGGAGTGAGGATGGTAGTAACCCGGTGTCTGGTGGTATCAAGGGTCTCCTGAGGTGCTGTGCAGGGCTGGTCAACAGCACACAGCAACCCGGGGCGGGGGTTCCCTGGCGTTTTGAATGGGACACCGTGTGACACTGGGAAGATCAGGGTAAAACTGAATCCAGAAGGGTGAGGAGGAGAGCTAACCAGGAGGGAAGGTGGGACAGAACAGAGTCTGAGTTTGGTTTACACCATTCATTGCTATTGTGAAATGAGAAAGGTCCCGTGGTGCTCATGACTTGCTTGGAGGATGTCTGGGATTGACATGCTTTGCTTTTACACCCCAGAAGTCACTCAAGTTCCAGATTAAAGCCTCCTCGAGGGTTGGAGTGTCCGTGAGCCAGTCAGATCCCATGTCCCATTGTGTGTCTCCCCTTGGTTCTATCTGCCTTGTGACAGCCCAGCTTGTTTGAACTTGTGTGGCAGGGAACCAAGACAGGGGTGGGGGGCTGTTGCTGGCAGCTAATAAAGAGAAAGTGCCACAAGAATGCAGAGCCCAGACCCCTCCAGCTAGAGACAAGTAACGCAGCCTAATGGGTAGGGATGAGAAAGGTGAAGGGCAAGTTTACACGTGGGGAAAATTCACTGATGAGAACCTTCAAAGAGCAGGGAGAAATGCCCTGGGTTGCCCCCTGTGAGGATGCATGATCCTGATCCAGGCTGAACTGGAGGAGGGAGGGAAGAGACCGCATGTCAGAGCCCAGGGTACAGGAGGTGCTGCACTTGCCCCCATGCGAGAGCAGAGCTGGCTGGTGCCGCAGCCAGATGGTGGAGGGAGGAGGTGGGTTTGGAGTTGGCAGCCCCCAGGCTTGCTCCCAGACCTGGGTGGGTGGTAAGGAACTGCCTGTGGGAACCAGGATTCCGTGGAGGGCTGGCCTTTGAAGACACTGATCTGGGATGGATTTGAGAGAGAAATTGGGTTTCTTGTTTGTTTTTGAGACAGACTGGCCTCAACTTCACTATGCAGAGTGAGAATGACCTTGAATTCCTGAGATCCTCCTGCCTGCACCTCCCAAGTGCTGAGATTACAAGGATGTGCCATTCTGCCCGGCATGGTGGGTTGTTTGTTTGTTTGTTTGTTTGTTACAGAAAGTCGTAGGGTCATGGAAAGAATTGGAAGCTGGAGGTAATTTGGGGAAACAATTGATAAATGGCAGAATGGTGTCCTAAGATGGGAAAAGGGGCAGGCTGAAAGAGGAAGGGTAGTGTGTGGGTGGGAGGGACTATGAAGAGTGTCTAGTGTAGAGCATTGGCCCAGCAAGTCTTCAGCATCACAGTAAAATAATACAAGGCAGGGGAGGAGCTTTGGGGGCTAGAAGAGTAGAGGAATGCTTTTTGTTGTTGTTCTTGTTGTTGTTTTTGTTTTTCGAGACAGGGTTTCTCTGTAGCTTTGGAGCCTGTCCTGGAACTTACTCTGTAGACCAGGCTGGCCTCGAACTCACAGAGATCCACCTGCCTCTGTCTCCTGAGTGCTGGGATTAAAGGCGTGTGCCACCACCGCCCGGCTGGATGAATGGTTTTTTGATGAGAAGAAGTGACATGGAGTACTGAAAACACAAAGACACGGAGAAAGGAGAGCCACTCTGTGATGTGCCCAGCAGCGATGGGGTCTGCTTTTGTGGTGACATCAGTCCATCCTGACAGTTCCTTCTAAGAAACAGCCCTGCCTCCCAGCATCCCCTACCGTGCTTTGATCCCCCCTCCCAGGGGTGACTTTCCACCAACTCCCTACAACCTGTGCTCAGTGTGCTCAGCGTGATCTTCTCGGCAGGCTGAGGGGGCGGGGGGAGCTGCTGGGGTCAGCTGAAGGAAAGGGAGATAGGGAGTTTATTTTAAACCCAAGTGGGCACTGGAGCTGCTAACAAGCAGGCAGCTTTGGAGAGAATGGAGATTGGCGGCCTTGCAGACACTTGTCAGGAGGCCTGGAGGCTGCCCAGCAGACAGAGGGGGTGAGCATCGTGAGAGGGGTGGAGCCCAGTTCACCTGCTGGCCAGTGCTATCAGGACTGGGACCTGAAAGCCAGTGGCCTCCGGAGATAACCCAGACCCAAGCTATGAGGACTGTCTGTGTCCCCTCTCCAAGGGGTACCACTCTATCTGTGGCCAGATGGACCACGTGCATAACTTAGTTCAGGAGTGGAGGACAGCCAGGATCTGTTAGCGGCCCCTAGAGGCTGAAGCTCCCTCCTGGAGGTGCTCTGCCAGCATCCCAGGTAACCAGGCGGCAGTTCACCCTTAGCACTGACTCAGAATGTAGTGTGTGACCTGGTGGAAGGCCATCCCCTGCCTTCTGCATGGAAGACATCATCCGTGGCTTCACAGCCCATCGCCTCACTGAAGGTGGGATTTAAGAGGAATGGACAGATGGAACTCCGGATGGCAAGGACCACGAGGGCCTGATTCAGGGCATGTCACTCAAAACGGACTCTGGATAGCGAGAGCTGAGACCTCTTTTTTAAAAAAAAAAAAGACTGGGATTCTCTGTGTAGCTCTTTTGGAGCCTGTTCTGGATCTTACTCTGTAGACCAGGCTAACTCACAGAGACCCACCTGCCTCTGCCTCCTGAGTGCTGGGATTAAAGGCATTCACCACCACTGCCTGGCTGAGCTGAGACCTCTTAAAGGACCCCAGCACTGTGAAGTGTTTATTTCCCTTGTAATTTACTTTGAACATTGAAGTGCCTAAGGAGCCCAGGCTTGTTAGAACTTCCTGGGTTTGGCTAGATGTTGCCGAGAGTCTTCTGCACCAAGCCCCAGCCAGGCCACTCTGTCTTCTGCTGCCCTGGAAAGGCTGGCAGATCTTATTTCATCACAGAGCACTCTAGGGGCAGGGCAGATTCCGGTCTCTCCCTGCCAGTGAGGTCCTGGCTCTTCTCTTTCTTTTGAAATGGCTTCACTATGTGTCACTCTGTTCTTGAACTTGCCACTTTCCCATCTCAGCCTCCAGCGTGCTTACAGGTGTGAGCCACCACACCTGTCTGTCTCCTGCTTTCTAGCAAGGGTCTCTCAGCCCTCCTCTGTGTCTTCTGCTCCTGCCTGATTTCAAGATTTCTGGGTTTCCATATTGCTCCTTCAGGGTGTCAGTGGCCACAAGAAGGTCACTGGGTACTTGAAACGTGCTTAGTCCAAACTTAGACATGCTTCAAATGTAGAAGATATCTCTGATTTAATGGCTGTGCTGGATAGTTTTATGTCAACTTGACACAAGCTAACGTCCTCTGAGAGGAGAGAACCTCAATTGAGAAAAATGCCTCCTTGAGAGATGGAGCTGTAGGTGGGCCTGTAGGGCGTTTTCTTAATTAGTGATTGATGGAGGAGGACCCAGGCCACTGTGGGTGGTACTGTCCCTGGGTTGGTGGTCCTGGGTTCTATAAGAAAGCAGGCTGAGCAAGCCATGATGAGCAAGCCAGTAAGCAGCACCCCTCCATGGCCTCTGCATCAGCTCCTGCCTCCAGGTTCCTGCCCTGCTTGAGTTCCTGTCCTGACTTCCTTTGTTGATGAACAGTGATGTGGAACCGTAAGCCAAATAAACCCCTTTCTCCCCAACTTTGTTTTTGGTCATGGTGGTTTTTTTTTTTTTTTATAGCAATAGAAACTCTAAGAAAAGCCTTTCTGGTTGTTTTCCTTTTTTTTTTTTTTTTTTTTTTGGTTTTTCGAGACAGGGTTTCTCTGTAGCTTTGCACCTTTCCTAGAACTCACTCTGTAGACCAGGCTGGCCTCGAACTCACAGAGATCCGCCTGCCTCTGCCTCCCGAGTGCTGGGATTAAAGGCGTGTGCCACCACCACCTGGCTCTTTTCTCTTCTTTTTAAAGACTCAAGAAAAGGAATGTAACATCTTGGCACGGAGATATGGCTGAGGGCAGAACATTGGCCTGGAGGCCCTGGGTTGTTATATGTTGAGTTGATTATGTGTTGAAATGAGGATAGTTTGGGTAGATTGGGGTGAATGAAATAGACCATCTTTTCCAGTTTCTTTTAAAATAGGCTGTTAGAAAGTTTTAAAATATGTATGCAGCTTGTCTGTGTGGCCTGAGTCGTATCTTTGGGGATGGGAGGGAGACTGTCCTGGTCTGGACACTAGGATGGGCTATGATGAATGCATGATTCCTCCAGCTCAGCGGTGAGCTCCGTGATGTGATGTGCAGAGGAGCCACCTGACCCCGGCCTCCCGTCCTGACCCCAGCCTCCATCCTGGACCCCATCCTCCGCCCTGAACCCAGCCTCCACCCTGACCCCAGCCTCCACCCTGACCCCCATCCTCCATCCTGACCCCAGCCTCCATCCTGACCCCAGCCTCCATCCTGACCTCATCCTCCATCCTGACCCCATCCTCCATCCGGACCCCAGCCTCCATCCTGACCTCACCCTCCATCCCTGACCCCATCCTCCATCCTGATCCCAACCTCCAACCTGATCTCAGCCTCCATCCTGATCCCAGCCTCCAACCTGATCTCAGCCTCCATCCTGACCCCAGCCTCCAACCTGATCTCAGCCTCCTTCCTTACCTCCTGCACCTGGTGAGGTGGGGCGGGGCACTGTTAGCCAGAGAAGATGTAATTGGGAACCACAGCTGAACTCCATGCCCATGCCTCACCCAGAAACCCTGACTGGGGAGTGCTAACTAACTGAAGGACGCAGATGTAGAGGTAGTGTGGGAGTTGGTCCAAACAAAAGACTTTGTCTTGTCTTGGTTCTTTGAGGCAGGGTCTCACTATGTAGCTCTGGCTGACCTGGAACTCACTGTGTGGAGCAGGTGTGAGCCTGCTTGTTATCCAGAGTGGAGTGCGTGTGCCCTCTGCCTGCCCTGACCATCTGTCTGCCAGCTGCCACGCTCCTCACTACCTTTGGGGCCAGCGATGGGGCACATCAGACGGAACCTGGGAACTGAGAAGGGGTTAAGCAGAGATGGAAGATCTGAGAGACAGGGGCTGTGGAGAAAGTTAAACATAGCATGATCCAGCCCAGAGCAAGGAAGTGGGCAAGCCTCAGCTGTGGTGGGTGACTGATAGGTTTGAGGGTGGCTCGTGTCTCTCTTCAGTGCACTGAATGGGCAGGAGCTGCCATAGGCCTGCAGAGATGCATTGCTTAGATAACCTCTATCCTGGGGTCTGAGATGCCAGAGCGCAGAGGACTGGCAGGGGTCTAGGTTGGATGTGGCCCTACGTCCCACCTCTGCTTATGAACGCAGGTGGTTACAGTCCTGGACCAGTGCCAGTTCCTGCATCCAAGTACCTGGTGCACTTTCTCCCTTCCTTCCCTCTTTATCCACCCCCACCCCCCACCCCCACCCCCGCACCACCCAGCTCCTCCCTCCAGTCTCATCCCTCTCTCACACTGGATTGGCTCTCCAGAGCTCTGCTCTCCACGCCCTTCCCCCAAACTAACTGCCTCCAGAGCAGGAATACAGTAGTAGGTTCCAGGTTCGTACTTGGCCTTTTGGCCAGTGATGGCCCCTTTCAGCCAGTGTCACCCAACCAGGCTCAATGGGACAATGGTGATAGACAAACCACACGGCTTCTCTGGCTTCAGTAATTAGGGAATTAAGTCCCAAAGTCCGTGTGTCCTGGCCCCCTCCTGGGCCCCCCTTCATCTCTCATTTTGCTTGTTGGAAGGCAGAGGAGGGGTAGTGTCATTGTGGGGACAGTGAGGAAGGGTGGAGCTAGCCTCCACCCCATTGCCGATTTCCTCACTGACTGAGGGAAACCACACCCCTTCCTTCTACTTCCCTCACTGTCCTAGGTGCTGGGGTCCTCTGCAGAGGACCTGTCAGATTCCACAGTCTGTGTGGAGAGGATTGATTGACTCAGAACGGTCACTGACAGAGAGGAGAGACACGGGCTGATGTGAGCTCCACGGAAGCCCAGAATGTAATCTTTAATCTTTAATGTGGGCCCCTGGCCCTGCCTTCCCCACCCCAGCCCAGATGACATATTTACAGGATGTGTAGGGACCCCACGTCCAGGCCAGGTGAATGCAGCCCCCTCCCCCCATTCCTTCCTGGGTGCTGCCAGGCCGGCACTGCTGGGGTGGGGCAGGAGATGTGGAAAGTCGGGGACCGGGGTGAACTGGTCACGGGAAGTCTTGTGTTCATGTTCCCACCAAGGACACGTGGACACACATGGTCATGCCCTTGTATGCAGAGGCCTTCACAGTGGTGCAGAGGCGTAGAGTCACACGTCTGTGCCCAGGTGCACTGCCACCCGTGTGCAGGTGTGACACCTAATACAAGTCTCAAGGTACTCTAGCAACTGTCCAAAACTCCAGCCTCCCCTGTCCTCAGCTAGTGGGGCTGGTGGCCGAGGCTGTCTTGTCGTCACTAGGACAGTGCCAGCTGGGGCTCAGTGCTGAGGACCCCACTGAAGTCGACACCATCTGGCCATCCCAAAGGCTGCCAACGGGTCCTCGGCTCCAGGGTGCCTCTGGGGTGGTTTAAATAAATGAAGCCATTTTTTTTTTTTTTCCATGAGCGTTCCTCAGAGAGGCCTCAGAAATAGGTTGAAGACAACGGGGGAACTCTCTGGCCCTGGGGTATCCAGAGCCACTACTTAGCCTGAGTAGGGTGTCCCCAAGAAGGGGGTTCCTTTCATTTGTGGCTTTCATTCCATAAGGGAGCCTGCTCCACCCTGCCCAGCCAGCTGGCTTTAAGGGCAGGGGGCCAGAGCTCATCTGTCCCACATAGGGTCCTGAAGGAGGCCACAACAGACTGTGTGGGAGGGGTGAGCAGCTCTGCCAGCCTTGGCCCCAGCTCTCGGGCTGGGCTGTAGCAAGGACCAGAGGAGGGCAGACAGAGGAACATCTGTAAACTTACTACTCAGCCCCAGAATGAGGATGATGAATAGAGTTTTGATGGGGGGGTGAGGGGGGCTTGAGGACTTTCCTAGTAGCCTATACTCTACCATGAGGCTTACCCTTTCCTGATGTCTCTTACATATCACAGGCACTAACCCTGGGGTCTCCCCTGGTTCTCCCTACCTAGAGTCCTCCCTGGGAAGGTAGCTTGCTCTGGAAGAGCCAGGCCACATCAGGGGGCACTTGAACCCTGAGACAGCCCCAGAATCACCCTTCTTGAAAGGGGAAAGGTGCCATTTTATTTTAGGGACTATATTTTCTATACCCCCAAATGCATGCACCCTGGCAGGGACAGAACGGTTGGTTTGGAGTCGAAGACAGTCTGGGGCAGAGGGTCACGGCCCCCATGAGCTAGGCAGTGGGCACGGGACAGGCAGCTTTGGTTTGAATCAGCACTCTGACTTCTTCTAAGCTGGGTGGAGGCGGGGCACACAGGGCTGCTCAGCCTCTGCTGGGTTCCAGTGTGGGCCTTCCAGAGAGAGATCTGGGAGGTCTCAAGGCCGCGGGCCTTCAAGGCCCGCCTGTAAGTGTCAAAACTTCCCTACAACAGCCCCCTGGCCCCAGCAACCCAAGGTTACATTCATTAGTTAAGATTCACTTAAAAAAGAAAGAAAGAAAAGAAAAGAAAAGAAAGAAAAAACCGTGTAGATCAGCTCCTTCCCATGAGGTCCCAGAGAGCTACCACCCTGGTTCCAGCTGCCTGGTTCTGAAGAGGGGCCAGCCAGCCTTGTCCACTGGTGGCTACCTGCCCCCACCAGGCGCCACTCCAGGCCCCAACCTGAGCTGTGGCAGTCTGTGACGATGGGAGCTACATTCACGGGGGGGGGGGGGGGGGGGAGACATGTGCAAGGCCAGAGCCGCATGAGGTGGGGTGGGGAACTGGGCAGGAAGTGCCCCCCTCCAGGCCCCTCCACCCAGGTGGTCTGAAAGATGAGGCCACAGTCCCAACCCCAACCCCTGTGCAGACAGGAGTTGAAGGGTTTGGACCTGGAAGACATTTGCATGGTGCCTCCCTCTGTGGCAGGGTGGAGGCAGCCTCGTGGTCCGGGGCCGAGACGGTGGGTGCCAGGCTCGGAGGGAGCAGCGTGGCACTTTAGGCCCCTCCGGACCTGGAATGGAGAGAGGGCGTCAGGAGAGGACAGGAGGCTGGGCCCTGAGGGAGAGCCCTCCAGCTGCCCCCCCCTCCCCTGAGGTCTTGGAGGCATCAAGTCACAGACTGGCCAGGAGGGGGTCTGGCAGAGGTCAGACAGCGGTGGCATGGAGACAAAACAGATGGGCGAGGACGCAGAGGGAGGCCCCCTCCTAGGGGCAGGGGTTGCGGGGCACGGTTCCAGCGCCCACCCGGCCATGGGACCCGGCTGCAGAAAGGACAGCGGGAGGTGGGCCAGGGCCCGACAGGCGGGTGGGCAGGAGGAAGGGCCAGAGCGCAGGCTGAGGACTCGCTTCCCAGGCTGCCTGCGGGGCGCCCGGAGGGAATCGGATCGTCCCAGCTCCAGGTCAACAGAATGCAAGGGGACGAATGAAATGGAGACAAGGACAGCGGGAGGGATGACGTGGCCGGCATCACACTGCCCCCTGCTGGGTCGGGTCATACCTTCCACGACGGATGTTTCTTCCGGAGTCAAGGAGAGGGCAAGCAGAGAGACGGGGAGAGAAGGGGAGAGGGAGGAAAAGGGTCCTGTGAACCTCCTGTTCTCTGAAGGAATGGCCTTCTATCCCAGGAAGACCTTCTGCCCCACAAATGGACCATGGAGATCTACTTCAGATTGGTGGAGGGTTCAAGACCCAGCTCTGTCACCAAGTCACCCGTGACCTTGGGCCTCAGGGCTCTTCCAGTGCCCAGTATGGTGTCCAGAACAGACCCTAACTGCAAGGGCTGGATGGGGATGGGGGATGGACAACGACACACACACACACACACACACACACACACACACACACACACACACACACACCCCTCAGACAGGCCCTACCCACCTCTCCCCTGACAGTGCTGGGATGCTCAGCCAACTGAACCCAACCTTCAGCTTTCAACTACAGTTGAGGTAGTTGCCGTAAAATCTGGTGTTTAAATATGAGCAGGTAATTGTTGTAAACGTTCAGACTAGAACCTGTGGGCTGACTTGAACCAGGGATGTGTGAGTTCTGGGTGAGCTAACCTGTCAGGGAAGCCATTAGGCTCCAACAGTCTGGAGTGCCGAACCCCCAAGCTAGCACCTGGAGGGGATGGATCTAGGGAGCATGCGTCTCTTACTTAAATCCCCAGCCCGTGCCGCCCAGGACGATGGCTGCCACCAGGACAGCCCCGGCGATGGAGCCAATGATGATGTTGGTACCGCTGGGACCTGGGGAGGAGCGCAGGGCTTGGTTGGCAGGGACAGGCACGGGAAATGGGCGACAGAGACCACGCTGGCCAGCTGCGGCCTCACCTTTGTATCTCTCGGTCTCCCCGGTGGGAGGGGATGTGGGCAGGGGGTTGTGGATACTGCAGTCTTTGCCCGTCCAGTCTGGCTGGCAGATGCACTTCCCTTCGTTGCTGCAAACCTGCGGGTGAGGTGAGGCCGGCACAGGTAAGCGAGGCCGCGCCCCTGTGTGAGCCTCCTCCAGCCTGCTCCCCCCCTTCAGACACCCACCCCGTGGTGGGAGCAGATCCGGCGTTCCCCGCTGCCTGGGCAGGTGCTGAAGTTGAAGGCAGAGGCTGGCAGGCAGCGGTGGTCTAGGCACAGCATGTTGGGCCCACAGGCCGTGCCGTCCTCTACATAGCTCAGGTCGGAGCCGTCGGCCAGCTGCACGTGACCTCCCCTGGAGAGATGGGATAGCCAGCCTCCATCCCTGTCCCCCAGTCCCCACCCCGGTCCCCAGCCGTGGTCCCAGGCAACACCTGCAGTCCAGCTCCTTGCCCTGGTGGTAGAAGGTGACACTGCTGATGTCCGCCCCCAGGTCCCCTAGCCGAGGGGCTCCAGAGATGTTGACGCATAGGAGGAAGCCACAGAGCACATCCCTGTTGGGGCACAGGGGGACAACGAGCCCAAATTTTGCCTCAGACCCAAGTACTCCACCTGTGTTCCCTCTGGGCCTCACAGGCTCTTCCTGGAGCCTGCTGCCTCCACCCCTGTAGACTCCCAGAGCCGGGATGTCCGATGGAGAGAAGCCTACTCACTGCTTACTGCACTGGACCCAGCCAGATCCCTTGCGCCCACAGTTCCCACGCTCTGTCCCCTCCACATTCAGCTTCTCATAGCAGAAACGGTCTGCAGCCGCTAGAGAGAGAGAGAGACAGAGAGAGAGAGAGAGAGAGAGAGAGAGAGAGAGAGAGAGAGAGAGAGAGAGAGAGAGAGAGAGAGAGATCGATCCTCGGTCTCCGATAGAGCTACACCTTCAGTACTCTGCCTGATCCCTGGGCTTGATGCCCAAGGTCCTCAGAAGCCACACATTAGTGCAGGGCATGTCCAACCAGAAGCAGTCCCAGCCTGGCTCTCAATTCTAAGTTCTCCCCGAGTCTCCGTTCCCCATACCCAGCTGGACTTACCACGGCCCCAAAGGGCTTGGCACTGCCGGTCCCGGGTTTTACAGCGGCCTCCATAGCAACGGCCCTAAGACCCAGAGCAGACAAAGCATGAAGACTCTGGAGGGTCAGAGTGGAGACAAGACTGCACAGCGTTCAGACGGGAGGACCCCCCCATCCCTCACACCTGCTCGTGATCACAGTAGTAACCATCCAGCTTGTGCAGGTTAGGAGGACACTGTAGAGAGAGGGGGGCTGGCTGAGCAGAGCAGCCCAGGCCTGAGCTGAGGTACCAGGGGGAAAGAACGTAGGAAGCAAATTCTGCCCAAATTCTCATGTACATGGCTCTTCCTCCATCAAGGACAGGGGCCTGTTTGGCTCTGAGGATTTGACTGGTAAATGCCCAGGCTTTTCCGGGCTTCCTCGCCTCTTGCACCCATTACCCTGGAGGCCTGAGGTCTAACTAACCAATGTTACTACCCACCAGATCCCTAGCATACACTAGACACGGGCAGGCAGTAGGAGTACCAGCCTGACTACAAACGCTTGTTTCATGACTGAAGGAACAGAGGGCTTCGGCTCGAAGGACCCCTTTCTCAGAGAGAGAAAGCTGAGGTTGGTTAGCGGCAGTGTGGCAGAAGAGTAGTCAGCTCTTCAGATCGAAACTTAGAGGGGAAGGGGCTGTCTTGCGTGAGCCTCCACAGGAAGGACAGCGGGTTTGGCAGACCTGGCTTGAGTCGCCGGTACAGGTCTCTGCGATGTCACACTCATTCACCGCTTCTCGGCAGGAGACACCTCGCGGCTCATACTAGGAAAAGCATGCATGTTTCCGGAAAGGATAAATATCTCGCCGCTGCCCCCCCCCCCCCCCCCCCCCGCCCCAGGGTATCCTACTGTCCTCCTGGAACCTGGGTCCCAAGCCCAGTTTCTTATTTCCTGTCCCTCTCCGCCCTCAACATCTAAGGGTGACTCCCCGGCCTCCAACTCTCACCCCCCACCCCACCCGCCCCATTGACGCTGCCTTAGGGACAGGCCCCGCCCACACACATACTTGGCCCCTCCTCCCTCCCGCCTCTTGTCCAGGGCATCCAATCATCTCTTTGCTCCTGGCCCCGCCCTCCCTCCCGCGCTCGCTTGATCTTTCTCACCTTGCAGCGGCGACAGCAGAGCCCATCGCTGCACATGGCGTCGTGAGTCAGGGTGCATTTCTTGCAGCAGTTGCCACCCGCCCGGCTGCACTCCTGAGAGTAGCGGGGAGAAGCGGAAAGGAGGGCAAGCCCTTATCCTCGATCCTCCCCACTCGGTCCTCCCCACTCCCCCCTCAACCCTCCTCACTCCTTCCTAGAGCCCGGGCCCACACCGGAGACCAGCCGGACAGCTCGCTCACCTGCACCGAACCGCAGTCGCACTCCTCCCCCGCCTCCACGAAACCATTCCCGCACTCAGGAGGGTCCAGGAGCTGGAGGGGGAGGGAATGTCGGGAGCCTGGCTGGGACCCTGCGCACCCCACCCCCCACCCCTGCTTCCCGGTTCTCCACGCTGGTACCTTGAGGGGCTTGTTGAACAGGCAGCTCCCGCCTCCCTCCTGCAGAAACTGGTTGTATTCGTCGATGCTGCAGCGCGAGAACTTGCGGGGCAGGTAGAACCTGGGCAGGCGTTAAGGGACTGTGCTGCTGGGGCAGCCCTCCAGCCCTCCCTCGGGGGCCTTGGTTACCACTACAAGGAGGCTGGGGAACTGCCCAGTGATTGCACGACAGTCAGTCCCACATGCCCATCTAGGAATGGGTGGAGGACGTCACTTGCGATCATTTCACTGAACCTCGGGACAAAGAGCCCAGTGCTGGAACGCTCGGGAGGGACGGCGCCTCGCACGAGGCTCGGGCGCCTCCCAGTGGCCAGAGCGCGCGCTGCAGTCTAGCCAATTTGGGTGTCCCAGCCTCCCTGCGCTGTTTATAGATAACGTGTATTCTTGGAATCCCGAGTGCTCCCGTGAGCTGGGCCTCTTGAAGCCACCTATCCAGACTGCCAGTGCTACCCCAAACCCTTCCCCAAGTCTGTCTATAGGAACTCACCCAGTGTCCTCCATGATGCAACCCAGCCAGATGTCTGGACATTTGCAGTCCCCTGTGAGGCAATTTAGGAACACGTGAGATAAGGTAGAGGGGTACCCCCAACACTGACCCCTTATTCATCTCTTGAGGTGCTGGGTGGGTCTGAGATGGCTGTGGGCTTCAGGGTCGGTACCTGCCGAGCTCCGGTGTTTATTCCACATCATGCCCAAGTTCTGCCCTAGCGTCTGGGCCAGGGTCACCGCCATAGCACCCATGTTGCCGTACTAGGGGTGGGGGAAGACGGAGCACAGGATATCTATACCCTTCCAGCAGCCACTGTGTCTTAGCAAGCTGCCCCCTTGGCCCCCCCAGCCATGCCCCTCCTGCTCACCTCGTTCACACCTCCACCCCGGGACAGTGAGCAGATGCCCCCCACGTAGGCCACCCCACTGCTGGTGCTCTGGAAGGTTCTACCCCTAGAAGGGAGACAGCGTTCAGGATGACTCCGCAGAAGTAGCAGTGGATTCCAGCCCTTCACATCAGCCTGGTGACCTCAGGCTAGCCCCTCTCCTGTTTGGGTTCATTCACCCATAAGCCAAAGCAGAGGTCTGAGGGCCTTGAATTGCGTTTGTCCCTCGCTAGGGCACTGGGTCGCTGAGGGAGGGATGATGGGCAGTCTGGCAAGGGAAAGGCAAAGAGTACGTCCCCTGTACAACCTAAGGTGCAGAGGACACCCAGCTGGCATGCGGCTGCGAGCAGGTGGCAGGTGCAAGGCGAGCCCCACCCGCACACGCCAACTCCGAAAAGGGCTCCTGGCAGTGAGAAGCAGCAGCCAGCAAAAACTGGCAGGGCGTCTGTGGGGACTCACGAGAAGAGGTGGGTGGCATCACTGGGCTCAGGTAGACCCTCCCGCCGGTAGACCATAAGCCGGGCCAGGGTCTCCAGTAGGTCATCCTGCACCTGGATCTTGTCCCCATCTGCCCATGTTTCCATGGCAACCAGCACAATTCTTGTGTTGAGCTGTTCCTTGTATATCTGGGCCCAGAGAGAAGATTGGGGGGGGGGCGGGTGCTGGAGGGAAGCTGCAATCTATATTCCCAAGAAACGGGGGTCAGTGACTGGCAGTGACCCCTGGATGCCTGGATGTGTGGTGGGGGAAGCAGAAGTGGGAGAGGGCCTAAAGGTGCTGCTCACCACATCCGCCAGGTTCACAACAGACTTGGCGAAGTTGCTGGTGAGAACCACTGACTGGCGCATCTGCTCGAACTGCCGGGAGAGGCGGGCAAGAAGGTAAGGCTCCCCTGGGCCTCTCCGCCCAGGGTCCCCCTCAGCCTGGGCACTTACCAGCTGGTGGTCGTTGATCACAATCAGTTCTACATACTTGGTCTCACTGTGCACCGTGGGGTGGCCCCTGCGGACCTGGAGGGCGGGTAGGCACTTGGAATCAGTCCCCTCTATGTCTGGGCTCACGGCCAAACCATGGGCAGACATGTGGGGAGGGGGCATTCTGGTCTCCAGTCAGGGATGGTGCCAGCCCCCATCTGGCAGAAAGTGCCACCCCTCCCAGCCTGGAAATGAGAGCAGAGGACACACAGTGTCTGAGGACCCAAAAATGGGGACCTGTGTAGACACCAGTGTTAGGCAGGAGTTGGGGGGCCCTTCCAGGAGGTAGTTCCCTGGCTCCTGACCTCATCGCTCTAAACTCTCTTTTGCCCAACCATAGGACTGCCCTGGACCACAGTCTAAGGTCTCTGTAGCCCGAGGCTATGCGGGCCCCATACCTGCCTTTTCCTCCTCAGCCTGGGCCAGGTGGGAGGAGCAGACTGGGCAGGGCCAGCAAACAGGCAACCTGTGGGGAGCAGTAGGTAAGAGGGGCCCAGCTGTCCAGCCCCACCCGCTTCCCCCTCCCTTACCTGGTTCCCTGCATCCGAGAGGGGCTGGGAGGAGAGGGGTCCGGTAAATGAGGTGGGGAAGGGGTCCCTGCAATGAGGGGAATTAGTTCTTGGGGAGCCAACCAGGTCTGCTCTGGGCCCAGATTGGAGGCAGCTCCAGCCCTTCCCCCACCCCACCCTGGGGTGACCCAGAACTGGCCAGAGCTCCCATGTCGGATCTGATCTCCCAGATGCTCAGATTCCAGGGTCAAGACCTGGGGGCGCCCTGAGAGACAGGGGCAAAGGACACTGGAGCCCAGTGAGAGGTCACTTGGGGGACAGAGGGGACATTGGAGATGGGGGCACAGAAGGCAGGAACCAAAGCTGGGGTCACCCAGGGCAGTGAGGGTGAGGTTGCTGCAGGAGAGGAGGAGGTACCATCGATGCTGGGGGAAGTCACAGTGTGACCATCAGGAGGGCAGAAAGGCCTGCGCAGGCCTTGCTTACCTGAGGGGGTCCCCAAGGCCCAGCCATCTCTTTGGGCTCTATGATGTAAGTCAGGTTCCCATCAGAGAAGACCCCGCTGTGGAGAGAGGCAAGGTTCCTCACCATCCTGGGCCAGGCAGAGGCCCCCCTGCTGCCCAGTGCCCTCCATACTCACTGCAGCCCCTGGCAAGTGGACAGCGCAGCAAAAGAGTGTGGGTTGCCCCGGAGTTTCCCATGGTAGTAGCAGTGGTCTCCAGCCCCCTGTGGAACAGAGGGCTGTGAGTGAGACACCCTGTCCAAGCATGGAGGCGGGCGACCGTGCAGGGGCCGCGGTCCTAGGAATACCAGGTGCTCTAAACCGGTGGGACTTCTAATTCCTCTGTCACCGTGAACAAGCTCCTAACACTTTCTGGGTCAGCTTCATCTGCCCCATAAAATGAGGACATTGGGCCACACAGCAGCTCCTGGCTATTTGTTGGGGCTGGTGAGGGATCCCAGACTCCTTTGAGACCAACGGACAGATCTGACATAGTACCTGCCACCCCCCCCAGGCCCTGTTCTGAGCACACCACATACAATGTGTCATTAGCCAGCACCTGCTGTGGATGCACACACACACACACACACACACACACACACACACCCCACCTCGTGCACAAGCTCACAGTCACATGTGGTCTGCAGCTGAGGGACTGTGACAGCATGGGTTCTCCTGACCTGGCTCACAGGTCAGAGGGGACCAGCAGCACCCGCCTCTCCCAACTCCGCTTCCTGTGGAATTACTTGTGCTCTAGTTCCAGAACAGGCTGGGGGGGGGGGGGAGCTATTTATAGACACTCATTCATCTCTGTTCAGGCTCCAGGGCCTCCAGGGCTGGGACCCTAGTGTGGCAGGCATCTGGGACTCCCAGGGCGAGAGGAGGCATTTTGATCTGCTGCTCAGGGGTGGGTGGAGTTCCTGCCTAGGATGTGCCAGGCCCTGGGTTTAGTCCCTAGAACTCCTCAAGCAAGGGAGGGGTGGTCATCTCTTCCAAAGCTCCCTCCCAAAGGATTCTGGGGATATAGCTAATGTGACACAGTGAGGATCCTGTTATACCTCCATGCAAGGGAAGAGGCTGGGGCAAGTCAGGCCTGTCTGAAGGAGGGAGGCTCAGGGACCCACACCACCCACCCTGCCCTTCCTGCTGGTCCCCAGAGCCTCTAAGGTGGGAAGGATGGGAGGTCCCTCGACACCAGGCCATGCTGAGTGTGTCCTTGACATACCTCCACCAGCCACCTCGCTGTCTTCCCCATTTCTCTGGGCTGGGGTTCTGAGGATCAAAGCCTCCACATGCGAGGCCAGCTACCGCTGACCCACACCTCCAGCCCCACGCCTGCATCTTCAACCACAGAACAAACACCTCTGCCCACTTGATCCAAAGTCACTCACGGTGCTGTGTTGGGTGGTCCCCTCCCGGCTGAAGTGGCGTTCCACGTACTGCGAGGACAGGAGGTGACTGAAACAGCAGGAGGAAGAAGGGTCACTTGGTGAGGCCAGGTCCTGCTTAGCTCCCACCCCAGCTAAGGATCCAAGTCCCCCAGTGCCCCCAGCCAGCCAAGCCCCACGGCCCACGGCCCACCCTCTGGCTCCAGGCTACACTCACTGGTTTAGCTCCAGGTCCAGCGTGAAGTTTGAGTCGAAGGCTGGGATGATGAAACTCACCTGGGCCAGGTGCACGGGCTGGCGTGGGGAAGGGCAGAGAGGAATCAGCCTGGAGTGGGGGTGGGGGTGGGGGACCAGAGGAACCTTGGGGAGGGGCCGCCACGCTCCAGAAGCTGAGGAGACCCCTCTCTGGGGTCCTTGTCCTCTGAGACCCCCGGGCCTTCCCTGAGGATAGCTGTTTAACCTTGGCCACAGCCCACCCTCCACCCAGGTCCTGGGCATCCTCTGTCCTCTGGCTACTTTCTGGGTTAGTCTCCTTGAGAATCAGGGACAGAGGAGGACATCCTAACCTGCCCATGGCCTCATGCTAGGCTCTCAGAGCTGTTGATAGGGCCACCCCAACTTCATGGGAACAAAAGGGAGCCCCCAGAAAGTCCACGGAAAGGCAGAAGGGTCCCCAGCTCACGGGTGGGCAGGGGAAGGGAAGCAGTCCCCAATCCCAATCTACACAGGAGGACTTGGGTTTGCAGACACGTGGAACAGGTGGGAATTGACCACTGGGGCCCTAATGCTGGGCAAGGGCAGACACCACCACCTTGAGGGTAGACCTCCCACAGCTCCAACCCATTGCCCTCTGCCTGCCCAAAGCAGCTCATCTTTAATATTTCAATCCCACAGTTAATTTTTAAACACGGAAGTTTTCCTGATAAATTTTTCAAAGGGGCATATGCAGTGGGGCTGGGAGGCTCCAGGTTGCCATGGCAATGGACTAGGCCTGAGCAAGATGGCTGCCCTCTCTGCCTGGGTGCCCAGCTGCTTGGCGGGTGGGGGTGGGAAAAGAGACATCAAAGGCTGGAGGGAAAGATTCACCCCACTCCCAGAGGAGGGCAACAGAGTTTGGGTGAAGGGGGAGCTGGCCTAAGAGTTACAGTCACCTTAGAGACCCACCGGGGGCCTAAGCCCCACCCAAGCTGGCAACTTGTCTTTGGTCTTCCAAAACACTTGGAAAGGTCTGCAGGCTGAATTCGGGAGTTGGAGTCTGCCTCCTACCCCGTCTGTTTAGGAGTGTGGACCTCCAGATCCCAGGCAAGGGCCCATGCATTGGTCTGAACTCTTGGTGAGCACTGCCGTATTTGATCTCTCCAACAACCCTGTGGGACAGCTGCTCCTGTCCTTCCTGGCAGCCGGGAACCAATGCACAGAGATGCTAACTGGTGTGCACAAAGCCACACAGGTAAAGGTGCTATGCCCTGTGTGGTGAGGCGGTCTGCAGTCGCAGCTCTTGGAGGATGAGGCAGGAAGATCATGAGTTTGAGGCTAGCGTTGGCTTCATAGTTCCAGGTCAGCCTTAGCTCCATACTGAGACCTTGTCTCTCAAACAGAAAAGGAAGAGGGTAAAAAAAAAAAAAAAAAAAAAAAGCTGATATTCAACCACAGGAATAGATTTCCAGGGCCTTCCTTCTAGAAAGGTGGCAAGAGATGGGAGTTGTCCCAGAGCCATGGGAAGTTAGCTCTGGGAATGCAGGCAAGGAGAAGCCAAAGGGCCAGGGCCTCCAAAGCAGACCTGTGAGCCCCAAGGACACGGACTCACCCCACCCCACGCTGTCTGAGGTTCCAAACTCCACCCTAAGCCCCTAGAGCATCGATCAGACTCAAAATAGAGAGCCAAGGGCAGTGAGGTCTTGCTGTCTCCCCCCCTCCCCAAGCCCTTAACCTGGCCAAGTCTGCTATCCCCTCCCCTAGGCCTGTCCTGGTTCGCATCATCTCTCCTCCAGCTCTGCCAGGGCGTCTCTGCCCTCCCCACCTCAGGACAGCTCCTGCTTGTCTGTCTGTCCCTATCCTGCCTGCTCGGAGAAGTCGCTTTCCAGGCCCCTTCCCTTGATCCTGTTCTAAGCTGTACAACCTTAGGGATGACCCAGAAGCCTCCCCGAGCCCCAGATTTTCCGTCTGATGAAGGTAAGGTGAGTGAACGTTGGAGCTGGGAGGCTGGCTTTGCAGGGGCCATCCTGATCCCACTCTGGGGAAAGCAGTGAAATATGGCAGGGTTCTATTTCTCCAATAGCCTGCAGCCAGTGAGGCTCAGCTGTGGGATACACCACCCTTCTCCAGTGGACATGGGGCTCAGCCCAGAGAGACCAGCCAGGAGGGGGCTCTGTCCAAGGCAGTGGGACACAGTTGAGAAACCAGGCACCAAGGCACGTTGGCCTGGCCCAGCTCAGTCCACTTTCGGAGGGAGAACCAGATAATGCAAGTCCAGCCTTATCCCAGGCACTGGGCTGCTGGCTCCAGGACCGGCAAGTCCCTGGCCAGCTTTTAGCCAGTGCTCTACCAAAGTCAACAGCTCTCCTTGCCAAGCTGGCCCACTGTCCCTGCAGCAGCCCCAGCCCTGCCTGCTCCCATTACCCTCTGTCCCTAAGGCCCTCCAGACATGAGGTCACAGCAACTGGCCACCTCAGCCTCTCCCTGCTCAGTACTGCTCAGGACTGGACATGACCCCATGCCCTGCGCCTGGCTCTTACTTCTTGGTGACCTTGGTGCTTAGGTGTTCTGTTCATTTGATCTCACCCTGCCCGGGCTGGCAGGTCCTCAGGGAGCAACACCAGGTGGTGACAGGCCCAGGGTCATGCTGGGGAGGTGCCAGGCCAAGTCTCACTTCTGGGCTGGAGGCTGTGTCTGCATGTCAGCTGTGGTGACCTGGCAGGTGAGTGCCCCTTCACCCGACTCTGTCCTGTGACAGGTCCTCGTGACAGGTCCTCCCTGCCTCCCAGGCACCTGCTTTTGGCTGCCCATGCCTTACTTTCTCCACGCCCTCTGTTGGGCCCAGCCGGATTATAGGACACAGAGACGGACAACTGCCTCTGCCTCAGACCTCAGTGGTGGGGAAGGGGTGCTAAAGATCACCAGAATTCTAGGGTGCCCCAGAAAACCTGAGCTGCAGAGTCCTGCTCCCGGCAACCTCCAGGAACTGCCCCTCAGTACTCTGAATCCAATCTCCTCTAGCTCCTCATCTGCAGAGTCAACACCTGCCTGTCCCCAGAAGGCTCAGCCCACTCATAGCTCTCAGCCTCTAAGTATCCAGTTTTGGTTTTTTTGTTTGTTTGTTTGTTTTGGTGGTTGGTTTTTACAGACAGGGTTTCTCTGTGTAACAGTCTTGGCTGTCCTGGAATTTACTTTGTAGACTAGGCTGTCCTTGAACTCACAGAGATCCGCCTACCTCTACTTCCCAAGTGCTGGGATTAAAAGTGTGCACCACCACAGCCTGGCTTAAGTATTCAGATTTTACAAACATACACACACACACACACACACACACACACACACACACACACACACACACACACACGCAATCACTAATTCACCTTCAGTCCTCTGGAGTGAGGGCTATTATCGCCTTTCTCCCCATCCAACTGCTCAACAGTGATTCGGTGACTTGGGCTGGATGGGCAGTGTCAGACCTAAGGAGCCATTCACCCCCATCCTCTGTTTCTCTGTGGTTAAAACGGGGTGCCATGAGCATGGTGTGAAACTCAACTCAGCACTCCATTACAGTCAGGGTCAGTTATCACGATATGGAGGACCTCCACAGCCTGGCAGCTGAACGGGGCTTTGAGGGTAAAATACTTCCTTTGTTTACCTCCTGTGATCGGGACGTGAACGGTGGCTTGGAGTGATTTACCTGTGTGGGGTCACTTCACTCTCCATGCTGGAAGACACTACCACCTCGTGGGGCTGGGTGGCAGAAAATAGAGAAAGAGCCAGAGAGATGGGAGCCTCATCTGGGAGCCCCCTCATCCAACAGCAACCCCCCTGCAGCCACCAGCAAAGGAGGAAAGGCTCCATTCATCAACAGGGCAGCGGGCCACAGACAAGAACAGGTGCACGCATTTCCGATGATTGGAGTTGACCTAAATTTTTGAGGACAGAGTCACCCTTACAGGGTCATCAATCCCTCTGGGGACAGACTCCGGACAGCTGGGCTCCTCGAGGCAGCCAGGAGGATGCTTGGGTAAGGCCAGGCCCACAGGCCAGAGTCTTGTGGGAGGACTGCAGATGTCACGGTGTGCCTCTTAAAGTCCCTCCTGGAGCTGCACAGGTAACCCCCAGACGCCCTGTCCTTGGCTTCCAGCCGCTCACCCCCTTCAGAGAGGCCCTCCTCCCCAAGACCCAGACAGGACTGTGTTGCTACTCTGACATAGCAGCAAATCACAGCATGGCCTTGGCTCCGGGGGGCCGGCGTCCATGAGCTTACTGCCCCCCATGTCTGTCTTGCATGGGTTGGGGTCTCACTCACTTGCCCTCGATGGCTGTGCGAAAACCGCACAGCAACTCCCACTCTGGTAGTTCTCGAATGTGCTCTCTCAGTGACAGCCTGGCTCAGGTGAGCCGTCTGCAGGCCTGGGACCCTGAGTCCTGACCTTGCTACCCACAGCCTGACTTCCCTTTGGTCCCCCAAGGAGTTTGGTTTTCTCAGGGCCAGGCAAGACCCACACAACAGCTCCATGGGCCATCGGATTCAGTCGGTTGGCTTACCCTGCCCAGACGCACTTACGAAGTGAACAACCAACGCAATGGACACCGCGGTCCTTCTGCCTGCCCCCTCCCCCACCCCCAGCTGCAGGCTCCCTGAGACCACAGCTTTCTGGGTTTTCAGGAGCTCTCCCACTTCTCCAGGACACTCTGGCCCAATCTTCCTCCAAATAAGAGAAATGAGTGAGGTATTGAGAGCCTCAGCAAAGCGAGCCGAATCTGGGAAATGGGAACAGAGGCTCTGGCTTCTGGAGTCCGATGAATACTAACCAACCCAGACATCCCACAGCTGAGGTCTGCCCCAGCAAGGTGTGATGGTGACATGTGGGGTCTAATTTATGTCCCAACCCTGCCCTCTACCAAGCCAGGGGGACCCCAGCACGTGAAGCACTTCCTCACTGCTGACACCTGGGGAGGGCTGAGACTCAGGTTATCATTAGGAGTCAAGACAATGAAGCTCTTCAGAAAGGGGACATGACCAGCCGCCTGCCAGAGCAGGTGACCTGTGGCCAGCACAGGCCTATATCCTCCTGCATCACCAGGGACGACATCGAATGAGGCCCAGCTGCAGCGCAGTGACCCCTGGGAAAGGGTCTGGGCAGAGGCAGGGTACCTCCTATTGAGTCCTGGCTCTATCAGTCCTGAACTTCTGACCCTGGGAAGCAGTGTATGTACGCGTGAGTGCGTGTGTGTGTGTGTGTGTGTGTGTGTGTGTGTGCGTGCGTGCGTGCGTGTGTGCGTGCGTGTGTGTGTGTGTGTGTGTGTGTGTGTGTGTGTGTAGGGGGGTTACCAGGACCTGGTTCAGCCAGGGGACTTCTTGGACATGCATGTGTCCTCTGTCCTTCCATCTTTCTGGCTCTGGGAGAATTGGAGATGTTGCCCCTCAGCCCCCAATTCGGAAACTCCTAGAGGCAGAATAGCTCAGTGGGCAGTGCCCTGGGCTTGGAGAACGCCGCTCCTATCACCAGTTTAAAGTCCATCAACTTTGGGCAAGCCTCTCTCAGTCTGAGCTGGCTCATCGGCAGAGAGGGGCAGACAGAAGTAGCTGCCTATTAAACAATGTCATATGCACGCAGCACTCCGTGGAATGCCTGGCTCAAAGTAGCCCATGGCCTTGGCTTCTACCTCCCCTTTACCCACCTGAACAGCTTTCTAGCCTTTGGAAACTGAGGGATGGAGATGCCAGGGCCCCAAGCAATTCCCCTGGGGAGGATGCATGAGGTCCCTAAAGGGTCTCAGGCCTAGAGAAACATCCACCGGAGACAACCACTACCCCAGATCCACAGAACTCTCCACTCCCACACCTCGGCCACTTCTTATGTGTTGGATTCAGTCAGTTGCGTAGACCCAGCTTCACACACATGCCAACCCACTCACGCAGCAGAAGAACATCCAAAGAACCCAGCCCAGCCCCACGGCACTTCCCCTCTCTCCCCACTGCCCAGGCCTGCTGTCCTAGCAAGAACTAGCTGAAGGCACAGCCCCCCCCCCCAGCCGGAGCCCCCACTTTTCATCCCTGTGCTTCCCAACTATACCTTGACCCCCCTATTTGTACATCCTGTAAAGCTCAAGCCAGAGCCCAGCGGTCAGGCAGGGTCAAGTCCACGGTGGAGTGCTCAGTTCATAGAAAGCTACAATAGGAACCAAACAGCAACCAGGACACCCTACCCCTGGGCCTGGGACATCCCTAAGGCTCATTCAGCTGCTTCCCTGGGTGCCAGAGTGGGCACTGAAGTTGGCCTCCGCCCCACCCCTACCCTCCAGCAGCTGCCAGCTCAGGACCATTAGCCCCCTCCCCTCTCCTCCTCAACACAGCCCTGAGTGATGGTCCATCTATTATGCATGTTCCTTCCTGCTCCACTCCATTTCTCAACTACTCCCCACCCCTGCATCACCCCCCCAGCCCCCCTCCTTAAGGGCTTTTAACCAAGTACATTAGGCAGGGCCAGACGCCAGTCTCATCCGTTCCCCTCCTCCCTCTGCCCAGCTGAATTTACCTCCCACCACTCCCAGCTGCCCAAACTTCTCAGACCTGGGTTTGCCCCTCTCCTGAATCTCCCCACGCCTCCTGTTTCTTACACAGCCCTCTGCCGCCCCTGTTGGCCTGGCTAACTTTCAGCTTCAAGCTCCTGGAGAGCTAAGGCATGCTGAATGAATATTCCATCTGGGTGATTATTATTCACATGATGTTAATTAATTATTAATTGCACTTAATCTCCTTCATCCCTAACCTTCCTCTGGGAGGCAGGGGCCCAGTAGCTTGAAAGGGATAGGGCACAGGTAGAGCTGGCCTCTGCAGATGCATTCTGGGCCTCAGATCATTTTTGCAAGGTCCCACCTCCAGCTAGGACAAGAAGAATAAGTCTGTGTGTGCACAATGGGAAACTGAGGCAGGAGTAAGCATTACACTGTTCCAAGAAAGTCCACTGAGGGTGGCTTTGGTGGGACTTAGGAGCATGAATCCCTGCCTGGGCGCTCAGCTGCATGGTGCTGCCCTGCCCCCCAAGTCCTGTTTTAGACAGAACCACTGATTCTGGTTGAAGGATGACCCTAAGCTAACTGAAACCTGAGCATGCCAGTGTGCGGGGCAGGGGGTTTCCACAGTGATAGGAGGGGCCTGGAGCTGGAGAGTCCCAGTGTCCCCACTCTTGGGCTCCAGCCCCACCTGATGGCCCGTTGCCGGCAAAGGGAGGCTGCAGGAGCTGCAGCCTCAGCGGGTGGCACCGAACCCTGGCTACTTGGCGGACCGCGAGGCCTCCTCCAGCCCCCTGACTCCACCACCCAGCTCCACTCACCGTCCCCCTGGGTGGATCCTGGCGGACCCTGGTGTCCACTTGCGCCTTTCGGACCTCTCCCCCGGAGCTCTCCCTTACCAGCCGGCTGGGCTCTGTGACCTCGGGGCCCTCTGGGCTCACTGGGCTCCCCATCTGGGCTGAGCTCCTCCAATGCAGAGCTCCGCTGGGACCCAGGGCCCCAAGACCTGAGGAGACAAGGCCATAGCTGCAGGCAGATGCCCTCCATGGGGCAGGAGACTTGGGATGGGGGGCACGCCCCAGCCCCCACACGGTCGCGGCCCTTGGAGTCCAGTGAGCATACGGGTGGGAGGATCTGGCTTGCCTTGCCGAGGGAAGAGCCCCACGGGGAGGGGGCCGAGAGCTTCATTCTGCCCATCAGTCACGACTGCCCCCCCCACCCCCAAACCCGCAGAGACCTGCAGAGTCCGCCGGCCAGCTTCAGGGGGATGGTAGCGGTAGGGCCAGCCAGATCCGGACAGGTGGGTGGAAGCACCTTCCCTCCTCTCCCGCTCCCCTACCCTCCCGCGCTCGGGACCCGCTGTCACCCGGAGCGCTGCAGGAAAATGTGGCTGCAGCAGAAAACCGCCGCAAAAGCCCGGGGCGCGGGGCCGGCCAGGGGCGCGGAGGCAGGGGCCAGGCGGCCAGGGTCACTCACCGGGCGGGGGGAGCAGCGGCAGCAGCAGGAGAGCCGCGATCGCCCAGCGCCGCAGCCGCCTCATGGTTCGCTCATAATCCTCCGGGTCCGGGGGCTGCGGCTGCGAGCGGCGCGGGGAGGGAGGGAGGGAAGGAGGGAGGGAGGAGGGCGGGGGCGGGTAGCGCCGGCGGCGGCGAGCGGAGCGGGCGCGCGGGCCGGGCGGGGGTCGCGGGTGGGTGGTGCGGGGCTCAGCGCGCTCGGGCCGCGGCCATCCCGGCGGGGATGCAGGGCCGGGTTAAGAGGCGAGTGGCGAGCACGTGAGCTTTGGTCCCGCCCCCCGCCCCCCAGTCGGGGCCCGGGCCACCGCTGCGGTAGGACAAAAGGGGCACCGCCCCGGGACCCCTCTTCCCCGGCACTCCCTCGGCAGGTGCACCCCATCCTGCGACCCCTCCGCAGCCATCCCTTCGCTTAAGGATCTGCAACCCGTAGATTGGCAGGTGGAGGTTGGCAGGGTGAAAAGGGTCGCGGGCTCTGACTCAGTGATGTCCCATCTGGGGAACTGGGTGCGGAGCGTGGCTGATGGTCCTGGCACACCTCTAGGACTTAGCACGCTTGAATGGGGTGCCCCAAACCCAACGCCTCTATTGACAGAAGGTTGTGGCACTTGGGAAGGTAGGGTATGGTGGCGTAGGGGACAGAGGTCCTGTTGAACACACACACACACCTCAGTGCCTCCTCCAGGACGCCTAGATCGTCCATAGCAGAGGTGGACACTGCAGCCCTCCCACACTCACTGTCTAAATCTGTTTCCTAGGCTGCCACCTCTTGACAAAGAGGTCCCCAGTTCCTCAGGTGGGGGCATCCTTCCCCCTAAACAAAACACAAACTACCCAGGTCGATGATATAAGGCCACATGCTCCATTTGTCTTCCATGGCCAAATCTTATTCAAGGAGCAGAAGTTACCTGGAGCCCTCAGATGTATGTCTCTGGTCAGATTAGGCTGCCCTGTCTGTAAAATACTTGTGACCCACCTTCTCAGCTGTGTCCCCAAGCCTTAGTTGACCCGGTTGAACCTTTCAACCCAGTTCTTGGGCTTCTTGGGCAAGGCAGATGCAATGTGAGGGGCTGGGATCTCCGACCTCTCGGAGAGGTCCGAAGATCTCCATACCTGACTGAGATCCCAGGAGTATGTGGGGCATGACACAGGTCCCTGGCTCCGACTAGTAATGCCTGGCCTGGGGACTGAGTATGTATGGTTGTGTGGCCGCTGCTAGGTCCCATCCTGACCTCCCAAGAGCACAGCATTTTTATACCAATACTTGGGAACCACAGGTCACTAAGGAACAAGAGTGGAGGCAGGGAACCCCTTCCTGGGTCCTCTGTTCCCTCGGGGCCTCTGCTGGGGACTGGGGAGCTGCCTCTAGCTTGTGACAGCACCCCCACCCCACCCCCAGCTCTATTTTAGGCCCAGGAGAGGTGAGAAGGCGATTTCCCAGGAGGCACTGACATCAATGCTGGGAACGAGGTGACTTCCCCCCTCCCCAAGCACCTGCCATTCCAGCCCCAGATGCTCAGCAAAGCTGAGCAAATCCTTCCTTCACTCTGGAAACATCTTGAAAACCTCCAGGATGCTTGGGTGAAGGGGCTTCGGGGATGAGGGCCCTACCATGTGGTATTTCCCAGAATGGCAAGATTGTGCTCCCCATTTTACAGAACTCTAAGTCCCCCAGGCCAGGGTCCCATTCCTCACTGGTTAAGCCTGTCTCCACCTCTGCCTCTCTGTAGGTTCAGAGGGGACTGGTACATCCGATTCCTAAACTTCTAAGCCACTTGGCATTCCAGACCTCAGAGTGACTGTCCACCCACCAGGCTGTGTTGGGTACCATGGTACATTGGCAAGCCCTGACGAGGTATGCCATCAGACAGGTTAGGTGGGTCTTCTTCACAGTGGAGGACCCTGAGGCTGGAATCTAGGTCTCTCCACACATCTAGGACCACATGGGGAGTCTGAATCCAAGGCCCAGGACTTGAACCACTGCGGTTTCTGATGTGATAGCTTTGCTTCTGGGGAGACTTTCCTGGCCCTGAGCGACATTTTTTTTTTCTGGTGGCCCCCTAAGCCCGTTTGGGTTCAATTATATGACTCCTTGACCCCCAATTCACTTATGTTTTTGGGTTCCTGGCTCTGTGTGGACCCAGGTGAATGTCTTGACTGTCCTATGACTACATCTCACTTCCCAAGGCAAGGGTCCGCCACCCATCTTGAACCCTTTCAGCTCCACCACAAGGTGGCTGGCCAGCCAAGCTGGCTTTGGCTCTCCTGCCCCCACCCCCAGGGGCCAGGAGTTATTTCTGTCTTCAAACTGGTGGCCCTCTGTTG
This sequence comes from Peromyscus californicus insignis, assembly GCF_007827085.1. Classification (NCBI taxonomy): domain Eukaryota; kingdom Metazoa; phylum Chordata; class Mammalia; order Rodentia; family Cricetidae; genus Peromyscus; species Peromyscus californicus. Next base: position 19,979,512 of record NW_026294551.1, read on the forward strand.
GGAACGTCAGAAGAACAGGGACTGTCCCCCTCATTAGACGGGCTCCTGATAGAAGTTGCCATCTTCTCCGTGGGTGGGGGATTGCCTGGGTCCCTCTTAGAGTTGCCTATGGCATCCCTACCCTGACACCACCGCTATGGCCTGCCGCTTCGACCACTGCCCAGTCAAGGGGTCTCCCTGGCTAGTACCTTTTCTGTACTTAGGGTTCCATTTACCTTCATCCGAGGGAGAGTTCTACCCTCCCTCAGGAACCCCACACCAGGGGGCCTGGGCCCCTCCTCCCTAGTTCTTTCTGTCCTTAGGCCAATTCTCTCCTCAAGTTTTCCTACTAAAGGGCCAAGCTGGGTGGGTGAAGGGCCCAGATCTTGCTTTGGAAACTTCAGGTAGGGGAGGTTGTCCTGGGCGTGTCACGGACAGGGACTGCTGTTGGTAGAGTCACAAGGCCTGGTCCCCAGTCTGTCCAGAGGACAGAATGAATGGAGAAGTGGATACAAACAGGCCTTGAGATTTAATCAATTTATTTAAATACTGTGAGTTCAAGGCCAGCCTCACAGGGCTACATAGTGAGACCTTGTCTCAAACAAACAGACAAAAATATTATTGGAGCCAGGCATGGTGACGCCTTTAGTCAGTTGGATCGCTACATGGCAAGCTCCAGGCCATCCAAAGCTGCACAGTGAGACCCTGTCTTAAATAAAAAAGTCTTGAGGCTCTAGCGTGGGGTCCCAACCCTGGCTCCCTCATTTATCACGTATTTGACCCTTCGGCCTCCAGGCCTGGCTCACAGGCTGCAGAGGGAGCAACAGAGCTGAACTCCACACATTTACAGAGCCCCATGCTCTGCTGAGGTTCCACCAACTGAGCCAGCAACACAGGTGGAGAGGGGCCAGCTCCTTGGACCTTGTTAAGCACCCATGATCCAAAAGCTTGCAAGCCTCAGGGATCTCTCTGCGCATATGGCTTGGATGGCGTGATTCTGAGGGGTTGGGGCAAGGGAGTGCTGTGGCACTTGGACAGGAAGTCCATCTTGCTTCATCTCAGACCCAGCCCAGGGCAGATGCCCGGCACACCGGCCTTTGAGGGACTTATGGGACATAGAAGTCAGTCTCAAGGGTCCAAGTGCCCCTTCTCTTTCCCATAGAGATCTTCGTGGAGACTGGAGACTTAACCTCAAGAGGGCCTGGGGACAAGTGTTACAGTGTCCCTTAGCAGTCTCATCCACTTTATTATTATTATTATTATTTTATATTTTATTTTGAGACAGTCTCATCTCAAATCTCCTTGGCTGGCCTCAAACTTGCTATGTAGCTGAGGATGACCTTGAACCTCCACCTTCTGAAGGCTGGAATTACTGGTATGCACCATCACTCCTGGATTATACAGTGCTGGAGCTTGAACCCATGGCTTTGTGCCTGCTAGGCACACACTCTAAGGACCGAGCTATGTCCTCAGCTGTTCATCCATGACTTATACTATAGACAAGGACAAAGGTTGCAGGACAAGAACTATGGGACTAAGCCAGTCTAAGTGTGTGGACGGAGAGCACACCACCGGGAGTTGACGCCAGTCTGCTGAGACAATGTGCCAAGCACCTCACACACGTGCAGTTTGATGCTTGCCATTTCCTCATGGATGGGAACTCCACCACCTTCACTGTTCAGAGCTTATGGAGTTATGAAGCAAGGCTTGGACTCGAACTTAGGTCTATGTAGCTGCCAAGTTCATAATAAGGGCTCACAGACATAGCTGAAGATGTAGTTAAGGGTACAGCAACTGCCCAGCATGTGCAAGCGTCTCTAGGAGCAACCCCAGGGAGCAATCGAGGACAGCTACAGAGGCTGCCCTCACCCTGGCCAGAAGACTAGGATCTCACAAGGCTGGATGGGGACAGAGGAGGGACGGCAGAGATTTAGGAGTGGAGGTGGAGGCAGGTGGGTGAATTAAACAGGCGGAGAGGGTGACGGTGTGGGACTTGAATCTAGCTGGCTACAGTGAGTGACAGAGCAACTCCAGAACAAAAGGCAAAGGGGGCCAGGCCTTGTTTTGAGGGTGGATTCCTAGGTAGGACGGCCAAACGTGAGCTTTGATGAGGTCAAGGTATTTCACACGGGGAGGGACTCAGAAACCATCTCACCCACACCCCTCATTTCTTTCTTTCTCTTTTCTTTCTCTTTCTTTTTTTCTTTTTCTTTTTTTTTCTTTTTAATTTTTTGAAATAGGATCTCACTATGTAGCTCTGGCTGTCCTGAAACTCACTCTGTAGACCAGGCTGGCCTTGAACTTGGAGATCCGCCTGCCTCTGCTTGCCAGGTGCTGGGATTAAAGGCGTGTGCCGCCACCACCTGACTGACTGGACAGGAGTTTTTGACAGCAGGTGACAAGTTTCTCCCTACAGGTGACTACTCACTGGACAGCAGAGCTAAAAGTGCCAGACAGGACAGGGAAGAGGGGACAAGGTAGGGGTACGTGTCCCGACCACTCTTGGTCCCAGGCCAGGCTGCAGGAGGTAGTGGCATTCACGCGACCTCCTTTTGCAGGGACCTACCCAGTTCTCCAGTGACTGTGGACAGCGGTCATCTGGGCCCTACCCTGTCGTGGGTTACTGCAGGGCAGACTGAGACCAACACGCTGCACTCCAGCCTGGCCTCTTTGCTCTAAGTTATTAACAAATGTATTGACATGCCCTGAATCAGGATTGTAAAACCGAACGGCATAAAAAGGACAAACAGGGTCTCCGAGGAGCTTGGTGTACTCAGTTGCTCTATTTCCAAGATAACAACTCAGGTCCTCACCCACAGCTAGGTCCCCCTTTCTTCCTCCGAAAGGAGACAGAATAGCACCAGACTTCTGGCAGCTTCAACATTTAAAGAGACAAGCACACAGGCAGAGAGGGTGAGAAGGACCACGGTACAAATTGTAATAAAAAACAGTGGCCAAGGAATCGATAGCAAGCCCATTTCTGTCTCCAGATTAATGGCTTGGCTCTAAGAAATGGGAGGAGGTCCTGGGGGAGCGGGGAGGAGGGAGACACACACTTGGCAGGTGAGACACTGACCCTGAACAGCACTGTTCTTGGTGGGAAGCTCAGTCTAACTGGGGTGCGGGGAAGAGCCGAGAGGGCTCCCCAGAGGGCCTCCAGCCTCATCCTGGGCTCGGGGGAAAGGTCGGTGCTGGGTTCTGGCTAAGTGCATGGGGGAGCCAATGCTAGGAGTACCACAGCCCAAGCCCCTCCTCTGCTTCATATGTTCCCGAGGATCTGTGTGAGCGTGGGGGGTGGGTGGGGGAGGGGACACAAACAGCCATTTCAGAATGCAGGAGAGACCACATGCTTGTGGGAAAGGAGGCTGCCGTGGGGGTGGGCAACACCAACTAACCCTTGGCTCTGAAAAGAGGCAAGTGCTCGTTGGGGGTGGGGTGGAGTGGTGGAGGCAGGAAGCTGGGCCACCGCTCCAGCTCCTCTGTGGTCCCTCTCATGCTAACCTTGTCCCTGTGGGCAGCTGGCTGTGGCTGGGCAAGCTGCAGAGTTCTGTCTGGTCTCATCCGAGGACGGAGGCAGAGGGCATTCCCAGTCCAGAATCCTTTAGTCAAAGGCCCGGCAGGCTGGCAGTGCTCGTGCACTACAGAGCTGAGCACTACAGTTGCTCACTGACACCCCAAAGGTCTGCGACCCCAGGCTCTTTCGGGGTGGTCTCAGGCTTTGTCCTCCTGTTGTTCCAACCAGCCCTGGTCAGTGGGCAGCACCAGCACAGGTACACCCCGGGTCTGGCCCTGCAGTTAGGAGCTGTCTCTGGGATTCACAGGAGTAGCATTCTGCCAGCACTGAGCAGGGGCTGGGCCCAGGAGACCAGACGCTTGGAGAGGCTGGGGCCCCCAAAGTTATCGGAGCAATGGGATCCTATTCCGGCTGGGGAAGCAAGGGGGACAGCGATGGGGGCTGGGCATCGGCAGGCCCACCTGCTGCTGAGTACCAGTGGGCTGACAGCTGGCTGGAGACTGGGGGAGCAGCTGGGGAGCTGGTCAGTCTGCTGGCGAAGAGCGCCAAGGGCCGCACACTCAGAATCCTCAGATTCTAGGGGCCATCTTCCCACAGGAGACTGGATGGTCCAAGACCTTGCTAGTCTATCTGAGGGCTGCCAGAGAATGGGGTCTGGAAAGGAGAGGCAGTTCTGTGAGTGGCCAAGGACAGGCAGGAGGCTTGGGGTCTGGACTCAGGACACGGAAGAGGAAAGGAGAAAGTACGTCTGCTACCATTTGTCTTGGCACCACAGGGACTAGAGGCTCTTGGGACAAAAGATGAGGTGTTTGGCCAGATGGTCCCTGGCGGCTTCTCAGCCCTGCCACCCGGGAACTGGATCTTGTGCTTGTGGCTGGCGAGTGCCAGGTCTAGGTCAGAGCAGGGGTTCATAAGAGCTGGTCAGAAGGTACCTTGGGAGGGGGCACAGGCAAACCGGCTGGTTCCCCCCAGACATCTTGCTTCTGGTCCTGGCACCTCGCCAAGCCACTGCAGGGTCAGCTGATGCCTTTATGCTGTCCACTGCCCCCTTCTGCTCTGGGACACCCGGAGTCTGGCCGCCACTTCCCTTCTTCATCCCAGGAGATGCCGCCCTAAGATGGGCTGGCTGGCCGGGGGGTGGACTCTCAAGACAGAGGGGGTCACAATCAGAGCCAGGGACCCTGACAGCCTGTGGGGGTAGGCACACATCCTGTAGGAGGAAGGCCTCCCTGACAAGGGGGTCTGCTGGGTTGGGCTGAGCACAGGGAAGTGGCCTGTGCGGGGCACCTCTGCGGGGGTTTTGCGTGGTGAAGGTGGAGGGCTTTGTTTGACTTTGCCACTCCAGGGCAGCCAGGACTGTGTGCTTCTTTTGGCTCTAAGATCTGTGGTTAGGGTTGGTCACAGAATGGATCAGAGGCTGTTCCACTTGGTGGCTGTGCCCTTTGTCACTGCACAAGGCAAAACAGAGCTTCCTGTCCAAGCTGAATCCAGAGGCAGTGATACAGGCAACTGGGGGAAGCCCCGGCTCCAGGTGGGAGAGTGTCTGTCCTTGGTGGACAGCAGGGGAAAGCTGGGATCAGCAGGCCCCGAGGTCCTCACTATGCAATCCTTTCTGGAGTGGATAACTTCTAGAAAGGGAGAAAGACCTTGCTTGTCACTCATCTTGGAGGGACCCAGGGACTCTGTACACCCATTTTTAGCTAGTCAGAGTTGCTCTTTCTCCACCACGCCCACAGCCACCTCTTATATGAACTGGACAGAAGACAGTGGAAAGAAAGGTAGAACAGTACAGCCTGGCTCCTGACGCGGTTAACCTCGCTCGGGGTTCTGGGTGTGACTGGTTCTGCTCATTTGGGGAGGCTGACCCCAAGAAGGTATGTCCACAAAGCTGTGGCAAAGCCGTGGTGCTGGGCACTGGGAGGATGCTGGCCAGGGGGAGGCGCAGGGCATTAGATACGGCTGGGGTGGGACAAGCCCAGATCCCAGCGCTTCTGGTATTACACACGCCAAAGAGGAGACTGGGCAGGCAAGGCTCCTTGACTTGAACGGGGCTCCCTCAGAACAGTGTGGGGAGTGGCTGCCTAGTAGGGAAGGGGCTCACCACATGGAGCAAAGGTCTCCTGGCAGTATTCACAGAACCCCCTTCTTCTCCTGGCCATGGTGCATGCAGCTGGCCGCAGGTTTGGTTCCCCATGCTTGAGTTCTCTGGGGAGGGTACAGGGTGGGGACATGTGGTCATTGCTGGGGCCCTCAAGGAAGGCTGCTGCTTAGGACCTGGAGCTCAGACTAGGGAGGGGAAGACCGAGATGGCATAGAGGGCAGGCCTGACCTACATCTGATACCACATAGGCCAGGTGATACGAGAAGCGCCGGGGAGGCCTCCCTGCGGGCTCTCTCATCTGTGCTCACCTCACTCGTGTGTCTGACACCACAGGTGACAGTGAGTGGGAGCCGAGAACCCTTGTAAGGAGTTCCTCCACATCTACAGCCATTGGCCTGCAAGATGGAGGCTCTCAAGAGCAGGAAGGGCCGTTCTGTCCTCAGCTTCTCCGGCTTTAAATCTCCCTTCTCTCGCGCTAGCTGGGTCCTCTCACAGCTGCCACTTTTTACTCAGGACTTTCAAACCTCCTCCTCCAAGCCTGGCACAGTGGTTCACATCTGTAATTCCAGCACTGGGGAGGCCATGCAGGAAGGTCGAGAGTTCGAGGCTAGTCTGGTCTAAAAGATGAGACACTATCCCAAATGAAATAAATAAGGCAAATCTCTTCTACAAACTGCTCTCTGGAATTTCAGCCCCGTATTGCAAATAGCCTAAAGGGTTTTGATGTTTGGTGTCCTAGCAAATTCAGCAAGTCCAAAACATTCCCTTTTAAGGACTTTCTAAGTACAACTCAAACTGAAGAAACACACAGAAATGTTGATAAATTTGACTATACACAAGGTATATACACAGCAGAAATCATCAGCACAGTTAAAAGCGAAGCCACCAATTACAAAGATACTCACAAGTTAATAAAACAGGGCTCAGCACCCTAATGAACAGAGGGCTCCTTACAAGTCACAAAGGGAGTGATCACTAGCCCAGGAAAATGAGCAGAGTATGAAGAGGGTTCACACAGAAAATTCAAAGGAGCAAACAGGACAATCCGTCTAACACGGTTCATTGTAAGAAAAACTAAAGATTAGATAGATCTGTTCCGACAACTGTCCCAACACACGCTCCAATATATCAGATTGCCGGGGGCCAACAAGTCTGACAACGTACAGCGCTTAGCAAGGGGAAGTGGAAACAGTGATTGTGTGTGTGTGTGTGTGTGTGTGTGTGTGTGTGTGTGTGTGAATGTGTGGTGAGAAAAGCCATTTGGCCACACTGATGACAATTACGAATGCAGGCACCCTCTGATCCAGCATCGCCACCTCAGGATTTTATGACACAACTACACATTTCTTATAAGTACGTATTTGCTGCAGCTAATCTGTGTCCATCAGCAAGAAACTGGTTAAACAAAGGACAGCAGATTCAGGCAATGGCATATTCTGCAGCCAAAAAAAGTGTGTGTGTGTGTGGGGGGGGGGATAAGGACACTTTTTAGTAGTAGTTATAAATTATTGAAGCAGCACCACACGGGCAGGTGCCACTTGTCCCCCGGTTCAGGAAAGCAGTTGGAGAGGCACGCACTCATGCAGAACCGGAGGACGGATGCAGGACACACTTTTACTTTAAGCCTTTCATAATTCTTGAATTTTGAGTGCATATGTGTGCTAAATATACATGTATGCTATATATATATATATATATATATATATATATATATATATGTATACATATATATCTCTATCTATGGAAGGAGAGAGAGGAGTCCCACTAAGTAGCCATCATCTTCCTACTTCAGGAGTGCTAGGTTACATGTGCACCATGCCCAGCTTAATTATTTTAAAAATGTAAAAATTATTCTTATATACACACATTGTGGGGTGCTATATGCACAGAGAACCCTGCTTTGGCCCAACCCCTCACTAGGCTCCTCACAGTCAAACACCAAAATCACATTGCTTCATTATCCCACCTCCCCCTTACAGCTTCTACAACTCCACTGTAAACTCGGGGCCATCCCAGGCCTAGCTGCTGCCTGGACACCTAGGTCACCGGTGTCTGGTCCCTTTTGTACCTGCTAGGAAAGGATGAGAGCACTTGGACTCAGCCTCAGCTCTTGACACCCCGCCCCCCCCCGACACACCCTTCATCTACGACCACTGTGTCTGTCCTTCTGCCCTCTCGCTGCACTGTTTCCTGACCCACAGCTTCCATCTGCTGACGGGCTCTTCTTGGCTTTTCAGGCACTTTGGCTGAGCTTTCCTTGTTCTGCTGCTGGACTCCGTGAACTAACCTTGCGACTCAAGTTAGAAAGGGTCTGAAAAGCCGGGCTGGTGGCGGCACATGCCTTTAATCCCAGCACTCGGGAGGCAGAGGCAGGCGGATCTCTGTGAGTTCGAGGCCAGCCTGTCCTACAGAGCGAGTTCCAGGACAGACTCCAAAGCTACAAAGAGAAACTCTGTCTCAGAAAAAAAAAATACACACAAAAAGAAAGGAAGGAAGGAAGGAAGGAAGGAAAGAAGGAAGGAAGGAAGGAAGGAAGGAAGGAAGGAAGGAAGGAAGGAAGGAAGGAAGGAAGGAAGGAAGGAAGGATCTGAAAATATGCCAGGCATGTCCTGTAACCCCAAACTTGGGAAGCTGAGAGGCCCCAGGGCAATGAGGTCAGGGCCAGCCTGGGTTACACAGAAAGACTGTGTGTGTGTGTGAGTATGTGTGTGTGTGTGTGTGTGTGTGTGTGTGTGAGAGAGAGAGAGAGAGAGAGAGAGACAGAGACAGAGACAGAGACAAAGACAGAGAGAGACAGAGACAGGGAGAAAGAGACACATAGAGAGAGAGACTCTGTGGAGAGACAGAGACAGACAGACAGAGATACAGGGACACACACAGAGACAGTATGAATAAAAGAAAGGGCCCTAGAGGATGCCTAATCATCACCTGAGCTGATTCCTTCTTTTTATTTTTAGTTTTTCAAGACAGGGTTTCTCTGTGTAGCCTTGGTTGTCCTGGAACTTGCTCCGTAGCCCAGGCTGGCCTCAAACTCACAGAGATCAGCCTGCCTCTGCCTCTCAAGTGCTGGCATCAAAGGTATGTGCCACCACTGCCTGGCCTGAATTCCTTCTTTACTTGGTCAGTGAAAGCTCAAATTCTCAGGACCTGCAGAGTGGGAAGACTGACAAGCCTGTGTGTCACCATGACCACACAGTCCAGCAAGTGACCCCCCTCCACACACCATGACCACACAGTCCAGCAAGTGACCCCCCACACACACACCATGGTCACACAGTCCAGCAAGTGACCCCCCCACCATGGCCACACAGTCCAGCAAGTGACCCCCTCCACCATGGCCACATAGTCCAGCAAGTGATCGCCCCCCCAAAGCCCTTAGTCAGTCCTCATTTTTAGCCCAAGTGTCAAGCTTTGGTGTGACCTGAAATCACCCGTGAGCTTTTAAGACCGCGTCTTTGGGGTTCTAATACCAGAGAGCCTAAGCATGTGTGTGAGTCCATAATGCAGGGATCAAACCCGCGGCTTTGTACATGGCAGGAAAGTGTCCTCCACTGAGCTCCAGCCCCAGTGCTCAGCCCTTGGTTCAATGTCCTACCTTGTAGCTCAGGTTGGCCTTGAACTCGTTATTCCCCAGTCTTTGCTAAGGTTACAGGTGTGCACCGTCATGTCTGACTCTTACCATTGCAGATTCTGATCTGCAGGTACAGGCAAGAGTCCAGAACATGCATATATTAAAGATAGCTAGGGGATCCGCTTTGTGTCTGTGTGTGATGTAAGTGCACAGAGACACAGAGAGGCCGGGAAGGTCACTGGTTGTCTACTCCTCCACTCTCCACCCGTCCCCTGAGGCAGAGTCTACTACCGAACCTGGAACTAAGCTGGCAGTCAGAACACCCAGGCGATTCTCCTGTTTCCACCCCCACAGTGCTGGGGTTCATGTGTGCACAGTCACGCCAGGCTTTTCTTACAGGTGCTGGGGATTCAAACTCAGGTCCTCACGCTTGTCCAGACAGTGTTCTTACCACTAAGCCATCTCCTCTGCCCCTGGGACCTGCATTTTCAGGAGAACCCAGGGCACTCAATGATGGTGGTTTTATAAATCTGAATTTCAGAAAACAGCCTATTGCTCTCTGGACACTTAAATCAAATTCTTCGAGCCGGGTGGTGGTGGCACAAGCCCTTAATCCCAGTGCTCAGGAGGCAGAGGCAGGCGGATCTCTGCGAGTTCGAGGTCAGCCTGGTCTACAGAGTGAGTTCCAGGACAGGCTCCAAAAGCTACACAGAGAAACCCTGTCTCAAAACAAACAAACAAACAAACAAAATCAAATTCTTCAGAAGGGTAAATAAATAAATAAAGAGTCCTAGTGTGTCTCTTCTCTGGGCTAAGTTCCCAGAAGAGACTTTGCCAATGGAGCAAACAGATGGCCAGTGCCAAATCTGACCAGCAGGCCCCTGAGGGTGGACCTTGGCCTGTAACCATCCGTGGCACTCAGGAATCAGAAGGACCTACCTGGTACAGTGTGAGCTGTCTGGGGGTGACTGGAGTCTCTGGGTCCCGGAAAAGAAACTTCAGGAAAGGATTTAGACAGATGGTGGCAAGGACAAAGCTTCCTGAAACACACGAAAACATTCCGTTTGACTCCAGTGCTGGGAGGGGAAGGGGCTGAGGAGGGCACAGAGTCCAGACCTGGGGCCTCCGGCCTTAGCTCCGCCTCCAGCCTTAGCTCCGCCTCCAGCCTTAGCTCCTCCCACTTTGTCCCTTGACCCACACCGACTTCTGAAGGTTCTAGTCTGGCAGAACCTAAACGGACGATTTAAGCGACAGCAGTGATTTCCATGTCCTTTTGTTTGTTTGTTTGTTTGTTTGTTTGTTTGTTTGTTTATTTAAACCACCTTGGTAGGTGGCTTCTAAAAAGAAAGATTTTTTTGGGGGGGGGAGATAAGAGTCTCATTATGTAGCCCAGGTTGGCCTTGAATTCACTGTGTCTGAGACTGGCCTCAAACACTTGATCCTTTTTACCCCCACCTCCCAAGAACAGGGATTATAATTATAAGCCACCACACCCAATTGGGGCTGCTGTTGAGTAGGGAGGAGAGGTATGGTGAAGGTTCTGGATAGCTAGACCGAGTGCTTCTGGCAGTTTGCCTCAAGTTGCAAGCATTCAAGACACTTCTAGGGCCAGAAATGATTTGTGTGTATTTGGCAAACCCTGCTGACTGAGGTCAATGCCAGGCACACCATTTGGTTATACCAGCGTGTGCTCTGGAGGGGCAGAGTGCAGTCCCATGGGCTCCTGTGGGTAAGACGGAAGTCTGTGGCCTCAGGAGGGAATTAAGCAATGAGTCTTCTCGGATGTCAAGGAGAAACGAGTACCCACCGCTCTAGCACCCTTCCATCTTCTTTCTGAGTGACATTTTGTCTCTGCGTCTACAGACTTGAGGTTGGTCAGGCTAACGAGCTTTGTCGAGCACATGCTACAGAAGAAGAGCACATGAGAAGAATCATAAGACAGCTTGGAGCTGCACCGTCTCCGCTCTGGCCTACGACCCAGGGGCAGACGAGCTAGGCCCCCCTCTGTCGGCAATGCTACTTGTGACTGCCTACACTTTCAGCTGCAGCCCCAGGACCAGTGTCCTGCGTCCACCCTGGTTGTGAAGGAGATCGGGGTTGAAGGACACGTGCTCAATCTCACTGGAAAGGCAGTGTCCGAATCCCCTCCCTGTGTTCTTTCCATGTACTTTGGGCCAACAAAGTTGCTCTGTATGGCCTTCAGACTCTGGGCCCTTTGGGGGAGTGAGTACCATGCGAGCTCCAGGCCGTCATTAGCTGCCATCCCTGAGACTGAAGGGCACAGAAAATTCTTATCCCAGGTAAACATGGACTTAGTTCCTTCAGTAAACTAAAAGAATTATAGATTTGCACATACTTTTGACCTAGCACTTTCTGAAGACTCAATAAGCAATATGGCTCCTAAGAGTTCATCAGGTTAATATCACCAATCAGTAGCTGTCCTGTTTTTGGCAAGACAGGCCATTATGGAGGACAGAGAGGTCAAGGTGGAGGGAACACTGGGCAGGGCAGTTTAGGGATCCCGACTTCGATTCTTGCACCACAATTGGCTAGGAAAATGGCAGTACACCTATCCCTTGTACTAGGCCAAGGATGGGCTCTCATGTTTTCACCCAGCAAGGCTTCACTGAGTGTAAGGTAAACCCCAGTGCCACGTCCCACACCTTCAGTCAGGAGGGTACTGCTATGACCACTCCAGTAATAATTCAACAGTAAGCATCGGCATATACCCTGGCAGAACGCAGCAGCAATAATGAACCTGCCCCGCTCATAAAAACAGAGTATTAAATGGAGGTAATTCATACAGGATCGTTAGCCTCTGACTCATCTCAAGGAGTATCAGATGTTACCTCCCCTAGTCTGTGTGAGTCCTCTGACAGTGGGAACACCAAAGTGCAGGTACATGTTCTGTGTCAGCTGGGGTCCCATGAGTACCTTTCCCTCCTTCCTGTGGGGACAAGCAGAGAGCAGGGAGGTCTCACTCACCAACTCCCACCTTCATCTTTGAGGAATGGTGCCTTCAGTCTGGCCACTGTAAAGGGAAGAATGCAGGCATTAGCTGCCCGTCTGTCCCAGGGCAGGCTGCACCACACACACCGGAAACTCTCGGAGAGGCATGTCCCTGCCAAAGCTTAAGAGCCCATGCCGTTCCATTTGGCAGAGGCAAAGCACTCCCCACCCCCACCTCCTCAGCCTCTAGCCCAGGGAGACAGAGTCACATTACTGAGGGACAGGCCACAGGGTTGCCCTATAACCCTAGACATGCCCTCCCTCAGTAGGACGCAGGACTTGTGTGGGGTTCTCAGGCTGCCAACCTCCAAGGATGCCATCTCTGTCAGAAAGTTGGCTGATGGGAGTAACCAGGCCCTGGTAGTTTCTAGTAAAAGCAAGGTTGAAGTCCTACAATGTACCAGGTCCTTCCTAGACCTTGGATCCAGGTGCCTCAGAATCCCGAGGGACCTGAGAACATTGTCCAGGCAGAGGTCTCCATGAAGACTTTTGTTTTTGTTGTTTGTTTGTGGGGGAAAAACAGAGACAACAGGGGATGAAGAAAGCGTGGTGCCAGGGAGGTATGGTGTCACAGCTGAAACCCCAGCACCGAGGCCGCCAGGTAGGCGGACCACCACACGTCTGAAGCCAGTCAGGGCTACACGCTGAGACTCCATAAAGCAAACAAAAACAGGAAAAAGCAGTGTTTGTGATTTTAATAGCAGGGTGGGTGACAGGTGAAAACCACCGCAGGTGAACGCTGCTTCCGGATAATCAGGGCAAAGGAAAGGGGGCCGAAGAGACAAAGGGGATCAACAAACCCTGAGACTCACCCTACCAGCTAGTTTACAAAAGCTCACGGGCACCAAGACCCATTCCATCTACTCAGTAACCGGGAGTGCTGCTCAAGACGAAGCCGGCAGGCTGGAAGCCAGAACTAACAGCCGCATTTTCCCCAGAGGAGCTGGTGACCCCCAGGCCCCGCCCCACTGGGGGCCATCCTGACACCCAAGCAAAAGGCGGCCTTTTCTCCTCGGTTAACGGCTCCATTAATCACTTTCAGGGGATAGTTTCTCGTCTCTCTAATTAACTAAGACAGTGATTAAAATCAAGTCCCCCATAGAATTCCTTGAATTTAGAGCATGAGGAAGTGCCAAGCAACTTTTCTTAGCTCCTGCTTGTTCACGGATAAATGCCACCTAAAGAGCAGCTTTGGGAGACGCATCCAGGGGAGAAAGCTCCCGCTGTCCAAGAGGAGCCGGGAGACAGAGTCCATCAATCTGCCTGTTTGTCAGTTTCAGAGAGTTTGGCATTTCTGAAAACGGTAGGCAGCTGTCAAACTGCCCACCCCAAACTGCTACTGAATCAGAAGGAAAAGGATGCCGAACTTCAGTGCGGAACAGCCCGGAGCTGCAGGAGCCAGAGCTCCGGCATGGGGTCCTGGCTCTCGAGGAGAAGCCGGGGCCTAGCAGCTTTGCACTTGCACTTGGATGGACTTCTGTCTCCCCAGAGATCCAAGGCTTGAGCCCTGGAAACATGAGGGGAAACACAAGCTGGACTTGCTTCCTGCCACAGAGAAGTGAGCAGATGCTGCCTCCGAGGGAGCCGTGGGGAAGTGTTTATAGAGGGAGGGATCGCAATTAGATGAGGGAAAACTTCCACACTGACCTTTCTGTGTTCTTGACTCTGTTCCTGGACGTGTTCCCTAAAGGGGAAGGGAAAATAGGTTAAGGATGTAAGGGAACTATGGGGGGTCGAGGATCTGGGCCTGTAGGGTGAGTTGCTGCACTTTGCCTCCTGGAGGGCTGCAGACAGTCTCAGGCTGTGAGCTGGAGTGGACCTGGGCAGAGCCTCCCAGGGCCACGATGAACATGAGGCCTCTGCGGATCCTGCTGGTGGCTCACTGGATGACAGAAGGTGAGCAGAGCGGAGCAAAGCTTTGAGATTCCTCAGGCCCAGGTGGGAACTGGAGCTGCCCTACTGTGAGGAGTGTGACCCCATTGAAACTAAAGACGTCAAGGCCCCACAGAGTGGGCGATCACGACAGCTTTTATTTTCTAGAAGCTGCTGCCTTCCCAGACCACTTTCTAGGACCAGGGCAAAGACACTGGACATTCACTTCCCAGTTCCTGTTATGTAAGTCAAAACCAATATTAAAATCAAGGTCAATTTGGGCTGATATTCAAAACTGAATGGGGGGGCGGGTGCTGGAGAGATGGCTCAGCTGTTAAGTGTGTACTAACTACTCTAGCAGACTCAGTTCCCAGAACTCACACAGGGTAACTCACAACTGCCTGTAACTCCAGCTCAGGGGGCTCTGTGGCCTCTGGACCCCTACAGCACCTGTACTCATGTGCACATACCCACACAGACACATAATTAAAAATAAATCTTAAAAAACATAGGTGGAGGGGGCTGGAGAGATGGCTCAGCAGTTAAGAGCACTGACTGCTCTTCTAGAATACCCAGGTTCAATTCCCAGCACCCACATGGCAGCTCACAACTGTCTGTAACTCCAAGGTCTGACACCCTCACACAGAGATGCATGCAGGCAAAACACCAATGCATATAAAATAAAAATAATTGAAAAAAAATAGATGGAAACAAAAAAAACAAAGAGCTGGGGAGCACAGATAATATTCAAAACTCATTCCAAAAGACTCCAAAATGATTACATTAAAGCAAAGTAAAATACCATGTATTCTCACAAAAGGATTTTTTTTTTTTTTTGGTCTGTTGTTTCTGAGTTCAAACCCAGGGTTTGGTGTGTGGTAGGCAAGTGCTCTCTCTGAGTAAAACCCTTAGCCCAGCAGGGGAGGATTTCTGACATATTGGTTCTTTGTGCATGAAGTCCTAGAGCCCTGATAATCTGTTCTTACTGCTTATATCAGGGAGAGTCCTGCAGCTAAGGAACGGGAGTTGGAGGTGGAAACTTTCTCGTAAAAATCTTTTCTAATTTTTAATATAAACCTATTAAACAGAAGCAAACCACCCCTACCACCACACACACACACAGACTCCTCGACTTGGGCTGTGGAAAGGGCAGTGTCAGGCTGAGCCCTCCATTGGTCTGGATGTGGTCTGGGATTGCTAGTTCTGCTCTGGACAACACACAGGTCTGAAGGTTGAATTCTTCCTGAGTTACGCTTGATAAAGACACCGTGATCTTACGTGAGCCTGGGCTCTCTTAGTAATTTTTGCTTTTGTTTTTGTTTTTGAAGACAGGGTTTCTCTATGCAGCCCTGGTTGTCCTGGAACTCTCTTTGTAGACCAGGCTGTCCTCGAACTCACTGAGATCTGCCGGCCTTTACCTCCCAAGTGCTGGGATTAAAGGCATGCACCACCACTGCCGGCTCTCTTAGTATTTTTATTTAATTAGCCATTTAATTTTTTTGCTGCCTACTGAACCTGGGCCCTTGTGCCTGCCAGGCAAGCACTCTACCACTGAGCCACATACCCAGCCAAAGCTTGGGCTCTCTATGGGGGTATACGTGGTTCTAACCCCAGAGAAGGAAAAGCCAAAGAAGCGTTCGTTCGGAAGATGGCAGAGTGGAGCTACAGCACCCCTCCCCCGCCCATGCAATCTGTAAGCTCATTCCCAGGCCAAGAGCTCTTCTTCCTGGCCAGCAGGGCAGGTGCATTTGCACGTTTTATCTGGGCCAGGACAACCCGGAGGCAGCCCCTGGCCCAGGCCACAGTGAATGTTTCAGCACTGTACACGACCCACAGCAGGGAGAAAAAGCCATAGACACGAAGCAGTCATGTGACTGCAGCGCTGAATGGACAGGAAACACCAACCCGGGTGGTGGAATGACCAGTTGTCCTCTGGACCAGGATGACCTGTCTTCGCCTTTTGTTCTTGTCTCTCTGTCCACAGAGACCCGAAGGACAGCTCTGCGTGTACACCTGCGTGTCTCTGAAGAAGACATGGGCTCCGGGCAAGGCTTCCACCACCTACCCAGTACAGAACCTTTCCTGTATG
This sequence comes from Peromyscus californicus insignis, assembly GCF_007827085.1. Lineage (NCBI taxonomy): Eukaryota > Metazoa > Chordata > Mammalia > Rodentia > Cricetidae > Peromyscus > Peromyscus californicus. The sequence goes on from NW_026294551.1 coordinate 19,995,647, forward strand.
GGCTCTAGCCTGGCCTGCTAGACCACACCAGCCTTGTCTGCCATCTTGTGGCTAGATGTCACCTCTGCATTTAGTGACAACAGGTAAGGACCTCGGTCTCTACCCCGTGGAAAGATGGTCTCATGCTCTTATAGAGTGATGGATGCAATTCCAGTTTGGACTGAGGTGCTTCCTGATTCACCAGGGGCTATAAACTATAACCACGGTGGTGCCTGTGGGAGAGGCCTGATTCACACAGGTGTGTCCTCAGGTGGAAGACCCAGCGGGCACTCAGGTCAAGTCAGAGAGGGCTGACATGTCAGTGAGAAGAAGTCTCCTCATGCCAGACCAGGAAAGTCTTCCCCAAGCCTTGGGGTCCTGGAAGATCTTGACACACCCAGGGCCTGTCTGGAGCAAGGCCCTAACATAGATCAGGGAAAACCGGGTTCAAAGTGGAGCGGGGTAAGATCTCTCACCGCCAGCTCTTCTAGACAAGTATTCAGGGTCAGCTTCTCCCACAGCAGACAGAACTAACAGTTAGGCTACCCGGGGCTGGAATATGGGCCCCGATGCTCATTCTGGAGTAGACTGTGGAGTTTACACAACTCTTCCTCATTTGTCCAACAGAGCAGAACTAGGTGGGTATTAAGTTGGTGATTCCTAGCATAGAATAAACAGAATGAAGAATGGCCACCAGTTTCAGGATTACTTCTTTACTCTTTTATTTTTTTTTTAAAGATTTATTTACTTATTTATTTGTGTATACAGCGTTCTATCTGCATGCATGCCTGCATGCCAGAAGAGGGCACCAGATCTCATTTTAGATGGTTGTGAGCCACCATGTGGTTGCTGGGGATTGAACTCAGGACCTCTGGAAGAGCAGCCAGTGCTCTTAACCTCTGAGCTGTATCTCCAGCCACTACTTCCTTACTTTTAAGATGGGACCAGAACAACCATTGAGTTAGCTGGAGGACAGCTATATTAATTAAAATGTTCCGGGTCCTTGTCTAATGCTTCAAACCACAACCCACACTTGGGCTATCTGCTACCCCGCTTTCCCAAACCCTCCCACCCTGTGGAGCCACAGAGTAATTGAGCATTTCTGTTGTCCAGCCATCGGACGCCTACAGGCCCACCACTCCTCTCAACGGTGACATTCCTAGTCACAGCAACCAAGCTCCCCTCCACAGGTATCCGAGGGGTTAGTAGTGCCATCCACATGCAGGAGCCCCACTCCCCAGGAGCGGGAGCTGGTCAGGAGGCTGCTGCTCCCAGCGCCACCTCCACCGTCTCTTCCCCCAAACGACACAGCAGAGACTTGAGGCTGGAGCATGATGGGGATGGGTGCATGTAGCTTTGAGAGCCCTTGGTCATCTGAGGGGGGACGCCCTGGGAAGGCACAGGAGAGAGCATAGTGCCTGGAGACTCCACCTCAACCCCCAGGAAGGCACGCACACCCTAGCCTCCACACAGGCAGGCCAGGATGGTGGGATGGACTGGTGACGGGGCCTCCTGTTTGGATCTGGCTGCTTTGTGACTTGACTCTAAGGAGGGCCTCTGTGAGGAAGGCTGTCTGCACACCACAAGCACATATGTGAATACCAGGAAGCTATGCTGGCAGCACCATCTCCCTCATTATAGTCAGGGGCCTGATTGCTTCATATATATGTACACACACACACACACACACACACACACACACACACACACACACACGGGTTTGTACTATGATGCTGAGGTTGGCCATGAACTTCTGGGCTGAAACAGTCCTCCTACCTTAGCTTCTTGAGTAGCTGGGACTTCAGGCCCATGGCCACTGAGCCTAGTTTCAGGCATCCTGGTTTTACTTTAATGAGTCTTCTCTTTAATGGCATGTGTTCATTTGAACCACGTGTACGGCTTACCTGTACTGTAGTACTGGGTAACCACACATTGCCTGGTACTGTCCACTTGGTCCCCTCTTGCCCCAGTTCACCTGGCCTCTGATGGCCTTCTGCAGTAGCTCCTTCCCTCTGCCCAAAGACATCGGACAGGGAAAGAGCGGTGAGGCATTCCATGGAAGCACAGCACATATACAGACGTTTACAGTGAAGCGATACCTTGGGTTATGTCCCTCAGAAACCTGGAGCAGTGACAGCTGAGGACAGGCACAAATCAGAGTCCAGAGAATCTTTAGGAGGAAACGATAAAGCTACATGTAAGTTTAAGCTACCCAAAGGGAGCTTCAATCTATACCCTGGTAGAGAAAGCCTCTGTGATTCATCTGTGGTCAAACCATCACAGACATTTGAAGACTCTCTTTAAGCATTTCTCCATAAGTAAAATAGTAAATGCTTCATTTGAGGTTTCTGTTTTTTTTTTCCTTTTGGTTTTTGAGACAGTTTCTTTGTATAGCATTGGCTGTCTCAGAACGAGCTGTGTAGACCAGTGGCTTTGAACTTACAGAGATCTGCCTGGCGTGTCCCCCCAACCCCCCCACACCCTCCCAGAATTTTTTTAATTTTGTGTTTTGGAAGCCTTGTCCTAATGTGATGGCATAGTGTATCTTCATAGAAGTTTTATTATTAGCCTAAATTAAACAACAAATAAGAATGTAAGCCTTAGAGGAAGAGAGCCAGAGTATACTCTAAGCTGAAAATGAGACATGGGGCTGGAGAGATGGCTCAGCAGTCAAGAGCACTGGCTGCTCTTGCAGAGGACAGGGGTTTGGTTCCCAGAACCCACATGGTGGCTCACAGCTGTCTGTAACTCCAGCTCCAGGGGATCTGATGCCCTCTGCTGGTCTCTTTGGGCACTGCACACACACTGGTGTACAGATACACACGCAGGCAAACACTTACACACATAAAAGTAAGAATTTAAACATAACAACAACAAAAGCAAGACATGTAGCTCAGCTGGCAGAGCGCTTGCCTGTCAGGCACCAAGTCCTGGGTTCAGTCCCCAGTCTGGTATAAAACCAGGTGTGGTGGCATATGCCTGTAATCTCAACACCCGAAGACGGAGATAGAAAGGTCAGAAGTTCAAAGGTCACCTTTGGCTACATAGCAGTTCAAGGCTGTATAAAACACTTGCTTCAAAAAACAAAAATAAAGAAAAGGGATGTGTGTATTGTATTAACTCTAGGCCCTCCCTTCAAGAGACCAGGGAGAGGGAAACTGCTGTGGCTCCAGGACACTCCTGTCCAAGCCCAGAACAATTCCAACCAGCTTTTTGGCTTTGCAAAGGACTCTTCTATTTCTAAACCTTTAACTCTGAAGTCCCCATAAAACGTGACATAGTGGACAGGCAGTGGTAAAAGTGAAGGAGGAGGAGAGGGGGAGGGAGAGGAGGGGGAGAGGAGGAGGGGGAGAGGAGGAGGGGCACAGTATAAAAGAAACAGCAAGGATAGCAGGATGCTGAGCAGCTTAGACCCAGGGCTATGATCAAACAGTCTCAATCCCTGAAAGCAAACGCTATGAAACCAACCCAGAGGCTGCCAGAGTATTCACCAAAGCCTACTTCCTTTGCTTACTGAACATGTTTTCCTACCCCGCAAAGGTCTTCCCCACTCTCGGGGTTTCTGTGAAGTCCTGACGTGCCTGTCTTTTAGACTGTCCAGGGTAGTTCTGACCTCCCTGGGGCTGGGGCAGTCTGCAGCTTGTCCCATCATTCTGTGCCTTTGTTTCCCTGTGGCTGAACACAATGTAACTGACTTCTTTGCTTAGAAAACCCTCAATTACCTGAAACCAGATCACAGGGATGGCTGAAAACCAAAAAGCAGATGTAGAATTGTCAATATCAGGAGGCTGGGAAAGGAAATCTTTGCTGCCAGAAGTTCCAGAATCAATGTCTTTAAATAGACTAAATGCAGTTCTGAACTGAAGCCCTCAAGAAGACGTCATCCTGAAATGGGATAGGGTTTATATATATACAATTCAGGTTTTCCTCCAGGAACTGCTGTCCCTGACCCAGCAGCAGAAGGCCATATGCTTTGAGTCCTTTGACAATGTGAGATTACATGAAGAAAGGACATTAAGAGCGGTTGGTGGGCCATTGTTTTTCTGTGTTATACAATGAGCGAGACATGGCGACCCACGCCTTTCATCCCAGCACTCAGATCCCGTGTCTACATAGTGAGTTGTATGCCAGTTAGTGTATACAGTCAGTCTCAGTCAGACCCCCACCACCACACACGCACACACACACACACACACACACACGCACGCACGCATGCACGCACGCACACACTCACTCTCTTTGCCTCAATCCCTCTGTCCAGCACAAATCCCAATTGGTATTAATAACAAATTTGTCCAGCACAAATCCGTGTGGGAGAAAAGACGGACATAAACAAGGTGTAGTGGCAGGCGAGTAACAAGTGGCATTCTGGGAAATGAAAAGCCCTGCTGTACACATCTGTCCAGTTCTGGGGAGTAAGGCTCCCTGTGCCGATCTGAAGCTACTGACACCGTGAAAATACAAGATGAGGATGCTCCAGAAGTGTGACTTGATGGGACACCTGGCGCTTAGGTTATTAGATTCCTTGAAAAGCTAAACAAAGAGTTATCATAGGGCCAACAATTCCACTCCTAAGTATTTGTTACCAGAGAACTGAAAACAGGCATTCAGACAGATATCCACGTAATGTTCCCTATAGGACTGTCCACAATAGCCAAAATGTAGAAAATCCAAACAGCTGAGTGAATAAGCAAAATGTAATCTATAGGACTGGAGAGATGTCTCAATGGTTAAGAACACATTGCAGGGTGATAAGTGGTTAATCCCAGCAGTTGGGAGGTAGAAGCAGGTGGATCTCTGAGTTCGAGGCCAGCCTGGTCTAGAGAGCAAGTTCCAGTATGGCCGGGATACACAGAGAAAGCCTGTCTCAAAAAAACTAAGAAAGAGGGGCTGGAGAGATGGCTCAGAGGTTAAGAGCACTGACTGTTCTTCCAGAGGTCCTGAGTTCAATTCCCAGCAACCACATGATGGCTCACAACCATCTGTAATGAGATCTGGTGCCCTCTTCTGACCTGCAGGGATACGTGCAGACAGAACACTGTATACGTAATAAATAAATCTTAAAACAAACAAACAAACAAAAAAACCAAAAAAAAAAAACCAAAAACAACAACTAAGGAAGGAAGGAAGAACAGGTACTGCTCTTCTAGCAGACCTGAATCTGGTTCCCAGTTCCAGAGGAGCTGAAGCCTCTGGCTTCTGAGGACACCTGCGCTCAGATGCACATACCCACACAGAGATACATACACATAATTAAAAATAAATCTTGGCTGCATGGCGGCGGCGGCGGCGGCGGCGGCGGCGGCGCACGCCTTTAATCACAGCACTCAGGAGGCAGAGGCAGGTGGATCTCTGTGAGTCCGAGGTCAGCCTGGTCTAGAGAGCGAGTTCCCGGACAGCCAAGGCTACATAGAGAAACCCTGCCTCAAAACAAGCGAACAAAATCTTTAACATGTATATATCCCTACAATGGCTATATTATTCAAAAGAAATGAAGTTGTGATAGGCACTGCAACATGGATGATCCTTAAACATTATACTAAGACCAGGCATTGTGGAACATGACTATGGTTCCTGCACCCAAGAGGCTGAGACAGGACACAAGTTCTAAGCCAGGCTGGCCTGTAAAGTGAGACTGTCTCTACAAATAAGCAAATGAATAGTTTTAAACTATGGAGAATAAGCCAGACACAGAAGGACAAGTGTCAGGTCTGATATGAAGGATCTAAACAAACTCATGGAGCTGGAAAGCAGATGGTAAATGATCAGGGCCATGGACAGGAAACATAGGAGTTATTAGGTAATATCTACAGATTCTGTTCATGGTGCTCAGGAAGTTTTGAAACAATGTTGATGGTTTCATGGTATTGTAAACATTAATTAATGTACACCAGGAAATGCCTAAATGAGCATGACACAGTAGCACCTGGTCTTCATGGACAGACTTTGTCTCAAAAAACCAAAAAACGCTGGGTGTGGTAGTTCACACCTTTAATCCCAGCACTGGGAAGGTAGAGGCAGGCAGATCTCTATGAGTCTGAGGCCAGCCTGGTCCACAGAGTGAGTTCTAGGACAGACAGGACTACATAAAAAGACCCTGACTCAAAAAACAAACAAAAACCCACCACCAACAAAAAGGGCTAAATTGGTATATTTTGTTGCGTTTTAAAAAATCTTTAGAGGATGGAGAGATGGCTCAGTGTAAAACATTCGCCCCATGAACATGAGGCCCTGAGTCCAAATTCTCAAAATTCATGTAAGCAGCACCCGATAATCCCAGTGCTCCTACATGCCCCCACACATACACATAAAAAATAAATAAAAATGTAAAACCCTTAGTGTTATAGCTTAGGATTTATTTATTTTCTTTAAAATTTTTATTTATTTATTAATGTATATGGGTATTTTGCTGTGTGTGAAGTACGCATGGAGGCCAGAAGAGGCATCAGATTCCCTGGGACTGCAATTAAAACTGGTTGTGAGCTACCATTTGGGTGCTGGGAATGAAACCTGGACCCTCTACAAGAGCCCATTCCCTTAACTGAAGAGCCACCTCTCCAGGCCCTAAATCCTTTTTCATCGTGTGTGTGTGTGTGTGTGTGTGTGTGTGTGTGTAGTTACAAGCACAAGGGCCAGGAGAGGCCCGAAAAAGGTGTCAGTACCTCTGGAACTGGAGTTACGATAGGATTGAGTCCTCTGCAAAAACAGTACATGCTCTTAACTGCTGAGCCAGCTCTCTGGTCCCTCAAACTACAGCTCAAAGGACGCATCTACCTTCTTCAGAAATAAGCACTAGAAGGTAGTAGTGGGGCAACAATCATCTTACATAATTGTGGCAAATTGTTCAACGGCCACACATTCCTCCCATACCAGCATATCCACACCTTTTGCAGCATGCCTGCCGCTGTTTCTCCCATCAGGAGACAGAGCCCACATTCCCATATCTTAAATCTAACCTATTTTCATTCACAGAGAAAAGTGGAAATAAGATATGTGTTTACTCTGCAGCCTAGGCCTGACAGCTTCCCTTTTGGGAAGGATGTTTATGACTACTGCATAATCAGCTGGTCTAGCTTACTGGAGACACAATACACATGTGTAACATGTTAGAAGTTTCTCGTACGATGTATAGAAACTCACATAGTGTCAGGTGTATAGTCCTTCCCATAAATACTCAAAGCAGAACTTACTCACCCACCCGTAGCTGGCTCCTGATCAGTAAGTCCTGTCCTATAAGCCTCTCTGTAAGTCATGGGGATAGAAACAGAATGTCACTAGAAAGTCAGCTTAGCTGAGAAGAGCAGTGCACATCTTTAATCCCAGCACTCAGGAGGCAGAGGCAGGTGGATCTCTGAGTTTGAGGCCAGCCCAGTTTACATAGTGAGTTCCGGGTCAGCCAGGGCTACACAGTGAAGACTGTCTCAAAACTAGATAATAAATCGTCTTAGGTAAATAAATATCTAGATAATAAAATATTCTCTCTCTTCCTAGTTGTGGGACCCTGGGCAAGTCAGTCTCAGTACCTCATTTCCTCCCTTCCGATGTAGCAATTAATAATAAACACGTGGCATGGTGTGCACATGCATGTATACACACAAATAAAACAAGTATACCGAAAAGAAATTAAGAGGAAGTTATGGTAATAACTGTTATGGTAATAATCTGAGTAGTTGTTGAATGCTGGCCCTGAGAGTCAGTTATAGCTTTGTTTCTTTTTCCTTTGTTTTGTTTGTTTTTTGAGACAAGGTCTCATTATGCAGCCTTGAATGGCCTGGAACTCACTATGTAGACCAGGCTGGCCTTGAACTCATGCCTCCTGAGTGCTGGGACTGAAGGTGTGCTGGCACCAGGCTAGGCTAGACATAGCTACTTTATTTATTTATTTATTTATTTATTTAAAGATTTATTTATTATGTATACAGTGTTCTGTTTGCATGTGTCCCTGCAGGCCAGAAGAAGGCACCAGATCTCATTACAGATAGTTGTGAGCCACCATGTGGTTGCTGGGAATTGAACTCAGGACCTCTGGAAGAGCAGTCAGTGCTCTTAACCGTTGAGCCATCTCTCCAGCCCAAGACATAGCTACTTTAAATCCTTTCCTAATGTCAAATTCTCCAGAAAGCCTTTCCCAGAATCAGTCCTTTGACTTTCAGTTCCGAACAAGATAAACAAAGTCTACTGACTTCATTTAAAAGTATATACTTTTTCTTTTCTTTCTTTTTTTTAAGTTTTGAGGACATGTGGGGGTATTGCTTAGTTGGTAGAGTGCTTGCTTGACATGAAGTAGGCCTGGTTCAATCCTCAGAACACAAAAAAGAGCATAAATTTATTTTGGCTCATGATTTTGGTCCAAAGTCAAGGAGACACATACGATGACAGCCTTTTCCCTGGTAGAGTCCGTAAGACAATACAGGGTATTACATGGCAACATGTAAGGAAGCCACACATGTGGGACAGTGTGTGTGTGAAGGGTCCGATTTCTATGGCTTTTTAGTTCATTTACAGAGTTGGTCACCCTAAAAAGAACCTCATGTCATTTGTAACCTCTAGCCTTTCTTTCTTTCTTTCTTTCTTTCTTTCTTTCTTTCTTTCTTTCTTTCTTTCTTTCTTTCTTTCTTTCTTTCTTTCTCTCTCTCTCTCTCTCTCTCTCTCTCTCTCTCTCTCTCTTCTTTCTTTCCTTCCTTCTCTCTCTCTCTCTCTCTCTCTCTCTCTCTCTCTGGTTTTTCAAGACGGTTTCTCTGTGAAACAGTCCTGGCTGTCCTGGAACTCACTCTGTAGACCAGGCCGGCCTCGAACTCACAGAGATCTGCCTTCCTCTGCCTCCTGAGTGCTGGGATTAAAGGCGTGTGCCACCACCGTCCGGCTTCTAGCCTACTTTCTATCTCTAGATATTTGCCTTTTCTGAACATTTCATATTAGAATCATTAAAATCTGTGGTCTTTTGTGTCTGTTTGTCCTCACATAGCATGTGCATAAGGCCTAATCATGTACCAGTTTATCTGCTGTATTGTCAAACAGTATTCTACTATATGTATATACCCAATTCTGTTTATCCCTTATATTTAAATGATTTTTTTCTCACTAATATGTGTAATGCTGCTACGAACATCTGTGTGCACATTTTTGTGTGAATCTGTTTTCATTTCTCCTGAATAGGTGCCCATAAGTAAACTTGCTAGCTCATATATTAACACTGTGTTTAACATTTTAAGAATTTTATGGCCTGTGAATTATATTTTAATAGTGCCATTATAAGAGGAAAGGGGGGAGGGAAGAAAGAAAAATTCCTAAAAATGCTGGCAGTCATTTAGAGTAACTCTGTATTCTTTAAATTCCAGGAATAAACAAATTATTTTCCTAATAGGAAGTAGTAACTTTATACATTGTTGGAAATGCCTGGAAACCACAGGCCTCACCCCACTCAGCCCCTGCTGACAATCTTCAAAGGCACGTGCACTCACAGGTTGGTGGATGGCCCTTGTCAAAAACTGCAGATTCTGGCAGCAGGTAGATCCAAATCAAAGGATCTTCCAGAAAAGGGCTGTCTCCCATCCCTTGGTGAACTCTTCTGATACCTTCCTGGACAAATGCAAAGTCGCAGCTGTGCCCCTGGAAAACAGTAAGAGAGAGGGAGAGGAGCAAGTGGGAGGGGGGAGGCTCCTGTGAGCCAGGCTCCCCTTCCGACAGGCTCAGGCTGCATGCTAGGCCCGGCATTCAGAGACAACTGTGAAGCTCCAGCTTTCACCTCCACAAACACAGGATGTGGAAAATCTAGAGTTCTCACACGCTCAGGGTGGAACTAGGAAATGGTGTGTTTATACTCTAAAAGTTTAGTAATTTCTTCTTCTAGGGAAGGAGGGATTAGAGGAACGAGACACCTTAGCACCTCTCAAAAGCGTCAGGTAGCAGCGTATTGGAGTGAATCTTGGGGCGCACATGCGCACGTGATGCTGTTAAGCAAGGCTTAGCCATGAAATCAAAACCCCATGCAGTCGTTTGCACTGAAGAAGGCAGCCAGAGATCGCAGCTCAGCAGAAAAAAACCCTTCATGTTGACAACCATATTGGTGTCTCAACTGAGACTTACTGTTGATACTAGACTGTTACGTAATCTCACACACCAATAAGTGTTTGTATCTCAGATCTGCATTTGACAGACCATTTCCTATATCACGTCTTGCTTGTATCTCTAATTGGAAACAAGACCCAGACACCAACACAAGAGTATGGCCAGAGACCATATGGTGTGGGGGGCTTCCTGCTGGTTAGGACGATATGAGTCCTCACATTTTCCAAACCTGTCCATCTGCTATTTCAACTGCAATTACGTCCACTGGAGCTCATTTTCAACCAGCTTGCACGTACTTAGAAAAACATATGTCTAAATTTATGGAATGCAATTTAAACGAACTGGTAAACTCGGTCTGCGGGCCTTGAAAGAGAAACTTTGTGCAGAACAAACACTAGCTACAAAGGAGCTCCCACTGGAACTGTTGGGGAAGACTTGACAGTTAGGGAAGGCCACAGGGAAGCACTGGAACAGGAAGTGATAAACCAGTCGCTGTACAGAGTATCAAATATGTAAGTATGCTGAACTTTCTGGTGACGACCATCTACGCTGAACTGGAAGGTACAGAGTGGTGGACTGTATACTTTAGGAATCAGTACACATGTATTTTCCAAGCAACCTCACTAAACTATACAAAAGGGGTTCTTTGAGGAGCTCTATGTAATAATTTTTTTTTTTTTTTGAGACAGGGTTTCCCTTGTAACAGTCCTGGCTGTCCTGGAACTCTCTTTGTAGACCAGCCTGGCCTCAAACTCACAGAGATCTGTGTGCCTCTGCCTCCCGAGTGCTGGGATTAAAGGCATGCATCACCACCGCCCAACTTTCAATAAAATTTCTACAAAGTATTTTTATTTGTCAACCAATTCGCCTCCCTTCCTCCCATCTCTCTCTCCCAGTGCTGGGCTCAAACCCAGAATCTTAGAAAAAGCACAGCAAGTGCTCTACCACTGAGCGAGGACCCCAACTCCTAAAAAAGACTGAGGTTTTTTTTTTTTTTTTTTTTGGTTTTTCAAGACAGGGTTTCTCTGTGTAGCTTTGTGCCCTTCCTGGATCTCGCTCTGTAGGCCAGGCTGGCCTCGAACTCACAGAGATCCGCCTGGCTCTGCCTCCCGAGTGCTGGGATTAAAGGCATGCGCCACCACCGCCCCGCCTAGACTGAGGTTTTTATATAAAAAAAATACTGTCTTTTTTTAAAAAAATCATGTATGTGTGTGCATTTGTGGTGTATGTGTGTGTACATGCGTGTGTGTGCGCGTGCATGCATGTGTGTGTGTGTGTGTGTGTGTGTGTGTGTGTGTGTGTGTGTGTGTGTGTATGTGCGCGTGTGCGTGTGCACGCAACTTCAGTGTTGGCTCCTGCTTTCCATTTTGTTTCAGACAGGGTCTCTTGTTCACCACTGAGCACACCAGGCTAGCCGGCCTGAGAGCTTTCGAAGAGTCTCCTGACTCCACCTCCTATCTTCTCTGCACAGGTACACAGGAGTACAGGTGTGTGCTACTGTGTGCCATTGTGTCTGGCTTTACATGGATCTTGAAGTGTGACAAGTGCTATACGCAGAGTCACCTCCCCAGTTAGTTCATTTATTAATGATTGGTACAAGGTCTTGCTATATAGCCCAGGTTAGCCTCGAACTCACAGTCCTCCTGCCTGAGCCTCCTAGGTGTTGGGATTACCAGATATATACCACCACATCCGACTGGCTTTTTTTTTTTTTAATGTGTATGAGTGTTTTGCCCACACGTATGTACATGTATCATGTGCATGCCTGGTGTGCACAGATTAGAACAGGGTGTCGGATCCCCTGGAACTGGAGTTACAGATGGTAGTGAGCCATCATGTGGGTGCTGGGAATTAAACCTACATGTTTATTGAGAGAGCAATAAATGCTCTAAATTACTGAACCATCTCTCCAGCCTCTGGCTGTCTTTGTTTTAAAGATGACCATAAAATAAAACTGTTTCACTTCCGGGGGAGGGAGCATAAGAGATAATCACTTCATACCCACTAGGATGGCTACCATCAAAAGAACTGACACTGGTCTACCAGATGGCTCAGTGGGAAAAAGTGCCTGTTGAAGAAGCCCCCCGATGACGTGAGTTTGGTCATAGAGTCCCACACTGGACAGAGAGAACTGACTCCAAAAGTGGTCCTCTGACACACACACGCAGACCGACACTCTCTCACACACACATATTCTCTCTCTCACGCACAAATAATAAAGAAAATATTCTTTAAAAATTGGCATTAGTGAGAGCTGATGAGAGTTTAGAGAAATCTGAGTACTCAGTACTTCTGGAGGGAGTGGAAACCGGTGCAGCCACAGTGAGAACCAGTCGGTGACTTTACAAGGGAAACGCAGAACTATCCTAAGACTTGACAGTTCTAGTTACACACTTAAGAAATGAAACTGACGCTGATTACACCTGTAGTCCCACTGCTTTAGAGGTGGAGGCGGGAGGATCAGGAGTTCAAGGTTATCCTCAGCTACACAGTGAGTTTGAGGCCAATCTGGGCTACACGAGACCATCTCAAAAACTCCAGATGTGAGGAGGGCACACGCACCACACACACAACCAGTGAGATGGCTCAGAGGTAAATGCCTACCGACAAGCCTGCCAACCTGAGTTCAATCCCTGGGACCCACATAGTGTAAAGAGACAACCGACTTCTGCAAGATGTGCTCTGACTTCTACGTATGCACCAAGGCACATGAGCAACTCATACACTAGTAAACGTAATAACAAATGTTGCCGGACGGTGGTGGCGCACGCCTTTAATCCCAGCACTTGAGAGACAGGCAGGTGGATCTCTGTGAGTTCGAGGTCAGCCTGGTCTACAGAGCGAGTTCCAGGACAGCCAGGGCTACACAGAGAAACCCTGTCTCAAAACAAAACAAAACAAAAACAAAAAAAAAGAAAAGAAAAGAAAAAGAAATAAAGAAAAGTTTGTAGTTGATTGGTCTTTGGTCTTTTGGGGGGGCCCACCACCCAGCTCCCATATAAATCATACAGAGGTTTATTTTTAATTTTAAGCATCCAGCCTTAGCTTGGCTTGCTGCTAGCCAGATTTACTTAACTAGCTTTTGCCTTTGGGCTTTTACCTTTCTCTATTTCTGTGTACCTTTCATTATTTCTTACTCAGTGGCTGGCTGTGTAGCTGGGTGGCTGGCCCCTTGTGTCCTCCTCCTTCTCTGGCTCCTTCTTTTCTCCTCCCAGATTTCTCCTTCTATTTATGCTCTCTGCCTGCCAGCCTCACCTATCCTTTCTCCTGCCTTGCTATTGGCCGTTCAGTTCTTTTTTGTTTGTTTATTTGTTTGTTTTTGAGACAGGCTTTCTCTGTGTGGCCCTGGCTGTCCTGGAACTCACTTGGTAGGCCAGACTGGCCTCAAACTCACATTGATCTGCCTGTCTCTGCCTCCTGAGCGCTGGAATTAAAGGTGTGCACCACCACCGCCACCAGGCAGCCATTCAGTTCTTTATTAGACCATCAGGGGGGCTGGACAGATGGCTCAGAAGTCAGGTATTTTAGACAGCCATAGTAACACAGCTGCACAGAGTTAAATAAATGCAACATAAACAAAGTGACACACCTTAAAAAAATTCTACAACAAAAGTTAAATATACATACTAAATAAAATATAATAAAAATATTAAATTATGCCGGGCGGTGGTGGCGCACGCCTTTAATCCCAGCACTTGGGAGGCAGAGCCAGGCGGATTTCTGTGAGTTCGAGGCCAGCCTGGTCTCCAAAGCGAGTTCCAGGAAAGGCGCAAAGCTACACAGAGAAACCCTGTCTCGAAAAACCAAAAAAAAAAAAAAAAAAAAAAAAAAAAAAAAAAAAAAAAAAATTAAATTATATATATATATTTATACATGATAACTTGTGAATGAGAAGTAACACACAAAAAGTGGAAACTCATATATGAAAGACTTCATATTATATGAGTGCATTAATATGAAATGCCCAAAAGAAATATATTTCTAGACAGGGCATACAGCTCAATGTGAATTGATTTCCTAGCATACATGAGGTGCTGGGTTTGGTCCCCACACAGCAACAAAGAGATAAGCAGCAAAAGCCAAGTGTGGTGGCCTATACCTATGATGCTAGCACTTAGGAAACGGAGGCAGGAGGGCTGCCATGAGTTCAGGCCTAGCACGGGCTACATAGTGAGTTCCAGATTGAGAGTGTCTTGAAAAACAGAATCAGAAAAACACAGAACTTAAATGCAGAGGCCCAACAATAGAGCAAAAGGAACAATGGAGAGTAGAAAACTCTTGAAGAAATAATGATCCAGACTTGGCAGTACCTGTGAAGGAAGACTACAAGAACTGTTCTCTCCCTAAAGGTCACTAAAATGACAGAACAACAATGGACTAAGACACTGGCAAGAAGATGAGAACACACAAGAGATGCTATAAAAAAATAGGAAGGTTGAGCCAGCCGTGATGGCACACACCTTTAGACCCAGACTCAGAAGGCAGAGGCAGGTGGATCTCTATGATTCAAGGCTGGTCTGGGCTACAGAGTGAGTTCTAGGCCAGTTGGGCTACATAGTGAGATCCAATCAATCAATCAATCAATCAATCAATCAATCAAATTTGGAAAGTACAGATAGGAGGCCAGAGAGCCAAATTCTAAGCCAGCAAGAAACAAGCTGTTGCGTGAATACGCAATGCCCCCATCGGCTCCCATGTTGAAGGCTGCATGGGGAGGTGATGCAGACTGAGGAGGCGGAGCCTATCTGGAGGAGGTAAGTCACTGGGGGATACCCTGGAAGGATCTACCTTCTTCACAGCCCCTTCCTGTCTGCCCACTTCGGGCCGCCATGAGATGAGCAGCTCTGCTCGACATGCCCTTCCATCATGATGCTCTCCCTTGCCACAGGCCCACAAGCCACAGCCAGGCAACCATGGGCTACAGCCTATGACGTCATCAGCCAAGATCTGTCCCTCTTTTAACCAGTTGTCTCAGGTGTTTTTCACTGTAACAAAACTCTAGCTAACACAATAAACACAATAAAAAAAAAAAAAGCTTAGAGCTGAAAGGCCCTGAAATCAGAGGCATAATGAGCTCTCAGAATGCTAACAATCAAGCTTATATTTAATAAGCAAAGAAAGGACTAGAAGATTGCTCTCTAGAGAATGGAGTAGGCCAAGACAAAAACATACAAAGTAGTCATATTGGGGAATCCTCCCTTAGGAAACTGCCAGGACCCAGCCTCTTCACCACAATAAAAGCCACTGGCTGACAACCCCCTCTCCCTGGGACCTTCAATTAGCATTTTATTGCTTTCCCTTTTGTTAGTTTTTGTTATTGTTGCTGTGTAATGTGTATCTGTGAGTGTTGGCGTGTGCATGCCACAGTGTGCAGGCAATGGTGGGTGGAGAACTGTGAGTCAGTTCTCTCCTCTCAGGGGTCCTGGGGATCAAACCCAGGTTGTCAGGCTTGCGCAGCCATCACTGTCCCTATGATCACCAGCAAATCTAAAGAAGGCGTTTAAAGCTGGTCATGGGCAGGGTGGCGCACATGTATAATCTCATCGCTGGGGAAGCTGAAGCAGGAGAATGGCTGAGGAGGGCAGATGGTGAGTTCTAATCCTGGAATCCACATAACAAGCTAGGTGTTGCTTGGGCACCTGGTACGCGAGCACTGGGGGTGCAGAGACTGGCCGACCCCGAGAGCTCACTGGACGGCCAGCCGGGCTACTGTCCCTGGTCTTATTATTTATGGGCCGGGCATGTTGGTTTTGCACCATTGATTCCAGCACTCAGAAGCAGAGACAGATGGATCTCTATGAGTTCAAGAACAGCCTCAGATGACTATCCCTTATGCCAGGTTAAGATGAAACTAAGCCAGCACAAATGGGGTGTAGTTCAATGGCAGAATGCTTAGCTATACTCCAGGCTGTGGGTTCAAACCTAAGTAATGGAACCCTCCCAGCTACAACACCAAACCAACCCACAAAGGGAAAAAAAATGAAACCACCAAACATCACATATAGCATCTATTAGACTCTCAGCAGATATTCCAACAGCAACAATACAATCCAGAAACCAGTACAAGGCCAGCCGTGGTGGGGGACACACGCCTTTCATCTCAGCAATTGGATGCCAGAGGCAGGCCCATCTCTTGCATTCAAGGCCAGCCTGGTCTACAGAGTGAGTTCCAGGACAGCCGGGGCTACACAGAGAAATCCTGTCTTGGGAAAGAGAGAGAGAGAGAGAGAGAGAGAGAGAGAGAGAGAGAGAGAGAGAGAGAGAAACAAGAAAAAAAGAGAAAGAAAGAAACCAGTACAATAATAGTACTGGGAAAAATAAATGATAAACGCCAGCTTAGTATCTGATATCTCAGTACCAATTATTTAAGAATGAGAGTAGGGAGTCAGGCATGGTGGCACACACTTTTAACTCCAGCACTTAGGAGGCAGAGAGGCAGGGGGACATCTGAGTTCAAGCCCAGCCTGTTCTACATAGCACCCTGTCTCAATACCACTGTCCTACAAGGTCAGCCTGGGATAGAACAAAGGTGTAGGCCAGCAGAAAAGCTCCAGAACAGAGCATCACTACTCTCCTCTGAAGCTGCACAGGCCTGATGACCTGAGTCTGATCCCCGGAATCCACAGAGAAGTGGAAGGAGAGCACTGACTCCATGTTTTTCTCGGACCTCCGTGTGCACTCTATCGATAGATCGCGTCTCCAACTCCACCCCATCACACACATACAATAGTAATAAATTCAGTCAATTTCAAATAAAAGAGATAAGAATGGAGAGCTGAGCACGGAAACTGTCTTGGTTAGGGTTTCTATTGCTGTGAAGAGACACCATGACCACGGCAACTCTTACAAAGAAAATATTTAATTGGGATGGCTCGCTTACAGTTCAGAGGACATGGCAGCGTGCAGGCAGACGTGGTGCTGGAGAGGTAGCTGCTACAGGTTGATATGCAGGCAACAGGAAGTAGACTGTCTCATTGGGCGTGGCTTGAGCATATAGGAGACCTCAAAGCCCATCTCCACAGTGACACACTGCCTCCAACAAGACCACACCTACCCCAACAAAGCCACACCTCCAGATGGTGCCACTCCCTTTGGGGGTCATTTTCTTTCAAACCACCACTGAGGCGCATGCCTGGAATCCCATTACTTCGGAGGCAGAGGTAGAAGTTCAAATCCAGCCCGGGCTACATGACATCTTGCCACAAAACCAAATGAAATAGTAAGGGACAGTGTCACGTGCCTGTAATCCTAGTACTTAAGGCTGATGCAGGAAGATGGCTGTGAGTTAAAGACCAATGTGAAATTACATAATGAGACCATCTCAAAAAATGTGGGGAGGGTGCTGTGGGATGGTCTGTATGTCAAATGTGTTGCTGATTGGTCAATGAATAAATCACTGATTGGTCAGTGGCCAGGCAGGAAGTATAGGCGGGACTAACAGAGAGGAGATTTGAGAGAACAGGAAGCTGGGTGAGAGAGACACTGCCAGCCGCCATGATGACAAACAGCATGTGAAGATGCTGGTAAGCCACGAGCCATGTGGCAAGGTATAGATTAATGGAAATGGATTAATTTAAGCTGTTAAGAACAGTTAGCAAGAAGCCTGCCACGGCCATACAGTTTGTAACCAATATAAGTCTCTGTGTTTACTTGGTTGGGTCTGAGCGACTGTGGGACTGGCAGGTGAGAGAGATTTGTCCTGACTGTGGGCCAGGCAGGAAAACTCTAGCTACAGGAGGGCACACAAAAGAAATGATTAAGTGATAAAACTTATCCACATATAGATGTTCAAGCTTTCTGATAAAATAACCATGAATATGAGGCTTTTTTAAACCTCATCCTGACTGTTTATTATTCTTTTTTTTTTAAAGATTTATTTATTTATTATGTATACTGCACGTATCCCTGGAGGCCAGAAGAGGGCACCAGATCTCATTACAGATGGTTGTGAGCCACCATGTGGTTGCTGGGAATTGAACTCAGGACCTTTGGAAGAGCAAGCAGTGCTCTTCACCTCTGAGCCATTTCTCCAGCCCCGACTGTTTATTATTCTTATCTGTATTACACGTTTAACATTTACCATAAATTCCAAAATTGCCTAGACACCCCTCTGCACATGTACACACTAAAAGCACTGGTAAGATGTGTCCTTCATGGTTCTCAAGAGACCCTGAGGCAAAGGGAGCAGCTGACCCTCACATCCCCTAGTGAAAACAAGGGTGGCCGGTGCACACCTATGATCCCAGCACAGGGAGTGGGGAGGCAGGAGAGTCAGAGGTTCGAGGTCATCCTTGCCTATATATCGAGTTCCAGGCCAGCCTGGGCTATATGAGACTTTGCGTCAAACAAACAAAAAAATTAACCACCACCAACAAAACAAACACTTCCTGGTTCTGACTTGCTACCCACCTGAGTCCAAAGCCTATTCTGTCATGAGCTCTCCAGAGCCGGGAGACGGTTGCCGAGGAGAGGAGGGACAAATCTGCAGCCCGGCCACCTTCATCAGCCTTGGACTTCCCATCCTCCCCGCCCACTCCCAGATAGCTGGCAGATGAGGCTCAAGGGGTCAGCGAGGCCACGCCATGCTTTCTTTCAGGTTCCTTAGTCCCCGGTCTCTCTGTCTTTGCTCCCTCAACTTCTGCGACTTCTTCTGTTTTTTATGACATTCATTTATGTGTGTGTGTGTGTATGTGTGCTCACTCAGAGGACAACTTGGGAGAGTCGGTTCTCGCCTTCCACCGTGTGTGTGCGTGTGTGTGCATGTGCGTGTGTGCGCGCGTGTGTGGCTCGAACTCGGGTCCTCAGGCTTGGCTGCAAGCACCCTTACCCGCTTGAGCCACCTCACGGACCTTTCTGAGAAGTCTTCGCGGCTGCTTCCCCTCAGCCCCCTTCCCACCCCAGTTCCCTCAACGCTGGCGATCACCCACCTCAACACCGGCGGCGACACGCCCGCACCCCCAGCCTCTCCCTCAACTCCTACACCCTCTTGCCAGCCCCGAGCTGCCCTCAGCCTCGGGAACCGGCCACCTTATCCCTTCCCGGCATCCGTACCTTTTCCTGGCTTGCTCCTCACGCTTCGGCTCCTTCCCGACTTCCTACACCCTCCTCAAAGCCTCAGGGAGGCTTCCGCAGGTCCCGGGAGCTCCTTCAGAGTCCGAGTCCCCCCTCAAGACGAGGCTTTGATTTAAATTTCCCGGTGGCTCCGCCCTATGGTGTCCCTGGAAGGACAAGATTAATCAGCAACGCCCCTTTCCATGCCCATGGATCTCTGTCGCGTTCGGCTCCGACTTCTCTAGCCGGGTTTTTCATTTCTTGTCTAGTCAATGCCCTTTGCTGGAAAGTAATACCTGGCAGTGACTCCTCACGTTGACTCTGTTTGAAGTGCCTAGAAAGTTGGTGGGCTAGAGTTAGTAGAGTGTTTCTCTAGCGCTCATGAAGCTGATTAGAGCCCCAGCGTCCCGCACCTACCAGCCCAGTTCAGACGCATGCTTCCTGGCAGTCCGTGGTGCAGCTCTGGCTGTCCTGGATCTCTCTGTGGAGATTCCTCTGTGGGATCAGGGCTGTGTGCCACCACTACCAGACTAACTTTGCTTGGACCCATCTACTTACACTCACAGAGGTCCTCACCCATCTGGTTCCTCTGCACCTGCCCAGTTTTCCATGCTGAAAGAATCGGTAACGGCTCAGGGTCCCCAAGACCAAGTTCTCAGCACAAAGGAGATTTATTTGCCTCAGAGGGACAAAGAACAGGGAATAAGGAACAAAGACAGGAGAGAGAGGATGAGGGAGAGGGGGAAGGGGACAAGAGAGAGGGGGCAGGGGTGTCCCTGAGGGGCAAAGGACTGCCTCTGGATAGAGAGGAGACAGACATGGCCCATAAGAAAATGGCAGTTTATAGAGGTGAAAAGGGAAAGCCTGTGATAGGATGATGTTTAATGCCAGTTGGGCATGTTAACTAGGGAAACCAAGGGGGGCTTTTGATAGGAGAAAGTGGCCAAATAAGGGACTAGACCTTGAAAAAAATTAAAAAATAAAGGCTCTTGAGAGATTGCTCAGTGGTTAAGGGTACTTGCTGCCCTTGCAGAGGTCCAGATTCATTTCCTAGAACAGGGCAGCTCACAATCATCCCTAACTCCAGTTCCAGGGCATCTGATACCCTCTTCTGGCCTCCGTGAGCACTGCATGCACATGGCCCACAAATAGACATACAGGCAAAACACAAACACACATACAATAATAATAATAAAATAGAATTAAAACAACAACAACAGCAAAAAACAGTTGCAAAGTGAGACAGAGACACAGCAGATGAGATCACACGAAGAACAGCCTCCTGGAAGGTCGTAGGAGTTCTTGTCTAACAGTCTCATTTGATGTGTGTGTCATTGGTGGGATGTCTTAACTGGATATGCAAGTGGCCATCTCACTGTCTTGTTGATGAAGACATTTTTACAGCACCAATTGTTTTTCTTGAGACTGGGAATTTGGGATAAGGCAGCATGGACAGATTCATTAAGAGTTAGGCTCTCTCTCTCTCCATATGTATATATATATATATGATATATATATATACATATATATATATATATATATCCTGTCTCTAAAAAACAAAAAAGAAAGGAAGGAAGAAAGAAAGGAAGGAAAAGAAGGTGCTAAGCTTTATTTTGAGAGCTTCACTTAATCTCTGAGTGATATTGGAAATGAAAGCTGGACCATAATCAGGCTGTCGGGATGGGGAAGCCCAAAACGATAAATAATATATTCTATGAGGGTGGTGGTTACCAATGAGGCCTTTGCTCTTTTGCTAGGGGGTTCCTCCATCCACCTGGTGAAGGTGTCTACAGGAACAGCTACATATCTGAGTCTCTTGCTTGGAAGCATCGTGAGTAAAATCTATTTGCCAGTATCCCCCTGACAGAGGTCCACCACACTGGTCCGGCTGTAGAAAGGGAAAGGGCGTGAGACCCCACCCCCACCCCAGGATGGCCCTCCATTATATGGGATAAGTTAGAAATGGAACACACACACACACACACACACACACAAAGAAATGAATCACAGAGTCTGAGGAATGCCTGTGTCTGTGAAGAGACTCAGTTGGAATTTGGTGGGCATCAGATCTCAGATGTGTGCCTTTATGAGAACTGGTAAAGGATACAGGGGGCAGAAGCTTATTCTTAGGGCTCTGGAACCCAACCCAACCCTCTCTGGAGGAGTTGCAAAGACTTTTGGGTATCCTCAGGTACACTCTGGATGTGGGGGAGTGTATCCAGGTACTAAAGGCCCCAGGAGCGGAAGCTGAGGGGTCTGTTTAGCCTGCTAATCTGCTTGGTTGTTCCCTGCTGTGGGAAGTTCTGTATGGCAAATGTGTTGCTAATTAGTCAATAAATAAAACACTGATTGGCCGTTGGCTAGGCAGGAAGTGTAGGCGGGGCAAGGAGGAGAATAAAGCTGGGAAGTGGAAGGCTGAGTCAGAGAGACACTGCCAGCCGCCACGATGAGAAACAGCATGTGAAGATGCCGGTAAGCCACGAGCCATGTGGCAAGGTATAGATTTATGGAAATGGATTAATTTAAGCTGTAGGAACAGTTAGCAAGAAGCCTGCCACAGCCATACAGTTTGAAACCAATGTAAGTCTCTGTGTTTACTTGGTCGGGTTTGAGAGGCTGTGGGACTGGCAGGTGAGAGAGATTTGTTCTGACTGTGGGCCAGTCAGGAAAACTCTAGCAACAGTTCCCCTGAGAGATGTTAGAATGCTTCGTTCAATGGACCTTGCAATGTGTAAAGGCCAGATAGTGTTAATCCCAATGGCGAGAATAAGACCACTGCTGTGGGATGTTCTGTACGGCAAATGTGTTGCTCTGATTGGTTAGTAAATAAATCACTGATTGGCCAGTAGCCAGGCAGGAGGAAGTATAGGCGGGACAAGGAGGAGAATAAAGCTGGGAAGTGGAAGGCTGAGTCTGAGACACTGCCAGCCGCCATGATGACAAACAGCATGTGAAGATGCCGGTAAGCCACGAGCCACGTGGCAAGGTATAGATTAATGGAAATGGATTAATTTAAGCTGTAAGAACAGTTAGCAAGAAGCCTGGTACGGCCATACAGTTTGTAACCAATATAAGTCTCTGTGTTTACTTGGTTGGGTCTGAGCAGCTGTGGGACTGGCAAGTGAGAGAGATTTGCCCTGACCATGGGCCAGGCAGGAAAACTCTAGCTACAGACCACTACCACATTTGAAGCCAAATTTGAAGCAAACTTTAATTAAATACTGGCCATGTGGATGGGCTCTGCCCAGGTCCATACCCAGGTTCCCAGAAAATGGCCTTGAGTCACAGTTTGCAATAGCTGAAGGAAAACCCATAATTCATTGCATTTTCCATCAGATTCAATCAGGGGCAAGCACATATCCTGATGTACCTCCAGCCTACATCCAATCAGGGACAAGTGTACATCCTGACATATTTTCTGCCTGTGAACCTCCCGCCCACCTGTGATCAAGCACATCCGGTACAGATGGGTCAAACAAACTTGTTTAGGGAGTGAAAACATGTGCCTTGTTATCTTCATACACAACAGCCTCCAGCATTTCAGAACTATCTGTCCTTGGGCAACCGGCTTGCAAATCAGAGACATTTTTGTTTCATGGATCTCTAAGGCATAGTAATTAAAACTTAAAATGTAACTTTGGCTCTCACAATAGTTTTTGTAGGCCAGAATCTCAGGGACATGTTGTTGTTGTTTGTTTGTTTCGAGACAGGGTTTCTCTGTGTAGCTCTGACTGTCCTGGAACTCACTCTGTAGACCAGGCTGGCCTCAAACTCACAGACATCCACCTGCCTCTGCCTCCCTAGTGCTAAGATTTAAAGGCGTGCACCACCACCGCCCGGTTCAGGGATATGTTTAATTGGAATAAGATGGGCGGTGATGGAGACCCTTTCATCTCCAGATAGCTGTAGGGATGTGGGTCACAGGTAAGCGTAGGCTGAATCTGTGTAAATGTTGGGGCTCATGGTTGCCTCCAGCTGTAGCGCCCTAGTGGAGGCAATTAGTTATAGTTAGTAAACTGTCATGAAATTGTCTGGAAGGTCCAGAGTTGATGATCTCTGTGACACTTCCTGTTGCATATGCTATAAACCATGAGCCAGGTCAGTAGCCAATCACAGGTTAGAAATCTTGTAGATATGGTCTAGAGTTGCAGGATGGTCAGTCCTTTATATTCTAGAATGTTCTATACCCTCGGGAGAAGGAACTGGAAGTAGGGTAGCAGGCTTTAAATTCTGGCAATCTTTTACAGTAAGCTGTGGCATTTGTAAGAGGAGAGGCCGGTATTTGTTGAATGAGACCCAGTGGGAGACACTCAAGCTGAGAAGTTCAAGGGCCTGAAGAGGTGTGTGACCCACCATACTCTGTCCCAGGGTTAATTTAGAGACTTCTCCATCAAAGCTGCCAGTGCCTTGAGTCAAGGGGGCAGCCCATACCCATGTCTAATGAAAGATAAATAACTGGGTGCTGGGAGGACCCCAAGGCTTGGGTTAACGCTGCAGTGCCATATTACCTTTTGCTCACATACATATAGAGGAAAAAAGGTTTATTAAGGTCAGGGAGGGCGAACATTCTGGTGCTGCAGAGTCCAGTAAACTAGCACTTCTCTCTGAGTTTCCCAAGGCCTCATGGGATTTAGCTATCAGGCTGAACTTGGAAATCAATATGCAAAACCCTGCTATGCTCAGGAATGTCCCCGGTTGTTTCTTGTAGCGAGGTCGCCACAGTTAAAGAGACTCTTTGCTGTGACTCAGAGGCTCCTGTGCCTAGGTTAGTGTGAGTTCTAGGAACTGGACTTTTTATACGGATATTTGGGCCTTTTTGAAAGTGAGATTCTAAATTCATTTGAGGGCAGGTTTTGAGGATTAGGGCAGTATATTGACCCAAAGTGGGTCCATTTAGGCTGCAGATTAATAAACCATTTACATACTGAAAGAGGCTAACACCCAGGGAGGGGATTTTCAGGGGGGACAGGTCTCAGGCTAGGGCCTGTCTGAAAAGGCAGGGACCCCCTGAGAGCCCTGAGGTAAGGCAGTCTGGGTGAGTTGTCAGTCTCAGGGTGCACAGGGCCTGGTATGCAAAGAATAGGGACGGAAGTCTGGGTGGATAGAAGCAAGTAGAGCATCCTTAATATCTCACATGGAGAACCAGGTGGCATGGGAGGACATCCACCCCAAAAGGTGTAAGGACTGGGATCCTTGGCTGGATTGGGCCCACAGCCTCACTTTTGGCCTCCAAACCTTCGGGTATCCTTTAGGATGAATCTGATCTCTTCATTGCCAAGACAGGGCTTTGGCATGGAGGGTTACATCGGTGCAGTAGCCCAGTAGCCAGAAAGCTACTGGAAGCTCTCCTTCAGGCTTTAAGGGGTATGGAGGCCTTCAGGGACCAGAATCGGGGTCCTTAAGGGCAACTGTATGAGAGTCACAGTTAGTGACCTTTCAGGAATGGGGAGATTCAGACTTTGGGAGGAGTTTGCTGGACGACAGAGTTGTCTTCAGCAAGCTCTATGGAGAGGGAGTGATTTGTTACAGAGCTGTGGTCCAGCACCCAAACTGAGTAAACCACCTTTAATCCCAGCTCCAAAGGGCTTTGACATGTGGTGCTAAAGGTACCTACAGAGAGGTACACGTACCTTTTCCTACACACATGCGCACACGTAATTTAAAAAGCAACATGGTGGGGGCTGGAGAGATGGCTCAGCAGTTAAGAGCACTGGCTGTTCTTCCAGAGGTCCTGAGTTCAATTCCCAGCAACCACATGGTGGCTCACAACCATCTGTAACAAGAACTGGCACCTTCTTCTGGCCTGCAGGCATACATGCAGGCAGAGTACTGTATACATAATAAATAAATAAAATCTTTAAAAAAAAACAACAAAACAAAACAAAAAAGCAAAATAGCTTTAAAAAAATAAGATGAGATGGTTCAGTGGGTAAAGGTGTTTGGCACCAAGCCTGAGTTCAACCCTTAGTACTAGTGCAGAGGGAGAGATGGGAAAGTTGTGTTCTGTCCTCCACACGAGTGTCATGGCACGCGTGGGCACCCCTGTGTGCATACACACGTACACGTTAAAAAAGAAAGGAAGGAAGGAAGGAAGGAAGGAAGGAAGGAAGGAAGGAAGAAAGAAAGAAAGAAAGAAAGGAAGAAAGGAAGAAAGAAAGAAAGAAGCTGGGTGGTAGTGGTGCATGCCTTTAGTCCCAGCACTCGGGAGGCAGAGCCAGGCGGATCTCTGTGAGTTCGGGGCCAGCCTGGTCTACAGAATGAGATCCAGGACAGCCACCAAAACTACACAGAGAAACCCTGTCTGGAAAAAAAAAAAAAAGACAAAATATTTTTTGGTTTTTTTGAGACAGGGTTTCTCTGTCTAGTCCTGGCTATCCTGGAACTAGCTTGGTAGACCAGGTTAGCCTCAAATTCAGAGATCAGTCCACCTTTACCTCCTGAGTGCTGGGACTAAAGGCATGAATCACCATACCTGACAAAAAAAAAAAAAAAAGTATCTTATTTTACTCAATTATTTCTACAGTTCCCAATACTCCCTCCCTCTCTTTCTTTCTGTTTTGTTTTTTTACCCTGGAACTTGCTATGTAGACCAGGCTGGCCTCAGACTCACAGAGATCTGCCTGCCTTTACCTCCTGAGTACCAAGATTAGAGGCATGTGTCACCACACCCAGCCAACAGTAAGGTTTTCTATTAATTTATTTGATGACTTGTATGTTTGAGTGTTTTTCCTGCATGTATGTATGTGTACCCTGTGTGTGCCTGGTGCCCTTGGAGGTCGGAAGAAGGCTTTGGATCTCCTGGAAGTGGAGCTATGGATGGTTGTGAGGCACTACGTGGGGCTGCTAACCAGGATCCTCTAGAAGAGCAGCCAGTGGCTTAACCACTGAGCCATCTCTCCAGCCCCAGACAACGTTTTTAAAGATTGAAGATTAGTCAGTGACAAACCAAAGAAAGGAAGAAAATAGGTAGCATTTACTACTCGGCAGAAAAAAAATGTGAGATAATTAAAAATATTTTTTCTGGGAGGATCTGGGGGAGGGGGGGGAAACACGGTCAAGATAATACTGCATGAAAGAATTTTTTTTTCCTGCTTGGCATGGTGGCACAATGTCTTTAATCTCAGCACTCAGGAGGCAGAGGCAGGCTGATTCCTGAGTTGAAATTAGCCTAGGCAATACATAGTGAGTTCCAGACCAGCCTTAATAAACAACTAAGTAAGTATTTTCCCTCCCACCATTTTCCTTAATTCCTAAGGAGAAAAAGTGGAGAATTTTTTTTCAGTTCTAGCTCACATCACAAAGCAAGAGCTGATTTTCCCAACACCAAATTTTATTCAGACAGATACAGAAAAGACCAAGAATTCAGTCAAAATAGACATGGCAATATTTATAGAAAATGAATACAAACAGCACTCAAATGTACTCAACTTTACTTAAAGATAAATGCAAATTAAGTCTATACTGAAATACCATTTTTCACTTAGCAGACTGACAAAGATCACTTTTGCTATCGAGTGCCAAGTTGCCTCACACAGGGGTTGTATCAGATTCCTCTCAAAGACAATTTGGCACTGGCTTGCTCAGTCACAACTGCACATGTCTTCCCACCCAGCAATCCCATTTCTAGGAGTTCCCTGCATATACATTCGCACATAAAACAGAATTTATAGTCAGGCAGTGGTGGCGCACGCCTTTAATCCCAGCACTTGGGAGGCAGAGGCAGGCAGATCTCTGAGAGTTCGAGGCCAACCTGGTCTACAGAGTGAGTTCCAGGACAGGTTCCAAAGCTACACAGAGAAACCCTGTCTTGAAAACAAACAAACAAACAAACAAAAAACCCAGGATTTACAGAACAAAGGTATCTACAGCTACATTGTCCAGAATAGCAAAAGATCAAAAGCAACTGAAATACAAACAAGCTGCAGATCAAATTATTTCATTATACAGTGCTGTATAAAAACAAGACAAAACCTCAAAATATGAATATATTACCAAGTCCTCAAATTGGACTTTTTATTTTTGTTTTTTGGTTTTTCAAGACAGGGTTTCTCTGTGAGGCCCTGGCTATCCTAGAACTAGCTCTGTAGACCAGGCTGGCCTTGAACTCACAGAGATCTGCCTGCCTCTACCTTAAAGTGTTGGGATTAAAGACATGCACCACCACTGCCTGGTAGACTTTTATTTTTTTAGACAATTTTCCATGCTTCCCAGGCTGGCTTCACATTTGCTATGTAGCCAAGGATAACCCAGAACAAGATTACATTATTTCTGGCAGAAAACAATTAAAAAAAACAATAGTTGGGCAGTGGTGGCACCCACCTTTAATCCTAGCAGAGGCAGACAGGTTACTTAAATTCAAGGCCAGGGTGGTCTACAGTGTTGAGTTCCAGGACAGTCAGGGCTCCACAGAGAGACCTTGTCTTGGAAATAAAAAAAAAAGGAGAGGGAGGAAGATAGAGTAGTGGATAGGGAGAGGGGGGAAAAGGGGAGGGAGGGAGGGAGGGAGAGAGAGAGACAGAGACAGACAGACAGAGAGAGAACTGTAAAACTGCAGTGTATCTCAGCGGTCCAGCCCACGCTTAGCATGTACCAGGTCCTGGAGTTCATTCCACACGTACATCCCAAATGAATAAAACAGATATGACACAACGTCCATCTCTAGAAATGTAAAACAGGTTTCTGGGCTGGTGATGTGGCTCGGTGGAAGGACCCTTGCCTACGACGGGTAAGGCCCTAAGTTCTTTCTCCAGAACCACCAAACAAAGACAAAAACTATGAAAACGATAATGTATCTGGAGCTGCCACAGAGAAAAACCCAAGTGGCTGGAGATGCAGCTCAGGGGCAGAATGCATGCCTAGAAGCTGTAAGGCCCTGGGTTGAATCCCCAGGACAGCAATACCTCAGGCAGTGAAGCGCTTCCCACACAAGCACAAGGACATGAGTACAATCCTTAGCACCCACATACAAGAGATGAACATGGCTCCCATCTGTAGACGGGGAAGTAGAGGCAGAAGTATCTCTGTTGGCCAACCAGTCTATCCACATTGGGGGAAACGCTCCAGGTTTCAATGAGAGACCCTGTCTCAAAAAGTTAAGGTGGAGAGCCTGGCAAGATGACTCAGTGGATCAATGTGCTTGTTGCACAAGTCTGGTGACCTTAGTTTAATCTCTGGAGCCCCTGTAAAGCTGGGAGGAGAGAACCAAGTTCACAAGGTTGTCTGCTGACCTCCACACGTGTCATAGCATGTATGTGCCCACCCACACAGTAATAATAAATACAAATAAATCCTGTGGAAAGCTAAGGAGGAAGACACCTGACGCTGACCTCTGGCCTGTATACATACACACACACACACACACACAAAAACAAACAGCAGCAACAGTACTCCCAGAGTTACACAAGATCTGTCTCAAAAGACAACAACAACAACAACAACAAAATCCCAAAGGTTGCAGGCGAAACCAGCTTTTGCTATGTCAGAATAAAGAAAGACATCAGCTAAGTATTCAATCTCAGGAGTCAGGAGATGAACAACAGAGTGACCTCGGAGACTGTAGATGCTTGGGAATAATGGGATAGATACCGATGAACTAGTAGAAAAACCTCAGGCATAATCAGACAGCAACCGAACAGAAAAATCCACCACGAACAGGCAATCCAAAAATGAGGCTTAAAAAAAGGTGTGAGCCGGGCGGTGGTGGCGCACGCCTTTAATCCCAGCACTCGGGAGGCAGAGCCAGGCGGATCTCTGTGAGTTCGAGGCCAGCCTGGTCTACAGCGCGAGATCCAGGAAAGGCGCAAAGCTACACAGAGAAACACTGTCTCGAAAAACCAAAAAAAAAAAAAAAAAAAAAAAAAAAAAAAGGTGTGAATACATTCTTTTATTGCATGCCCCTTTT
This sequence comes from Peromyscus californicus insignis, assembly GCF_007827085.1. NCBI lineage: Eukaryota > Metazoa > Chordata > Mammalia > Rodentia > Cricetidae > Peromyscus > Peromyscus californicus. The sequence continues at coordinate 20,024,646 of NW_026294551.1, forward strand.
CCAGAAAAAGAATGTGAACTAGATAGCAGGGTGACAAGGGAGACTTCCAAAAGATGATGAGGACAGCTTCAAGGATAATCACTCCAGACGGGTGCAGGAACATGGAGGACTCTGGAAGAAAGAGCTACCACTGTATCAGGCTTTTATGTTTCTGGTATCAAACACCTGGGAAAAGTAACTTGAGGAAGGAAAGGTCCATTTTGACTCACAGATTCAGGGGGTTCACTCCAAATGCAGTACATGTGCCATCTTTAAAAACAAAAACTCCTGGCAGACATGGCAGTACATGTCTGTAACCCTAACATTTAGGAGACGGAGGCAGAAGGGTCAGGAATTCGACGTCATTCTTAGCTACACAGGGAGCTCAAGGACAGCCTGGTAAGGCAACCATGAGACCCTATCTCAACAGAGTGAACAAAAACAAGAGCCTTAGTTTTACACTTAAAAATCTACAATGTAAGCCCAGCCGTGGTGGCACACGCCTTTAATCCCAGCTCTCGGGAGGCAGAGCCAGGCAGATCTCTGTGAGTTCGAGGCCAGCCTGGTCTACAGAGTGAGAACCAGGACAGGCACCAAAACTACACAGAGAAACCCTGTCTCGAAAAATTAAAGCAAACAAACAAACAAACAAAAAACTACAATGTACCAGGCTTTCTTTTGGGCCACCAACCAGCTCCCAAATCATGACATAGAGACTTGTTATTAGTGATGAATGCTTGGCCTAGCTTAGGCTCGTTTCTTGCTAGCTCTTATAACTTTTCCTGTTTCTCTTCATCTTCTCTACATTTTGCCCCGGGGCTTTTTACTTTTCTTCCCTTTTGCATATCTCCCTTTCCTGCTGTCTATCTGGCAGCTGCCTGGCCTCTGGCCCCAGGCATCTCCCTTTCCTTCTCCCTCATTTTCTTCTCCTTCTTCTCCCCTCTCCGATGTATTCTCTCTGCCAACCAGCTCTGCTGATCCCTTTCCTGCCTAGCTATTGGCTATTCAGCTTTTTATTAGACCAATCAGGTGCCGTAGGCAGGCAAGGTGAAACAGCAACACATCTTTACGTAATTAAACGAATGTAGCATAAACAAATGTAACACGTCTTCACATAGTTAAAGCAGTATTCCGCAGCATAAACAAATGTAACACATCTTTGCCTAATTAAAATAATATTACACAACACCACAAAACATCAGCAGGAGAGATGGTTCAGTGATGAAGAGCACTGGCTGCTCATTCACAAGTCCTGGATTTGATTCCCAGCACCCACACACTGTTTATAACCATCCATAACTACAGCTCCAGGGGATCAGATGTCCTCTTCTGAACTCCGCTAGCACCAAGCATGCACATGGTGCAGGTAAGACACTCACACATAAAATAAAATAAATATATATAATTTTTAAACCATCTATGAAACAGAAATTCCTAAACCATTAAAAAAAATGTTCCAAAAAAGTATTCCAGTGGGTTTAGAATATTTAAAAATATAAAACACAATACTCTGTGATTATTTTGCAAAAACAACTGATAAACATCAGGGGAGATAGACATTTATTCACACAACTTCAGTAAGAAGCCATCAAATATAGAACTGAAAAATGACTAGTTTTATTGAGTGTGAAGACATAGATTTTTAAAATGGAGATAAAAAATATTCATAAAAGTTGACAGATTGCAATAAACCCCTGTGTATCCATCATTTGGTCCCATTCACATGTCACCCACTGAAAAATCACCCGTCATGACAGTCCCCAAACATAAGAAGTAAAATATATATATATATAATTTAAAACCAAGAATTAAATGGCTGCTATATAAAATGTAAAATCAATTTTTTAAAAGAAAGCAGTGAATCTTTAGCATGAATAAACTGCACACTTAAAAATGGTTGAGCTGGAAAACACTATCACATCAATCAAAATTTAAAAATAAAGTCTGGGGATGGAAAGATGGCTTGAGCTGGGTTCCCAGCACCCATACGGTGTCTCCCTACTATCTGTAAGTCCAGTTCCAACGATCTGATGCCCTCTTCTGCCCTCCAAGGGTACCAGGCACACACATGGTGCACAGATATATACATGGAGACAAAACACCCATACTCATAAAGAAATAAAAAACAATAATAGTAACAAAGGAGGAGGCTAGGGACGGAGCTCAGCTGGTGAAGAGTCTGTCAGGCAAACATGAGAACCTGATTCTCCTCTTAGACTCTTAAATGCTGGGAACATATGTGTATGCCACAATGCCTGGATTCCCTGCTTATTTTAAAATGTTTTTATTTGTTATTATTGTATGTGTATGGGTGTTTTGCCTTCATGCATGTCTGTGCACCACATGCATGCTTGGTGCCCATGGAAGTCAGAAGAAGGTATCAGATTACTAGATTGAAATTACAGACAGTTGTGAGATGCCATGTGGGTTCTGGGAATCAAACTTGGGTCCTCTGGAAGAGCAGCCAGTGCTCATAGCCTCTGAGCCATATCTCCAGCCCCTGCACCACTTCTTAAATGCATGTGTGTGGGGGCACATGTGTGGGGGGGCGTGCGTGTGTGTGTGTGTGTGTGTGTGTGTGTGTGTGCAAAAAACACACATCTATAATAAAGCACTCTGGAGCTCCATGCCAATGAGAGACCCTGTCTCAAAGCAGGTGGATGGCATCCCAGAGTACACTGAGGCTGTCCTCCAGCCTTGACATGTATTCTCACATATATGCTCCTCTTCCTATACACATGTACATACACAATGACAATGAATTGGGGTGCTGGGGAGATGACTCGGTCATTGAAGTGTTTGTTGTGCAATCATGAGGATCTAAGTTTGGACCCCTAGCACCCACGTAAGAAAGAAACTGTGTGGAAGCTCGTGCCTGTGATACCAGAGCTGGGGAAGTGGCGGCAGGAGGATTCCAGGGCTTGCTGGCCAGCCAGTCTGCCCAACTGGTGAGCTCCAGGTCCCTGGCCTTCACACACACACACACACACACACACACACACACACACACACACACACACACAGGAGCGTGTATATATGTTTCCAAACCCATAAAAATGAACCGAAGCACTGTTTGGAAAATTAGAAAATAATGTTCATCCATCAATGGACTGAATCAATTAGTGTGTATCCAAGCGAGGAAATGCTAATGTAGTGGTTTAACTGAGTGGAGAAGGGTGACGTGTTATCAATATAAATAGATATTTTAAATAAACTCACATGGAAAAAAAGGACATTGAAGAAGGAGAAGTACGACTTGTTAAACAGTGTGATACAGTGTTTATGGATCTATAGCTATAACAGGCATTATGTATACAGTAACAAACTGTTCAGAAACTCTCAGGAGGAAGTACCAAATTCAGACACACTGGAAGATGGCTTTCAAACAGTTTCGTTTAATTTTGATGTCTGGGTAGAACCCAGGTCTTTAGGCATTCTAAGTACAATGAGCTACTGAGCTACATCCCTAGACCCCCAGTAGGACGTTTAAAAAAGATACAAAGTAAGCCGGGCGGTGGTGGCGCACGCCTTTAATCCCAGCACTCGGGAGGCAGAGCCAGGCGGATCTCTGTGAGTTCGAGGCCAGCCTGGTCTCCAAAGCGAGTTCCAGGAAAGGCGCAAAGCTACACAGAGAAACCCTGTCTCGAAAAACCAAAAAAAAAAAAAAAAAAAAAAAAAAGATACAAAGTAAAGAAAGAGAACTTTCCTCAAAAGTAGTTCTGTTCCTGACCTTTTCACATCCTGGTGGGTCTTCTGGGGCAGTCTGCTAAGGCACAGAACTAATTCTCCTGGCTGATGTTCCAGAGTTCAGCTCCCAGAACTCATCCTGGCAGGTTCACAAGGGCCTGTAATTCCTTCAGGAGATCCAACTCCCTCTCTGGCCTCCACAGCTACCCACACACAAAGCACAGCTTTTTTTAAATTTTATTTTTACAGTACTGGAGATCAAATCTAGAGTCTAGATCTAGGCAAGCACTCTACCACTGAACTATACTCTTCACCCTTGATTTTTCTCCTATAAGCTTTTGTTTGGTATTTGTCTGCTTATATGAATATTTTCTGACAGGCACCTTTGATACTTTTATGGTGAACCAGTCAAAGAGGATTGTAGATGAAATTCTAAACAGTCTTATTAAATAAGAAACACAGAGCCAAATGCAGAGTTAAAAGCCCAGAGATTTAGCAGTAGCCAAGAGCTAAGACCACCTTATCTTACCACTTGCTTCTGTCCTTCCCCTGAGAAAGAGACCTTCTTCTTGTGTCTTGTCTTTTTATTGCCTTTCTGTTCTGCCTTCTCATTGGCTCTAAACCCAACCACATGATTTCCTCGTCACTGCCTATCTATACAGACCTCCAGGTCTCTATGGTTGGTACTGGGATTAAAAGTTCAGGTCACCTTGCTTTGGATGTGTCCTTGACCACAGAGACTCGGCCTGCCATGTGATCGGATTAAGGGCGTGTGCTACCACCGCCTGATTCCTGCTTATGGCTCACTGTGACTTCTGATCTCCAGGCAACTTTATTAACATACAAATAAAATCACATTTCAGCGCAAATAAAATATCACCATACAGGATATTCTTAATATTTAACACATGGAGAACCTCCATGGTTTGTAAGCTTGTTCAAAAAAAGATCTTTGCAAGTGGTAATGTATGTACTTAGAATGAGTGAGGTCCTGGGTTCAAATCCTACCACAAAAATAAAAATTATAATATATGGCTAGAGAGATGGCTCAGCAGTTAGGAACACTGGCTGCTGTTCCAGAGGACCTAGTTGGTGTTCAATTCTCAAGACCATATGACAGCTTACAGGCATCTGTAACTCCAATTCCAGAGAATCTGTTGACCTCTTCTGATCTCCATGGGTACCAGGTACACATATGGTATACAGATACAAATGCAGGTAAAATGCCTATACACATAAAATAAGTAAAACATTTTTAAAATCATTCACTTTTGTCTTATGTGCATTAATGTTTTGCCTGCATGTATGTCTGTGTGAAGGTGTCAAATCTTGGAGTTACAGACAGTTGTGAACTTCCATGTGGATGCTGGGAATTGAACCTGGGTCCTCTGGAAGATCAGTCAGTGCTCTTAACCCCTGACTCACCTCTCTAGCCCGAGTAATTTTGTTTGTTTATTTTGGTTTTTAATTTTTTCGAGACAGGGATTCTCTGTGTAGTTTTGGTGCCTGTCCTGGATCTCGCTCTGAAGACCAGGCTGGCCTCGAACTCACAGAGATCCGCCTGGCTCTGCCTCCCCAGTGCTGGGATTAAAGGCATTTGCCACTGATGCCTGGAAGATTTTTTTTTAATTAAAATGAATAATAAGTCTATGCATTGGAGCAATACCAACTTCACAATTTTTACTTTTTTTCACTTATTTATCTTGAATGTGTACCAAGGTTTGAGTGTGGAGATCAGAAGACAACTTTCAGGGGTTGATTCCCTCCTCCTACCACGTGGACTCCAGGGATCCAACTCTGCTCATCAGGCTTTGAACCTTTCCCCGCTGTGCCAGCTCACTGGCCCTGCTTCTTTTCCTGAGATGAGGTCCTGATTGTTCATGCTGACTTCTAACTTTGGGGCACGAACTCCCTGCCTCAGCCAACTCAGCAGCTGGGACTCTAGGTGACAGCTCACCCAAACTCAACCTGTTGGTTTGGATACTGTATCACAGTTATGAAAGATGCTACTGTTTGGGGAAACTAGACAAGGTATTCAAAAGTCTGTGTTTGGGGCTGATGGCTCAGTGGTTAAGAGTGTGTATTGCTGTTCTTCCAGATGATGTCAGGTCCCAGTATCTACATTAAATGGCTCACAATGGGAACTCCAACTTCAAGAGATCCAAAGCCTCCAGATTCCTCAGTTGCTCTAGCACACATTCATGCACATACACACCAAAAAAAAAAAAAGTTAAAATTAAATGTTTGCTTTTTGAAACTACACCTGACCTTTTTTTTTTTTTTTTTTTTTTGGAAGTCTTAGGTAGCTCAGGCTGTCCTTGAACTGATTCTCAGATCACTTGCCAAGTACTGCGATTGTAGGCAGGTATCATCATCCCCAGCTTGTTTCTTTCTTTTTTTTCTTTTTAGATGTATTTATTTATTATATATACAGTGTTCTGTCTGCACCAGATCTCATTACAGATGGTTGTGAGCCACCATGTGGTTGCTGGGAATTGAACTCAGGACCTCTGGACGATTGGCCTGTGCTCTTAACCTCTGAGCCACCACTCCAGCCCAATATATTTTATTTTATTTTTATGTGCATTTGTGTTTTTGCCATGGCTGTCAGGGTCCCCTGAAACTGGAGTTACAGACAGGTGTGAGCTGCCATGTGGGTGCTTGGAATTGAACTCGGGTCCTCTGGAAGAACAGTCAGTGCTCTTAACCCCTGAGCCATCTCTCCAGTCCCCCAACTTCTGTTTCTTGAAAATAAAATGTTTGTATGTGGTACTTCACTGCAAAGACTTCAGACCAATTATTTGTATTACACTTGGTTCCCTCTTGGCTATATAACTTCTGAGTACAAGTCATCAAAGTCTTGAATGAAGTATTGTAGAAAATAAATCATAATGGATTAAAAAAAAAGTAAATAGGTGAGTTCTTTGGGACCAACACCTTTTTTTTTTTTTTTTTTTTCAGTGCACTGGTGTTTTGCCTGCATGTATGTCTATACGAACATGTCACATCCTCTGTAACTGGAGCTACAACAGTTGTGAGCTGCCATGTGGGTGTTGGGAATTGCACCTGGGTCCACTGGAAGAGCAGTCAGTGCTCTTAACCGATGAGCCATCTCTCCAGCCCGACATCTTTAATGCCATACACTTTCTTGTTTTGTTTTGTTTTGTTTTTTTATCCTGAAACAGAGTCTCACTATGTAGCCCTGTCTGTCCTGGAACTCACTCTGTAGACCAGGCTGGCCTGGAACTCACTATGTAGACCAGGCTGGCCTCGAACTCACAAAGATCTGCCTGCATTTGCCTCCCATATGCTGGGATTAAATTCATGCACCACTACATCCAGCTTTAAGGCCATTTTCTTACTTAGCATTCAGAAACCATGAGGCTAAAACTTATAAAATTTTGTATTTCTACACCTGTATTTGTGGCATTCCATTTAGTGCCTATTCATTTATCTCAGTACTAATAAGAGCACAGAATTCTTTGAAGAGACCCTTTACATTCCCGTTACCCTCTCTCCCATCTCTCCTGGATACCTCCTGTTTAAACTCTGTTGTTCCAGCTACAGGGATCTCTAGAGGCATCCAACAAGTCTTTTCATGGTATACTGTACCATAGTCAAGCTGGCCTGGCCTCATGATCCTTGGATTAGAGATGCTACCATGCTGACTCTCTTACTCATTTTCCAAGAATGTTAAAGTTCCACCACTGCTGAGAAGTATTCCTGGATTATTCAATTCTCCCACCCCAGCTTCCAACACACTTCAACAGGCAAAATTAACCTCATGGCTTAGGGATCCTTTCACAACCTTCATCGACACACTTTTCTCAACTAGGGTGTGGTGGTACTGGTCTAAAATCCCAGCATTTGGGAGGCCTCTGAGACATGAAGTTTACAAGTTCAAGACAAAAAAATAGATGGAGTTCCAGGCAAGTCTGGACACATAACAAGACCCTATCTCCATACCACTACTACCACACAAACAACCACCCACACCAAATAGATAGATAGATAGATAGATAGATAGATAGATAGATAGATAGATATTTATCTCTGGACTGGCACTGGCTGCTCTTCCAGAGGACCCATTTTTGATTTGCAGCATTCACATGGTGGCTCACAAACATCTGTTTCCGGGGATCTGCCCACATCTGGCCTCCACAAGGGCATCAGGCACAAAAGATATGCAGCCATACATGCAGGCAAAACACCCATACACATAAAATAAGAATTATGACACTAAAATTGTCATTATTTCTATTAACACCTATTCTCATTGGACTGAATTGGCCCCTGAGAACACAGACTTTTGTGACAATCATCTTTGAATTTTCATTCTTGCAACAATGTCACGTGAATGTATTCAGTAAGTATCCAGTAAAGGAAGCAGTTGGACTAAGGCCTCTGCATAGTCTCCTCCTCTGTAGTTTGGGTATGGTGGACCCAAGTAATTAATTTCAGGCCAGAGATGGAATTCTGCAGTAAGTTGAAGCACTTGGTGATTCTGCTGGTAGAGTTCTGTCCCCTGGTTAGGTTCTCTCTGGCTGTGTATAGTTTCATTATCTTTTTTCTGTTTTTGTTTTGGGTTTCTTTTCGAGACAGAGTTCTCTGGGTAGTCCTGGCTGTCTTGGAACTTGCTCTGTAGACCAGGCTGGCCTCTACCTCCTGAGTGCTGAGATTAAAGTCATGTGCAACCACTGCCCGAGTTTCCTTATCTTTTAATCAAATATAAAAGCATCTCCTTGCAGGGTTGTTGGGAAGATCGCAACAGATACTTCATGAAAACCTCTGCCTGACAGAGGACAAAATACATTCCTTGTGCTGGCTGGTGTCTGTCAACTTGACACATGCTAGAGTCATTTGGGAAGAGAGAAACTCAACTGAGAAAATGCCCCCTACAAGATTGGCCTGTGGGGCATTTTCTTAATTAGTGATTGACGTGGGGGGGGCAACCTATTGTGTGTGGTGTCACTCCTAGGAAGGTGTCTCCTGGATGGTATAAGAAAGACAGCTGAGCCAGGCAGTGGTGGCCCACGCCCTTAATCCCAGCACTCGGGAGGCAGAGACAGGCGGATCTCTGTGAGTTCGAGGCCAGCCTGGTCTACAGAGCGAGATCCAGGAAAGGCACCTAAACAACACAGAGAAACCCTGTCTCGAGAGAAAAAAAAAAAAAAGCGAGCTGAGCAAAGCACAAGGAACAAGCCACTAAGCAGCGCCCATGACTCCTGCTTCCAAGTTCCTGCCTTGAGTTCCTCAGTGATGGGAGTGTGACCTAAGAGTAGAAGCTGAAATAAATCCTTTCCTCCCCAAGCTGCTGTCAGTCATGGTGTCTTATCACAACAATGGAAACTGTAACTAGACACTCTTCAAAGATACTCCTGTGGAAACGGGGGGGGGGGGGGGGGGGGGCAATGAGTGCAAGCAATGACTCTGAGGCTGCTAAGTAGTTCAACTGTTGAGCATCTACTGTGTGTCTCCGTCCGGTGATGAGTCAGAGAACGTCTTCTGGAATGTGGGTTTTCAGGGAGGGAGGCTTGGAATGGTAACGACGGTGGTATTCGGGGCAGCCTGGCTTCAGAACATCCCACAAGTGCTTGCCGAAGCGCTGGCATCCGTCGTGGTGAGCGCCTGTCCTCTGAGCTCTCCGTCCCGTGGCTGACCATGACACCGAATCTGATCGTTGCCAACTATAACCGGTCCGTTAAAAACTCACCTGCCGGAGCTCCGGGAGGACCGCGCGGCCACGGATAAACCGAGAGGCCTCATTGGCCGGCGCGCACCCTCCCGGACCTCCTTCCTAGCCCGGCGCGCAGGGGGGGGGGGGGGGGGGGGGGAGGCTCCCTCTCCAGGCATGCGCGCTGGGCCGGTGGCGCGGCCCGTCAGGCACTGCGGTAGGCACCTCCGGGTCCGGCAGGACCCTGTCCCCAGCATGGCGGCGCCCAGCGAAGTGGCGGCGGCCGTGCTCAGTGAAGGCGATGGCGCGGGGTTTGGATCCTGGCTGGACGGACGGTTGGAGGCGCTGGGAGTGGACCGGGCCGTTTATGGCGCTTACATCCTTGGTGTCCTACAAGAGGAGGAGGAGGAGGAGAAGCTGGACGCCCTGCAGGGTATCCTCTCTGCTTTCCTGGTGAGTCGAGTGGTCCGGACACATTCCATCAGTCTCACAGAGACGTCTGGGAACCTCTGCCGTACTTCACATCTCTCTTCTCCTGGTGCCGGCGCGAAGTCTTAGTGGGTTTATCGGGAAGAAGCCTACTCTGAGGGGGAAGGGGGTTGCTGCTCCCCAGACAGATTTTGGGAAGCCTGAAGGTTGCAGGTGCGTAGAGAGGAGTGGGATCCCCGTATTCCTGGCAACAAGGCTTCCTGGGGTGCCTTTGGATGTTCTCGATAGTGTTCTGAAGCCATTGAGATGTGTGGACGGCAGTTAGATCATAAACGTATAACAATTCCATTCCCATCAGTTTGCAGTGTTCAGAGGGGAGAATAAAATGTTCTTGAGATGTCTGCTCATTAGGGGGAATAGTCTTAGGGCTGTCCCATGACAAAAGCCAGTAGGAAGTTCCCTCTTGGCTCCTATTTCAGAGATGAGTCTTCAAAAGGTAAGCTGGTAGTGAAGATCTTTTCATAATAAGCAGTATTTGGAAATTCAGTAATTATTGATGGTGTTGGGTGGGGCGGTGTGATGAGACAGATTGGAAAAACAAATAAGGTATTTAGCCTCTTAGAAGCAGGTTCATGGGCTGGGCGTAGTGGTGCACGCCTTTAACCCCAGCTCAGGAGGCCAAGGCAGGCGATCTTTGTGGTCTGCATAGTGAGTTCAGGACAGACAGGGCACAGAGAAACCCTGTCTCGAAAACCTAAAAGCAGATTCATGCCACGTGCGCCATAGTGCACGTCTGTTGTCCCGGCTCTGGGGAGGACAGCAAGCTGGAGGCCAACTTTGGGTTTACAAAGTGAGAGCCTAGAAAAACAAAACAGACAGAATCGCTAATTCAGAAATTTGTACTTTAAAGCTGTAATTATGTATCACGTGACCAAGATGCCCACTTTTCTAATCTGATCATTTGTATGGAGTTCATCCCAACTTTACCACTCCCAACAGAGACCCTTAACTAGACTGGATGCGTAGATTAGATTCCCTGCATGTGTTGGTTGTGATTATCCTGCAGTCTTTCTTTTTAATATAATAATCAACTCAGTGGCTGGAGAGATGGCTCAGTGGTTAAGAGCACTTGACACTCTTACAAAGGACTTGAGTTCCTTTACCAACACCCACACAGTGGCTCACAATCATCTGTAATTCTAGTTTCAGAGGATCAGAGGCCCTCTTCTGACCTCCATGGGTAGCAGGTATGCATGTAGTACACAGACATACATGCAGGCAAAACACATAAATACATAAAATAAAAATCTCATAAATGAATAAATACAATCAGCTCAAAAGTAAAGTGTGCTGTGTCTTCACTAAGTACCACAGAACTCATTATCCCAGGCTGGAGAGATGGCTCAGAGGTTAAGAGCACTGGCTGCTCTTCCAGAGGTCATGAGTTCAGTTCCCAGCAACCACATGGTGGCTCCCAACCATCTATAATGAGATCTGGTGCCCTCTTCTGGTGTGTAGGCATACATGCAGACAGAACACTGTATACATAATAAATAAATAAATCTTTAAAAAAAAAAAGAACTCGTTATCCTCACACAAGGTTTAGGGGAGCTCTTGCTGCTATGAAAGTCTCCAGCTCCTCAAAGGCTTTGTTCTTTGATGTCTATCACAATGATCAGGTTTGGAGAATGGGTTCATCTGTTGTCCTTAAAGCCAATATTCAGGGCTGGAGAGATGGCTCAGCAGTTAAGAGCACTGGCTGCTCTTCCAGAGGTCCTGAGTTCAATTCCTAGCAACTACATGGTGACTCACAACCATCCATAATGAGATCTGGTGCCCTCTTCTGGCACACAGGCATACATGCAGGCAGAATGCTGTATATACATAATAAATAAATCTTTTTTAAAAAGCCAATATTCAAAGACTACTAAGAATCAAAAGGTATGGTGAGCATAGATATAAATATACATGTACATTTTTTATATAGACAGACAGAAGGCTTTTCCAATCTAAAAATAATTATTGGATATGGGGCACATGCTAGAGAGACACACTAAGGCTCCGTTCATTGGTGAGAACATGCTGGACATAGAACCCTGCAGCTGTCCCTGCTCCCACTGGCAAGAAGCCTTAGTCTATAAAGGGAAAAGAGCTAATGCGGCTTGGAGGTTCAGTGGGAATTCAGCCTGGTAAGCTCTTTCCTTTGACCCTGAATTGCAGAGTAGAAGAAGTAAGGATGAAAGGTGAGGATTTGGGGGTATTATTTGCAGCTGGGAGGCTTCTAAGGACTCTGGGAAGAACTGCCGGCAATAGTATTGGGGCAGGAGTCCTGTCACAAAGCAACCGAGAGCATCTCTACAGAGAATGTGGTCTCTGCAGAGAATATTTTAAAGTCAGAGTTCTGTTTTACTGTAATGCCAAAGGCCTTTGACTTTTGCAGAAATCTCATTCTTGGAGAAACAAAATGAATTCACTGTTAGGGATTAGGAAGTTTGTTAGTGAGAATTTGAGGTAAGATTCAAGGTAGTATACAATATAAGATGGTATAAATAAAAGCTCCCCCCACTCTTCCTTTTTTTTTTTCCCTCTCACCTGGTGCTTGTACTGGATGATTGACTGATGTATCATATATATATATATATATATATATATATATATATATATATATATATATATATTTAATCCATGGAATTACTTTCTTCCTAACACTGCTTGAAGTGCTTGGAGGAGCAAAATAGAAACAGCTGCCATTGTGGAGTATTATTCTAGAAAGGAGAGACTTTAACACTAAGTTATAGTCCTATGTTAGTATGATAGGTAGTGATTAAGATTGATTTAATGGTCCCACAGTATAAACACAGTCGCAGGCCCAGTGAGATGACTCAGATCTAGGTTTGAAAGGGGGGCATTGTAAAATGGTCGGGTGTGTAGGGATAGATTGCAGTTTGAAGTAGGATAATTAGGATATCTTACTGGGAGGCAAGGGGAGGAAGATTGCTACAAGATCAAGGCCAGCCTGGGCTACAGAGTGTGACCCTGTCTAGATACCAGCAAAATGCAGTGGGTGTGATGATACATGCCTTTGATCCCAGCACTTGGAAGATGGAAGTAAGAGAATCAAGAGTTCACGGCTAATCTCAGCTTCTAAACAAGTTGGAGGCTAGCCTGGGCTATAAAATCTTAAAAAATACAAAACCCATGAAACAAAACAAGGAGAAAGTTTTGATTTAGTCAAAAAGGAAGGAAGAAAGAAAGGAGAAAGAAAAGAAAGAAAGATAGATTTAGGCAAAGGAAGAGGAGAGACACTTTAGCAATCTGTAGCATGGAATGGAAGCTGTCATGAATAACAATGTAATAACATATTGTGTGTTTCAAAGACTAGATTTTAAGTGTTTCTCTACAAGAAACTGGTAAGTAGTGGATTAAGAAATTATTAGTTAGATTGATTTAACCATTTATGTACATAGTATCAGGCCAGTGATGTGGGTCAGCGGCAAAGGTGCTTTCCACCACGCTTGTCACGATAGTTGGATTCCTGAGACCCATGTGGTAGAAGGAGGGAGCCAACTCCCACAGTTGTCCTCTAACTCCACAGGAGTCACAGCACATACACACTGTGTTCACATACCACACACGCTATAAGCACACAAACACACACTCAAAACAAAAAACTAAACGTAATATAATGTATCCTAAGAGTAGACAATATATACAGTTATCAATTAAAAAATGAAACATTTCTTCCTTTAAAAGTGAAGACTGGTGGTGGTGCACGCCTTTAATCCCAGCACTCGGGAGGCAGAGGCAGGTGGATCTTTGTGAGTTCGAGGCCAGCCTGGTCTACAGATCGAGATCCAGGACAGGCACCAAAACTACACAGAGAAACCCTGTCTCAGAAAAAAAAAAAAAAAAAAAAAAGGTGAAGACTGAGGAGGGCTACCCTAAGTCAGCGGCAGGGCAGAGTGGGCACTCTGGACCCAGCAGGTGTGAGTTCTGGGATTACTCAGATGAGAAGCACACTCGCACACTCTGCTGTGGCCTAGGCCCTCCAGGGCTTCTTCTCTTTTCCAGAGGGGAGAGTGGTGTTCTGCACATGCCTTTCTTGGCTTGCTGTTATTTTTGAAGGCTTTTCAGGAAATTAACTGGCGTGCTTTTCCAACTAGGAAGAAGATTCACTCCTTGATATCTGTAAGGAAATTGTGGAACGATGGTCAGAAACACAAAATGTCACCACCAAAGTAAAAAAAGAAGGTAGAGTTGGCCTTTCTTTTTGAAAAACATTTATTCTTCTATGTAAGCTGTGGGGTGTGTGTGTGTGTGTGTGTGTGTGTATGTATGTGTAGTATGCATGTGTGTAGGTAGCGTGCATCTGTGTGTAGTGTGTATGTAGTGTGAGTATGTAGTATGCGTGTTGTGTGTGTGCATGCGTGCGTTCGTGAATGTTCCTGAGGTGTATTGGGGTCAGGTCAACTTTCAGGATTTGGATCTGTCTTTCCACCTTGTGGTTCATAGGGATCAAATTCAGGCCATGGGGATGGTGGAGAGTGCCTCTACTCACTAAGCATCTGGCTGGTCTCAGTTACTGTTTCAGGCTCACCTCCAGGGCTTTTTCCTGTACAGCTGTTGGGAAGTGAGAGTCTCATTTGCTCCTTTGGGTACTCACTCTCCCTAAGATGATTTGCATCAGGGAACACCCAGAGGCTCACTTTAAGATTTTACTAACCATGGATTTCCTTTTGTGTCTTTCCAGTCTACTACCCTGACCACAGTCATCTTCATTGTGGTGTAGGTGTGTGTTTCTTTGAAACAAAGTCTCATTGTATATAGCCCAGGCTTGCCTGGAACTTTTTTGGTTTTTGAGACAGGGTTTATCTGTGTATGTAGCCCTAGCTGTCCTGGAACTCTCTGCAGAGCAGGCTGGCCTTGAACTCAGAGATCCACCTGCCTCTGCCTCCTGAGTACTAAGACTGAAGGCGTGCGCCACCACGCCCAGCATGCCTGGAACTCTCTATGTAGCCCCTGCTTTCCTTGAATCCCTAACGCTCTGGCCTCAGCCCCCTGTGTGCTACAGGTGTGCATCACAGTAAATGCATCATTGTTGTTTCTGCTCTTTCGGCCATCCTGTGCCCCTGGTGGAGCTGCATCACACATGCAGGGCCAGCTGTCGTCTTCCAAACTCAAGTTGACAACAGTCCGAAAGGCAGGAGCCTTCGCCCACTGAGCCATGTCACTGGCTCAGCCACCTTTCTCATGGTCTCAACGCGTAGCATAATTATGGTAGAGGTTCTGCTCCATTTGGCTGAATCCTTCCCCCTTGAACATGAGAGAGGAATGGGCTTATCTGTTCATTAGGATGGTGAATTAGCTACAGAAAACTCAAAACATAGAAGTCACACTTGTGAAGAATCTAACCTAAACTACACACTGTTGAGGCAGGCAGATCGCTGTGAGTTCGAGGCCAGCCTGGTCTTCAGAGCAAGTTCTAGGGCAGCCAGGACTACACAGAGAAACCCTGTCTCGGGGAAAAAAATTATACACTATTCTCAGTCTTGAGTATACAATAGAATCACATGATATACTGGGTTTGGGGCCCAGGTATTTGTGTTTGTTTGTCTTTGGTTTGTTTTGCTGTAATTAAAGGCATGGAATTAAAGACTGGGGAGATGGCTCAGTGGTTAAGAGCACTGGCTGTTCCTCCAGAGGCCCCGGGTTCAATTCCCAGCACCCACATGGCAGCTCACAACTGTCTGTAACTCCAGTTCCAGGGGATCTGGCACCCTCACAGATATACATGCAGACAAAACCACCAATGCACATGAAATAAGTAATTTTTTAAGGTCATAGTATTAAAAACTTTTTTTAAGATCAATTTTTTTTTTTATTTTAATGTGTATTTGTTTGTCTGTGTGTGGGTTTGTACATGTAAGTGGAGGTGCTCACAGAGGTATTGGATCTCCTCAAGCTGCAGTTACAGGTTGCTGTGAGACCCCCCTCTGTGGGTGATGGGAACTGAACTGAGGTCCTTTGCAAGAACAGTCTGTACTCTTAAACACTGAGCCATCTCTAGCTCCGGTGTTGGTGTTTTTGAAAAAGTTCCTCTAGAACAGTGAGATGGCCCAACAAGTGTAGCACAAGCCTGGTGTCCCCATTTCCATCCCTGGAACCCCTAAAGAAGAGAGCTGACTCCCCATGGTTGCCCTCCTGACTTCAGCACACACACACCCCAATAAGTAGACGTAACGAAACCATCTTCAAGAAGACCCAAAGCCTGCATAGCTTTACCTTGTCTCCCAGATGACTCCCGAGTCCTCCGGGACCAGCACTGACCGGGTGGGTTAGTGATTTGGGGCCTTGTTTTCACCTTCATGCTCTCCTTGTGTCCCCCCACCCCCTCCATCTGCCTGGCAGATGAGGTTCAGGCCATCGCCACCTTGATTGAGAAGCAGGCACAGATCGTGGTGAAGCCCAGGATGGTTTCTGAAGAGGAGAGGCAGAGGAAAGCCGCCCTGCTGGCCCAGTATGCCGATGTGACAGACGAAGAGGAATATCCTTTTTAGAGGCTTAGCACCATTTCCCAAGGCTCAGGCTAGGAATGTTGGACAGTCTACACCCCCCGCCCCCCAAGAAGTTGCAACCCCTCCCTCCAGCTTCATTTTCTCCTTCAAAATGACAGTGATCCTGGGCCTTTGTGGGTTTAAGAAATGATGTCGGGCCAGGCAATGTCAGCGCATGCCTTTAATCCTAGCACTCTGGAGGCAGAGGCAGGCGGATCTCTGAGTTTGAGGCTAGGCTGGTATACACAGTGAGTTCTAGGACAGCCAGGGCTACACAAAGAAACCCTGTGTTGAAAAACAAAAAACAAAACAACAACAACAAAAATGATGTTAAAATAGTTGACATGAGACTTAAATCTTCGACACATAATTGGTATACTCCCGAATAGTTCAGTGTAAAACAAATAGTGCCTTTAATGGACTGTTGATACTATTTCGAGAATAAGAAATTGCTGTGATTCCTTGTACTTGTGTGACACTGTATTACTTACTTTTCTTACTGCTATCACCAAATACAAAGAAGAAACGAGGGGATGGTTATTTGGCTTACAGTTTGAACTGATACCCTCCATCGTGGCGGGTAAGGCATGGCGGCAGAGCAGGCGCCCACTGGTCACATTGCATCCATAGTCAGGAGGCGGAGAGAAATCAGAGCTGCTGTCAACCAGCCTTTCCTTTTGTTCAGTCCAGGACTGCAGCCCAAGGAAGGGTTGCCGCCCATATTCACGCTTAACCCACCTAGAAACTCTGTCACAGACATCCCAGAGGTTTGTGTCCATGGTGACTCAAAGTCCCATCAAGCAGATAGTCAAGATGAACATCATGAATACTTTTATATGCAGTGTAGTACCATACTTCCTCTCTTTGGTAAATAACTTTTTTTTTTTTTTTTCCGAGACAGGGTTTCTCTATGTAGCTTTGTGCCTTTCCTGGAACTCACTCTGTAGCCCAGGCTGGCCTTGAACTCACAAAGATCCGCCTGGCTCTGCCTCCCGAGTGCTGGGACTAAAGGCATGGGCCACCACCGCCCGGCTAACTTTTTTTTTTCTTTTTTTTTTTAAGACAGCATCTCATTGTGTAGATCAGGCTGGCCTCAAACTCACAGAGATCCACCTAACTCCACTTCCTTCACTGAGCCGTGTGTCACAATGCATGGCTTCCAAAAAAGGCTTTTAAAGCATGAGCTCTCCTGAGGTTAAAACACAGATTTCTGGGCTTTTCCTGAGTTTTTCCTGAGTTCTTGAAAGTTCCTGGAGACTCTGAGAATTACAGTGTGTGTTCTGATGTAGCCCAGGTAGATTGAACTGCTTTGAGAATGACTGGCCTTGAACTCCTGATCTTCTTGCCTCCTCCACCTCCCTAGTGTGGGAGCTGTGCTGTTTCAGAGTCTGTCTTGCCCCTGCTTTTAGGTAATGTTGATGTGGGGTCTTCCCAGGCCACCTGACCTTTCTTTTTAGTCTCTAGAAGTGTTTTTTGTTTGTTTGTTTGTTTTATGTTTTGTTTTTTGAGACAGGCTTTCTCTGTAGCTTTGCACCTTTCCTGGAACTCACTCTGTAGACCATGCTGGCCTAGAACTCACAGAGTTCTGGGTCTGCTTGGTGCTGGTACTAAAGGCATGCCCTACCACCACCCGGCTAGAAGTGGATCTTATAGAAGCTTGAGGCATTTCCCTAAGTTAAGATTTTCAAAAATGAGTCTCCGGGGTTTACCATCACACCCGTGACCCTGTCCTCTGCATTCAGCTTGCTTCTCCTAACCATGTCTACTGACTGTTTTTCAAAATCAGTTTGAGATGTGTGTGTGGCCTTTTTTCCACCTGGTTTTCCTTAACGTCACTCACCGACACAGATGAGAAAGATGATCCAGGTGCTTCAACAGCGAACGTCGGTTCTGACAAATGTATCCTTCTCTTTGTCCATCCCTTGTTGTTCTCCAAGGCCCTTCTAGAAATCAGTTGTCATTTGCTGTCACTGCTATAGGTTCCCTCTTATCTCCAAGGATGTCATGTCATGCCAGTACTGGGAGCCCCATGCCTAGCACAGCCTGGATAGTCAGCTTAGCATACACTACCCAAAGAAAACAAGTTAACACATACTTAGTGCTAGCCTCCAACTTGCTGGGATGACTTTGAATTCCTAATCTGCCTCCACCTCCAAGTGCTGTGATAAAAAGCATGTGCCACCCCTAACAAAGGGCGTGGGAAGTTTTGTTCTACTTGTTTGTTTGTTGTTTGGGAGACAGAGTCTTAATGATGTAGTCCTGGCTTGCCTGGAAAGCTCTATATATAGACCAGGCTTGCCTGGACCCCACAGAGATCTGCCTGCCTCTGTCTCTTGAGTGCTAGGCTTAAAGGAATGCACCACCACACCTGGCTGGTTGCTTTTTGATTTTGATTTTTGAGACAGGGTTTCTCTATGTAGTCCTGGATGATCTGGAACTTGTTCTGTAGACCAGGCTGGCCGTGAACTCTCAGAGATTGCCTGCCTCTGTCTCCCCAAGTTCTGGAATTAAAGTCATGGGCCACCGCACTGGACTTCACCTAGCTTGTTTTTTTTTTGTTTGTTTGTTTTTTGTTTGTTTGTTTGTTTTTGTTTTTTCAAGACAGGGTTTCTCTGTGTAGCTTTGGAACCTGTCCCGGAACTCACTCTGTAGCCCAGGCTGGCCTCGAACTCACAGAAATCCGCCTGGCTCTGCCTCCGAGTGCTGGGATTAAAGGCGTGCGCCACCACCGCCCCGGCTGGTTTTTGTTTTTGAGCCCAGGATAAACTCAAACTGGCTTTACTGGAGGCTGTCCTTGAATTGCCTTTACCTCCTGTAAGGCGTGAGCCACCACACCCAGCTAGAAGGATGCCTAAGAGAAAATAAAAAGTTCTAATCCTTGGAACTCTGATTTGCCCTGGACTAGGGGCAGGGGGAAATTAAAATGTTAAAGTTTTATCTTTATTCTCAAAAACCTTGTAATTGCAAAGAGAATACAGATACTAAATGCTTGAAGCTGACAATACAATCAGTATTGAAATGTGTGTTGAGGAAAGTCTCCACTAACAGGTTACTCTGAGATATTCCTAAGAAGTTAAATCTAGAAATTCACCTCCTAGGTGAGGGGTTATAGTGGGTTATCAGTATCTCAGGACTTCATTTTTGGTGTGAGGGATTGACCCCAGGACCTCGGGTATGCTTAGGTAAGTGCTCTGTTGCTGAGCTCTCTCCTCAGCCTGAAACTCATTTATTTTCTAGCCTAATGTAGAAAAAAGTCACATTTCAAGAATATAGAAGAGATTGCCTGGTACATTTTACCTTTTTAGTGCCTGTGTGTGTGTGTGTGTGTGTGTGTGTGTGTGTGTGTGTGTGTGCTGATGCCCGAGAGGCCAGAAGAGAGCATCAGATCCCCCAGAACAGGAGTTACAGAGGGTTGTGAGCCACTATGTGGTTGCTGGGAATTGAACTCCGGTCCTCTGGAAGAACAGCCAGTGCTCTTAACCGCTGAGCCATCTCTCCAGCCCCTGATGTTTTGTTTTTAAAGGTGAAAGAAATAAGGAATAAAGTTTTTGACTGTTTTCTAACTTTTGTTAAACTTATTTCATGTCTTATAAGTTCAGTGTTGACAAAATGACATTGTTTTTCACT
The DNA here is from genome assembly GCF_007827085.1 of Peromyscus californicus insignis. Classification (NCBI taxonomy): domain Eukaryota; kingdom Metazoa; phylum Chordata; class Mammalia; order Rodentia; family Cricetidae; genus Peromyscus; species Peromyscus californicus. The sequence goes on from NW_026294551.1 coordinate 20,044,596, forward strand.
TAAACGCTAGTCTAGATAGAAGCTCAAATTAACAAAATTCAATAAGAATAAACCTTAATTATTGAAAACATTTTAAAAATGCCAAGTGCATAAGCATTTTTTCTGCCACAGTGATGCTCTCTTTATTGACTTAACCTAGACTCAGCCCCAGCATTCTATAGAATACTGTTTGGACTTAGTTTGGAGTGAGATTTTACTTTTTTAATTGGATCGACTTTATTTATAAGTATAAACTTTATTTGTACTTTTTTGGATGTCCTTGTTAATGAAATTCATTTTTATAAAATATTTCAAGTTCAGGTTTAGTTGTCCAAATGAGGTTTTTTGTTGTTTTTGTTTTTGGAGACAATCTGTGTGTGGAGTGCCGGGATTAAAAGTTTGTACCGCCGGGCGGTGGTGGCGCACGCCTTTAATCCCAGCACTCGGGAGGCAGAGCCAGGGGGATCTCTGTGAGTTCGAGGCCAGCCTGGACTACAGAGCTAGTCCAGGACAGGCTCCAAAGCTACAGAGAAACCCTGTCTCGGAAAACCAAAAAAAAAAAAAAAGTTTGTACCACCACTGCCCAGCCCAAAAGAGATTTTTTTTTTTTTTTATCCAAGGAACATTTTAGGTCTGTACTTGTAACTTTAGGAGTTCCCATCAGACCAAGGATTCTTTTTTTTAAAAAAAATATGTGTTTTGCTACACACACACACACACACACACACACACACACACTCACACACGCCTAATGTCTGGTGCCCCCAGAGGCCAGAAGAGGGCACTGGATCCCCTGGAACTGGAGTTCTGAATGGGAGTGAGCCATTGTCTGGGACTGAACCTCTGTTAGAGCAAGTTTTATGACCACTGAGCCATCTCTCTAGCCCAAACCAAAGACCCTTTCTTCATACTAGGAATACCCAGAGTGCATTTAGGGTTGCGTGTGTAGAGAAGGGGCATTAAGACTGAGGAAACTACAGGATTGTTGCCTGTGGAGTGTGTACTGGATCTCTTAACTCACTTAGTAGCTCTCTTCCGAAACACCAATGTGGAAGATGTTCTCAACGCTCGGAAATTGGAGCGGGACTCGCTTCGGGATGAGTCCCAGAGGAAGAAGGAGCAGGACAAGCTGCAGAGGGAGAAGGACAAACTAGCCAAGCAGGAGCGCAAGGAGAAGGAAAGGAAAAGGACCCAGAAGGGGGAACGCAAGCGATAACCTCGGCCCACTCCCTTCCTCCCGCCCCGTGAACTGATTGTGCGTCTGTGTATTTAAGAGAACTGAGATAATGCATTTCCCCAAATTTCCTAAGGCTTTCCCCCTTCGTTTACATGTTCAAAAGGAAAAATCACAATCACTTGTAACTACAAAATGTGCCATGTTTTGGTGGTGTGAGCAATCAACTATAGTTAGTATCTTTACCAAAGATCTGGAATTAGGGTAACTTTTCTGTTTTAGTACTGAAATCCTGTGCTCTTCTGGCTTGTTTTTTTAAAAAAGGTCTTCCCTCACTTTGTATAATTGGCCAGATTCAGAAAGCTAACATCCTGAAGGAAACATGACCATTCCTTCTGAGATTTAAAAGAAAAAAAAAAAGTGCAAGTTGCTCCCTTGGCAATATCTGCCTCAAAATGTAGTGGGTTTTGCTTTGAAACAGGGTTTCTTTCATTCTGTAGTCTAGGCTGGCCTTGAACTCGGTGCAGTGTCCTTGGCTCAGTTTCTCAGCCTTAGGATTATGAGCATAAACGGCTACACCTAGCTTGTAGTAGTGTTTTATGACTGAAATAGCTAATGAGGAGCCCTACATAAATCCAGGTTTTATAAGGCATCAAATCAGGAAAGTGCAAGATGGCATTTGGGTGTGATAGATCCAGTATTTTTTTAATGTGTCAGCTTGGGCTCAAGCTGTAGTTGTGTTGAGTGCCTGCTTAGCATAAAAGGCCCTGGGATCGATCCCCAGCAGTGAAGGAAAACTTAACCTATGGGAGAATCAAGTATCTTTTAAAATAGAGAGCTACATACTTTTCATGTGGTCTGTGACCTTAAGAAGGATGTGTCAGTTTGGGGTATAAGGTTATCATTGTTAGCTAGATAAATCATGAGTTCCCTTGAATCCCCTTTTGATTTTAATCTTGATTTATTCTGCAGGCATGTCCAACCTTTTGACATTGCGACATGACTTTTTTTAAAACTCGCAAAAAAAAAATCATGTTTTAAAAGTAAGTTTATGATTTTGTGTTAGACTGGATTTACAGCTATCCTAGGCCACAGGTTAGACACACCTGCAACATGAGTATTAAGACCTAATAATTCCTGGTTTAGAGAGACTGAAGGAATTACTTTTTTAGAGAAAAACACTGGAAATTTTGCTAACACAAGATACTTAAAAGTATATATAGTTGGTGGTTAACAAACTTATGAAATGAGTGAGTGGAGTCAAGGGTGAGCAGAAACTCCAATTCTGCTTTTCTACAGCCACATCCAGTTGTAAATAAAGTCCTTCTGTACTTGACTTTGGGCAACAGCTATCAAAAGCCTCAAGAGAACAATTTCTCTGACAAGATACAATAGATATTTTATACCAGGGGTTAGAAGACTACCACTCACAGGCCAAGTTTGGCCCAGTCTTTTTTTGTATGGGGCAAACTAAAATGGTTTTTTACATTTTTAAAAGGTTATTAAAGAAAGACTTTCATGATTGAGACCATATGTGGCCTATAAAACCTAATATTTACTAGTATTTGGAGAAAGTCTTCAGACTTGTTTTTGTATAATTAGCTACCTTTGTGCAGAAGCAAAAAACAAAAAAAAAACATGGTTAAGGAGATAATGCTGCCTCTTTATCCTACAACCATGACACTGCAAAAATAACCACCTTTTTCTTTTTTTAAATAAACTTTATTTAAGTCAGTGTCGTCTGCCTTGCTTTTTCTGACTGCTGATGGGAAGGTATGTGTGGCTGGCTAGTCCCTTGGGAATGGTCTTTATTGTCTGGTCAGCCCTGTAAGATATACCCTGTGGGGCTGGAGAGATGGCTCAGAGGTTAAGAGCACTGGCTATTGTTGCAGAGGTCATGAGTTCAATTCCCAGCAACTACATGGTGGCTCACAACCATCTGTAATGAGATCTGACACCCTCTTCTGGCCTGCAGGCAGAACACTGTCTACATAATAAATCTTAAAAAAAAAAAAAAAAAAAAAAAAAAAAAAAAGATATACTCTGCAAGTGAAATGTCTTCTCTCTTAAATTTGTTTCCAAGTTCCCTGTGAAGCTCAGAGGATTGTTTTTTGGAGCTTGAGTAAGTTGGCTTTGAAATTTTTTATGTGATGGAAGCAGTGAGCCACAGCTCTGAAGAGTATATTCGAGAACCTGTTTTAATTTAGTAATCCTTATTTTAGGACCTCCTTCTCACCTGGATTTTGGCTTCTGAAGGATTCAAGATTATATCCATTCCTTAAGGTATTTGTTTCAATTTGCTAGTTTTTGTTTTTGAGGAGGCCTAGGCTGCCTCCTGCTTTGTAACCTAGGTTTCCCTTGAATTTCTGACCTCCTTGCTTCAGCCTTCCAACTGCAGGGATTATAGGCATGTGTCATGGGACTCTATATGTTATAGTGTACATCCAACTAATGCTTAAATAAACAATCAGCTCATTGGGCTTTGGTTAGGTTATTCACTTAAGATACTATTTTTTGTTTTTTTAAATTATATTTTTTATATTTATTAATTTTTTAACATAAAAACAGGTTATAATTTAAAAGTCCAGGGTTATTTTAAACAGTAAAATATTTTCTCTGTAGAAAATAGTATAAATGATAACATTTCCCAATAAGCCCTTTTTTTTTTTTTTTTAAGATTTATTTATTATGTATACAGCATGTATGACTGCAGGCCAGAAGAGGGCACCAGATCTCGTTACAGATGGTTGTGAGCCACCATGTGGTTGCTGGGAATTGAATTCAGGTCCTCTGGAAGAGCAGTCAGTGCTCTTAACCTCTGAGCCATCTCTCCAGCCCCCAATAAGCCCTTTTAAGCCAAATGATAGCTGGATTATACATATAAATATTGATTAGATTCTGGGATACAGAAGAAACCTATCTTCATCTGTTCAGAGAGCTATGTTTTACTTAAGTTGTGTAAGTGAGATTCCTATTCATCTTCCCCTTCACTGTTTGATTTACAGCAGACATTTTTCTATAGGCTAATCCATAATCTAAAAAGATTTTAGCATCCCCTCCTGAAAGTACTGCCAGCATTTTCTTTCATCAGCTTGATATGGTACAGATTCTTATCCTAATAGTGAAATGTTTCACTAAAGCATGCCCAGTGATTGGGTGTTTTTGTTTTTCAAGACAGGGTTTGTTGGAGTAGCCCTGACTGTCCTAGCTCTGTAGACTAGGCTGGCTTCAAACTCACAGAGATCCACCTGCTTCTGCCTCCCAAGTGCTAGGATTAAAGGCCACCACAACCCAGCTAAAAATTAAATTATTTTTATGTGTATGGGTGTTTTGTCTGCATGTTTGCATGTAGTGCCATTGGAAGCCAGAAGAGGGCATGGGATCCCCAGGGACTGGAGGTACTGGTGGTTGTGAGCCACCTTGTGGGTGCTGGAAATCAAACCTGGAATCAAATCCTCTGAAGAGCAGCCAGTGATCAATGGAATTTTCATTATAATAGTAATTCCTCCAAAACTTTTGTAACTACTTAGTGGAATGGAAAGGGTAGTGATAGAATGACTTAAGGTAAGTTTCAAATACCTTTATATATATTTGTGTATGGTGTCTTCCTTGCTTTCTCTATCGAATTTAAAAAGCACTTCTGTTGTTTTATTTTTGTTTTTCGAGACAGGGTTTCTCTGTGTAGCTTTGGTGCCTGTCCTAGATCTCGCTCTGTAGACCAGGCTGGCCTCGAACTCAGATCTGCCTGCCTCTGCCTTCCAAATGCTGGGATTAAAGGCCACCACCGCCCGGCCATTTCTTTTATTCTGTTTATGTGTGCTTACTAACACACAGACTTACACTTTTAAAGAAAAGTAAAATAAAAACATGGGCTATGTCAGTTGAGTGGGTAAAGGCATGTGCTGCCAATCCTGATGAGTTCACTCTCCAGGACCCACATGGTGTTAGGAGAGACCAACTACAGAAAGTTGTCCTCTGACCCCCACACCCACTGTGGCATATGTGTGTGCATGTAAACACAAATTTAAAAAGAAAAATACATCTCTTTGAATTAGAGAACATATTTTGTGTGATAATTTTTAATATTTTTATAAGCTGCAATTTAGAAGCATTTAAGAACCATCTAGCAAGGTGTAGTGGTACATGCCTATAATACCAGCACTGGGGAGGCAAGAACAGCAGCATCACTGCAAGCCTGAGGTTCACATAACAAGTTCCAGGACAGCTAGAAACCCACGGCAACCTTCCTAATGCTGCAACCCTTTAATGCAGTTCCTCATGTCGTGCTGACTGACCCCCAACCATAGTTATTTTTATTGCTATTTCATAACTGTAATTTTGCTACTATTAAGAATAGTAATGTAAATACTTTTTGGAGATAGAGGTTGGCCTGTGGGGATCCACAGGTTGAGAACCACTGATCTGTACTATAGAAAATGACACTAAAGCAAAATTTCAAAGATCTTGTTTGTGACAAGATAGTCACAGCTGGCCGGGCGGTGGTGGCGCACGCCTTTAATCCCAGCACTCGGGAGGCAGAGCCAGGCGGATCGCTGTGAGTTCGAGGCCAGCCTGGGCTACCAAGTGAGTTCCAGGAAAGGCGCAAAGCTACACAGAGAAACCCTGTCTCAAAAAACCAAAAAAAAAAAAAAAAAAAAAAAAAAAAAAAAAAAAAAAAAAAAAAAAAAAAGATAGTCACAGCTGGCCTTTATTTAGCTGAGGCTGGTCTTTACCTTCTGATTCTCCTGCCTGGACCTCCCAACTCTCTCAAGTGCTAAATCTAGCCTCAAGAACATTGTCATTGATGATAGCTTTGACTTCCTGATCCTCTTGCCCTCCCCTCACTAATGCTGGATTACAGGCATGCACCACACAAGGTTTATACAGTGCATAGGAGCAACCCAGGCTCTCCTGCATACTCTGTAAACATTCACCCAATTGAGCTTCATCCCCAGCCCATGGTTTGGTTTTCCTTAACAGACTGGTATATCACTTATGACCACTGTCCTGTAAAGGTCTCCCTAGAGTTTTTATTTTAAGCAAGGCAAAGCAAGTTTCATCTTTAAAAGAGGTCAAGTGGAATCTAATCTGAATCACAATCATCTACCAATATGCTTATGTGTTAGGAATGAAATTGAAACCAGAAAGGCTCTTTTCAGCTAAATGAAATTCATGTGGTTTTCAAAAATAAATAATACAATGTTAGAAATTAACACAAATGTAAAAAATGAAACCAAATATTTTCAACAAAGTAATTTATTTTTTCCTGAGAGACTAAATTCAGTACAATATTTGTTTTCATAACATTCAACATGTTTTATGTCAAACTTAACCACTTTCTATGCAGTGACTGTGGTGGAGTGGTCTATTTTATTTAACTACCCTCAATGTAATTCATCTGGTAGTTCTAAGCATATCAGTGATCAAAATGTTTCTCCCTACAGTTACTCCTGCATTCTCAATCAGTTTCTTCCGCACATCATCTAAGAAAATTTATGTGGTGTGATTACACTCTTCTTTTTTTAATACCAGGATTTCTAAAGCTAAGAAAAAACACTAACATCAAAAACATCAGTGTTTCTAGTCAAGGATATTTCAATTAAATTTCATCAGTACATTATATTATAGTTTAACTCATGCTAGAAACTTTAAAACCCAAGATCTTCTGAGTCACATAATACCAACATTTCATATTAATGAATAAATTATTCGGGTTCTAATACAAAGATATTAAGTGATGAGAAACAGAAAAAGCCAAGCTTTCAATTGTTCTTTTTAAAAAATACAGAAGCAAACAAATGAACATAACTACACAAAATATACACTAACTAATTGGCAAAACTAAACTAGTTAAAGATTAACCTAAAAAATACATTTTAGAACTTCGTGATACCCTCATCAAAGACAGCAAACTAAGGGTATTAAAACAAGAGTCATTATTTTAGTTACTGGGCATCGAGTCTAAAAGATCCAGATAAAGGAATGTTTTATTTTGATTCAATTAAATACTTTGAAATTGGAAATATTTATTAATTGATAGTATAATTAAAATTTAAAGAATATACACTAATGATTTGAACAGGTTTTATATTCAGTAACTTGCATGGTTTTCACACTGGCACTTTTATCACTAATTTAGGAGAATCAGATGCATTTCCCTCCATAGACACTAAGATTTCAAATTTATAAATATGGTAGTATTTTAAATATTAAATTTTTACATGAATATTGGGTTTATCCTTGTTTTCCTTTGTTTTCTAGGTATTATCCAGTTTTGTAAGGAAAATACTTTTAAATCACAATCAAAACTTGTCTTGTTTACTAAACTGTAGCCATAATTGGGTTACAGTCACTTAGACTCATTATTTGGAATTATACTTACTAAGGCAGAACTAAATGAAACTTATCTCCTAGAAGAATTTCACATTTGCATTTACCTGCACTGAAGAATGGATCTAAGCAATTTTTAGCCGTAAGGGGATATTTAATTAAATAAACTTGCTATCTTTGACTACTCAGAACTCCTGGAGTAATCAACTTTACCTTTGAGTTCACTTTAAACTGTATCTGATTCATTCCAAGCAGATTTTTAAATAGAAGTTAGACTTCATTGAAGTATTAACTTTAAATCTGAAAGAAAATTAATGTACTGAAAGTTTGACAAGTTCATTAAAAATTTTAGCACATCTTGATACATTTACTTATCAGCTTTTTAACTCTTCTTTCTGCTGGCATTTCCTTAATGTTTATTTGTTTCACCTCTCTGGTTCATTGGATTGCTACTATTTATTTCATGGACTTTATCTTCACAGTTTACTAGATCTTGGAAAGCCTTTTCCATGTCAGCTTGGCCCGATGTACTTGCTGTTTTTGGCAAGGTCATCTGCAGTGCGCACCACAGGGTAGTGCGTGCTTTCCGAGTAGCTACACACATCTCTTTAATTGCTGTAGCAAGAGCAAAAACATCTGTAAAATAAATAAGATTATTTCTTATTATTCATTTAAATACCCCTTACATCTTAAGCAGCTCAGTGCTGTTGCTATTAAATGATCAAACATTATTATTATTAATTTTTTTTTTTTTACAAAAACGGTGATGGCTAAGCTAATGAAGTACCTTGTTTTTTAAACTACTTAAAAGTATTATTACTTTATCTTTGATCTATATAGCAATGACTATGCTTTGGTAAAAGAGACTGTATTTTAAGACAGGTATTAAATTCCAATTGAGTTTACAGTTTAAAAAATCCAATAATAGACACTAAAAATAAAAATTAAAAAAAAGACAGGTATTATAATTAAGTGCATAAAATTAACAAAAGAGAACAAAATACTTTGGGAATAAGTAATATAGTGATCATTTGCTAATTTGTTATTTAGATAAGTATTAATTTTAGAAACCCAAATCTTTTGGGCTGGAGATACAGCTCAGAGGTTAAAAGCACTGGCTGCTCTTCCAGAGATACTAAGTTCAATTCCCAGCAACCACATGGAGGCCCACAAACATCTATAAGAGATCTGGTGCCCTCTTCTGGCCTGCAGGCATACATGCAGAACACACAATAAATATAGATAAATCTTTTTTTTTTTTTTTTTGGTTTTTCGAGACAGGGTTTCTCTGTGTAGCTTTGTGCCTTTCCTGGAACTCACTTGGTAGTCCAGGCTGGCCTCGAACTCACAGAGATCCGCCTGGCTCTGCCTCCCAAGTGCTGGGATTAAAGGCAAGTGCCACCACTGCCCGGCCCTAGATAAATCTTTTAAAAAAAATCCAATCTTTTAATTTCAGATCTGATTTTATTAAATTCAAATTATTACACTGCTTTATCAAAAGAGTTTGCATTAACATTTGTACTTCTGGGACTGGAGAGATGGCTCAGTAGAGCACTGGCTGCTCTTCCAGAGGTCCTGAGTTCAATTCCCAGCAACCACATAGTAGCTCACAACTTTATATAACAGGTATAATGCCCTATCTTATGTATGAACACTTATACATAAAACATAAATTAAAGCCGGGTGACAGTGGCACATGCCTTTAATTCCAGCACTCGGGAGGCAGAGCCAGGTGGATCTCTGTGAGTTTGAGGCTGGCCTGGTCTACAGAGCAAGCTCCAGGACAGGCACCAAAACTACACAGAGAAACTCTGCCTTGAAAAAACAATAAACAAACAAACATATATATGTATGTGTGTGTGTGTGTGTGTGTGTATATATATACACACAAACAAAACTCCAAAACATTTGTACCTCTGTCATCTTGGCACCTAGGCACTCCTTGTCTTTGCCGATTTGAAGCATTAACAATTTCATCCTTTCTACGTGACTGTACAATGTGAATCGACTCCAAGTGTCTATCAAGAGCAGTAGAGATATTAGCATGAAGGGGAGAGCTTCGAAGACGTTCCATTTTGCCTAGTAAAGTCACAACCTGAGGGAAACATTTAAATTTTGATAAGGCAAACAAGTCTTTAATGAAACATAGCAGAGATGAGAGCAACAATAATCGTTTAGTAAATAAATGGATGCTTACTGTGTCCTAACACTATGCTAGGGGAAATAAACATGGAAAGTTTTTATACTTGCTTGTGTATGTTAATTCTAAAAGTTGTAGTTGAATACTGAGTAAACAATGAAAAAATAAAATATTAAACACAGCCATGTCACTGACAGTACAAAGATAAGATCTGATATTGTTTTTGACAAGTCTATAAACAGAAGACTGTTAGTAAGAACCACCTAAAGGAGAATTGAGTTAAAGGGACAAGTACAGCTAGGTGTGATAACACACACCTTAATCCCAGCACCTAGGAGACAGAGGCAGGCAGACCTCTGTAAGTTCGAGGCATGGACCACATAGCAATTTCCAGACCAGCCAGAGCTGCATAGTGAGACACTGTCTCAAAAAAAGGAAAACAAACAAACAAATAAAAAAAAAAAACCAAACACAGTGGTGTGCAGCTGTAATCCCAGTGCTGAGGAAGTGAGCTAGCCTAGATAAATCAGTGAGCTCCAGGTTCAGTTGAGACTGTTTCAAAAAATAAGGTGGAAAGCAATTGAGGAAGATACCCAATGTCAACATGTGGCCTCAATATGCAGACACACACACACTCAAATATACACACAAAAGAACTTTTTCAGCTGTCTGTAAGTGATTTTACTGTGTTTTTTTGTTTGTTTTGAGCCCATGTTGTTATCAAACTCAGTAATACAGCTGAGGCTGGCCTTAAACTCTTGATCCTCCTGCCTCCACCTCCTAAATGCAGAGTTTATACATATGCCATCACACCTGGCTGTAAATGTGATAATAAAGTCCTTCACAACTCTAACTTGCTAAAATCCTTTAAATTTTTATCAAGTAATTTTAAAAAAGACCACTACTGGATGTTTTTACAGCTTACTCTGGCTTGTTCTCGAAGTTCATCCACAATTAAGCGATCAACTCTAGATGGGTTGGAAGTCAATCTTGGAATTGGAGTATTATTAGTACTGGATACTTTCTTTCCTGGATAATTCTTGGCAAGGGCTAATTCGGTCTGTAAAATATAATTTTTAGATACTAGCTTTTAAAAAGTGAATAATATTTTTCACAGCTCTAAGAAACAGAAAAAAATTCGCTTTAAATAAAATTGTTTTGGTATCAAAATGCAACTAATATAAACCACAGTTAGAGTCTAACTTAGAAAATGAAAATCTGAGCTGGGTGGTGATTTTAATCCCAGGACTTGGCAGGGCAAAAGCAGGAGGATCTCTGTGAGTTTGAGGTCACTACAGAGTGAGTTCCTGGACAACCAGGGCTACACAGAGAAACCCTGTCTCAAAAAAGAAAGAAAAAAAAAAGACAAAAACCAAATATAAGCCACAATACCATAATATTTTCTCATACTTATATATACTTTAATACTCTCCAACAATTTAATACTTTAAAAAAGAAGAAAATCTACTTCATAGAAAATTTAAAAAGAGAACTGTTTCAAAATCCCGATCTTTCAATCTTTAAATAACCTAGCTAAGTCCTTATAGCAATGAATTTAAATACATTACAGAAGAATTCAGCTTAGGAATAAGTACTTAAACCATACTGAGGTTAACAAAGAGAAGCAGATGAAACATACTGTTACTTCTAAATGGGTGGTTGTTACCTTTTTCCTCTCCTTTTCTAATGCTCTCCATTGTTCATAGCACTCTTCTAGACGAATATGAAGCTCACTAGCTGGTCCACTTCGGGTTTTAATTGGTCTTTGAAATCCAAACGTTGGCACAAAGCCAGAAAAGGAATTATCACCATACATCATATCATTAAAATAAGGATATAAATGGCTTAAGTCATCGTAAGAAAACAAATCATAGGAATCCAACAGTGGAACAACTGAGTGGCCAAACGGGTGGGTAGATCGTAGGGGAAACCCGTTTGAACCAAGTTGTTGAAAACCCTGATTGTGTCGTAAATCTCCCATCATATAATTATTAGAAAAGCAGGACTGTGTGCGATTCACACGGCTATTAATATTGCTGTCTCCACTTCCTTGTCTGTGGCTATTAAAATGACCCTGTGACTCTAACAGATCTTGGTATGTATTTTGAGGTAACCCATCAAAATGCTTTGGAATGTCTTCAGGATCATAATGTCCACTCTGGGGCTTGGCTTGGAAATTATGTTTGTTTACATTTTCTATTATCCCATATTGTGAAGCTGAATAGCTATCACAAAATCCATTCGGCTGCTTTATTTTCTTCTCTGTAACCGATTCAAAGAGACTGTCTTCTCCAGTTTTTGTTAGTCCTTCCATGTGACTCACAGATTGAATTCTTTCTGCCCCATTGTAACTAAAATCAAAACTAGAAAATGCTGACGGGTTTTCTTGGCAATACTTCTGGAATAAATTGCTGTTTGAGGTTAAATTTGTAGACGATAGTTGGGGGAAATCTGAAGAATGGTTAGAACCTTTTGACGCTGCACTTAAATGACTATTTAATTTCATCAAGTTACCTTGATTTCGATAAGGAATAGGAAGGTTATTTTTTGTTTGAACATTCATCCAAGTTGGTCTGTTTAAACTGATACCTCCTGAAGATGTTGCTGAATTTGAGAATAAATTCACTGATTTAAAATATTCAGAGTTTAGGGGATCAGGCTTAGCAAACTGTTGCTTTTCAGTGACATTAGCAAAATCATTATTAGCTGGACAAGCTGTGTGAGGCTTTAGTCCATACTCTGATTTTAAGCCAAAATCAGCAGTGAATGCTGCTTCCTTTGCAAACTGTTTTTCTGTCAGATGTGGTGCTGTTTTTGGAAATGCAAAATTCTGCTGGTCAGGTATTGTCTCTTCCATTTTTTTCTGATTTGCTGGTTTAACTTGAAATAACTTCGTATAGGCATCTGCTTCCACAGTCGGTGTTTCAGGTGTGCCATTGGCTAATTTTTTACCATCTTGAACACTAAAATTTGAACATTTGTTAAGCTTTGCCTTATTAGGATGAGCATATTCTGGGTATCTACAATAATCAGCATTTTCATTATATCTATTAAATTGGGAAAGAAATATCTCTGCCCTTTTATGCTGTAATGGTGTTTCAAGACCCTTAGCACATATTTTCTCTCTTCCATAAGAGTAAGTATCAATTCCTGATTCTTTCATGATATCAGACAGACCTGTTTGTGGTGTAAAACAGTTTTTAATAAATGGATATTCTTGGAAAGTTGCCTTAACTGTATCATTTGTCTGAATATTGTAACAATTAGAATGATCACTTCTTGAGAGGTACAACCATTGTTCTTCAAGATCTAAACCAGTATATCCATGATAAAGTTCATCTATTTTTTGTTGTGGTGTGAGATTATTATTATGCAAGTATTGCTTTTCCACTGCTGACACAGATTCACCACTATAAAAAGCTTGCTGAGAGATAGTTGTATCTATTGGCCTTTTGGTTTCTGTTAAGAGGTCATGGTGATCTACAAATCTGCTTGTGTTCATTGGCCAAACTGATTTTAAATTGGAGGAGCAGGTCCTAGAACAAGTAAACATATTTAATTACAATTTCAGTCTTGGTGACTTTATTTCCTCTGGAAACATTAGGAAAGATTCAAAAAACAAACAAAAAAACAAAACAAAAAACCCGACACTTCACCAATCTTTCCCAACTACCACTGCTTCCAAACAACTCAATCATATGAAATGTGCTATCTGCTGTAAGAGATGTGGGCCAGGGGCTGGAGAGATGGCTCAGAGGTTAAGAGCACTGGCTGCTCTTCCAGAGATACTGAGTTCAATTCCCAGCAACCACATGGTGGCTCACAACCATCTGTAATGAGATCTGGTGTCCTCTTCTTCTGTGCAGGAATTTATGCAGACAGGACACTGTATACATTATAAATAAATCTTTAAAAAAACTACCAAAAAAAGAGCTGTGTGCCAAATAAATGTGAGACAGAACACACAATGACATAGCACAAGTCATTACTTATGTTTGTGATGTTGGTGTAAACTAGCTTACTGCACTGCCAGTTTTAATAACATAGTACACAGCTATGTGTACTATATAATATTAGGTGATGATCTGACTATGTTACTAGTTTATGCATTTACTGTAGTATATTTAAAATTTTCAGATTTGTTTTCATTATTTTTAATTATGTTTGTGTATGTGTCTACAAGTGGGTATGTCCATGTTTGTTCAGTTTCCTCAGAGGCCAAAGGCATTAAATCCCCCAAAGCTGGATACACAAAAGCTTGTGAACCTTCTCACATGGGTGCTGAAAAATGAGCTTGGGTTCTTTGGAAGAGTAGCAAGTACTCTTAACCACTAAGGCATCTTTCCAGCCCCTCTGTATTTTTATTGCATTTAAAAAAATAAATTAACTGTAAAATGTCATTACACTAGCATCAGCCTTGTGTATTCTATGGTTACACTGTCATTTCTCTCTCTGACTTGTCTATTTGTAGACAGCGTCTTGTTATAAAGCCAAAGTCAACCTCAAATGCTTAAACCCTCTAGGTAGCCCAGGATGGCCTCCTACTCTGGATTGTACTACCTTAGCCCAAATTGAGATTACAGTCACGTGCACCCACTCAGAGCACTTCACAGTTACTGTGTGTTTTGACTACATCAAGAAGCCACACTGAATGACTGGCCTATACTATTTAGCTTTGGGTAAGAACTGTTCCCGTGACAGTGCAATAGTTTAATGATGCATTTCTTGGAACCTGTCCCCATCATTAAGCAATGAATGACTATATGCATTTTAATTTTAATATCTTCACCACACTTTTCTAAAAGTCGTTAATCAAGGCCTGAGGTAGACTTTAGGGTCTTACATGAATTGTTTGTGCTAAGCAGATAGTTTTTTCTTTGAATAGATTATTATATAATTCAAAAGTGTGTTGACCACAAATTTTAATGAAAAAAGATGTGTTTTGCTTAAAATATTTTTTGAAACTAAAGTATTTTAACTGGTTACATGTGTATGGCATATTTTCTTATTTATTAATAGGGTACTTGGGTAATATGGCCTCCACACCCAAATAAAACAATTAAAACACTTTAAACCTCTACTGCACGAATAAAATCCATATGTATTTCTGCAATGAGTAATGAGTTTTATCCTTCGAGGTCTAAGTTTAAAGCTTCTTGGAACTTACGTTCCTTAAGCCAAACTTTAGCTCATGAACTCAAGGGAAATAACTATGAATTATGCAAGAATATTTTTTCAAATCAAAGTTCTTAAGCAAATAAAACCTTAGGCTGAACTTTCAATTGTATGGAAAGACTTCAGCAAAATCAAGGTTCCTAGAAACAAATATTTGAAAATATCTACTATCCTATGATCCACTGTTAAATAAAAATAAATGTTAAACAACAAAGTAACCTAGTATATGTCCACTAAAAGGTCCATTATACACTATAAAGTTTATATACTAACCCTTCAGCAAAATAGGGCTGTGACTTATCCTGTTCTTCCAAAATGTTAGACACAAGTCCATATAAGTCTGTTTCACTGCCATAGTCATTTCTTTCGGTCTGAACCCTAAAAATGAATATCATATATAAACTATATATTTATTAAAATATATCAATTTCTTCTTCTATACATATTCCATTATTTTTCTTTTTTATTGATTTTTCTTTCATGGTGCTAAAGATCAAACCCAGAACCTCATTTATGCTAGACAAGTATTCTAATCCTGAGCTACAGTCCCATCCCCTCTAATCATCTTTTCAGTAAGATATTTAGACTGACTCTATACAGCATTTCAAACAAGGAAAAGACAAGAACATTTTCTAAGTTCAGTATATTATCTACTATACATAAATATTTCTCTATTTCAAGTCCAAGTTTACAAAATGTTTATTTCTCATTTCTCTATAACATATGCTATTAATTTTAAGTGACCAAGATATAAATGTCTGAATTAGAGTGTTAGAGAAATGCTTGGTAGCACACCTGAAAGCATGTTCAATTATACATCATTGTAAATCTGTTCAGTCTTTTCATTTGTTATTTGAAAACCAAATGAAGCTGGGCATAGTGGCACATTCCTTCAACATCAGCACTCTAGAGGAAGAGGCAGGCAGGTATCTATGACTTCAAGGCCAGCCTGGTCTACATAGTGAATTCCAGGATAGCTAGGATTATGTAGAGAGACACTGTCTCAAAAAGAAAACAACAAAAATAAAAACTGAGTTTGAGGCCAGCTTAGGTAACCTGCTTGAACCAACAAGAGATATTTATTTCTTATTTTCTTTCTAACACTTCAGATTATTGGGATATTTCAGAAATAAAAATATATTTGCCTAACACTAAAATATTTAATTGAGAAGGTAAACATTAGTAGTCATCTAGTTATCTGTTGAATGGATAATCATTTGAAATATTAAAATTATATTACAAGGGTATGTGACTTACAAACTATACATTAAACACTGGTGCCATCAACTCTAATACTTTTCCACTATACAATGTTACTTTACAAAGATTCAATATGAAATTTTCTCTGTATATAAGATCTAGAACATTATTTAATATTTGCCAAACCATTAATACTTACAATTGTGGAAAAAAAGACAGAGTGGTCAAAGTAAAGTTTTCCTTTTCTTTTCCTTTTCTTTTATTTTATTTTGATTTTTCGAGACAGGGTTTCTCTGTGTAGCTTTGCGCCTTTCCTGGAACTCATTCTGTAGTCCAGGCTGGCCTTGAACTCATATTCACCTGCC
This sequence comes from Peromyscus californicus insignis, assembly GCF_007827085.1. Taxonomy (NCBI): domain Eukaryota; kingdom Metazoa; phylum Chordata; class Mammalia; order Rodentia; family Cricetidae; genus Peromyscus; species Peromyscus californicus. The sequence goes on from NW_026294551.1 coordinate 20,060,959, forward strand.
TCTGCCTCCCAAGTGCTGGGATTAAAGGCGTGCACCACCACCGCCTGGCCCAAGTTTTACTTTTCTTTAGCACATATTTTTGTGAAGTTTGAATTTTTTTCTTTCTCTCTCTTTTTTTTTTTTTTTTTTTTTTTTTTTTTTTTTTTTTTTTACATAGACATCACGTTGTAGCTCTGGCTGTTCTGGAGTTCACTATGTAGACCAGGCAGGCCTTGAACTCACAGAGATATGCCTGTCTCTGCTTCCCAAGTGCTGGCATTGAAGGAGTATGCCACCATAGTTGGCCCTTGAATTTTTCAATGGCATCTATTAACTTCAATTATTTTTGAAGAATTGTGTATTATATAGTCTAATATTTCATTACCCATAACTTTAAATTTTCAATGTTTTTAATAAGTAGGATTCAACAAATATCTGCTTCCTTGTAAAACTAAAGATATATCAAGCCTCCATTAATAGCTCCCTTATATGTAATTAAAATAATGTAAAACATCACTCCCAAGCTTCTCCTTCTAATAGTTTTCTGTAATGTTATATATGTGTGTGTATGTATATATAATACGTATATAATATGTATGTATATATAATATATATACTTATATTTTATTTTTTGGTTGTGAGTCTAGCCTTTAATGGCTGAGCCATCTCTCCAGCCCATACATACATACATACATATATATATATATATATATACACACACATACATATACATACGTATATATATGTATATACACAACCATTATATAGATGGTTGTGAGCTGCCATATGTTTGCTGGGAATTGAACTCAGAACCTCTGAAGAGCAGCCAGTGCTTTTAACCACTGAGCCATCTCTCTAGGTCCCTAACCCTAAACATTTTAATTATGGTTAGGGTTGGCAAGATGGCTCTGTGGGAAAAAGTGCTTACCACCAAGCCTAATGACCTGAGCTCCATCCTCGGGACCTACATGGCAGAAGAAGGGAATCAACTCTCTCAAGCTGTCCTCTAACTTCTACGTGTGTGTGTGTGTGTGTGTGTGTGTGTGTGTGTGTGTGTGCACATGCACACACATTTCTTAAATTTTAAAAATATCTTTAGAAAGAACAACTTAAGAAACCTGTGATTTGGAGTCTGAGAAGTGTTGCAGTGCTTAAGAACACTTGTTGCTTTTTTTTCTTTTTGGTTTTTTTTGAGACAGGATTTCTCTGTGTAGTTTTGGTGCCTGTCCTGGAACTCACTCTGTAGACCAGGCTGGCCTCGAACACACAGAGATCCATCTGGCTCTGTCTCCCAAGTGCTCAGATTAAAGGCGTGCGCCACTACCACCCAGCCACAATTGTTGCTCTTATAGAGGACTCAGGTTCAGTTACCAGTCACCACATGGTGACTCACAACCAACCATAACTACAGTTTCAGGGGATTCAACACCCATCTGACCTCCATGGGCAATAGGCACACACATGGTACACAGACATGCAAGCAAAACACCTATACATAGAAAATAATCTAAAAAAATTTTAAAGCAATTTGAGGCTATGTGTTACTGCAATCCCAGCACTCAAGAGGTAAAGGCAGAAGGATAACAAAGAAGCCAACCTCTGTCTAAAAACATGAACTAAAAATTATACACAAATAACTGCCTAGTTTAAGCTTTCTTAAAACTTTGATGAACATAAAGTTATAATCCCACAATATTAAAAGAGAAGAGCTAGAAATCCAATATACTTTGATCCCTGTGAAATCAGACTTAAAAACAACAATTCATTTGGTCTGATCAATGTATCCATTTACCTGTTCTTTACATTGATCTGAGAACTGGGAGGTTGTTTGATATCGTCTCCGTAAGTAGACCATGGTGCATAGAAGAGTGAGGAGTCTATAGAATTTGCATACTCTGTTGATGAAGAGAGTGGAGTGCAGGTCTGCCTTAGGTCTACATTGTCTTCATTCTGAAATTTTAAAGAAATACTTCTACATCAGAGAGATAATATTCAACGCTAGAATGTAATTATCTCAAGAACTCTGCCAAAAGCTGGAATGTAAACATTTGCTGGCCATTACAATTTGCTGAAATTCCTCAACTCTGTTACAGTACTGACCCTGAAGCAAATACAGACAGTACATAAACAAACATGTTTGTGTTGCAATACATTTTTATGTACGAAAGTTATTGATTAGATCTAGAGCTCTTGTTAAAACTAAAGATACATCCAGTCTCCATTAACAGCTCTCTTCTATTAGAAAAAGGGGGTCAGCAAGTGAGATGGTTCAGTGAGTCCAGGTGCTTGCCACCAAGTCTGACGACTTGGGTTTGCAGCTCCCGGACCCATGTGGTGGAAGGACAGAGTCAACTCTTCACTTTCAAGTTACCCTCTGACTTGCACACATGTGCCATGGACACAAGTGCCCTGTGTCTCCCACCCCCCAAAAATGTTAAGTGTAATCGTTTTTAATTCATAAAGGTAGGAGCAGAGACATGGCTCAGAGGGTAAAAGTGCTTGTCCTTGAAGGCCTGTTGACCTGAGTTCTATACCTAGAACCCACAATGGAAGGACAGAACTCCAAAAGTTGTCCTCTGACCTCTATCTGTGTGCCATGGAATGTGTGCACTTATACTCACATGTACATGTCATACACAATAATAATTTTAATTTAAAGGTTATTTTAAGTTAAAAAATAACAGAAGTAGACATCATTCCTTTAGGTTTCTCTGTGCAACAACTTATTGATAGGTATAATTGCGGTCGTTTTAGTATTTTAAACACAGAAGACTTTGTGTGGATATTAGTGGTATTATTTTAAGTAAATTATACACAAAATTCACTTTTTTTCCCTAAATAGGGTCGCTGTTAGTCCAGACTGGCCTTGAACTCACAAGGAATGGCCTAAAATTTTTTATCTTCTTGCCTCTATCTCTCAAGTTCTGGTATTAGGAGTGCATAACCATGCCCGGCTTTACAAAATTTATTCAATGAAAAACATACAACCACGTAAAACTCTAATTTTCATATAAAACCACACACATAATTTTGGTTAGTCAACTTAGGAGACAAATATTATCTCTTTGTTGTTGTTCTTGTTGTTGTTGAGACAGGGTTTTACTCTGTAGCTCAGGCTGGCCTGGAACTCACTTTATAGCCCAAGCTGGCCTTGAACTCACAGCAATCCTCCTGTCTCAGATTCCCAAACACTGGGATTAAAAGCAGAGCACCACCTGGCTTCTCTATTTTCAAAACAAAGAAACTGGGTCTGAGATTATAGTTCAGTGGCAGAATACTAGCCCATCATCACACATACACAAAACCCAAAAAACAAAACAAACATACAAAAAAACAAATTACTCAGCAAATACATGATGAAACTGAGCCAAAACTCAAGATCTTACTCCTAAGCAAGGGCCTTTTCACAACTTTTAAATTTTGAGCCTACTTTGTATTTCCAAGAGATATTATAAAATAAATAAAAAAGATAAATATTATCATCTCTTTGGAAATTTTAAAGCTATTACTACCATTAAAAGGAAATCCCAGCCGGGTAGTGGTGGCGCATGCCTTTAATCGCAGCACTCGATAGGCAGAGGCAGGCGGGTCTCTGTGAGTTGAGGCCAGTCTGGTCTACAGAGCGAGTTCCAGGAAAGGCGCAAAGCTACACAGAGAAGCCCTGTCTTGAAAAACCAAAAAAAAAAAAAAAGGAAATCCCAGAAATTGAGTGTGATGGTCCTCATCTGCAATCCCAGCACTTGTGGGATGGAGGCAGGAGGATTAGGTTAGCCTCAGCTATACGATGAGTTCAAGACCAGTCTGGTCAGTATCAGATTCTGTCTCAGAAACTAAAGATGACCTAAATGTCTGATCTTTCTCCTTCCACCTTTCCAGCACTAGGAATACAGGTTTGTACCACTATACTCAGTTCATGCAGTGCTGTGTATCATTCTCAGAACTCTGAGTGTGCAAGGCAAGCACTCTATCAACTAAGCTATATCCCTAGCCCAAGGACATACTTTTTGATAGAACAATCAACTAAAATAATGAGCCAATGAAAAACCTTTTCTTAGGGGGCTGGAGAGATGGCTCAGCAGTTAAGAGCACTGGCTGCTCTCCCAGGGGATCCAGGTTCAAGTCCTACAATCCAAGGCCCAAAACTGTGTATACCTTAAATTCCAGTGGATCCAACAGTTTCAGACAGACAGACATGCAAGCAAAACACATAAAAAAGTTCCCTGATCTCCACATGTATGCTATGGCATGTTTCTTCCCCCCAATTTAATTTTAAAAATTTGGGTTCATATAGGTCAATATAAATGCAATAAAAAAAATTAAAAGAAAAAAAACCTGTTTCCAGAGCTTTCAGATTCTGACTGTGGAGTTTTTTCAACATATATGGGACTGGAGTTGTAGCTCTGATGTACAGCACATAGCAAGTGCCAAGTCCTGGGTTTGAGCTTTTATTTAAAACAAAAAGAGAAAAAAAGAATAGAAAAATCTTTTCTTGGCCTGAAAAGATGACTCAGTGGTTAAGAGCACTGTCTGCTCTTCCAGAGGACCCAGGTTCAATGGCGGCTCACATTTCAGGAGATCTGACGCCCTCTTCTGGTGTCCGGAGGTGGTGCCCAGACATACAAGCTAGAAAAACTACCATACATATAAAAATCCTAAAAATAAAAAAAAAAAAAAAACACAATCCTTTTTTATTTCCAAAGCCAAGTGTGCATCGTGTGAACTCTATTTAAAATGTTTTCCTCTGGACCAGTGAGATGGCTTGGGAGGGGGGGGTGGTGCTTGCTGCTAATCCTGAGGACCTAAGTTCAAAGCCCACTCAGAAAAGTCCTCTGATCTCTACATGTATGCCATGGCACGTTCCCGTCCCCTTCCCCCAAAAAATTTAACTTAAAAAAAATTAGGTTCTCTATAGGATAATATAAATGCGATTAAAAAAAAAAAATGTTTCCCCCAGCTTTCTGATTCTGACTGTCGAGCTTTTTCAACATATACGGGACTAGAGTTGTAGCTCCGCTGTACAGCGCGTAGCAAGTGCCAGGTCCTGGGTTTGAGCTAGAGCACCGACGGGGGCGAGGAATGGGCGGGGGCGGGGGCGGGGGTGGGGGGACTGGAGGGGAGTGACGGAGGAAGCGGGGGAGGGGGAGGGGGGGGCAAAGCGTTGAATTTGACCATGGACCTGCGATTTGTAGCAATCATAGAAGGACGTGGAGCCGGTCAGCATCATGCTGTTGAACACGTCGGACAACCGGCTGCTGGTGTCGACACTGAGGTTCCAGCAGCGATTCGCGCTTCCACGGAACGCCACCTTCGGCTGCTCGGGCGGGGGGGGGGGGGGGGGGGGGGGGGGACACACACACACACCGAGACGCGAGGTCATCACGGGGCTGCAGCCAGGGCGGCCGAACTGCAGATCCCTGGGGGTGGGGCTACTGACCCGGGGTCCCCTCGCTTCCGTCCCCGCTTCCCTCTTCCCTCGGGGAGGCGGCCCTCGACGGCGCTGACAGACGCCGGCTGCGGGCCGCACGGCCTCCGCGCGCCTCGACAGGCTGACAGGCCGACGGAGGCGGCGGCGGCGGCGGCGCCCCCACCCAGGCCTCGGTCGGCCCGGCAAGCCCCCGGCAGGCCTCGCCGACGGTCCCTCTTCCCCACCCGTCGGGGCTCCCCGCCCGCGACCAGCCATCTCCCCGCGGGAGCCACACACACCCCCCCCCCCCCGCCCCGGCGCCTTGAGGAGGCGCCCGCTCCTCCTCGGCGTCTCCTCCTCTCCCGGGTCGCCATCGTCGAAGCCCCGCCGGTTACCTCAGGTCCCTCCCTCAGGCCTTGGGGGTGACGGGGCCGGCAGGTGTCTCCGCCGCTCACCTCCATGACGGCCCCCCCCCCCCGCGGCCCCCAGCTCCTCCTGGACGAGCTACAGCTCCTGGGGTACGGGGATGAGGGCGGACGTCGAGGCCCAGCTCCCTCAGCCCGCACCCCACCGCGGCCGCGGCCGCCCTTGGCGCTGCCCGGAGCCGGTCTGTGGGTGGGGGGGCCGAGCCGAGAGGGTGCCACGGAGGAGGAGCCGTTACATTGCGACCCGTGGCTCGCGACTAGGCACCGGCCGCCGGCGCCCCGCCCAGCCCACGCCTCGGAGGCCCGGCGCCCCTCATCGCGCACCCCTCATTGGCCCGCTGCCCAGCCAATGGGCAGCCGCCTCCGGGCTGTTACCTCCCCCCCCCCACCCCCCAACCCACCCGCAACAAGGCAGAGAGAGGAGCAGTTAGCCGAGACGTCGCTCTCGCCTCGCTCAGGCCACGTCTAGGTTTTTCCCGCCCAAAGTAAGCTCGTTCGGGATTGGCCGGAATGGACGAGCCGCGGCCCGCTGATTGGCTGAGAGGGGGGCGCGAGCCCGGCGGGCTTGGGAGCAGGGGCTCGGAAGATTAGGGAAATTGCACAGCAACGGGCCGAGGACCCCGGAGCCCGCTGCCCGGGACGCTGCGCCAACATCTTCGTTTTGTGTCTAGTTCCCAGAATTCCGCGGAGCTCCCAGCCCAAGAGACTGCTGCAGCCCCTTTCAGAGGGCGAAGAACCCAAACCCTCGGAGCAACGGTCAGATGGTGGGAAGCAAGCTGCCCGCCGTCCTAGGCTCAGGTTTCCTTTAGGGCGAAGGTATTTTTGAGTGCTAAATGTGAATGTGACGTTTTGAACAAACTTCACCCTGAATTTTTTTTTTGTCGTTTTTATTTTTATTTTTTTGTTGTTGTTATATTTTTGTTGTTTTAAAGCTATTCCAGGGACCTTGCGAGCAGTTGACATAAGGCAGTCTGATTAGGGCTATGATGGTCACAGAAAATGCAAGATCCGTCCCAAGACAAGCCTCAAAATGAGTGCGCGCGCGAGCATGGGCACACACAGAAATGGTAAAGAAGTAAACACGGGTGTTTTAGGGTATTTGCACTTAAAATTAAAATTTGAGAAGTGCCCGGTTAAGCAGATACGCATTTAGCTCAGGCACTAATGGAAGTCGACCGGGGGACAAGTTTACTGGCCCAAGTAGACCTGACAGTTATTTCAGATTCACAGTCATCTATAACTCAAGATGAAGAGTGATAGAGGAAACACCGAACATCAAACTCTGGCCTCCCCACAGACGCAAGTGGGCAAGCATGTACACACACGCACGTTACACACAAACACAAATTTTTAAAAAAGAGAGATTTGGGGCCAGGCGGTGGTGGCACACGCCTTTAAATCCCAGCACTCTGGAGGCAGAGGCCGGCAGATCTCTGGGAGTTTGAGGCCAGCCTGGTCTACCAAGAGGCTTCCAGAGCAGCCAAGTGCTACACAGAGAAACCCTGTCTAAAACGTGAGAGAGAGAGAGAGAATAAAATAAAAGAAGTGACAAAAAAGATTTGGGATTGGGGTGAGAGCTCAGTCAGTACTTGCCTTGAAGTGTGAGAACCCGAGTTCCATCCCCAGAGACCATGTCCAAAAGCCAGGCCTGATAACTCAAATTTATACCCCAGCACTGGGGAGATACATGCAGGCAGATCTCTGGGCCTCGCCAGCCAGCCAGCCTACCTGCTTGGCCAATTCCAGTTAAGTCCAATCGCAAAAGACAAGATAGGGGCCAGTTGATGGCTCCATAGGTAAAGGCACTGTCACCGAGACCGAGGGCCTGAGTTTGACCCATTATGGAAGGAGAGAATCAACTCTGTTAAGCTGTCCTCTGGCAACATGTGTTCTGTCATACATACATGTCCATATGCACACATAATAAGTAAATAAATTGATTTTTTTGAGAGTCTTTCTGCATAGCCCTGGATGCCCTGGAACTCACTGCATAGATCAGACTGGCTTTGAACTTACAGAAATTTGCTTACCTCTGCATCCCCAGTGCTAGGATTTTAGACTTGCACCACCATGCCTCGCTCTGATTTAATTTTTAATTAATTAATTAATTAATTAATTTATTTATTTATTTATTTATTTATTTTTGGTTTTTCGAGACAGGGTTTCTCTGTGTAGCTTTGCGCCTCTCCTGGAACTCACTTGGTAGCCCAGGCTGGCCTCGAACTCAGAGAGATCCGCCTGGCTCTGCCTCCCGAGTGCTGGGATTAAAGGCGTGCGCCACCACCGCCCGGCTAATTTATTTATTTTTATTTTATGTGCATTGGTGTTTTGCCTGCACATTTGTCTGTGTGAGGGTGTTGGGTCCCCAGTAAGCGGAGTTACAGGCAGTTATGAGCTGGTCTATGGGTACTGGGAATTGAAGCCTGGTCCTCTGGAAGAGCAGTCAGTGCTCTTAACTGCTGAGCCATCTCTCCAGCCCCCTGATTTAAGTTTTTAATTTAAAAAATGGCGGGTGGGCAAGGACAGTTCTCTGAGTTCGAGGCCAGACTGGTCCATAGAGCGAGTTCCAGGACAGCCAGGGCTACACAGAGACACCCTGTCTCAAAAAACAAAAGAAAAAAATCCTTAAAAAAGATGCATGGCGCCGCCGGAGTGTTGACACCTGAAGTAGGTGTCTGGCCTCCATCTGTATGCTGTTATGTAACAGTTTCCTTGGAGATTGAAACATTCTCTGCAGGGAAGCTCCTTATGCAGGAAGGCAAACAATACCAAAGAGTTCAGGGAAGTCCCTGAAACTCACCAGAGCCACTAGCCACTCCCTGCCAGATTAAGCAATAAAAACCTATAGTCCCTCTCAGAAGATAAGCCAAAACTGCCAAAAAAAAAAAAAAAAAAAAAAAAAACCAATCAACCAACCAAACAAACAAAAAAACCTCTCGTGCCAGACCAGCTGCATGGAAGAGGTTTAGACCAATTGAGACTCTCCAGCCTGTTGAACTGCCTGCCGGCCTGCAGTGTGCCCCAGGTTCCCAGGTTCCCAGCTTTGTGAGCTGTCACCGTGCTGGGGTGGGCTTTGGGGATGGAGCTGTCATTTAGTCATTTCTGCTCCTCTAAGTAACCCCAAGAAAACTCACTGGTTCACCAAGTTGGACATTGGTCTGTCACGAGTTCCCTATCTGGGATGAGTAGGTGTGTGTCGTGTCTCCCAGGGAAAATTTTTTATCACACAACATATGCACACTCACATGCTTGTGCACTAGCACATGCATATACAGCTACATATGCACAAACATGCACACACATTATATTTAGTGTTGCCAGACACTGCCAGAGTGATGCCTTTTTACTTTCTCTCCAGCAATGGACAAGAATGGCAGCGGTTCTACCTCCTCACCAGGATTTGGTATAGTCGATACTTCAGTTTTCAGCCATCCAGTGAAACATGTAGTAGCATCTCATTATCGTTCTGTGTTCTTTTGCCATGCTGAGACTTAAACCCAGGGCCTCACACACGCTACACAAGTACAAAAGAACATTGGTGCCGTGGGATGATCCTTCTGTACACTGTGAATGTGCATTGCTCTCACTGGTTGATAATAAAGCTGTTTTGGCCTATGGCAAGGCAGGATAAGGTTAGGTGAAACAATCAAACTGAGGACTCGGAGGAGGAGGGGCAGAGTCGGCGAGAGACGCCGCAAGCCACCCAAGAAGCAGGATGTTGGAGGACTGGTAAGCCGTGGATCACGTGGTTTACTAGATTAATTAGGATTAATAGGAATGGGTTAATTTAAATGTAAGAGTTAGTTAGTAATAAGCCTGAGCCATCGGCCAAACATTTATAATTAATACAAGCCTCTGTGTGGTCGTTTGGGAAGTGGCTTCTAGGTTTTTGAGAACAAGTGGTCTGGAGAGGACCCTGCGTTTACACATTTGCTCTTGCTGAGAAACCCAGAGACCCAAGTTTGATCCCTGGGACTCACATGACATTAGGAGAGAACAACCTCCCACAAGTTGTCCTCTGACATTCATGCTTGTGCCATGGCACACATTTCACCCCTCACCTCCTCCACACACAATAAATATGTAATAATTTTTTGAACACAAGTGCTCAACCCCTGAGCTCCATACCTAGTCACTATGCTCAGTTACATGTTTGCTTAAATATCTCTGGCTTCTGACTACATCTCTATGTTTTAGTGCTCCAATTTCTAGACAAGCATCTCAACATGTGATCTTTAGACCAACGGAGTCAGCACCACATGGGAAATCTGTTAGGATCTCACGTATTTAGGCCCCACCAAGACTTAATGAATGAGAAACTGTGGAGATGTGGCCCAGTGATGTGTGTTATTTTGTTGTTGTTGTTGTTGTTATAATATTGTTTTTTTCTTTTTTTAATTTTTATGTATGTGCATTGGTGTTTTGCCTGCATATACATCTGTATGAGTGTATCACACACCCTAGAACTGAAGTTGTGAGCTGCCTTGTGGATGCTAGAAATTGAACCCTGGTCCTCTGGAAGGACAGCCAGTGAGTGCTCTTAGCTGCTGAGCCATCTCTGTAGCCACACAGTGTGTTTTAACAGCCTTCCTGTTGATGCAAACTGAAGTTAGGAAGCAGTTTTCTGGGCCAGCATTGTCGCTATGGTAGCCTCCAACCATCTGTAGCTACTGAGATCTTGTAACATGGCTAAAATAAATATAGACATTGTACTGTAAATGTTAAGTATACCCCAGGATACCAAAGACTTAGCTGAAAAAGGTGAAATATCTCATTAATACTTTTTTATTTTGTTTTGTTTGTTTCAAAACAGGTTTTACTCACACTCACAGATCTGCCTGTCTCTTCCTCCCGAGTGCTGGGATTAAATGCCTGCACCATCACCGTTCAGCAAATATCTCATGAATACTTTTTGTATTGACATAATTGAAACTATAATATTTTTCTATATGGAAATAAAACAATGTTGAAGGTAATTTTACCTGTTTTTTCCAGTTTATTTAAAATACGGTATAGAAGCTGGGTGTTGGTGGTGCACACTTTTAGTGCCAGCACTTGGGAGGCAGAGGCAGGGGGATCTCTGACTTCAAGGCCAGTCTGGTGTTTACAGAATGAGTTCCAGGACAGCCAGGGCTACACAAAGAAACACTGTGTCTTACTTAGGGTTTCTGTTGCTGTTAAAAAGACACCATGACCATGGCAACTCTTGTAAAGGAAAGCATTTAATTGAGGCTGGCTTACAGTTCAAAGGTTTAGTCCATTATCCTATTGCAAGAAAGCCACACCTCCTAATAGTGCCACTTCCTATGAGCTTATGGGGGCCAATTACATTCAGACTACCACATCCTGTCTCGAAAAACCAAAAAAATTAAAAATTAAAAAATAAATAAAACATGAAGTAGGATCTGGAGCGATGGTTCAGCAGTTGAGAGCAGTTATTGCTTTTCCAGATTGTAACAGGACCCCAGACCTTAGTGGGCCCCTAAACCATAGCACAACTGACTCCATGATGGAAGTACGAATCAGGCTGTAAAACTCAGCACATAGGCAACACCACCTGCTAAAAATGAAAACAAAGATCCAATGCATCAAAGTCCATAGTTCTGGGAAAGTCTCTAAATGTACCAACCTTGCTTTTTGGCTTCTGTAGTTCTGCTTCTGGCTAACTGTTCTTGTTAACTGAAGTGTCTCAACCCAGGATACGGTTTTTGTGCTTAAAAGCTCATCCTGAGAAATGCTCAGGGATATACTGGGATTCTGAACATCTAGTGTGGTTGCTGGCCAGCAAATGAAGACTTTCTAATGGCTTAAATCCATGTCTAAGCAGTCTTCTCTGGTGAATATCCCACAACATAGAGGACCCAAGTTCAGTTCCCAGCACCCACATGGCAGCTCACAACTGTCTGTAATTCCAGTTTCAGGGGATGGAACACCCTCGTCTGGCATTCTTGGGTACCAGGCATGCATTTAGTACACAGACATACGTGCAAACAAACCAACCAAACATAAAATAAGTTAATTTAAAAAAACATAATAAAGTAAATAAAAATAAAACATGGAGTAGTTGGAGAGTTGGTAAAATGTTTGCTGCCTGAGCATGAGAACCTGCATTTAGGGCCTCGGCACGCATATAAAAGCCAAGCATGCCTTAACCTAGTGAGACCCTTTCTCAAAAAATAACATGGAATGCGATTAATGAAAACATTGACTATCGCCTCACACAGGCACATGGGTGCACACACGCACACATGCACTCTCAAAAGTATGTTTGATAAATAATACAGTTTCCAGAATTGTTTTCTGTTTTGTTGGTTTTTTTAAATGCTGGGTCTAGGACTCAGGTCAACATGAATGAAATATAGGTAAGTACTGAACCACGGAGCTAAACCCTCAGTCCTAAACCCTTAGTCCTAGAAAACTTGAACTAGGTACTGACTCATTATGTAGCCCAGGCTGGCCTGGAGCACCTGCCTCTGCCTCCCAAATGCTGGAATTAAAGGTATCATATTCGGCTTTCTTGTGTTTCTAAATTTTTTATTATTATTATTATTATTATTATTATTATTATTATTAGAGAGAGAGTATGTGTGTGTATGTCTCTGTGTGTTCATGAATACACACAGGCACAGGCACATGCGTGGAGGTCAGAGGACAACTTTCAGGGTCAAATCTTGCTTAACATTTATTTCTATATAGGCCATGAGCTAAAAATGGTTTTAACAGGCCGGGCGATGGTGGCGCACGCCTTTAATCCCAGCACTCGGGAGGCAGAGCCAGGCGGATCTCTGTGAGTTCGAGGCCAGCCTGGACTACCAAGTGAGTTCCAGGAAAGGCGCAAAGCTACACAGAGAAACCCTGTCTCGAAAGACCAAAAAAAAAAAAAAAAAAAAAAATGGTTTTAACTTATAGTAGTTGAAAATAAAAAATTTAATTATAATAAAGTGGGTACCTGGTCATGGTGGTGTAGACCTTCAATTCCAGGACTTATAGGGGGCAGCAAGCAAAGGCAGACAGATCTCTATGAGGTCCAGGCCAGCCTGGTCTACACAGTGAGTTCCAGGATATCAAGGGCTATAGCAGTGAGACATCTGACTCCAAAAGGGTCAGGGGAGAGGAAGAGGAGGGAGAGGAGAAGGGGACTAGCCTTTGATCTTTTTCATATATTTTTTATATGTACACACAGACACACTCAACACAAATGTAATGGAAAACACATCTCAACCCAGTCTGCCTCAGTGTGACAAGTAGAATAATTTAATATGGTAATAGTCATATTTTAATATGGTAATAGTCAACATCTCCATAAGATGGTGCTCAAAGACTAACTTTAATATATTTTTAATACATTGTATTTGTATGGGGCATATGCGCATGCACTGTGTAGAAATCAGAGGCCTCAGCTCTCCCCTCCACTATGTGGGTCCCCTAAACTAAGTCATCAGGCTTGGGGACAAGTGCTCTTTCTTACCTGCCAAGCCTTATCTGGCACTCTGCAAAAATTTTTATCTTTTTTTGTTTCCTGTGTAGTGCTGGCTGTCTGGGGCTCACTCTGTAGACCAGGCTAGCCTCTAAACCAGTCAGAGACCACCTGCCTCTGCCTCCCTAGCGAGCGCTGGGATTAGAGACGTGTACCACCACACCCATCTGAAGCCTGTGCTTTTAACCCCAGAGCCATCTTCCCAGCTCCTTATTTGTGTTTTCAAATCACTAATGAAATTAAATGTATTTCATATTTATCAACCAATCAATGATTTCTTGATAAATTATCCATTTGTTCGTTTTTCCCAGAAATCATTGGTGTTTTCTTTGTTTCTCTTCTTTGGGTGTGTGTCAGGTGCCAGGGGTCAAAAGCAAGATTTCATAAATGTTAGGCAAGGCCTCCACCACACCCAGAGGCCCAGCACCTCCATTTTCCTATTGACTGTAGAGATGTCCGTGTATTAGAGAAGTCAGCAAGTCTGTCAGAAGCATGTTCTGGTTTGTCGTTTACCTTCCAACCTTGCTTATAATTTCCGTCATATAGGCAGAGGTTGGTTGGTGTTGTCTTTGTCAAATGTACTAGTCTTTCCATTTTTACCTCTAGAGTGCATGTCAAACTTGAAAAAAATATCTTTTATAACTCAGGATTATACATAGTACTGCCATGTTTCCTTCTAGAACTCTTGTGGCTCCATGTTCTACATTTAATATGGAATACATGTAAATTTTTAAAAATATATGATTATTTTATGTGTCTGTGTCTGTGTCTGTGCCTGTGTATGTACGCATGTCACATGCATGCTAGTGCCCTCAGAATTCAGAAGAGGACATCAGATCCCTTGGAGCTGGAGTCACAGGTGGTTATGAGCCACCGACAGGGTGCTGGGAACTGGTTCCCTGGAAGAGCAGTGTATGTTCTAACCCCTGAGCTGTAGCTCCAGCTCTAGAAAATCTGTTTTTATTTATACAGCGAGGTAGAAGTCTCACTGTCTATGTACATGTGTGTGTGGTACCAGGGCCTCCAGCATGCCAGGCAATATTCTGCTACTGAACTATGCCTCCAGCCTGAGACTTACATTTCTCCCAAGAGCTCTTTACTTATTCCAATATCACTTACTAAGCTATCAATTTTAAGTTCCATTGGTTTGAACTGTTTTATTTAGCACATACTAAATTCTGTTTCCTTGGCCTATTTTCTACGTCTGTAGCAAAAGCACATTGCATAATTTATGCAGAATAAAAATATTTATTTCTGCCAGGCAGTGGTGGCACACGCCTTTAATCCCAGCACTTGGGAGGCAGAGCCAGGAGGATCTCTGTGAGTTCGAGGCCAGCCTGGTCTACAGAACGAGATCCAGGGCAGGCACCAAAACTACACAAAGAAACCCTGTCTCGAAAAACCAAAAAAAAAAATTATTTCTTTTATATAGAATATACAAATTCATAGAGACAGAAAGATTAGATGTTATCTCAAGATGGAGAAGAAAGGAATATAGAGCAATGATTTCCTAAGTACAGAATTTCTGTTTTGTGTGATGGAAAAACCTCACAAACGGACAGTAGTATCAGGACATAATATCATGAATGTAATAAATCAATACAACTAATGTAATTAATGAATATCATAAATATAGTTATCAAATGAATACTGTGAATATAATCAATGAGTGTAATTAATATCATGAGTGTAATTAATGAATATCATGAGTGCAATTAATATCTTGAATGTAATTCATACCACTGAATTGTGAACTTAAAAATGGTTACAATTGCAAAAAAACCCAAAAAACAAAAAAAAATTTATTTCTTTAAGGGGGTGAGGTGGGGAGGATGTGGGTGAGTACAGATGCCCGTCAGAAGTATTGGATCCACCTAGAGCTGAAGTTAGACGTAGGGAACAGCTGTTCTGTCTATGACCTTAAAGCACTGCCCCTAGAGATGTAGCAGGTAACTGCCCCTAGGGTGTGGCTCAGGGCACCCTTAAGACCTGAGATGCTTGTAGGTCACTCTCTTTGCTCCCTCGTGGGACTTGGATGCTGGGACAGTCTCAGGCAGAAGAACATCGTGGAACCGTGCCTCACCTTTTCCAGGACCCCATGACAATTCCTCCATTCTGTCTTGTGAGTTTTCCTTTCTGAATAAATCTCTTTGCCCATTAAGCAGACTCCGTGGATTTTTCGCATTAGTTAGAGTTACAGGCTTTTATGTGAGCTGCCTCATGCAAGGGCTGGAACCCAACTCAGATCCTCTGCAAGAGCCATACATGCTCTTAAACAGCAAAGCCATTTCTCTAGCCCTTAAAATATTTCTTATATTTAGTAGGACTACTCCTTAAAATAGTACTTTTAAACTTCCACGAACTTATTAATTGATGTGAAGTTGATATAAATTTATTCACTCATTCAGTATGTTCACAGTGTCACATCCCTTACCTCCATGTGGTTCCAAAGCATTTCATCCCTCCACAAGGAAACCTCATATCCACTAAGTAGTTTTTCTCTCTATTTTACTTTCTCCATATTTCTTTATTTTATGTTTCATTTATATGTAAGGGTGTGCATCTCTGTATCTGCCGTGTGTGTGGGTGCCCACAGAAGCCAGAAGAGAGCATCCCCAGGAGCTGGAGTTACAGGCAGTTCTAAGAGGCCAATGTGGGTACTGGGAACCAAACTTGGATCCTCTGGAAGAGCAACAACCACTAAGCCATCTTTCCAGCCTCCTACACAAGTTTTTTTGGGTTTTTGCTTGTTTGTTTTGTTTTGTTTTGTTTTTTTTCGAGACAGGGTTTTTCTGTGTAGTTTTAGTGCCTGTCCTGGGACTCTCTCTGTAGACCAGGCTGGTCTCGAACTTACAGAGATCCGCCTGGCTCTGCCTCCCGAGTGCTGGGATTAAGGCATGCACCACAAGTTTTTAATACACACACACACACACACACACACACACACACACACACACACACACGAGCGTGTGTGCATGTGCAAACTTGTATTACTTGTATTATAAAATCTAGAATTGGAGTTCCAGAGGATCTGGCACCTTCCTCTGGCTTGGAGGGCACCAGGCACACATGGTGCACAGACATATATTCACATGAAACATTCATCATTCATACATTTAAAATGAATAATAATTTTTTAAGTTAAAAAAGCAAAACAAGGGGTTGGGGATTTAGCTCAGTGGTAGAGCGCTTGCCTAGCAAGTGCAAGACCCTGGGTTTGGTCCTCAGCTCCCACAAAAAAAAAAAAAAGCAAAACAAAACATAGCTGAGTGGTGGTTGCACACACCTTTAATCCCAGCAGGTGGGAGGCAGAGGCAGGTGGATCTCTGAATTCTAGGACAGCCAGGGCTATACAGAGAAACCATGTCTCAAAAAAACAAAACAAAACAAAAAACAAACAAACAACAAAAACACAACTAGGCTTGGGGCTGGAGAAATAGACGTCTCAGTGGTTAAGAGCGCTGACTGTTCTTCCAGAGGACCGAGGTTCAATTCCCAGCACTCACATGGCAGCTCACAATCATCTATAACTCCAATTCCAGGGGATATGATGCTCTCTTCTGGTCTCCATGGGCACCAGACACACACATGGTACACAGACATACATGCAGGCTAAACCACCATACACATAAAAAGAAAAGAAAAAAGCAAAACACCAGTCAGGTGTGATGACTCATGCCATCCTCTAATCCCAGCACTTGGGAAGCAGAGGCAGGTGGCTCTACAGCCTGATCTACAAAGTGAGTTCAGGCCAGTCAAGGCTAGACACTGAGACCGAGACTCTGTATCAAAAAACTCAAAACAATGAAGCGTTAATTTAATTAATCATTATCAATAAAAAAAATCAGGAGTCAAATATCTGGATAAGAACCTGAAAGATAGCAGGGTGGTAGTGACACATGCCTTTAATCTGAGCACTCAGGAGGCAGAGTCAGGCGGAACTCTGTGAGTTTGAGGCCAGCCTGGTCTACAGAGTGAGATCCAGGACAGGCACCAAAACTACACAGAGAAACCCTGTCTCAAAAAACCACACACACACACACACACACACACACACACACGGACCTGAAAGATCAGAGAAGCAGGGAACAGCTGCCAGTTGCTCCCTACCTCTACAATTCCTCTGTCCAAAAGGCCTCTCTCAGCCTGGCCTTACTACTTCCTGTCTTCTCTCTGTTTACAGTCCTCTAAACCTCTATTGTTAATTTTGGTCGGCTAGTGGCTAGCTGCATCCTCTGACTCCAAGCAAGCTTTATTTGTCAGAACATAATCAAAATATCACACAACATTTTCCCTTTTTGGTCTAAATAAAAAGTGAAGATTTTGCCGGGCAGTGGTGGCACATGCCTTTAATCCCAGCACTCGGGAGGCAGAGCCAGGCAGATCTCTGTAAGTTCGAGACCAGCCTTGTCTACAGAGCAAGATCCAGGACAGGCACGAAAACTACACAGAAACTCTGTCTCAAAAGAACTAAAAGAAAAAAAAGTGATGATTTTAACTAACATAGTAAAACTATATACAATAAGAACAATAGCTGTATACAAATATATACAGTCAATAATTACATTAACAATGTCTAGTCCATTTGCATTTGACAAAGTCAGAGAAAAAACTCCATTATCTATCTTATCTGAGTGAGTCAAAAATGTTGTACCTAATTCACTTTCTATCCTAACTTATATTTCCAATCCAAAACTATCTTTTTATGTCTCTCAACCTTACACACTTTACATCTCTTTTGTGAGTTTCTTTTCTGAATTTGGTAACAAGGAAAACTATAACTATCTAGTCTTCAACTCCATCAGAGACCTGAGAAGGAAATAATATTACCTGAGTAAACAGGAAGTACAGACTAAACAACTTCCAAAATTAAGAAATGACAGAAACAGCTGGCTGGTGGACAGTCACCCGAGTTTCTTCTGTAATGTTGGGGCATCCATCTTAGGCCTGCAGGCCTAGAATATCTGACAGACTTTTCTGTGAAGTAAAATTTTTGAAGGACTTTGCTGCCTTGTCTTGGCAAAGTTTGGTGGTCACTTTCTTGCATCCTGCAAGTCCAGTTTGGAGAGTAACTGTCAGCAATGGAGACAAGGGCAGTTTCTTTGCCCACATGGCTAGCTTTTTCCATAAAGAAAACAAACTTCATATAGAATTTCTTTGAATGTCCATTATTATCTTTGAAGTAATTGGTGCTGCCAGGAGCAGACATGTCTCTGTCATGAAAAGCCTTAGGTTATTAAACATATTAAATGCCATATTCTGGCTGGGTGGTGGTGGTGGTGGTGGTGGTGGTGGTGGTGGCACACACCTTTGATCCCAGTACTCAGGAGGCAGAGGCAGGCAGATCTCTGTGAGCTCGAGGCCAGCCTGGTCTATAGAGTGAGTTCTAGGACAGCCAGAACTGTTTCACAGAGAAAAACCAAAACCAAAAAAAAAAAAAAAAAGCCATATTCTGTAGGTCTTTGAAGTGTTTGAAGACCATCTAGCTAAATATATCTGTTTATGACCTTGAAAACACACCTAACATGACTATAAGTTTGCTATTATAAATGACTATTAACCTGTATTTCTTAATTATATATTACATTTTAAAATGAGGTGCATAAACATAATACCCTAAGCAAGAGTAAAAATATACATACAGTATAACAAAATAAACTTTAAATTTGTAGCAAAAAAATCAAAATCCATGCCAATTTAAAATATTTAAGATTAATAATTGTTTTTTGTATTAAAGTAGATTCAATAATCTACCCTTTTATCTTATCATTTTTATATCCCCCCTCTTTTTAGAATGAGATCTCTGAATCTAATCTCCTTTGTTTAGTTTTCTCTTTTTTTCTTGACCATTACCAATAACAACTTGTAAGCAACCACCCTTAAATGATAATTAATATCCGTAACCCATTTTTGGGGAATGTGGGCATAGTTCTCTAGACTACTTACTGTTGGTTGAGGGCACTGGTAATCTTTGGGGGAACCCTGAGAAAATTTAGGATAATTGTTAGGTCTTGCCTGTAGTATTCTGTGATCATCTCAGTCAGCAGTTGGAAGCTGTTCTGGATGCGGGATCACCTGGGCCACTGTTTTCATTGGTGTCTGGTCTCCTTGCTCTAAAAATATATAAACTTTTAAAGGTAACATACATATCTATATTAGTACAAGCATAGATTGTGCATTGTATATAAATCAGCCAGAGATTTTTTTTTAATGTTTGATCAGGTAAAATATACATCACATGTCTTATAGTTCCTTTAGGTCTATTCCTTTATGTTTGTAGCCAGATTTTTCAGGGGGTCTTCCTCGATCAAACCTGATTTTCCTTAACCCAGAATGAATCCACAGCCTCTCATTTCCTGTGGAAATAAAAGCATAACCTCTCCCCTAAAGCAACACATCTTTTGACTTAAATTTTGAAGTCAAGATGTTTTAAAATGTATAGGTTGGTTTAATCCAGCAGTTTCCATAATCCAATGTCTCTTAGCAGCCAAAAAATATAAACAAACACAACAACATACAGCATCCAGACTCTGTTTATTTCCCATCTTTACAAGGCTTATTTCTTTTATATTACTTTACTCTCTTTTTAAGGACTTTATTATTTTAAAACTATACTTTTAAGTCTAAGACTGTATATACTTTCTCTTCTCTCTCAATCTTGCGCATATTTTCAAACACACTGTGACCCATTTAAAGGCTCTTTTTGTCTAAATATGTCCTTACTGTGTATCTGTAACCTTTTCGGTCTGCATAAGCAAAACAAACAAACAAACAAAAAAACAAAAACAAGAAACTGCTGTGTAACTTACATCATGGCATGTTGGCAGCTGGCTTCTGCCTCTTGGTTTCCAAAGAGGTTAGTGTTTTTTTTTTTTTTTGGTTTTTCAAGACAGGGTTTCTCTGTGTAGCTTTGCGCCTTTCCTGGAACTCACTTGGTAGCCCAGGCTGGCCTCGAACTCACAGAGATCCGCCTGGCTCTGCCTCCCGAGTGCTGGGATTAAAGGTGTGCGCCACCACCGCCCGGCGAGGTTAGTGTTATGATGGAGGCATGTTTATCGCCAGCTCTGGGAGCCATGTTTACTGTCCCAACTCTGGGAACTTTCTGCGTGCACACCACCACCAAGTAGCCTGCTACCTGCTGCTCATCAACACCATGTAAGTGTTGGTAGTGGGGCCTCTTGAAAGAGCCTCCTGTTTTTGTCAGGAAGCTCCTTCAAGAGCCCAGAAGCCATCGCTTAAAGGAGCTGCACTTCTGCTGGCCGCCAGCAGAGGCCGCCAGCAGAGGAGGCCACCGCAGAAATGCGGCTACCAAGAAGCTGTGCTTGATTGCGTTTTTTTTAATGTGTCTAGAATCCTTTTCTAAGCTTTGTCAGGTTTTATGTGGAAATTTCAGCCCCATATTGGAATGCCATATGAAGCATTAATCTAATTAATCTTTATCAAGAAAAAATTGGAAGTGAAATATCAGGATAAGATCCTGTTTGATCAGGGAAGCAGGGAGCAGCCTCCAGTAGCTTCCTACCTCTACCATTCCTCCGTCCAAAAAGGCTGAGGGCCTCTCTCAACCCTGCCTTACCACTTCCTGTCCCCTCTCTGTCTCCAGTCCTCCAAACCTCTATGGTTAATTTTGGTCAGCTAGTGGCTGGCTCTGCCCTCTGACTCCAAGCAAGCTTTATTTGTCAGAACACAATCAAAATATCACACAACAAAACAAACCTAGGCTTTGGACTTACCATACACTAAGGATTCTTACAATTCAAGTTCAAGTTCAGAATCCTAGTGACATTTTTCCCAGTTGAGGTCATCCTGCAGTATGTTTTGTTTTTATTTTTAAATGTTATTTCAGGAGGGACTGTGCCACCGTATGTGAGTGCCAATCAGAAAGCAACTGGTAGGAAGGAGTTGCTTCTCCGCTACCTTTAGGTGGGTTATAGCGATTGGACTCAGGGCATCAGGTGTGGTGACAAGTGTCTTTACCCACTGGACTACCTTGCCAGTCCCTACTACAGTTTTTCATTTTCTCCAGTTCAGCCCTAACCACATCTGCTGATGGCTTTAAACTCTCACATTCTCATTGAGTTTTTGTTGATTTTTGACCTCGAGGGGTATCTGAAGACTGCTTGGATCGTGGTTTAAATGATAATGAAAAGGGAATTCAACATCCAGAGTTTCATTTTCAGACAATGTGATACTACTAGCTGTTATTTATTAACTGTTTATCAATTGCCACACCACACACATTATCTCATTTAATTTTTAGTTTGTTTTTGTTTTGTTTTGTTTCTTAAGACAGGGTTTCTTTGTATAGCCCTGGCTGCCTGGGACTAGCTCTGTAGACCTGTCTGGTCTTGAACTCACAGAGATCTGCCTGCCTCTGCCTCCTGAGTGCTGGGATTCATGGTGTATGCTGCCACCACCAGGCTCATTTAATTCTTATATCAGTGTTTGGAGTGGTTTGTTGATGATGCTCATATAAAGTTACTTTAACTTAGAGTCCCTGCGTCTAATTGTCGGATCCAAACTTTCACCCCAGGTTTCCCTGACTACACCTCGTTCCACTTATATTGTCTCTATTATTCTCTCTACAAACAGACAGAATATTCTCTTTCCCCAGTTATCCCAGTCTGTAACTCATTATAAGAGATATGTTTAGAGAGTGCTCCTGCTGGGTTACATAATTAGACAATCGGTGTGTCAGTCACTTTCATGCTACCTGACCGAGACCATGGGACAGAGGGAAGGTTTATTCTGGCTCTGTGTCTAAAAGCCTTTTCAGGCCATCCTGTCTGCAGAGACATGGAGGAGCAGCTCCCTTCACGGCAGCAGGAATCCATGACATAGGCTGTTCACGTTATAGTGACACAGGAAGCTGAGAGACCCATTTTAATAAACCAGGACCAGGCTATAGTCAAAGGCCTGGTCTTATTTACCTA
Organism: Peromyscus californicus insignis; assembly: GCF_007827085.1. Lineage (NCBI taxonomy): Eukaryota > Metazoa > Chordata > Mammalia > Rodentia > Cricetidae > Peromyscus > Peromyscus californicus. The sequence goes on from NW_026294551.1 coordinate 20,083,177, forward strand.
CATCAGTCAGCTAGGCATCACCTCCTAAAGGTTACACAGCCTCTCAAAACAATGACACCAGCTGAGGAGAAAAAGCTTTCTAAACACAAGCCAGTGTGGGGTATTTCAGATTCAAAATATGACAGGCAAGGGCAGGTGTGGTGGTATTTGCCTTTAATCCGATCACTTGGCATGCATAGGTAGATGGACCTCTGTGAGTTCAAGGCCAGCCTGGTCTATCTTCACAGTGAGACCCTGGTTGTTGTTGTTGTTGCTTTGTTTTGAGACAGAATTTCTCTGTGTAGTTTTGGTGCCTGTCCTGGATCTCGCTCTGTAGACCAGGCTGGCCTCAAACTCACAGAAATCTGCCTAGCTCTGCCTCCCAAGTGCTGGGATTAAAGGCATGCGCCACCACCTCTGTTTGTTTTGATTTAAACCCTAAGAGCCAGGAAGCACAAAAGAACCATTGCTTCTTCTCTTACTGCACCCCCAGCCAAGCTTTCAAGGGTCCAGTTCATCCATTGCTTCATTATAGTCTCAGTGCTGGCTGGCCAAGTTTGTTATAACTGTCATCTTGGCTGGAGCTGCCATGGAATAAGGAAGTAAAGCCAGGCTCAGCATCCACTGCAGGGTCGGGCGACATCATTTTCCTGAGCAGGAGAGCCCGATGAGTGCCTGAGGTCTGTCTCTACCCAGTCTCCTCACACTTGGCTTCTCTTTATTTCCTGTCGTTTGAAAATGTGTGAAGCTTGGGATGTCTGCCCTTTTTTTAGAGAAATTAAGTTTAAATGAATCAAAAACACATGGATCGGCTCTTCCTCAGAAAGACACTCACATTTTAAAATGGAAAGGAAAATACTCGGGACAAAGACCAGATGGATTTTTAAATATGGAAGCAGGGCTGGAATGTTTTGGCAAAGCCTAATCAGTCAGGCACACCCAGCCCAGACTTCTCCTCATAGCTGCAGAGAGACCGGCCACCTCTGGAATGAGCGGCCCTTGGTCTGTGGGTGACTGTGGAACTGGAAGGCAGGAGTTCATGATGCACCAATGCCACTTAGAAGTTACTGGAATCTCTGTGACCAGACAAGGCACTTGGTCCTTAAAATTTTTACTTATCTGTTAAAAGGAAGGAGGCCAGGGCCTAGAAAATGGCTCCGCAGTTAAAAGCACATACTGCTCTTCCAGAGGACCTGGGTTCAGTTCCCAGCACCCACATCTGGTGGCTTACTGCTTCTTGTAACTCCAGCTCAGGGGGAACCAACCCCTCCGGCCTCTGCGGGTAGCTGTGCTCATGCGCAAATACCCGGACATAGACACACACATATACGAATAATTAAAAATAAATATGGGGACTGGAGAGATGGCTCAGCAGTTATGAGGACTGTCTGCTCTTCCAGAGGACCTGAGTTCAATTCCCAGCACCCAGATGGCCACTCACATCTGTAACTCCAATTCTAGGGGATCTGATCCTGTCTTCTGACCACTGCAGGCACCAGGCATGCGTGTGGTACACAGACATATGTGCAGGCAAAGCACCCATACGCATAAAATAAAAATAAATCTGAAAAAAAAAGGGCTGGAATGAAGTTGAGACATCTAGTTCTAATTAGACTTTTTTTTTCTTTTTTTTCTTTTTTTGGAGGACACACAGCTAAGGGCAAAAAATAAAGCCGAAACCCAGATTTTTTTTTTTTCCGAAACCCAGATTTTAATCCATATACTGTGAAGAGAGAGTGTGCACGCACAAGCAAACAGAGGCTCAGGAGGTTAAGTCATCCACCAAAGGGTCCTCGACTAGCAAACAACAACTCTGACTTTCTCTTTGGTCTACAGCCTGGCACACAGGAACTCATCCTTGGGGTATGCATCCTCCTCACCATATTGCCTTCTCTGAGAAACATGTTTTCACAGAGAGGATGGTAATTACCATCATGCTCTCACCTCTTAAGGCCTTATCTGAAAACTGCCCATCCTCTCATCTAAAGTTCTCCCAGAGTACAGGACCCCTGCTTCTCACTCTGTCTCCTATTGGCAGCATATAGACGCTGGCACGGGACGCCAGGGGCTCTCCTGTGTTCTGTACCTCTCCGTATTGTCTCCCACTGAAGATCCTCTTCCTCATGCTCCGTGTCGGCTTCCTCTGTCCATTCCTGATTTCATTCCTGCTGTGGCAATTAATAAATGTATCTCAGCCGGGCAGTGGTGGCACTTGCTTTTAATGGCAGCACTTGAGACAGAGGCAGGCGGATCTTTGTGAGTTTGAGACCAGCCTGGTCTATAGAGTGAGTTCTAGGACAGCCAAGGCTACACAATGAAACCCTGTCTCAAAAAACAAAACCGAAAAGAATATATTTCTAGGGGCTGGCAAGATGGCTCAGCAGGTAAAAGGTAATTGCTGCTGAACCTGAGTTTGATCCCCAGAACCCACATAGTAGAAGGAGAGAATCAATTCCACAAAATTGTCCTCTGACTTTCATATGTATGTTACAGCATGTGCACACTCAAAGAAAGAAAGGGAAGGAGGGAGAGAGGAGAAAAGGCGAGGCAGGCAAGGAGGGAAGGAGGGAGGGAGGGAGGGAGGGCTGGCAAACTGTAGAGATGGTTCGATTTTAAGAGCATATGTACCTTTTGCAGAGGACCCGAGTTCGGCTCACAAACCTCTGTAAGTCCAGCTTCTAGGGCATCCAAGACCCTGCCTCCATGGGCACCTGAATTCACACACACACACACACACACACACACACACACACACACACACACACCTTTACATAATTAAAAAATATAAATAAATAAATCCTTTAGAAAGGAAGGGAGGAAGAGAGACACTTCTTGAGGACTCATACCAGAACCTCAGAAAGGCTCTTTGGAAAGATAATTATTACTTATTCTCTTTTCTTCAGTTTTTTTGAGACAGGGTCTAAGGTAGCCAAGGCTAGCCTTAAACTCCGGATTCTCCTGCCGGCACCTCCTAAGTGCTGGGGTTACAGGGGTGCACCCCCACTCCCGGTTTAAAAGAATTATTACTACTCACTGATCGGACGGTTTGGGCCGAGCCATGTCTTCTCTCCAGGCTTCAGTTTCTGTGCCTGTGGGATGAGCATGCATGCTAGCACCTACCCAACACCTATCTACAGAGTCCACGGACACTGCACACTGAGAAGTCAGCAATGGGAGACGCTTAGGTAGTTCGCAGTGTGGGCCGGATTCAGTCCAGGCGCTTTATAGATCCCTGTTCACTTAATCCCCACCAAGATCCTATGAAAATGTTATTAGCAACCCAAGTTTCACATATGTAAAATAGAGGCCGCCAAATTAAGTAATTTACACTGGCTCCCCCCAGGGGGTGGGTGGTGGAGCTGGACTTCAAATACTGGCCATTCTGGTCCCTAGTCCCCACCTTCACCGCCGCCCTACACTACCTCTTATTACCTCATAAAATGAGGGGGGATAGTTAAAAATAATCCCTTGGCATTTTAATGGCACTTTTCTCATTCTGAAGCACCGTTCATGTTCGTTCCTTATTTGATCTTCACAATAACCCTAAGGGTAGGTATTATTAATCCAATTTATGGGGCAAGAACAGAGACGTCTTAAGAGGGTCACGTGTCCCAAGGCACGCAGCTGGCAAAGGCAGTCGGCACTCTATCCAGGACTGCCCGTTCCCAGTGTGTCCCGTGCGTCCCATCCATCCATCCTGCCTAAGTCTCCTCTAGCTCCAGCACAGGCCACTGTTCTTTTCTCTACAGTTTTCTTTAAAGAGGCCCTGGTATTCCCTCAGTACTCCTCGTCAACCGTGAACCTGGCTCAGCAAGCTCCAAAGCAGCAACGCTCCACAAGTAGGGGGTGCTGCGGACTAACTCCCGAGTCAGGCACTTCCGAAGCCCCTCTTGAAGAATACACAATAGGCCTCCTGACACTCTCTTTTTTGTTTTACTATGTTTTAATGTTTATAAGTATTACTTATGTATAGTGTGTGTCCGTAAAGGTGTAAATGAGCACACAATGTACCTGCTCCCCAGTTCCCCAGGTCCTTAGCGTCTTAGTCTAGAAGTGGTGTACACTCATATAAGCAAACATATCTTTTTCACCCAGATGGTAGCACACAAACACCCATACATTATCTTTTATTTTTCATACAAATTATATTATACAATAACCACTATTCTTACTCCAGATATTTCAAGATTATTTATCTTTTATGCTTTTATTTATTTTATTTGTTTTTTTAGTGAGGAAGAGATTCATGTAGCCCAGATTATCTTTAAATTCACTATGTAGTTGAGGATGACTTTGAAATTCTAGCCAGGAGTTGGTGGCTCACGCCGTTGATCCCAGTCCTTGGGAGACAGAAAGAAGCAGATCTCTGAGTTCGAGGGCAGCCTGATCTACAGAGTGAGTTACAGGACAGCCAAGGCTACACAAAGAAACCTTGTCTCAAAAAAAAAATTTTTTTTTTAAAGAAAGAAATTCTAATCCTTTCTTCTGGTTTCTGTGGTCCTCGGCATCAAACACACACACACGTGCTAGGCAAGCACTCTTCCAACTGAGCGACCTGGCCCAGCCCAAGGTAGCTATCATGCTGATCAATCCACATCATGATTCACAATACCTAATCAATGGACGAGCTAAAAGCTTTGACCAACTCGTCTTGTACAGTTACAACTGAAGCCGCAATAAATGCACTGGTGTCTCGGTGCTCTGCACACGTGTGTTTCTGAAGAATGACTTCCCAAAAGTGAGGTGGTCTCGCTGCAGTTTGTAATGTCGGTCAATATTGCTAAGTTCCATCCACAAATGCTACTTGCAGCTGAATCCGTAGCCACATGAGGATGTTTCTTACACCCTCACCAAACCAGAGACTTATCACAGGTGGTTTCTGACCTTTGCTTGTCCCATAGGTGGGAAGATGGCTTCTCACTGTGATTTTCATTGAATGACTCTGACAATGAGTGCTCCCTGACCTCTGAAGGTCATACAGATGGATAGTTAGTCACATGTATAAAATTCATACATATGTAATAGTTAGCAGGTACCTCTTCATGCTAGGTTGTTGTGGCTTCTCCCCAGTTAGCCTTAGCCCAGTTTTCTTTCTTATTTAAGTACATCTGTCTGTCTGTCTGTCTGTCATCTATCTACCTAACTAACTATTGTGTTGAGGGGAGGTACATGCCATGACCCATGTGTGGAGGTCAAAGGACAACTCTCCAGTCAGTTCTCACCCTCCATCATGTGGACCCCAGGAATTGAAGCCAGGTCATCGCGCTTGGCTGCAAACACCTTTACCCACCTTCCCATCTTGCTGACCCCTTTGCAGTCCAACTTTCATTTCGTTTCTTGCCTAATGTGCATCACCCTACTTTATTGTACCGTCTAAGAAGCCATTTTCATTGCCTGACTATCCTCCCCAGGTCAAGCGGGGTGACCTTGCCTTTAGAGGGTTAAACGGGAAGGAAATATGGTGGATTTTTGCTTTTTTTTTTTTTTGGTCTTTTCCCTGTTTATTAAAATTAATTCCTATAACCTAATGAAGCAGAGCTCGGAGGTGTTGGATAGTTAGGGTTGGCCCTGAGTTCTTGTATGCCGAGACCCACAGTCCAAGGGGTCTCCACACTGCAGTCTGTGTGGGATGCTTGGAAGGTAGACATGTTGCAGATACTGTGACCTCATCTATGGTCAAGAGACACTGTTTACGGGCTGGAGAGATGGCTCAGAGGTTAAGAGCACTGGCTCCTCTTCCAGAGGTCCTGAGTTCAATTCCCAGCAACCACATGGTGGCTCACAACCATCTGTAATGAGATCTGGTGCCCTCTTCTGGTCTGCAGGGGCACATGTAGGGAGAACATTGTATACATAATAAATAAATAAATCTTTAAAAAAAAAAAAAAAAAAAAAAAAAAAAAAAAAAAAAAAAGAGACACTGTTTACTTCATGACTAGCTGTTTGGAAATTCATCCCTAGAAATTTTGGAGCCAGGTAAACATAAAATACGTCTGGGGCTTGTAGCACAGGCCTAGAATCCCAGGTATTTGGGCAGCTAAGACAAGCAGATCATAAATTCAAGGCCAGCCTGGTGAACTTAGATCTGTCCTCAAAATAAAAAAATAAAAATGAGGACAAGATACCACTCAATGGGAGAGTACTTCCCTAGTGTGCATAAAATCCTAGGTTCTGTTCCTTGTACTGCCCAAAACAAAGGCCATGAAACATAAAATGTGTTTGCCTGCAATATTCTTTTGATTGGTTGGTAGGTTAGGGGATTTCGTTCTGTTTTGTTTGAGTCAGGATCTCATTACATGGCTTTGGCTGTCCTGGAATTCACTATATACTCAATATGTAGACCAGGCTAGTCTCGAACTTACAGAGCTCTGCCTGCATCTGCCTCCTGAGCACTAGGCATTAGTGCCATTAGTGCCACTATGACCCACTACTCTTTTTTTAAAAACATGGGTATACATGTCCAAACGTATGTAGGTACCTGCATGTGAGCATGGATGTGGACACCAGAGGTTGAACGCAGTCCTTGATCATGCCCCACCTAATATATTGAGGCAAAGTCTCTCAGTTGAATACACAGCTCATCAATTTGTTAAGTCCAGCTCACCATCTTGCCCTGTCTCCATCTCTTGCGCACTCTGGGGTCACAGGTTACAGGCAGACCATCTGCCATCATCACCTGCAGCTCTTTCAGACGGCCTGAGTTTAGTTCCTAGCACCCACAAGGCAGCTTGTAACTCCAGTCCCAGGAGATCTGACACCCTCTTCTGGCCTTTGTGGGCACCAGGCACACATGTGGTCCACATGCATACATGAAGCCAAAATATTCATACACATAAAATAACATAAATCTAAAAGAAAAATATTTTTTAAAGATTTACTTATTTTTATTTGCATCGGCGTTTTGCCTGCATGCATGTCTGTGTGAGGGTGCCAGATCCCCTGGAACTGGAATTACAGACAGTTGTGAGCTGTCTTGTGGATGCTGGGAATTGAACCTGGGTCCTCTGGAAGAGCAGCCATCTAAACTGCTGAACCATCTCTCCAGCCTCTAAAAAGAAAAATTTTAAGTAGAGCTTATTTTAAAAAAAAAAGTTAGGCCTGGTGGTGGTGGTGGTGGTGGTGGTGCACTCCTTTACTGGGAGGCAAAGGCAGGCAGATTTCTGTGAGTTCAAGGCCAGCCTGGTCTACAGAGTGAGATCCAGGACAGCCAGTGCTACACAGAGAAACTATGTCTTGAAAAACCACAAAAAGGGGGGGGGGGGACTGGAGAGATGGCTCAGAGGTTAAGAGCACTGGCTGCTCTTACAGAGGTCCTGAGTTCAATTCTCAGCACCCACATGGTGGCTCACAGCCATCTATAATGAGATCTGGTGTCCTCTTCTGGTGTGCAGGCAGAACACTGTGTGCATAATAAATAAATCTTTAAAAAGAAGGAGGAGGAGGAGGAGGAGGAGGAGGAGGAGGAGGAGGAGGAGGAGAAAAGGTTCGGATCCCAATGCCCTTCTCCATGTGAAACTCTGAGTCATTTCCCAAGTGTCTCTCTCTTTGTGGCCCCAGAACACTTCACCCCACAGGTGAGTCCCACTGTTTCAGACTAATACTCCTTAAACTTCCTCCATTTTCCTGTGAAGTACCCCTTTTGTCCCTGTCTCCTCAAACCAAAGTAGGAATCATCATACAGATGTTTGTCTTTATTTTTATTACTTATTTATCTAGATAACATCTTTTGTAGCCCAGGCTACCCAAACTTATTGAGTAACCGAGGATGACCCTGTACTTCTCATCTTCAGGGCGCCAGCTCCTGAATGCTGGGGTCACAGGCACGGCCCGCCATGCCTGGTCTCGGTAGCAGCCCTCTACCAACTGAGCCACATTCTTGGTCCCACACGGGCCTGTCAGGTGGGTTTTCTTCTGCCTGCCAGTTGCCGAGAACCCATCCTTCAGGAAGCCCATCTCCTGTGGTAGTCTCTAACTAACCGGGCCGCCCACTCACACTGCCTCCGCTGCCCTGCCGCCCTCTCCTAACGCACACTTCTAAACCAGCCGTCTGTGGAGGTTCCCCAAGGCCCACTAAATGAAGTGCAAATTCTTTAGTTTGGAATTTAAGGGCCTTGTGATATGGCTCCTGTCTACTTTCTGGTCCTTTTTCCACTACCTCATACTCTAGCCACACTGACTTGCTCCGCGCGTCTCTGTACTCACTCACACCCGTGCCTGGCCTGCGTTGTGTCGCCTCAGCCCAGAGCACACTCATCCTCTGTTCCGTCTTGCTTTGCCCATCAGGTTCTTGTTTGAAAAGGAGAGGTAGCACGTTGGATTAGTTACGGTTTCCTGTTGCTGCAACAAAACACCCTCATCAATAAGCAAGTTGGGGAAGAAAAGGTTTCTTTGGCTTACACTTCCAGATCATATAGTCCATCCTTGGAGGAAGTCGGAACAGGAACTCAAGCGGGGCAGGATCCTGGAGGCAGGAGCTGATGCAGAGGCCATGGAGGGGTCTGCTTACTGGCTCGCTTCCCCTGGCTTGCTCAGCCTGCTTTCTTGGAGAGCCCAGGACCACCAGCCCAGGGATGGCCCCACCCACCATGGGCTGGGCCCTCCCCCATTGATCACTAATTGAGAAAATGCCTTACAGCTGGATCTCATGGAGCCATTTCCTCAACTGAGGCTCCTTCCTCTCTGATGACTCCAGTTTGTGTCAAGTTGACACACAAAACCAGCCAGTATACACATATTTTACTTTGTTTTGTTTTTTGGGTTTTATGAGATAGGATCTTATGTAGTCCTAGCTGGCCTAGACTAGCTATATAATAGAAGGTAACCTTGAACTCCTGATCTCCTTCAGCCTCTCAAGTGCTGGGATTACAAGTAAGTGCACCATGCCTAGCTCAATAATTTAAAAAAAAATGTGTGTGTATGTGTGTGTGTGTGTGTGTGTGTGTGTGTGTGTGTGTGTGTATACACTTGCAGATGCCTACAAAGGACAGAGACATTGGATTCCCCCTGGAGCCATAAACTACCCAATGTGGGTTCTGGGAACAGAACTCCTGGCGTCTGGAAGAATGGCAAGAAAACTGAGCCATTTCTCCAGCCCTTAAGATTTTTTTTAAGGTTTTATTGTATTATATTTTTACTTGTATGTGTATCTGTATTTTTGCCTGCATTTATGTACCACATGCATACAATGCCTGCAGAGGCCAGTAGAGGGCAGCAGATCACCAGGAACTGGAGTTACAGATGGTTGTGAACTGCCAGTGGATACTGGGAACCCACCATGGATCCTCTAGAAGAGCAGTCAGTGCTATTAACTATCGAGCCATCTCTCCAGCCCGGTTTGATTTTTAATTACGAGTGTGCTTGTGTGTTGAGGTGGGGGTATGTGCATGGCAGGCTGGGATCACAGACGCATGCCACTGCACCCAACTTTTATAGAGATGCTAGGATTCTGAAGTCAGGTCCTCACATTTGCCTGGCGAGCATTTAACTGACTGAGCTCTTTCTTCTGAGGCTCTACCTTTTGGGTTTTTTTGTTTGGTTGGTTGGTTTTTGTTTGTTTGAGACAGGGTCTCCTTGTGTAGTCTGGCTGGCCTAGAACTCTCTATGTAGATCAGGCTGACCTTGAACTCAAAGAGCTCTGCCTGCCTCTGTCTCCCAAGTGCTGGAATTAAAGCCTTGTGCCACCATACCTGGTATTAAAATTTTTAATATTCTTAATTAGGTGTCTGTGTCTGGGTGTGGGTTTATGCTGGAGAGGCCAGAGGTGTCAGATCCACCTAGAGCTGGAAGCACAAATAGTTTCAGACTGAGACACCTGAAGTGAGTGCTGGGAATCAAACTCTGGTCCTCTGGAAGAATAGTTGCTGATCTTAACCCCTGAACCATCTCTCCAGCCCGGGCCAGCCTGGTCGATCTACATTGTGAGTTCCAGGACAGCCAGCGCTACATAATGAGACCTTTTTAAGAAAAAAAAAAAAAAAAAGGATAGCATCTTACTAAATTGCTGAGGCGGGCCTTGAACTTTCTATCCTCCCATCTCAACCTCCCAAATAGTAGCTGGGAGTATAGGCCTGTGCCACCAAGCCCTGTGTGGTGCTGAGGATGGAACTGAAGGTCTCTTCCATACTGTAAGTACTCTACCTCTAATCCACACCCTCAATGTCTCTCCTGTGTGAGAAAGATGAGCTGTTTGGGGCCTTGTCACTTTCAGGGCTACAGTCACCCCTTCAGATTCTTGGAGAGTCAGGAGATGATGCAACTCGGAGCCCCACCCCACACTCCCCTGCAAACACCCTGCAGAGCACAGTACAAATCTGCCTAGGCGTGGAGACAGCTCTCCCATGTGTGAGCGAAGGCCCTACGCATATGTGTCTAACTGATTGGGAGGAAGAACATTTGTTTACTTGGAGGGTTTGAAATGCATGCAGATGGAAAAGGAAATGGAAAGCTGTCTTGTCCCCTGCCCCCCACCTCCCCCCAGGCCCTGGTGTCCCTCGAGTGAACAGATGGGCACAGACACTTCTCTGCCACAGACCTGTCGGCATGATGGGTGGTGGTGGGTGGTGACCTGTGTGCTGACAAAGGTGGACGGAGCAGAAGCAAGCGCTGGCCCTTTTCCACACTTCCTCCCAGCACATGTGCAGAGGGGACAGTGAGATCCCCACGTTAGGAGACTTCCTTCTCCCTCCAACGGCCAGATGATCGTGGTCAGGTCCTTAGTCTTCCTTACCCCAAAATAGAGATAGCCGCACCTCCTCTACTCTCTGTGTGAGCGGCAAAAGAGAAAATGTACACAAGAGTGCCTTGCAAATTTGCTTTTAAAGATATTTATATCTTGCCTTGCTGTGGGTTGGATTTCCAGGGAGTTAAAAGGTAATGTAAGATGTAAATAGAGCATAAATTAAAAACGGACATTTAAAAAAAAAAGGAGCAAGAAGTTAATGAGCTAGAAATGAAGGCAGATGCTCACATTGGTGTGTGTAGATCTCCAGGGTGACGGGATGCTGCAAAGTGTGTTCTGAATCAGTGGGAGAGGTCACTTAAGGCGATGGTGTTTCAGGGTATCTGGAATGGAGATTGAGAGCTGTAGAAAAGCTGACTAATTCAGATTAGGCTGTGGATCTGAGAGCAGGAACTGGTTCCGATCTCATCCTCTGCCCAGATGTTACTTCTTTAATCTAAATCCAGATGTATTCAAACCTGGGGGCAGCTAGGTCCTTCCATCCCCCACTCGCCCTCCCTATACATGGGACCCTTTGGGGACCAACTTGCCTACCTTCTACTCAGACACTCCAAGGAACAACAGCACACAGCTCTAGGACCTGGGATGTAGCACAGTTGGCAGAGAGCTTGCCCAGCATGCTCAGAGCCCTGGGATGGAGCCTCAGCACAGTGTAGATAGGGTATGGGGGGCACACACATGTAATCTCAGCATTTGGGAGGTGGAGGCAGGAGGATCAGAAATTCAAGGTTACCCTCTGCTACATAGTGAGCTTGAAGACCACCTACGCTCTATGAGACCCTGTTTCAGAACAACAAAGAGTTTTATATTTATACATGTACATATATACATGTATGATAAATGTCATAAAGTTAATTGACCTGTTTATTTGTTTTGAGATGGCTCTCTCAACTACTGCCAAGGGTGCTCTCAGGCTATAGTTTTGCCTCAGCCTCTTCAGTAGCTGAGACTATAGGAAGGTAGCGTCATCCTTTAAAAAAAAAAAAAAAAAACTTTATTTCATTAGTAGGTACACATGCATGCCTGTGTGAGTGATGGGCACCACATTCTTGCAACTGCCCTCAGAGTCCAGAAAGCATTAGAACCCCCTGGAACTAGTGTTCCAGGCAGTTGTGAGCCTCTTCATGTAGGTGCTGGGAACTGAATACAAGTCCTCTGCAAGAACAGTAAGGACTCTTTTTTTTGTTTTGTTTTGTTTTATTTTGGTTTGGTTTTTCGAGACAGGGTTTCCTCTGTGTAGCTTTGTGCCTTTCCTGGAACTCACTCCATAGCCCAGGCTGGCCTTGAACTCGCAGAGATCCACCTGCCTCTGCCTCCTGCATGCTGGGACTGCTGAGCCATCTCTCCAGCCCCGATTCATTCTTTCAAAATGTATACATCAGTGTTTGGGTTTTTTTTTTTTTTTGAGTATACAAACACACTCAGCATCTGTGTCGACGCCACCTCAGTTCATTCTTTGCCACAGAGACACAGCTCTTTGTCCTTAGCTAGCTTTCCTCCTGTCCTCATTCTTAATCCTTCAAGAATTTTGGACCTAAATTTTGGAACAATTGCCTCATATTTCAGCATTTTCCACCTCTGTTCCCTCTCTTTGGCAGTGTTCCCCCTTAGATCAACCATGCTGAAAGTAATGATGATCTGGGACCATGAGGTCTCCAGAGACTGTAAGGTCAAGGGGCGCCCTCTGAGAATCCAGGCTGCATGAGGCTGTGGGCAAGACCCGCCCCGGGAGCGGCAGCACTTGACAGATAACATCGTTAGACTGTGACTCACTCCTGCGGCAGTCTGGAAGCTCAATCCTCAGTGCTTAAAGCCTTCAAAGGACTGCATGTGACCCTCTGAGGCTCTGTTGGCAAGCCGGAGTTCAGGCTGCCTCATTCCTGAGGTGGACACTTCTTTAAACCCCTTTGCTCCATATTGAGAGCCCCACATGTTGATAGGTTGTTGGTTTTGGGGGGGTGGTTTTTTGTTTGTTTGTTTGTTTGTTTGTTTGTTTGTTTTTGTTTTTCAAGACAGGCTTTCTCTGTGTAACCGCCCTGGCTGTCCTGGAACTCGCTTTGTAGACCAGGCTGGTCTCAAACTTAAAGAGATCAGCCGGCCTCTGCCTCCCGAGTGCTGGGATTAAAGGCGTGTGCCACCACCTCCAGGTATGTTAACACTTTATGTGTTGGAGCTGGGTATGGTGGGGTTGCCCTATAATCTCAGTACTCAGGAGGCTGAGGCAGGAGACTTTGGCCTCCAAACAGTCTAGACTACCAAGTCTTTAAATAAATTAGTAAATAAACAAATAAAAGTGAATGTGTATTGGGAGCCTGAAGAGAAAAAGAAGCCTGTCCCCTTGGTGGGAGAAGAGGGGGCCGTTCTCATCTAACCAGAGATTTGGCACCTGAGATGACCCACCGTAGGGACCCTAACCTGGATTATGGAGTTAGAACCGAGCAGGACTCCCTTAGAGTCGCACAGTTCTGTTCTCCTCACATTCTTGAGTCAGGACCTGACTGGAGCTGTTGAGAAGGTGGCCTAGAACTCCCTCTGTGAGGGGAGACAGAACTCCCTCTGTGAGGGGAGACAGAGCTCCCTCTGTGAGGGGAGACAGAATTTAGTCTCTCAGAACTCCCCATCTGGTGGAGCAATTTGAGCAAAAACAATAAGGAAGTCTTTGACAAAGTACTGTTGTTTTCAATCGCAAACCTTACAAAGGCTGAAGTTATGGCGAGGGATTGGCACCGAGGCAGGACTCTGCAGAAGCATGTGTTGAGCCACTCTGGATCACAGAGGGCCCCCACAATGCTTCAAAAACTCCTTTCTGGGGTTGGGGTATAACTCAGTAGCAGAACACTTGCCTAGTGATCTGAAGCCACTTCTGTCGCTGGGGGAAATCTTCCACATTGCCTTTTTGAGAATCATCATAGCCATCTGGGTCACACACAAAGCCAAGATCAATGCTCGACTGGATGGGGAAACACTGTCTCCAGGTTAGCTGTCCTCAGCAAGAAGAAAGGCTCCCAAACCCATGTCTTACTACCTCCAGCTACCACACTGATTTTAGATGACATGAGGACCACTGAGTATTCCTGGGGTGGAGGTAATGATGCAGGGACGGGAGACAGCTTAGGGAGGGGGAGATCTGGTCTACCTAAGGAGGACATAGGGATAGAGGAGCCAGGTGCACCAAATGGAGCAGAGGGGGAAAAGCCAGGGGAGATCAGCCACTCACTTGCCAACCATGGCATCAGCATGATCATCTACTTTCCCAAACTCTCCAGGCATCTGTCCCAAACACAACCACCCTGTGAGGTCTTGTTGCGTCACTCACATTTTCTTTTCTTTCTTCTTCCTCCCCCCCACCTCCCCGCCCCGCCCCGCCCCGCCCCGCCCCGCCCCGCCCCATGCTCTTGTGTGGATGGCCTCCGTAGGGGCACTATTCCTTGTATATAGAGGTATTTTATTGTACTTCGTGGATGTGCTTTGCCTACCTGTATGTTTGTGCATCACTTATATGTCTGGTGCCTGTAGAGGTCAGAAGGGGGCATCAGATCTTCCGGAACGGAAGCTGCAGATGGTTGTGAGCCACGTGGGAGCTGGGAACTGAACGCAGGTCCTCTGGAAGAGCAACAAGAGCTCTTAACCACTGAACTACCCCTCCAGCTACTTTCTTCTTCTTCTTTTTTTTTCTTATAGTACTGAGGATTGAACCTAAGCCTCATCCCTTGCTAGGCAAGCACTCTACCACTGAACCATATACTTTTAAAAAGTATTTTTTACTTTTATTTGTTTGTTTTTGTTTTCTGAGACAGGATTTCTTTGTGTAGCTCTGGTTGTCCTGAAACTCTCTTTGTAGATCAGGCTGGTCTCAAGCTCACAGAGATCCTCCTGCCTCTGTCTCCCAAGTACTGAGATTAAAGGTGTCCACCACCACCACCACCACCACCACCTGGTTTAAGTTTGTGGCCAGCCTGATCTCTACATAGTGAGTTCTAGGACAGCCAATGCTACATAGTAAAACTTTGTCTTGAGAGAGAGAGAGAGAGAGAGAGAGAGAGAGAGAGAGAGAGAGAGAGAGAGAGAGGGAGAGAGAGAGAGAGATCTGAGTTCAAGTCCCAGTACACACATGGCAGTTAACACTCTCTAACTCTAGTCCTTTCCTGTCCTCCATGGGCACAGACATATAGGCAAACAAAACACCCATACAAGTAACAATAAATAATAAATTTTAAAAATAGAGGAGAACTAGAGAGTTGGATCCACAGTTAAGAGCACTGGCAGCTCTTACAGAGGACCCAGGCTTGACTCCCAGCACCCACGTGGCTGTTCACAACTGTAACTCTAGTTCCAAAGGATCTGACACACTCTTCTTGCCTCCACAAGCACCAGAAACCCAAGTGGTGGACAGACATATATGCAGGCAAAACACTCATACACAGAAAATAATAAAAAAAATTACTTATTATTATTTGGGGAGGGTTGCTTTTGGTTTTGTTTTGTTTTGTTTTGTTTGAGACAGGGTTTTTCTGTAGAGCCCTGCCTGTCCTGGAACTTATTCAGTAGACCAGGCTGGCCTCCAACTCAGAGATCTGCCTGTCTCTGCCTCTGGAATACTGGGATTAAAGGCATGTGCCACCATGCTGAGCAATAAAATTTTGTGTTTAAAATTTAGAGACAGGGTCTTGTTAAGCTGCCCACCTTGATCTTGCATTCTCAGCCTCCCACAGCACATCCCTCTTGTTTTCCAAGTGAGGTTCCAAGGCCTGAAACTGCAGACACCTAGCTCACTGTAGACTTGAGATTCAGTCCTATGTTTTCTGCTCTTAGGCCTAGGAACCAAACCACTGTGTTACCTTGTCACCCCATCAGGCCAGGGTCCCTGGTCATTAGTGACCCTCTGGTCCCCACTCTGTGTCTCTATCTATTGCCCAAGCAATTTTTCCTGCCCGGTGTTTGGGGCAAAGTAGAAGGGCTCATCCACAGGGCTGCTCGAGATGCTCCCCGGCTGCACTAGGTACCTCCCTTCCCTTACCCAGCCCAGCTCTACCCAGCTGAGTGCCAGGCAAGGGAAGTGAGGCGAGGCCAGAGGGTTGTTTTTCCTAGTGAGAAAAAAATTGCTAAAATCCTGCCATCTCTCATAGAGGACAGAGGCACTTCTGGGTTTCCTGCTGCTCCCAACACGGGCCAGATAATTGGAGACAGATTTGGGGGCTTGGATTGGGAGGTGAGGCTTGAAATACAGTCATCAAGCCTCCTGTGGGCCTCTGTGTGCTTGTGTATTGTGGCTTTGTTGGGATGTGTGTGTGTGTATATATGTGTGTGTGTAAGTGTGGTATGTGTATCTATTATGTGCATGAGAACCATGCCTATATTCCTTGTATTCTTTGTTAGTGTGCTGGACTCTGTATAGTGTGTGTGTGTGTGTGTGTTTATGTGTTTGTTCATGTTGTGTGTGTGCATGGTGTGTGCATGGTGTGTGTGTGATGTGTGTTAGTGTGGTATATGTATCTACTGTGCATATGAGAACCATGCCTATGTTCCTTGTATTCTTTGTCAGTGTGCTGGACTCTGTGTGGGGTGTGTGTGTGGTGTGTGTGTGGTGTGTGTGTGTGTGTGTGTGTGTGTGTGTGTGTGTGTGTGTGTGCCTCCGTGAGAAGCTTCTTAGTTTGATTTGTTTTCCTTTGTGAGATTCAGTCCAGCTTGGCAAGACCTCATCAACCCGTTTAGGATCCTGTTACCTGAGACTTGATGATTAAATGTAAAACGATAATGAAGATAAAACAAAAAACCAGAAAAAGCAGGAAGGCGGATGGCCTTCAGGGAGAGGATGTGAAGGAGACATCCAAGCAGAGTGAGGATGACAGCGAAGTGGGGATCTTCGTGCAGGGCTGCAGGACTCCTCTAGTGAAGACACAGCCCAGTTTCCTTCCCTCTTTGCTGAAGGACCTCACAAACTTCCAGAGTGGTCCAGCAACACTGAAACGCCCCAGGCCACACAGAAGAGGCCCTATTACCGTCCTACCTGAACCTTGGACCCAGAAGGAGAACCAAGCCCTTTCCTCAGCCCCTCTGCACACATTCATGAATGTAAATGTTGCCAGAACCTGGAGACAGACTAGTTGCAAAGTCACTAGATGTAATGTGCCTGCTACGTGTTCGACCCTAGGCTGTTCCACATAGGTGGATGGGCTTCTGGTTTTGTTTTTGAGGCACTGGGGAATCCCAGTCAGGGCCTGGTGAGTGTTAGGCAAATGTTCTACCAATGAGCTATATCCCCAGCCTATATATATATATATATATATATATAGTGTGTGTGTGTGTGTGTGTGTGTGTGTGTGTGTGTGTGTGTGTAAAACAGTCATGAATAAGCTAGATACTACTTGTCTGCAGAGAAAATTGAGGCTTATGATAGAGCAAGGACCTTAATCTGTAGTTCCTCCAAGTGATTATGTATCTTTTCATTCCACAAGCATGCATGGGGCCTGGGGCTGTAGATCAGCTTGCCTAGCATTCATGAAACCCTGGGTTAGAACCCTAGCATCATATAAACCAGGCTTGGTGACACATGCCTGAAATCCTAGCACTTAGGAGGTAGAGGCAGGAGGATGAGAATTTCAAGGTTATTCTCAGCTACATAGTGAGGTGTAGGGACCAGCATGGGATGGACATGAGATACTGTCTTAAAGCAAAGCAAAACAAAACAAAAACCCAAAAGCCTTATCTGCCTTGAGCATGATGTGGGGCACAGGGACAGGTAAAGAGGCAGGCCCTGCCCTCACAGAGTCACTCCACCAGGAGGGCATCAATGATGCTCCAAGAATGAAGTTCCCACTCTTTAGCTGGCCTGACAGTTCTCAATACAGGTGCTATTGTGCCTGGGCTGTGGACTTAAAGCAATGTTACTCCCCAAATCAATGGTTCCTTACCAATAATTTTGCTAGAAGGACTGGGCTTGGAGAAGGCAACATGGTGGGAAATAGATGTGTGTTCTGGGGCTTGAGAAGACACAGTGATGGCCTGACTGTCCACCCTGACTTCTTCGTCGCTCGGCCTTTGTTAGGTGCCTTTAGATGCCAGGAGGAAGGAGAGAAGACGAGAACACACACATTTGGTCTCTCTGGGCTGGTCCCTGACGTTCTGAAGTGACTGGTTGGGTGGGGATGGGGGTGAGAATCCCCTCCTCATTTGTAACAGCCTGACTCAATTCCCCGGAGGAGCCGCCAGCCTTCTCCAGCTAAATCGCTTCCAGTTTGTTTAGTCAAGCCCTTGGCCCCAACATCAAAGCTCCTTTGGAGTTTCTGGGGGTTGTTGCTCTTGCATGGTGTTTATTTCAGAGATGGTTTGCCTGTCACTGGCTGTGTGGAGTGGGGCAGGAGAGAGTGCTGGAGCCTTTACATTTTAGAAGCACCAGGTTGGGAAGGCAGAAAGACACTTTTCATGACAGCTGCCCTCAGGATGCTATTTCCTCCATGCCTGTCTCTAGCTGGGGCATAGGTCCAGGAGATGGAAGACTGCCTCATCCTGTCCAGAAAGAGCCCTGCAGCTGCCCAGCAGGCCAGCCCCAACTCCTTCCATACCTGAATGCCCTTTCTGCCAAGGGCCCTGATAGCTTTCTCTTTGCCCAATTAACTGAACACGCGCTTGGCTACTGGCACTCTTGGTTGGCCTCTTCTGGCTCCAGGCTCTTGCACCTCTTTTTCCTGGGAGCCGCTGCAGGTTCCAGCAGATCTTGTCTTTCCTGTAACCACCCCAGGTGCCTAGCTCAGGGTGAACACTCAGAGAGAGGACCTCTGTCTAGATACCGTGGGTGGGGCAGGGATGCTGTTGACGGTCCAGGTGGAGGCTGAGTTCCTAGGACTCTCTCCAGGAAAAAAAAAAAAAAAAAAAAAAACAACCCGCCCTGGGTGAAGTGGAGACAATTCTTGGCCTGAACAATTCTTTAGACTGAGAACAAAGGGGAGAATGAGACAGACACAGGGAATGTGTATGAGCAAAGGAGCCAGGGCTTCATTAACCAACTGAGCGTGAAAGGTTACAGCCGTGAGCTGCAGCAGCAGCATGCTCCTGGGCTGACTGCTGGTTCTCGACATAGGATCCATAGAAACTGGGGGGTCTCCAGGCTCCCCTCACCCTTTCCCCTCCTTCCACTAGCTCATCTGCTTCTATTTATTCTTCATATTGTGTCTCTTCACAGGCCACACTCTTCATGGAGCTTAGCTTTCTACCTGTTGTATTAGTGTTCCCAGACAAAGGGAACGTCTTGGGCACCCATGGTCACCTGGTAGCACTTCCCAATCTCATAAGAGGTGCTTGCTAATAAATGAGAGACCAGGGTCTGGAGGGATGACTGAGCGATTAAGAGCATTGGCTGTCCTTCCAGAGGATCCAGGTTCAAGTCCCAGCATGACAGCTCACTTCACACGGTAACTCTCAACTGTCTGTTAATTCTAGTTCCAAGGGATCCAACAGCCTCTTCTGGCCTCCATGGACACCCGGCATGCATGTGGTATACAGACACACATACAGGCAAAACACCCATGTGCGTAATAAAACAATAAAAAAAATTAAAAACAAAACAAAAACAAAAAACAAGAGACCAGCTGGGAGAGATGGAATCGGAGGTTGGATATGATTTAGCTATTGTCCCTGATGTGAGACAATGGAAAAGGCTCTGAGCACACATTCATGAGGCGAGAAGTCGGTCTTTACCAGGAGCTGCCGTCTTTACCAGGAACTGCCGTCTAGGCACTCGCCTAGGCTAAGGTGGGCTTCCTGCTCTGTGTTAGGGTGAGTCTAACTTGGACTCTTCCCCACACGACGTGGACATTCAGAAGACCTGAACACGGACTCTCCATCTTCAAACCAATTCCTCCTCCTCTTCCTCATCATGCCATCCATCAAACTCGGAACCTCAAGAACGCTAGGCAGGTGCTGTACCACTGAGCTACACGCTCAGCCCCAAGCCACTGTCCTGATTAGAGTGAGGTGTCCCTTTCATTCAGTCAAGCAGATGCTTCTGTCGGCACCCACGCCCTCCCTCCATGCCCATCCTGCCTTTGCTGACCAGTCATTTGTCAGCTGCATGAACGTGGCTGCAACTGGTGATTAAAACCACGGGTCCGACGGAGGGTGAGCGGTCCACATCCCTGGCATAGTTGCTAATCCCTTAAAAGTATGTTTTTAATAATCATGGGAGAGGAGGTCGGGGTGGGTGGTCCTGAGAGCTGTGATCCAGCCATCTCTGCCCCCCCCCCGCCAACCCCCCCCCCCCCCCCCGTTCCCATGGTTTCTCCTGGGCAGACACTCCGGGGTGTGTTGGGAAGAGTGGCCAACTCTACAACAGATGGACGTGGTGCCTGGTACACAGCTGCTGCCACCATTCAGGGACAGGACTGTGCCAAGGGCGTGGCTAACTGAAGTGCCCAGGGGTCAAGAGGCTTTTGCCACGTGGTAGAAGGTTTAAGTATGCGCCTGCATTGCTCAGGAGGAAGTGTGGACTCCAGGAGTCCCCTTACCAAGGCAACCCCATTCCCGGTTTCTCCGGTCTCTCTTCTTAGAAGAGCTTCAAGTTGAAGGAGTCCACTCCTACTCACTTAGGTTCCTTGAGTCTCCCCACTGCCCCCAACCATTTGATTAACAATATAGCGGCAGGCACATAGTAAATAGAAGCTATGTGTTAATATAATGTGTATAGCATCATTATTGTGGGATACATTTTATTGACTGCTTTGGCAGACCAGTCAGGTGTGGCGGGCTTCTCTAATCTCAGTACCCAGGAGACCAAGGCAGGGGTGGTAACTGTAAGTTTGAGGCCAGCCTGGTCTATGTAACAAGTTTTAAGCTAGCCAAGGATACATAGCAAGACTCTGTCTCAAAAAAAAAAAAAAAAAAAAAAGCAAACAATAAATATAATTATTTATTTTTAATTTTTTTTTCCACAACAAGTTGCCAAACAGTCTTTATTATCCTATTTTATCTTCGAAGATGGGGATGAAAACCAGGACCTCATGCTAGACAGGAGGAGTATTTGTAGCCCTGTTATCCTGTATTATATATGAGAAATCTGAGATCAGAAAGACTAACTTACTCAAAAGCACATAACTAGTAAGATACAGGGTCAGGTCAACATCAACCCCCCCTCTCTGGCCAACTTCAAACTTATACTTTTCTAACTTTGATGTTATACCACAGAGAAGATGAGAAACAAAAATAATATACAATCGTCACTTCCAAAATTCAGATAATCAGGTTAGGTATGGTGGCACAAGCCTTTAATCCCAGCACTCTGGAGGCAGAGGCAGGTGGATCTCCTTGAGTCAGAGGCCAGCCTGATCTATATAATGAGACCCTGTCTCTAACAAAATAAAACAAAACAAATAAACAAACAAAAAGCAGATGACCTGGCTTCCCAGACGTGAGGCATGTACACATACTAAAGCATCTTTCAAGGGTGCTTCCCGGGCATTGTAGTTGAGAGCCTCGAGAGTGGTACATCACAGGTTTAGAGGATGGAGAGGCCACTAAGAATGGCAGACGTCACTAAAGACTTCAGAGAGATGGGTGTAATGGTAAATCTCAAATACCCCTTCCACACTCCTGTTTTGAACACTCGTTCACCAGCTAGCAGCATTATTTTGGGAGGCTCTAGAATCTCTAGGAGGCTAGTCCTAGCTGGAGAAAGGTCACTAGGGTTGTAGCCTGGCCTTGATTCCCGCTGTGCCCTCCTCTTCCTGGTCCACTGTGATGTGAACAGTCTCCACCGCACACTCCTGCCGCCATTGCTTTCCTGCCATGTGGGCTGAAACCAAAACAAATAGAAATAAATGGACCCTAATGAAGCTCTCCCCCTAAAGCTGCTTCTGTCATGGAGATGAGAAAGGAACACAGACGATTGGAATTCAGTGCTGGGGAGCGTATCAGGCTGGCTTACTGACTTCTGTCTTCCAATATCTTGTAAACAGGCCTCTCTCTCTCTTTTTTCAAACTTTTCTTTTTATAGTGTATGGGCGTTTGCCTGCATGTATGTCTGTGTACCATGTTTGTGCCTGATGCCCATAGAGTGGAGAAGAGGGCATCAGATCCCCTGGAACTGATTACAGATGGTTATGAGCTGCCATGTGTGTGCTGGGGACTTAACACGTCCCATCGAAGAGCAACCAGTGCTCTTAACTGCTGAGCTGTCTCTTCAGCCCTGGCCTACCTGTAACATTTGCAGGATTTAGGGCAAGAATCCAAGCAAAAGGTCATAGACAAAAAGTTATAAATAAAGATTATAAGTCAAGAAAATCATCCAATAGAACATGCACCTGGAAACACGTCTCCCTGATGACTTGGGGTTTTGAACTGGAGCATGGTGGTACTGTCCTGTCGTTGGCATCCCCACCTTCTCTCCACACTAGCAGTTCCCTCGGACTCCATTCCTGTGAGAATTCTTCTCTAGTCTAGCTGCACACATCTGTCAACTTCCAGACATCTATCAACAGTCGTTACTGCCCTCACGAGGATGGATGGGGCAGTGGCTCCGTAGGCCTTGGAAATAGGCTCAGGTCACTTGGACAGAGAATTTGGGGGACTGTGAAAGAATCAGAACTAGGTCAGATGAGTTCTTACCTTGGGCGTTTAATTTAAGGTATGCCAAAAATGTCATATATACATATATGGTCATCCTTGGCAACACACTGCACTCTGCCAGGCTGGGATGCCTCAGGAAAAAAAAAAAAAGTCAAAATAAAAGTCAGAATTAATGAAAAACACCATATTAAAAAAATAAACTTTGGGGACTGGAGAGCTAGCTCAGCAGTTAAGAGTCCGTACTGCTCCTGCAAAGGACCCTAGTTCAGTTCCCAGCACCTCTATCAGAGGCTCACAGCCTCCTGTAACTATGACTCCAGGGTAATCCAAAACCTCTGGCCTCCACAGGTACTTGTATTCCTGTGTACAAACCCCACACAGACACAGACCCATGCACAAAATCAGGAACAATAAAAATAAATCTTTTTTTTTTAAGAAAGAAGAAATCCGTTTTTAAGATAACAAGACCAATATTGCTTTCCTTTTCTCTTTATCGGTTTATTTATGTAGCCTCAGACTCCGTGTGATTTCACACACCTCTGGTGCAGGGCCCCAGGGCATAGTGCGAAAGGGAGAGTCTAAGGACAGAGCTGGAGCTGGACGGTGTAGGGTGGAAGCTCCTAGAACAAGCTTTCTACAGGAATCCTCTTGTCTGGAGCCTCAGGGGTGGAAAATTGAAAGTGTACAAGAGCTCCAGCACCCAGCAGAGCAGCCGACGTTTCCTAGGCCCTCTATGCAGTTCTTGAATAAACGAACAAAACTAACTTTCCAGGGGTTACGAGGAAGGTCCCTCTCAGCATAACCTCAGTGTCATGGTGTTGGCTGGACCAGGGATGGGAGCAGAGGCAGGCAACCTGGCCAAGGCTTGGAGAGGCAGGAGCAGCCGTGCTGGGACAGACTTGGAGGCCAGGGTATCCAGAGACTCACCCAGAGCAGGGTTAAGAAGACAGAAGAGGGCTGGGAGTGAGGGTACAGCCCTTGCCTGACTGACGGAAGGCCCTGGGCTCCCTCTGAATAATACCAAAGAAGACAGGAGGAAGGGAAAGGATGCAAGATGGTGGTGGGTGGGGGAGGAGGAGGGAGGAGCTGAGGGACAAGCTGAGGAACCAGAGAGCAAGCAGGAAAGAGCTGTGGAGCCTGGCAGAAAGAAAGAGCTCAGGGGGCTGGAAGGAGTGAGTGGGTTGTGTTTCTAGTGAATCAGCAGGGGCCTGGAGACGGGGAATTAAAGGCTCTGAGTGAGGCTCCCAGAAGCCCAGAACAGAATAAGGCAATTCCTCAAGGAAGAGGCTCACAGTTCCCTCCCAGCTAACTGGGGGTACACATTGACATTTCCTGCTTCAGGCCTAAACCCTCTCCCATTACCCAGCCTCTCCTTGTCCCTCTTTCCTCCCCTACCTCCCCAGGGAAGGACAAAGACCCTTGATTACGAAGTCTTTCTACTTAAGTGCTTGGAAACCCCGAGATAGCTCAGTGTGTGACGGGCCCCATGCTCCCAGCTCCTTCCTCCTTCTGTCTGGTTGTCTGGAAATGCCTGCCATTCTGGGATGTCGCAGAGAAGGACGTGGTGAGTGGGGACATCCCTCGGGCCCTGGGTGAGCTCTGGGGCTCAGGTGATGATCTCTGGGGTTTGAACCGGTTCCCTCTTTGCTGCCCAAGTCCCTCCCATTGGTCAGAGAGAGGTTTGGACACTGCCCCCCCCCCAAAAAAAAGATGTGAACCCAAAGGGAAAAGAAATTTGAATTTTCAATTTTAAAATGGTTCCCCTGTGCCAGGCCCTGGGCGAGGCTGTTACAAAAATAAACCCAATTCCCTGGAAAGTTTTTTGTTCTTCGTTTCCCTCCAGTAAAGTGGTTTATTGTTATTGTTGGGGATGGGGGGCGGGCAGTGCACATTAGAGCATGGCAGCCAGAAGTCAATGTCGGGTATCTTCCTCACCCAGGCTTCACTTTCACTCTGTGAGACGGGGTTCCTTGCTGAATCAGGACCGGCTTCCCAGCAAGCCCTAGCCCTAAGATCATAGGCTTAGTCTCATGTGGGTTCTGGGGTTCAAACTCCAGTCTTCCTGTTTGCATGGCAAGCACCTCCCCTACCCACTCAGCCATCTCCTCAGCCCTCTCCTGGAATTTTTTGAGATAGATTTTTTTCAAAGCTGAAGGTGTAAGGAGGAAAAAAAAAGTTGGAAGCCGTATGGCTCGTGCTCAAGACTTGGGTTGCAGCAAGCAGATCTGGGGCCAAATCCCAGCCCTTGGCTTCCTCGGCTCTATGAAAGGAACAAGATCCTGCACTCCTCCCGATAAGCCTGGGTTCCCCCATCTGCTAAGGAGGGTGGAAGACTCTTCACTCAGTAGTTAGAATAGTTAGAGGAATAGAATATCAGGCTGGAGAGATGGCTCAGAGGTTAAGAGCACTGACTGCTCTTCCAGAGGTCCTGAGTTCAATTCCCAGCAACCACATGGTGTCTCACAATCATCTGTAATAAGATCTGGTGCCCTCTTCTGGCGTGCAGGCACACATGCAAGGAGAACACCGTATATGTAGTACATAATAAATAAGTAAATCTTAAAAAGAGGAAATGGAATATCACACTTGACACATCGGGCAGATGGCACAGGGTAGGTGCTGAGTTTTATTGTTGCCAGTCTTGGTGAGGTCTAAGCACTCCCCAGAAGCCTTGTCTTGCAGGAAGGACCCTGGGCCTGTGGCGTGGGCTTCAGTTCAATGGTTACATGTGAACCAGAGGAAGTGTGTGTGCAGGGGAGGGCTCCACTCCAATTTCCCAGGAGCCTGGTACAGAAGTACAGATGCTGCAAGCTTAACTATGAAAGAGCCTGAAGTCGGGGGCCCTGAGGACACAGACATCCCTCCTACCCACAGGGGTGGGGTAGGGGGACAATCCACTCCACCGCAGTGGGTGGTCTCTCTGGCCCAGAAGCTTTTTCTGTGACTCAAGGAGAAGTTGCTGTCAGCCCTGGGCTGCAACAGGGACTCCCACTTCCACTCACACCCCATGTTCATCACTGGCTCTTCTTGCCTCCAATAGCCACACTTTTTGGAACAATGTTTCCTGTGTGCACGAGGAGGTTGTACTCTGAATACAAGTTATGGGCCCCTGGCACTGTTTGGCTGCCTGTGTATCCTGTCCTAAATGAGTGCATGTATGTATGTCTGTGCTCACACCACCCCTAGGGTCCCTGGGTGCATGTGTGTGCCATGTGCTGGGATATCTGCTGTGTCCACGTGCATGACTGCTTGTCAAACAAAATCCCTGGAGCTGGGCTCTGCAGGAAGGGTCAGGCAGCAGTCTGAGACACTTTCCTTGTGTCAGGAAAGCCAGGCTCCCCTTTCAGGAAGCCCTCCCAGGGAAAATAAACCAGCAGAGCTGCTGGGCAGAGCAGCGGGGGCTGTAGGGTAAGGAGAGGGGGTGCTGAGCAGAGAAGCCTGTAAAGGAAGGCAGTCAAATGATACCCTTTGACCCTTTGACTCTTTGACCTCCCCATAAATGCATTTCCCCCTTCATTCTTTTCCCTCTGCTGCATCCTAAGAGGCCTTTGTTCTTTCCCTCTTTAGAGTCTTTGCTTTGTTTTAGGTTTTTGCAGACAGAGACTATGTAGCCCAGGCTGGCCTCAGACCCACAATCCTCCGGCTTCAACTTCCTGGGTGGTGCGTTTACAGGCATGTACTACTGTGCTTGTGCCTTTATTTAATTTATTTACTTAGTTTGTGACTTTTGTCCTTCGGTGCCAAGTGGGTCCCAAGCCCCTGGCTATTGACTCCGACTCGCAGTTCTTCCGCTTGGTGATTGGCTGACAGATAAATGATAGCATATGCTTATTAAGTCCCTGGTTTGTGCCAGGCTTGGCGCTTGGCTCTTGACCTTCAATAGTTCAAGAGCAATAATCAGGAGAAGCACTTGCCTTGTGAAATTTATCAGTCTGAAAGGGGAGTCCGAAACCAATCAAAACTACACAGCAAAATATGAAGTTGAAACGACTTAGGCTGGTGAGATGGTTCAGTAGTAAGGGCTCTGGTCACCAAACCTGACGACCTGAACTCAATCCCCAGGACACATATGGTAGAAGAGAACAGACTCCTAAATGTTGTCCTCTGATCTACACACATATAGTGTGGCACACATGCACAGTGTGGTGCACACACACACACACACACACACACACACACACACACACACACAAAGTAAATATAATTTTTTGAAATGTAGGGGCTGGCGGCGGGGTTGGTGGCGCACGCCTTTAATCCCAGCATCTGGGAGGCAGAGGCAGGGGGAGCTCTGTGAGTTTGAGGCCAGCCTGGTCTACAGAGGGAGTTCCAGGACACCCAGAGCTGTTACACAGAGAAACCCTGCCTACAAAAACCAAAAAAGAGAAAACAGAAAGTGTAGGGGCTGGAGAGACGGCTCAGCAGTTAGAGCACTTGCAGCTCTGGCAGAGGACCTGGTTTGATTCCTAGCACCCACATTGGGCAGCTTACAGCTGATTGTTTTTCCAGTTCCCGAGGGTCTGATGGCCTCTCCTGGCCTCTGTGGGCACATACGTGTACTAAAGTGCACACACATACACATAATATAAAATAGTATTTTTAAAGAGGGGGAGAGGCAAATTTTTTTGTTTTGTGTGTTTTTTTTTCCCCTCGGTCAGGGTCTCACTCTGTAACCCTGGCTGGCCTCTGCCTCCCAAGTGTTGGATGAAAGGCAAGTAGTACCACACTCAGCAATAGCCAGGGTTTCACTATATTGCTGCTTAGGTTGCCCTGAGCTCCTGGGACAACAGATGCACAAAGCCACAGCCAGCAGAAGCATTTATTTTTGAAAAAAAAACAAAAACAAAAACTGGTTGTTGTTGTCGTTGTTATTATTGTTATGTCGGCAGTGTTGAGGATTAAACCTAGGATGTCAATCAAGCTGAACAAGCTCTCTGCCCATGAGCTACGCATTCAGCTTCCAGTGTGATTTATATCCGTGATACATTTCACATGTATATATATATATATATATATATATATATATATATATATATATGAATTCATATACACTTCATACACATATATATGAGTTCATATACACTTCATATATATATATATGTTTTACTGTTGTTTTGTTTTTCGATACAAGGTTTGTCTGTGTAACAAATGGCCCTGGCTGTCCTGGAACTTGCCTTGTAGACCTGGCTGGCCTTGAAGTCACAGAGATCTGCCTGCCTCTGCCTCCCGAGTGCTGGGATTATGGGTGTGCACCACCACCACCACCACCACCACCGCCTGGCTTTGTTGTTTGTTGTTTTGAAACAGATTATCTGTAGCCTTGGCTATGCTGGCATTCACTACGGAAAACAGGCTGGCCATGAACTCCCCAGTGCTGGGGTTACGGTGTGAGCCACTGTGCCTAGCCAACAATGTTCTTAAAGTTAAGGAAGTATACACTTGTAAATTTTTCAATGCTTTGTAATTTTTTTCACAATAATATCCTCCATACATACTGAAAGAACAGCAGGACACAGACCGGGGAGACACTGGAAAACTGAATGTCCAAGGATGATGCTCAGTCCATTGATAAATCCCCAGAACCCCCAGAGATTGAGGGTCACTGTGCTGGGGGAGAGAGAAAACGGGGCCACAATCACCCCACTATGTTACAGGGGCCTGGGTCCCACAGAAGCAGTCAAGTTGAGCCCAACTCCACACCCTCCCCACTTGGGCTCCCGTGGGGCACTGACCTCTGCCACTGCAGCCATGTGAGAGCCTTTAACAGCTGGTATGGCTTGTGGAGGCTAGGGTGGGTAGAAAGGGTGAGACAGCTGAGCAGGGAAGCTCCAGAGGACGAGTGTGGCCTCTAGACCCCGGGCAACAGCAGCTGACAACCTGCTGGAAATTCAAATTCTCAGGATCCAGATCAGATCTAATCAAATCCCTAAAGCGAAGCAGTGGATGAGCAGGTGGGCCAGTGGCCACCCAGGATGGGCATGGTACACACCTCTAACCCCAGGACCTGGGAGGCGGAGGCAAGAGGGTCAGGAATTCAAGGTCGTCCTTAGCCATGTAGTAAGTTTAAAGCCAGTCTAGGCTACAGGAGACTCTATCTCAAAACAAAAATAAAATAAAAGAAACAAGCCACTCAGGCAATTCCTCAGCATGGCCCCGTTTGAAATCCGGGACCATAAGAATAAAGATTGGTAGGAAACACTCCAGGCTAAACCATAAATGGGAGCTGAGGTCTTCGCTCAAGTCCTCTCAAGACCCTGCTGCCACTTAACCCCATCTCTCTGCCACCAGAATGCTTTTCAGGTAGGTCGCCTCTACCTCTCTCTTTTTGTTTGAAAGAGGGTCTGCCTCATGGAGGCTGGCAACAGACTCATAAAGTAGACAAGGCTGGCCTTGAACCCCTGACCATCCTGCTTCCGGCTTCTCTCTCTAGGCTCTGTCTAGCCTCAAGCTCAGGTGGGTGAAGAGCCCCTCCACGCCAGCCTTGGGGGCAGGGAGCAGCTCAGGACTGGGGGCAGGCCCTGTTTCCTGGACAACCCAGCTGTCCCTTCGGAGACACACACTACCCTCAGCCACAAGCACACCCACCCAGCAGCTGCAGGATCCACCCAGCCTGGCCCAGCTCACCCCAATGTCCCCGAGTTTGAGGGAAGTGGAGTTCAACCTTGGCTTCCGTGTCTGCCCTCTCACACCTCCCCAAGGGAGACAGACCCACCACAGCCTGAACCACGACATCTCCTGAGTCCTCTTCTCCTCCCTCACATATTTGCCAACTAGAAGGTACTGAGGACAGCCTAAGGTCGTCCCCCTCCCCCGAGCCCCCAGTCCGTACCCCAAATCCCAGCTGGTACCCTGCCCCCAGCCAGCAGCTCCTCCTTGGGTTACAACCCATTCGTCCTGGGTACCACCCACACCGTGGGTGGAACCTCATCGCTACACAGGCCAAACAGCTGGCTGGACCACCTGCCTCAAGAGAGACCAAATGGAGGCAAAGGGAAGGTCAGCCGTGGGGGAGGTTCTGAGGGAGAGAAAGCAAAATGAGAGGGCTAGCCAGGAAGTCTAGGACATTCTGGCTTGAAGGGATTTTAGGACTCAACTGGTGCCATCTTACCATTTCCCAAGCTCAGAGAGGGTGTGTTTTGCTCAGTGTCACACAGCAAACTGATATTGGAGCCAGCACAGACTGATCCCTCAATCCAATACCTTTTCCACTGTCCTTCCTAGTGACAGGCCCCAGGGTACCTGTGTCTAGAAAAAGGTCATTTTTCTGTGCCGCTCCGATATGGAGGAGCCTCTAGAGTGTATCCCTCAGTGAATTCCCCATTTCTCCTTCCCATCACTCATTCTATGCCTTTTCACTGGCCCTAACTGAGAGCTAAGTTCCTTGTGTACTCCCGCCCTCTGTCTGCCATGTCACATCTCCAGCCGGGTGGGGGCCGCCCGACTCAAAGTGGTAACCCTAGAAATGTTCATGGGTGAGTTCTGTCAGGTCTTGGGTAGTTCAGAAGTTGTGACAAAAATCCCTGTACCCTGTTTGGGGAGCAGAGAGGAAGGCACCAAAACCAGCCCTTAAGGAAGGGTTACCTGCGATGCATTTACATAGTTGAAATCTTTGTTTGTTTGTTTGTTTGTTTGTTTTTTGAGACAGGGTTTCTCTGTGTAGCTTTGGAGCCTGTCCTGGAACTCACTCTGTAGACCAGGCTGGCCTTGAACTCACAGAAATCCACCTGTCTCTACCTCTTGAGTGCTGGGATTAAAGGCATGGGCCACCACTGCCAGCCTTAGTTGAAATTTTGATGACCCAACGGCTCATGGGAGTTGAGGACGAGAGGGGCTGAAGTTCGTAAGAGAGAAGGCTAGGGGGCCGAAGAGATGGCTCAGCGGTTAAGAGCACTTGACTGCTCTTCCAGAGGTCCTGAGTTCAATTCCTAGCAATCATATGGTGGCTCACAACCATCTGTAATGGGATCAGATTCCTTCTTCTGGTGTATATGAAGACAGAGCACTCATATACATAGAATACATGAATAAATAAATAAATCTTCAAAGATGGGGAGGCTAGTGAGGGGCCCTGGGCAGCTCTGGAGAGGGCTCTGCCTCAGTCATCCTAAAACTTTGGCCATGGCCATAGCTGCAAAGACTCTGCCTCCCTCCTTGCTGTGGGACTTTGTAGTTCAAAATGTCTCCAGTGTCAATAGGGTCCCTTCAAAATATCAGAGAATTTCCCAAGGGAGCAGGTGGGACAGGACCCACAGAGCACCAAGACTGGCTGTTACTGTAACAAAAAGTGTTGAGATCCTGGGGATGAAAGAGGAATGGGGACCTCTGTCTGAGATTTCCCCAGGTATGCTTCCAAATGCCACCTGTCATCCTAGCTCTAAGAGTCTCCCAACACTTGTGTCCCAGATCATGTGGGCTTGTGTCCCAAATCAGGACTGCTTATTAAAGAAAACTGGCGTGGCTGGGCAGTGGTGGCGCACGCCTTTAATCCCAGCAGAGGCAGAGACAGGCAGATCTCTGAGTTTGAGGCCAGCCTGGTCCACAGAGTGAGTTCCAGAAAAGACAGAGCTACACAGAAAAAATGCTGTCTTGAAAAACAAAAAATAAAAATAAAAATAAAAAAATAAAGAAAATTGGGGTGATAAGAAGAAACCCCACAAAATTCTGGAGGCTCAAGTCCTATCTTGAGAGGTCCCCCAATCTGTATAAGGAACAGGAAGCTTCTCTTTAGAAGGGAAATGGCATGTCTTCCAGACATACCTAGTGTGAAGACAGAGACATCGTAGCCTCTGACCCGAGGACCCCTACCCCATCCCTGGCCTCTCATGCGCGTGCGCGCACACACACATACACGCACACACTCATGAGTTTCTAAGCTGCAAAGAGTCAAATACACTGAGTGACTTTAAACTGGTGACTAATGAGCCACCTGCAGTCCCCTGTAGCTGGAGATGTGACAGAGGTGACCGAATAACCACAAGGGAGCCTCCGTCCTGCCCCATGAGATCTGCTGTACTGCCTTTTCCACTGTGCTGGGACTTTCGGGGTACAGGGCACCTTCCCAAATGTCATCCTAAGAATGCTCATGCAAACCTGGTGAGTATTCATCCTCTGCACATTTCACAGCATCAGTCTCAAGCACTTTCCACATTTACACCGTATTTGTGTGTGTAACTGACCCACCCCACACCAACAAGTCTGAACCGCTTGATGACCCGCAGCTTCAGTAACCAACCACAGAGAGTGTGCACGCCAGCATGCTTGACGGATGGCCTGATGCATGGATGCACAAATGGGGAATGAACATGAAGGAGGAACTTAGGCTGGCTTAGGAGGTAGCCAGGGGTGGAGCGCTTATCTAGCATGCCCTAGCAATTCAACAAAATGGTGAGAGCATAGGACGGACCGTACACAGGGAAGGAGGGCTCAGAGACACGCGGTCTCATGGCTCACCTGTAGAGACGGAACCCATGCCTCGACTGGTTTTGTCTCACAGCAGTGCCGATTTAGAATCAAACCCAGGCCCCCCAGAATCCCAGCCAATACCCAAGAGTGTGTGGCTGAGCAGGTCACACCCTGCACAAGCCTTGAATGTTCTCCTTACATTGGAACCCAGGTAGATAGCAGTTCCTGGAGTTACTGCAAGATGTCACCCTCTTGGCTGTGTGCAGACACCCTGCCTCCAGTCTTCTCCTTGAGCTGCTTCGTGAACACATTCAAATACTAGGGACATGAATCCATGCCCCCTTTCTCCACTACCCAGGGTGCCAGCCAGAAAGAGCTCTTGGAAGGCAGGAATCTGCGACCCAGGAATATGCAAGATCTCTCAGGACCAGTAATGCCTCCTGCCTCTCCCAGTAAGAACTCTGTCGGACCTGGTCACGTCCCCAAAAGGCCCCTCACATAGTCCCACACCTGGTTCTATGATTATCTCCCTATAGACGTTAATACAGTGGGGTGGGAGGTGCAGATGTCCAGGCTCCTATCTGAGACACAACCAAGCAGGGGCCTGAGGGCTGGGGCCCACCTCTCTCAACAAAGCCCCCTCCCCCTCCACTCGTGTGCGGGGGCCCTGGCCCCACCCGGGGAACAAGGCTGGGATTAATAAGCGGCCCGGCTCCCTCCCCTAATGGGCTCCAGCTGCACAAACATTCCCAGAATTCAGAGCCGGCTCTGTCTGGGGCGGCCCAGGCCTCAGCCCCAGCATTCCTGACCCCCTCCCCCCAGGCTTGAGACAGCTGCTCCGGAACTCAGCAACTGGCTGGGGATCGAATCCCAATTCAGCTTTTCCAGAGGTGGGGGGCACTGGGATGGCGGGGCTGCAGGCTAGGGGTGGGAGCCAGGAGAAGGAGAGAGGGAAGGAACTTTAAGGGATTTCTCCGATCTTGCTCACAGACCTTCCCCCAGAACCTCGCCCCTCCCCCAGTGCTGAGCGCGCTCTCAGCAGTAGGTACCAGGGGTCTGCTCAGTGTTACCTAATTTGTCTCACCATGCAGTGCCCTTGGCTGGCACGGCCCAGAAGGAGGTAACAGCCTGTTCTGAAAGGAAAGATAAGCATCTGCCCTTGTGTTTAATAAAGAGATCCGGCTGTGTCTTCTCAGTCCCTGTGGCCAGGCGGGAGCTTGTACAAACAGGTTCTTATCAAGAATGAGAGAGAGGCTGGGGACGCAGCTCAGTAAAGTGCTTGCCTAACTGTGCAGAGAGCCCGGGTTTGACACCCCCATCCAAAAGCGGGGTGCAAAGGTGGCACCGGAAGCAGTGAGGTACATTTGGGGACCCAGTGACAGGAGTCCCAAAGAGGACACATTGATAACTCTAGACCTGTCTTCACATTTCCACCTCTGGATCCAGGGCCGGCGGGGATCATGCATCTGTCCTGTCCCTGTTGCCCAAAGTTATGCCAACTGTAGACAACAGTGAGGGTTCATCTAGGGAACTGGGGACCGCATAGGGACTAATGGAGATATGGGTATGATTCCCCCCTCTCTGTCTCTGTCTGTCTGTCTGTCTCTCTCTCTATCTCTCTCTGTCTCTCTCTCTCCCCCCTCTCTCTCTGTCTCTCTGTCTGTCTCTCTGTCTCTCTGTCTCTCTCTCTCTCTGTCTCTCTCTGTGTGTGTCTCTCTCTCTGTCTCTCCCCCCACCCCCGTGTGTGTGTGTGTGTGTGTGTGTGTGTGTGTGTGTGTGTGTGTGTGTAGCTGCTTAGAAGTTGTGAGTGTCTTATGTTCCTCACACACTTCATAAATGTTTCAAGCACACGATCACCAGGGAAGGTTGCCCACCATTCCCCCAGTTATAAGAGTCCCCACCACGAAACCTATGCTAGAAAGAAACTGAGGAAGAAAAGATGAGAAGAAAAGGGGTTATTAGGGTGGGAGGTGGGGAGGGGCACTTGCAAGGGGTTGTGGGATGAGGAGGTTGCCACTGCCTGGGAGGGCAGAATGGACCTGGCCTCAGTCTCCTTACCTTAAATATGGGAAAGCTGGACAGGAGTCTCCCCTAAGTCCCTCCTTTGACTCTACTGTGACCAGAGTTTGGTTGGGGACATAAGAAAGTTCTCCATCTCCTCAGATCTTCAAGAAATAGGACTGTGAAGGAGCCTCCAACAAGAGCAGTCAACAGGGTCTATGTAGAGGGTCCCCAGATAGCCCCAGTCCTGTAAAGGGGTGAGGTCCCTGCCCAGGGGAGCCCCAGACTGTATGGAAGCCATGTGTCCCATGAGACGGGGACAGAAAAAGGCTGGTTCCTCTAACTGGCTGAGTTGGCAACAGTCCTGGGTTAGGGAAGGGGGGACACTTGGGTCAAAGAGCCTGAGGTCATCACCCTCTCCTTCAGATGCACACAACAAGCACGTTCACTCCTCTTCAGGCCTCTGCTCAGAAATAAAGAGGAAGAGGAGGAAGAAGAACCTCTCTACGTCTTTGTTCCTGTCAGTCACACTATCCCTGCATGTGACTTCATCTTCCTCGTGGGCTCAGCCATTAATCCATGACGACACAGAAGGATGGCTCCGGCAAGCCCTTCATGAATCATTGTTCCATATCTCCAGCCCCACTTCACCCTAGCCATGGAACCAGTTCCTGAGCTGGAGAGTATAGGCTGGACTAACAGAGAGGAGAATTGAGAGAACAGGAAGGTGGGAGGAGACACTGCCAGCCGCAGCCATGACAAGCTGCATGTGAAGATGCCGGTAAGCCACGAGCCACGTGGCAAGGTATAGATTTATAAAAATGGATTAATTTAAGCTGTAAGAACAGTTAGCAAGAAGCCTGCCACGGCCATACAGTCTGTAAGCAATATAAGTCTCTGTGTTTACTTGGTCGGGTCTGAGCGGCTGTGGGACTGGCAGGTGACAGAGATTTGTCCTGACTGTAGGCCAGGCAGAAAAACTCTAGCTACAGGAGAGAGAGGAGAGATGGGCCCTTCTTCTCATAAATAGAATGACCAGGGGACTTTGATGGTAAGAGGAACCCAGGAACTGGAGCCCACTTAGGACTCTATTAACGAGCCTCAATTAACCGTGCATCTCTGACATTTAGTGAACAACTACTTGGTATGTAACCCTGTGCTAGAAATAGGAATCTTCCAGGCATGGTGGCCCACATATTCTTTTTCTTTCTTTTCTTTTTTTTTTGATTTTTTTTTAAATTTATTATGTATACAGTGCTCTGCCTACATTCGAGAAGAGGACACCAGATCATATTATAGATGGTTGTAAACCACCATGTGGTCACTGGGAATTGAACTCAGGGCCTCTGGAAGAGCAGTTAATGCTATTAACCTCTGAGCCAGCTCTCCAGCCCACACATTCTTTTTCAACGTAATGTTTTTACTATTTGAGAATTTCACATAATGCACTTCAACCACACTCACCTCTCAGTCATCCCAGGTCCACATCCCCACCCTTGTGACAATGCCCCCCCCCAAAAAAAAGAAGAAGAAAAGAAAAAATATACTAAGTGCAGTTTGTGTTGTTCGTATATTCACTGGAGCATGGTCAAACTCCCAGTTACCAGCCCCTTAAAGAAAACCGAGTCCAGCCAGGCGGTGGTGGCGTACGCCTTTAATCCCAGCACTCAGGAGGCAGAGACAGGTGGATGTCTGTGAGTTCGAGGCCAGCCTGGGCTACCGAGTGAGTTCCAGGAAAGGCGCAAAGATACACAGAGAAACCCTGTCTCGAAAAACCAAAAAAAAAAAAAAAAAAAAAAGAAAGAAAGAAAGAAAACTGAGTCCTTCCCCACCCCCACCCCTGCCAGAAGCCATCAACTGTGAAGAGCTACACTTCAGCAGCTCTATCACAATTTTGAAGAGTACTCTTCAACAGCTTCCTGTTCAGACTGCTTCTCTTTTGGGGGCGTGGAGGTGAAGGAGAGAGGTTGTCACAGAAGCCCTCTAAGTCTCTCATTTTCAGCTGGGAGTCTACAGTCCTAGATACCATTGCAAAAGTAGCTCCCTCGCCCTTTACAGTCATGGGTCGCACAGATCGTGGACTTCCACATGGTTTCCAGCAACAGCATGGACCATGGACCTCCGTGTGGTCTCTGGTGGTCTCAGACATCAACACGGTCCTAGGCCACAGCACAGACCATGACACCATCATGCCCCTAACAGCAGCACAGGCCAAGAATATTAGCATGGCCTTTGGTGGTAACACAGGCCACAGACACCAACACGGCTTCAGGTGCCAACACAGACCACAGACATCCACACAGCTTTTGGTAGCAACACGGACCGTGGACATCAACATGGCCTCCAGCAGGAGCACTGCCCGTGAACATCAACACGGGTGGCCCACATCTTTAATCCTATCCCTGGAGAGACAGAGGCAGACAGATCTCTGTGAGTTAAGAGACCAGCCTGGTCCACATATTGAGTTTCAGGATAACCAAGGCTACACAGTGAGAACTTGTCTCAGAAAGAAAAAAGAAAAAGAAAGAAAAGGAACAGAAATCCAAAGAAAAAGCACATTCCCAGGAGTACAAAGTCAGGAGAAAGAAAATTACTTCCCCTAAACTGAAGGCAGCGAAGACTCACCAAGGCAGCCACAATCCACATGCAATTGGATCGCAGAGCTGTTTATGGGGCACGAGAGAAACAACAGACCGAGACCCCTGAACCTCCTGCGTGGAAGCTCTGGATGACGGAGGTGCAGCGGCTCACAGGGACGCTGGGGACAGTGGGCCTCTCACTCCCCTCCTCGCTCTTCTTTCATTGAGTGACGGTCCACAACAATAGTTCATTTTTTTAAAAATTGCCTACGGGTCGGCAATATAAGCCTAGTACAGTAGACAGCTCTTAGCATCACGTAGTGTGGCTGGATTGGCTCCTGTGGTTCTGGGAAATCCAAGATGGCACCACGAATGTGTGGGGAGAGGTTATTAGGGGGGCTGGAAGAAACGAGGCCACATGGACTTCTCTTTCCCTAGGCAGTCGCATCCTCCAGGGTGTCTCTCTCCCGGGATCTATTGCTGCAGTTGGTTTTTCAGGCTGGGGAATGGAACTTGGGGTCTCCTGCATGTCGGTACGCACTCTGCCACTGAGCCACGTCCTCAGCGCCCCCCCCCCTTTCCTATGTAGCTCTTCCTTCAGAGCAGTTAGACTTCTCTGTCATCACTGGTTCCCAAGACAGCAGAAGTACTTTAATCCCAGCACTCAGGAGGCAGAGGCAGGCAGATCTCTGTGAGTTCAAGGCCAGCCTGGTCTATAGAGTGAGTTCCAGGACAGCCAGGGCTATAAAGAGAGACTTTTTCTCAAAAACAGCAAAATAAAATAAGCAACTAATATCTAACTAGAATATGGAATGGGTTGCTAAAAGTCCTCCATTCTGGGGCTTCTTTTCTCCTGGGCCAGAGTGATCATCCTAAATCCTGCACCTGTAGGAAAGCTTGCTGGCTGGAGGCAGGAAAGAAATGGGGATTTGTATTTCATTATGTGCCTTCTCCCTTTAAAAATATTTATTTAAGCCGGGCGGTGGTGACGCACGCCTTTAATCCCAGCACTCGGGAGGCAGAGGCAGGCGGATCTCTGTGAGTTCGAGGACAGCCTGGGCTACCAAGTGAGTTCCAGGAGAGGCGCAAAGCTACACAGAGAAACCCTGTCTCGAAAAACCAAAAAAAAAAAAAAAAAAATATTTATTTATGGGATGGAAAGATGGTTCAGCAGTTAAGAGCACTGAGTACTCTTCCAGAAGACCTGGGTTCCATTCCCAGCACCCACAAGGTTTTCTTCCACCAAGTGCACTTTGCTGTGATGTACCATTTCACCACAGGCCCCAAACTACAGGGTTGCCAGGTAGAGTGCCATACAACCTTAATCCCAGCACTCGGGAGGCAGAGGCAGGCAGAGCTCTGTGAATTCATGAACAGCTTGGTCTACATAGCAAATTCCAGGCCAGCCAGGAATACACAGTGAGACCATCTCAAAATAATAAACAAAACCGGCTGGCGAGACAGCTCCGCAGTTAAAAGCACTTATTACTCTTACAGAGAACTCAGGTTCAGTGGTGGTTTACAGTCATCCATAACTAGTCTTCTCATCTCCATGGACACTAGTCACCCAGGTGGTACATATATGTACACATAAACAAAACACTCATATGCATAAAATAAAATAAATCCTAAAAACGACACACACACAAGAACAATAGTGCTGATAGATCACGATCTCTCTCTCTCTCTCTCTCTCATAGCACTGGGGATTGAACCTAGGTCCTTGTACATGCCAACTAGGTAAGTGCTCTGCCATCCTATGTTACATCTCCAGTCCTTTGCTTTTTGTTTTGAGAAAGGGATTTTACTAAGTTACCAGGGCTGGCCTTGAACTCTCCTCTGCGGCCCGTCAGGCCCTCCGCTTGTGATCCTTCCGCCTCATCCTCTGAGTTGCTAGGATAACTGCATGCATCACTATGCCCAGCTCACCTTTACTCTTCATAAATTGATTTATAATAACCCAGAGCTGACTAATACAGACACCTTCTTGGAACTTACAAGGTCCTTAAAAATCTGCCCCATGGCCCTGCAGGCATTTCCCCAGCTTTGACCTCGGTGCTCAGCCAAATGGAACCCCTTTGAACTCCTCGCAGTTCCTCGAAAGCACCGATTTCTCTCTCCTACCTTGGAGCTTTTGCACAGGCGACTGCTCATAGCACTCATCGTCCTCCAGGTCTCTGTTTAGATGTTATTTCTTCCAGGAAGTCTTCCATGGTCCATAAAGTTGGGATTTGACTCATCTACACATTCCCACAGCACCTATGACATCCCTGGGGAAGCGGGTGGTTTCCTGTGTGTACATAAATCCTGAGCGGGGAGCTACCCAGTTTTTCACATCTACAGGGAATGACAGTGATTGAAGCCGAGACTTCTGGTATGGTGACTCTGGGACATGAAGAGTCAAGAGTCCAAAAGGAAGGAGGTGATAACATCGGATGGTCCATTCTGTCTTCCCTATAAACTGAAAGGGTTAGAAGGAAATGGGGCTGTGGTTTCCTAGGGCTTCACAACCCCGACCCACATGTCACACAGCATCATGTCCACCATGTCCAGTTAGTCAATGGAGTCCACGAGCAATGCAAGGAGACACAGATCTTCTATATTTCTGTTACATCTTTATTTTGCATGTGGCAGAGGTAGGGAGTAGCATATGGATGTCATGGCATATCTGTGAGGGTCAGGGGACAGCCTTCAGGTGGTGGCTTTCTCCTTCACCTATGTGAGTCTTGGGGATCAAACTCAGATTCTCAGGCTTGATGACAAGTGTCTTCCCCACTGAGCCATCTTGTCAGCCCTCTCTTGGCTTTTTGACACAAGGTCTCATGTGTCCCAGGCTGGCCTTAACTCAGTATGTAGCTGAGGATGACCTTGAACTCCTGGTCCTCCTGTTTCTACCACCCAAGGTCTGGGAT
This sequence comes from Peromyscus californicus insignis, assembly GCF_007827085.1. Classification (NCBI taxonomy): domain Eukaryota; kingdom Metazoa; phylum Chordata; class Mammalia; order Rodentia; family Cricetidae; genus Peromyscus; species Peromyscus californicus. Next base: position 20,122,341 of record NW_026294551.1, read on the forward strand.
TACAGGCATGTACCATCCTGCCCAGTAACACTAACTCTTTTTTTTAACCTATAAAAGAAGTTTTTCATATGACTTCTAGAAGAATAACAATGAGCCGGGTGGTGGTGGCACATGCTTTTGATCCCAGTACTCAGGAGGCAGAGGCAGGCGGATCTCTGTGAGTTCGAGGCCAGCCTGGTCTACAGAGAGAGATCCAGGACAGCCAGGAGTGTAACCCAGAGAAATCATGTTAAGAAAAACAAAACAAAAGGATGCCCGTGAAACCATATCCCTCTTTCTTTGAGAAGGGAATAAGATCCTCCTGAGCCTTAGGGATGGATAAGCAATGTCCTCCTTCCCTAGGGTAAGCACATACACACCCACACATCTACAACTATGCTCACTAGGAACACACAGTCGTGTGGTGAGATCTGCTTCCTATGTGTAACTAAGCCTGCCCCCAGCTCTAGCCACATCTCAGGTAAGGAAGCCCAAAGCACTCTTCTAGAGTTCTTTCTCAGGAAGCTAATGTGTTGACCCTTCCTGTTTCTCCTAGTATTAGTACAGCGTTGGTGAGGACAGACTCCAGCCACCCATTGACTGGGAGGGAGGGATCCCAAACTTGCTCATGTATGCCTTTGACATGTGGGGATGTATGCAAATTTCTCCTGGCCGTTTTTATACGTTTGGTTTTTTGAGACCGGGTTTCTCTGTGTAGACTGTGCTGTCCTGGAACTCATTGTGTAGACCAGGGTGGCCTGGAACTCACAGAGATCCACCTGCCTCTGCCTCCTGAGTGCTGGGATTAAAGGCGTGTGACACCACTGCCTGGCTAAAATTTTACTATTTTTATTATTTTAATTCAACATGTGTATGTGAAGACCACATGTGTGAGGCCCCTCAGAAGCCAGAGGCTATAGATGTCCTAGAGCTGGAGTTGGGGGTAGTCGTGAACTGCCTGACGTGTGTTGGGAACTAGAAGAGAAAATCATGCTCTTAACTGTAGCCATCTCTCCAGCCCTTTTTTTTTTTTTTTTTTTTTTTTGAGGCTGGTTTGGACTCAAGTCAGTACAGAAATAAGATCTGGGGTTCAGAGCAGGCAGAGATGGCTCAGACCTCTGTAGCAGGGCCCAGGAAAGCAGTATGAGATTTGGATTTCGCTGGGGATCAGCTCATTCTACCTAGCCCTACCGCAATCTTCTCCGCATCGGTCCTGTGTTGAGCACATCCTCCTCATGGACCTGTGACACAGCCTTCCTTTCTTCAAGGCCTCGGTGGGCTGTTCCCTCTGCATGGAATGTTCTCTCAGTTCTCTTTTTCTGAACAACCCCCAGGTCTGCCTTTGGTATCGCATGTGTTTATGTATGATCTGTTTATATGTCTGCTTTCCCAAAGCTCAGGGAAAGAGCAGAGCCTGGGGACGTAGCTCAATGGTAGAATATTCGCCAAGTGTGCACAAGGCCCTGAGTTCAATCCCCAACGCTGCCAAAAATGAAGGAGGCACAGCCAGGTGTAGTGAGTCGCACTAGTAGTTCGAGCCTGTAGGGGGATCACTGAAAGTTTAAGGACAGCCTGGTCCACAAAGTGAGTGACAAGTCCGTCAGGGCTACACAGAGAAACCCTCTCTTAAAACACAAAGGCACATCCAACGCCATCCATTACCACATCTCCAGTCTTCTTCCCCCGGCTCCCCCACCCCCCACTCCCCCACCCTCCGGGGCACAGAGCAGTGCTTGGCAAACTCTGGTTGAACTCAAATTCAGCAAGTGTTTCTCCTTTCTATCTCTGCACTATCCAGCTCCACCCCACCTCCTAGGTCCCCATGGGAAGGGGCAAAGGCCTTCAAGGTTACGTGGGAAGTTTGAGCAGGACTCTAGGGAACCCCCAAGCCAAGTCTGTAGAGTCTCCCAAATAGGAAAGGGGCCCAACGTGCTGTATGTAGAGGCGTGGTCAAAAGGTCCACAAACAGATCCTCACACCCTAAGAGAACGGGCCAAAGAATTCCGCGAGGCTCCTTCAATGTGGGGCCAAAATGGTTTCAAATCCTCATGCCTGGGCTGAAATAGTCCGTGAACACACCTGTTTCTGCTGGGGTAAGAGTCAAGAGTCTGCGGGAAAACTTAGACCTGGGCCTCAGCCAGCACCTTCCCGGAAGATGACCAGCTGCTGAACTGAGGTGGGGCGGGGTCGGCTGAGAATGAGGTGCCCCTGGACCAGCGTTCTTCACACTTGAATGTGTCAACAAGTCCCTGGAACCTTGTGAAGATGCAGCTTCTGATTCTGATTCTGTGGGCTGAGGTCAGACCCAAGAGTCTGCTTTTCCTACAGGAGATGTATCCACAGGACAGCGGAGGAGAGGATAGTTGGAGTAATAAAAACCTAAAAGCTGATGATGATCCAGGCATTGGGTTTCTCAGGCCTTAAAGAAAAGGCTGAGCCGGGTGGTGGCGGCGTAGGCCTTTAATCCCAGCACTCGGGAAGCAGAGGCAGGCAGATCTCTGTGAGTTCGAGGCCAACCTGGTTTACCTGGGGAGTTCCGGGGCAGCTGGGGATACATAGTAAGACCCTGTCAAAGAGAGGAAGGGCCATAAACAATGTTTAAAATTGGTCAGGAGGTGATGGAGGACAGTGTATGGTGTAAGCTAGCCTGACAAATACCCAACAGGCAAGAAAACTATTAGAATCTGTGATTCTGTGGCCAAGTTAGACATCACTAATGGATCCCAGCACGGTGTTCTGCTAAACCAAGTGATGCCTAGGGATCTCTCTCAAGGCAGTACTCCAGGAGCAGCTACACAATTCATTATGGTTGACATAAGACCTTTCTTTTTTCTTTTTCTTTTCCTTTTTTTTTTTTTTTTTTTGTTGTTGTTTGTTTTTCCAGACAGGGTTTCCCTGTGTAGCTCTGGCTGTCCTAGAACTCACTCTGTAGACCAGGCTGGCCTCAGATTCACAGAGATCAGCCTGCCTCTGCCTCCCAAGTGCTGGGATTAAAGGTTTGTGCCACTATGCCCAGCTCAATATCATTATTAATATTATTAATGCTATAGATGTATAGTGTTGGGTATGTATATACTATGTGGCGACTACTATGAAGAAAAAGCCGTGTTGGCTTCACAGGTCACAGGGAAATGGATGGTGATGTGGGTGAAAGAAGGGTAAGGGAGGGGCTGGAGCATTGGCTCAGAGGTTAAGCACACTGACTGCTCTCCCAGAGGTCCAGGGTGGACCCAGAACCCACACGGCAGCTCACCACTATTTGAAAGTCCTGTTCCAGGGGATCTGAAGTCCTCTTCCGGCCTCCGAGGACACCAGGCATGTACACGGTGCACTAACACACATGCAGGCAAGACACCCATAAACACAAAATAAAAATTAAAAAAGGAAAGAAAGAAAGGCAGGGGAGACAGAAACCAGAAACCCAGGATGAGAAATAATAAGGGTGGACGGCTTTGCCAGCCTGGGGATGGTGGATGGTTTATCAGCTCTGTCTGAGTGGCTCTGAGCTCCCAACCCAAACTAACACTTTTTTTTTTTTTTTTTTTTTTCTGAGACAGGCTTTCTCTGTGTTGTTTTGGTGCCTGTCCTGGATCTTGCTCTGCAGACCAGGCTGGCCTCGAACTCACAGAGATCCGCCTGACTCTGCCTCCCGAGTGCTTGGATTAAGGGCATGTGCCATCGCCGCCCGGCAAAACTAACACTCTTTGATAGGAGTGAGTGGCACTTGTTAGGTTTAGATGTCTGTGCTCAGAACTTCTAACTGAAGGAAACTATGGAAGGCTTAGCAATGGGCAAAAAGGTATTGCGTGTCCTTGCACGTTTTATTGACCTTGAACGATTTTACAGCTCAGACAACTGATAATAACGGAAGTGATTCTTCTCCACAGAAATGCAGATACTCTGGTGGAGATGTAATTGATTATAGCCCATGGATATTACCCAGTCTGGCATCATTCACTACTCCTTTCAGCATTCAAGACAGCCCAGACACGTCTCTGCTTTGGGTTCTCCTTTGAAAGGTTGTAATAGCTTATTGGTTCCTTCATCAATTAATGAGTTAATTGGAAATTCTGACTTGTTGATTGCATATTTGAATAATTACTCTGGCTGATAGGAAAACTTTTTTTTTTTTTAAACATTCTCATTAGCAGTGAAGATTGTGTAGGTTTCCAGAATTCTCTGTCCTGGTTAAGCTTTGCCAACATATTTTCAGAGGGGTGTGTGTGTGTGTGTGTGTGTGTGTGTGTGTGTGTGTGTGTGTTATAATGTGAGTGGGTGTATGCATAACTCAAGAGGCTAGACATGGATGTCCTCCATCACATCACCTTATTTCTTTTTTTTTGTTTGTTTATTTTGTTTTGTTTTTGTTATTGTTGTTGTTTGTTTGAGACAGGGTTTCTCTGTGTAACCGTTCTGGCTGTCCTGGGAACTCACTCTGTAGACCAGGCTAGCCTGGAGCTCCTTGAGATCTGCCTGGCTCTGCCTCCTGAGTGCTGGTATTAAAGGTGTGCCACCGCCTGGCTCCACCTTATTTCTTGAGACAGAGCCTCTCACTGAACCTGATGCTTGCTACTTTTCAACTGAACTGTTGGATCCTCCTGTCTCCCACTCCCAGTGCCTTGGTTATAGGCCCAGGCAGCCAACCTCAGCCTTTACCCTGATCCTGGGGATTCGAACTCAGGTTCTCAAGCTTGTGCAACCAGCACTCTTTACACTGAGCCATCACCCTGTACCATACTCTTAGTACATTCGAGGTTTATGAAAGATTACTCCGGTTCATTGCTTGGATGATTTTTTTTTTTTTTGAGACAGGGTTTCTCTGTGTAGCCCTGGCTGTCCTAGAACTCACTTTGTAGACCAGGCTGGCCTCGAACTCACAGAGATCCACCTGCCTCTACCTCCCGAGTGCTGGGATCAAAGGCGTCCACTGGCTTGGTTGATGATTCTGTAGGAGAACAGAACAGTGGCTTCCTTCCGCCACACTTGGTATCTTCACTGGGTTATGAATTAAGCCAACATCATGTGGAATAGCAGAATAAAATTTGACTAGACATGTCCACAGGGAAGCCCACATCAGGGGATAGAAGATTATACACTACCCTGGGCCAGGAAGGAAGAGGTGCTCAGGACTGCTGGGGAGTAGGGCACAAAGAGGGTAATAAGAGTGTCAGAGGAGGGCCGGGGATAGAGCTCAGTTGGTAGAGTGCTTGCCTATCATGTACAAAGCCCTGGGCTCAACCCTGAGCACACACACCTGTAATCCCAGCATTGTAGGGGATGTGTGGGAAGAAGACAAGAAGATTGAGGATTCTGGGCCAGCCTGGTCTACTTGAGACCCTAACAAATCAAAAAAGGCTCAAGAGAGAAATTGTATGAGTAAAGTTGATTCTGTTATGTAGACAAAAACCTCTCATGGAATAACAGTCCTCTCCATCACACCACACACACACACACACACACACACACACACAGCACACACACACATACTCACACTCACATACACAGCACACACACAGCACACACACAGCACACACACACACACACACACACACACACACACACACACATACCCCTTAATAGACAGGTTCCAGAGCCTGTGGTCTTGGGTCCCTTGCATGGCTCTGGCACACAGAGATAAAGACACACCAAACACAACAACCACGATGAGTCGAGAAGACTGCATGGGATATGGCTGCCAGCCTGGGGCAGTTCCAAGGACCTTGTGGGCTAAGGGAAGGGAAGGGTAGGGCGCTGAAGTTACAGGGATTGTAAGTTGCAGAGCCAAGAGGCAGGTTGACCTGAGACCATAAGATCCAGCTTATGCATCATAGGCGATGGGAATAAAGGACTTCAGATAACTCCTTGGGGATCTGGTAGGATTTTTTTTTTCTTTTTTTCAGTGCTGGGGATTGAACTCATGACTTTCCCCACTTATGGTAGCCATGTACTCTTCTGCTGAGCAGCACTCACAGCCCATCCTGGCCTGGAAGGATCTAAGCAAAGGAATTGTGAGCTCTGCCTCCACACTGCTTATGGCTCTCCCAGCCCCCTTGGCACAAAACACTGAGTCCTGTAGGTAGAATTCCTTACAAGCCACCTCTACTGGAGAGGTCCTTGGGATGCTTAGATGGAGGGGGTGGGGTGAGGGAGGGGGAAGGGGCATACCCCATGCCACCTGGGAGCAGTAGCTGGGAACTCTCTCTCTAGTCTTTGCACCCACAATTCCTGCTGTCCCCTCAAGCCCCAGCTTTTCTACCTTAGCCCACACTCTGCTATCACCCAGGAGGCCAGAGATAAGAATAAGCCGCCTTCTTTCCCACATCCCTTCCCTGACCATACTCTGTCTCCAGCAGCTGCAGAGCCTGGCTAACCCCAGGCCCTTAGGGAGAGGAAGAATAATGGCAGCCAGAGCTTCCTGGGGGAGCCAGGCTCTGGCCTGCACCCTTCCCTCCCACTGGGCTGAGAGGTGATTACTTGTGTTAATTATATCCAAGCTATTTCCGACTGGCATGGGCCCACCCACCCACAGAGCCTGCCCTGAGTCAGGATGCTGGGGGTCAGCTATCCTGGGAAGGTGTCTTGTCTCCTGCTATGGCCAAAGAGGGGGTGTTTGTTCCCCCCAGAACCCTCTCATCCCACCTTCTTCCGGGGCTTCTTGTCACCACCTTCCACCTCCTCCCTCTTTTTCGCTTGCTCCCACACAAGTCCCCTCCCCCTCTCCCCAGGTTTTAAATGAAATCACGGGGCTCTGAGTTCCGCACGAGGCCCCGACATAAACACTCTGATTGGGGCTAATTATAAGGGCCAGATCGGGAAGCTGGAACCTTCAGAAAGCTTTGGCTTTCAAACAAAGGGCTCCGAGCTCAGCCCCCAGCCCAGGTTGGCTCCTCACTAGGTCTCATTGGGAACGAGGAGGCAGCCCGGCAACAGGCAGTCAAGACTCTAAACTGCAAAGTATGAGTGCGTTCCCTTGTCCGACCCCCACTTTCTTCATCTTACTTACTTTTTGCCTTAGCCCTTCAGTTTGCAAAGTCTGGTACCTTTGCTGAGGGCTTGGAGGACTAGTCTGCGGGGGCAGGCAAGGCAGCTGGGGAAGGCTCTTAGGCTGGGAAGCTGGGGCAGGAGGTTCAGGAGGAGAGTGGGGGGAGGCACAGAGGAAGCCAGCTGTGACAGCCCTAGTCCTAATTAGCTGGCTTCAAAGCCGTTGGAGAGGCAGTCCCGCCCTGGTGTGTGCCCTGCTCACTCAGGCAAGTAAGACATTTGTGTCCTAATCAGAGAGGGAGACAAACGTTGCCCACCACCACCCTGAGGAGCCCCTAGACACTAGGCTAGCATTCAGAATCAGAGCTCGAACCTAGGATCATGGGAAATCATTCTAATCTGTGAAAAGTACTAATACCAATAGGTTATAAGGCTCTCAAGAAATGTATGTCCTTTGAGCCAGTAATTCTACTTTCAGGAATGTATCCTAAGTAGTTGGGAAAGTGCTAGGGTTTATCTGACATGTGCTCTGGGCTGCTCTGTCTGTATCACCTAGCTTACCCTCATGGCAGCCTTGCTTGACAGGAACATGGCCTTTCTGCCCATGGGGACACCAGGCAGAGGTGAGAAAACCCGCAGAAGTGTGTACAATTGGCCTGCCTCACCCAGGCATCTCTCCACACATAGATGCAGAGACCTGTCCTTTGTCCCTCCAAACACTCCATATCATCAACTCCCCACACTCTGCTGGGTCTGATAATTTGTTACCCAAGAGAAGAATCTCATCATCCTAAGAACCATCTAGTTTGGGAGTTTCTGCTTTTATAGGTCTAGTTAGTTGTGCCCCTGCCCCCCACCCCGTGTGTGTGTGTGTGTGTGTGTGTGTGTGTGTGTGTGTGTGTGTGTGTATGTGTGTGTGTGTGTGTGTGTGTGTATGTGTGTGTGTGTGTGTGTGTGTGTATGTGTGTGTGTGTTTACTCTTGTTTTGAGAGAGTTTCATCATAGCCCAGGCTGGCCTAGAATTCACTTTGCGGCCCAAACCATCCTTACTCTCAGCCTCCCGAGGGCTGGGATTACAGGCAGGAGCTACCATGGCCACCACACTGATTCCCGTCCCACCGCAGAGATGAGTGTAATTAGCTGGGGCAGGGGAGCGGGCCAAACGGTCTGGAATCCTCCTAAACTTAAAATGTAGAATTGTGTGTTCATGTGGGCTGGCCTCTCCTCAGTCCCCCAGGCCCCCAAAGACCTAAAGAGTGTTCATATTCCGAGTCAGTGTAATCTTCCACCAGAGATCTAACTTTAGGGGTTTGAGGTGATCCGATCCAGTGAGCAGCAAAATCCACAGAAGGGACAATTCAACTGAAGGGCAGGAGGATGGCTCCATGAGCTCACATGCATGCTCCATAGCACCCAGCCAGTATAGCCAGAATCCAACCAAAAGCAAGAGTCCCAACGCCTCTTGGAGACTCCCCCCTTTAATAGTCCAGGAGCTGGCAGTTGCAGGTCCTCTAAAAAGAACCCAATACTCAATCTTTGGGAGACAGAGGAATTTGTCTAGGAAAACTTAAGTGGCTTCTTGGAGTCTCGCTTTTTAACGACCTCTTAAAGGAGTAAGAATTTGTAACAATGGGATCTTTTTGACATAAGGCCGGGACTTGGGGGGGGCGGGGTTAAACAGTCTAAACAGTAAGGAGGGTGTCTCGAGGAGAGATCTAGCCACAGCAGAGCTGTCTAAGGAGAGATCTGGCCCCAGCAGAGCTGCCATGTCACTCTAGGACTGAGAGAACAGGGAGACATCACCTATGCCTGTGACCTACTGTTTCCTTTTCAATTCCACCCTCCACTAAATGCAAGGCCTTCCTCCAGAGGGCAGGAACAACCCGTTACCAGACAGAAAGTGGTCCCTCCACATAGGACCTAGAAGCCGACCTCCTAGGCCATGTTTTAACTGGGTTCTCCAAACAGTGGAGACACCGATTCCAGGTGCAGCCTCAAGCTCAGGCAGTTGATCCGTTGGGGTTCCTCTAAGGCCTTTTCTAACCTGCAGTACCCTCACACTTCGGCCTCAAGCTCCCCCTGCTTTCAGAGGTTTCCTTGAAGTGGGAGTAGGATGGAGGGAGGGCTCCCCCACTGTGTTCTCTCAGGCACTTCACTCCTTGGCCACCTCCTAAAGGAGGGGGCCCGCATCTTTAGGATCTGTGGCACTCCAAGAAGCTCATTTATCTTTCCTCCCCCGCCCAGTCACGAAGCCACTTTGTCTATTGTCACGGGCCCCGTACCCCTATGTTGGCAGGAGACCTTGAGGTGGGGGGAGGGGGCTGGGAGAAAAGGCTAGTGTCACCAGCTCACCTCTCTTTAAGCCATTCCTGTGAGGGCACAGAAGCGGATGTCACAGAAGCGCACAGAGCCAAGACCCTGGCAATCTCGAGGGTGGGGAAGGCTCTCCCCAGTTTTTTCAGCAGAAACCAGCATCTTCTTCCTGTTGTACTTCATCCCAGGCACTGGTAAACCCCACTGGATTCCTGGAGTCTCACCTTTACAGCCAGGAGAGACACTCATAATTGTGTGGAATTTAACTCTTTCCTATTGCCTTTACCGGGTCCTTTCAGACTGGAAAGAAATGGAGCCCTGGGGTAGTGACATTGCTTCCCCACCCCCATCACAGGCAAATTTATATTGAAGACTTGGTGAATTTAGCACAAATAATTTGGAGAAAGACCATACATATATTTTGGGAAGGGGGGTCTCTGCTGAAATGCCCAGGCTTCAATACAATTGCAAACAAAGCCCCACATATGACTTCAATTACCACCAAACATTCCCACTTCCCTTCCCCCAACATAAACGAACACGCACAAACACATGGAAGTCGGGGTTCCAACCTACTTTCTCCCCTGTCCCCCCCAAGTCTGCCAACAAAAGATAAGAAATCAGTTTCCCCGTAACTATTTAGTCAAACAATCAAGGCCTTGGGCAAGGAGCCCGCTCTCCCCAACCCCCAACCAAATAGGTGAAGGGGAGAGGGGAGGAGGGGGTATGTGTGGTTTGGTTAAGGGGAGGGGGGAGTTACAACCCTGTTAAATACAATTAAAGGGTTAGATCTCTGAAGATAATTAAATGCACTTTATTAGGATGATTATTAGGTTTAATTTGCACTATTATCAAGAAACAGGAGGGACTGTGACAGCAGAGCTCTGGCATGCTGGACTGCAATTCTTCAGCCTCCAAAATCTAAAATACTCCAAACATCGGAGGGGACTGATGTGTGTTGGAGACTGGAATTCTCATACTGGCAAAGATACTTTATATATCATCTCTCAGGCAGCTAACTTAAGAAAAATCTTTACTTTTATTTGTGTGCAGGGGGAAGAAACATGTTAGACACATTCTATCACTCTTATGATATAGAATGTCAGCAAACACACAACCCCATCCCCACAGCCACAAAGAGCCTGCCCAGAGAGGCCTTCTAAAGCGAACTTAACCCAGTAGTTTCTGTTCTTGTTTTCCTGGACAACTTTTTATTTTTTTAAAAGGCCAGTCTTTTGTCAAAAGAAAACTAAAATTCCCACCAGCCCAACCATTCCCCTCCCTCCAACCCAACCGTTTTTACTGCTTTTGGAAAACAAAAACAAACAAACAAAACCCCACACATAACACACAACCCAACCCTACAAACTGCTAACCTGGATACCACTGCGGGGAGCAGACTCCCGGGAGAGAAAGGGATCGAAGAGCAAAAGGTCCCAGGGTTTGCAAATACAGGTTTCAGAGGCTAGTGGAATCTCTAAAATTCAGAGAAAGAGGGTAGTTCTTAAAATGGTGTGTGTACTGGGCGGGGGGGTGTCAAAACACACTTCACAAAGCGTTTTGTGACCCACTCTCTGCGCGTGGGCCGGAGCTGAAACCACAGAAGGATCTCCGTGCCCGCGGGGGAGTGGGCTGCGGGGGGATGGAGGCCATTCCTCCCCACATCTCCGCCCTCTCCCGAAAAGCGGTATGTTTTTCCGCGTCTGCATCTGGATTGGGAGGTTTCCAGATTTCGAGTGAGGGAGACAGAACAAATGAGGAGGGTGAAAGGGGGTGGGGGTGGGGGAGAAGAACGGGAAATAAAATATAACAAAACGAATCCAAGTCTCGTTAAAAAATATCCAACAGCTTCCACAGGCCCCGCGTCGGCGAGGAGGCTTGCAAATTTGGCTTTTATAGAACTTGAGTGGAACTAACTCCCAACTCCTTGAAGCCAACAAAAACAGCGCGCATGCTAGGTGCCTCTCCCAGCAGGCCCAGCCCTGCCAAATCACCAAAAAATTCGAACCAGAGCACAGGGCGGCTTTTAAAAGGGCACTTAGAAAAGGCGAGACCTCCTCCCCCACCCCCACCCCATTCTTCAGCCCTGGCGCCCTCGCTGGTCTTTTTTTTTTTTCCCCCGATTTTCCTTTTAAATATAAAATATATAATTAAATTTACAAAGACTATTTACAGTTTTAATTACAAACCTGGTAGGGGTGTTGGACAGAGTTCTTTTTAAAAAGCGACCTAAAATAAGATGGTTTTTACTGTTCTTTATTTAAAAAAATAAAATAGGAGTCCATAGGGCGCACCCCCTCCCGAGTGAAGGAGGGCACCACGCGGTCCGGCCCGGGGGGAGGGAGGGGGTGCCCACCAGGCGAGGCCGCTTCACACGGTGGTCTCGCCGTGCCGGCTGTTGGTGAGACGCGTGTAAAACTTCCTCCACGAGTGCAGCGTCTTGCCGGACCAGATCCAGAAGCCCGACGTGATGCCCACGATGAGCGTCATGAGGTATTTGATCATGTAGACTGTGAAGTCGGGCGACATGCGCGGCGTGTAGTGGGCCGGGCACGGGATGGCCAGGCTCTTGCAGTGCTGGCTTACCCACGAGCGCTCCCAGTGCTCGCGGAAGGCCTGCTCGTAGAAGTAGCAGGCGATGACGATGGTGGCCGGGACCGTGTAGAGCACCGAGAAGACGCCGATGCGCACCATGAGCCTCTCCAGCTTCTCCGTCTTGGTGCCGTCGTGCTTCATGATGGTGCGGATGCGGAAGAGCGACACGAAGCCGGCCAGCAGGAAGGAGGTGCCGATGAACAGGTACACGAAGAGCGGCGCCAGCACGAAGCCCCGCAGCGGGTCCAGGCTGTTGAGGCCCACGAAGCACACGCCACTCAGCAGGTCGCCGTCGATCTGGCCCATGGCCAGGATGGTGATGGTTTTGACGGCCGGCACGGCCCAGGCGGCCAGGTGGAAGTACTGCGAATTGGCCTCGATGGCCTCGTGGCCCCACTTCATACCGGCTGCCAGGAACCAGGTGAGGGAGAGAATCACCCACCAGATGGAGCTGGCCATGCTGAAGAAGTACAGCATCATGAAGAGTATAGTGCAGCCCTCTTTCTTGGTGCCCTGCACCACCGTGCGGTAACCGTCCTCAGAGAAGCGCTCATTGCACACCACGCGCTCCTGGAGCACGAAGCCCGCGATGTAGGCCACCGACACCATGGTGTAGCAGCCGGACAGAAAGATGATGGGTCGCTCTGGGTAGCGGAAGCGCTGCATGTCCACTAAGTAGGTGGTGACCGTGAAGAACGTGGAAGCGCAGCACAGCACCGACCAGGTGAGGATCCAGAGACGGGCAAAACGCGTCTCCTCCTGCGAGAAGAACATGGAGCCGTCGGGCCGTGCGGGCTCGCAGGGCGCTGCACAATCACGCTCACCTAGAAACTTATAGCTGAGGTAGGACGGCACCTTGAGGACGCGGGGGCAGTGGAAAGGGTGCTCCAGAGTGGCGTAGCGTGGGGGCACGCCACCGCCGCCAGGGCCGCCCGGGGTGCCACCCGCGCCGGGCTGCAGCCCGGAAGGCGGCGCGGTGGTGAGTAGCGCAGGAGCTCCGTCCTCGGAGTGGTTTTGGCCCACGCAGATCTGCTCCGCGCCATGACGCGGGAAGTGCTCGCAGCGGAGGCGCTCGGGCCACTGGAAGCCGAACTTGTTCATGAGCGCCTCGCAGCCTTGGCGCGCTCGCTCGCAGATGGAGCGGCACGGCGGGATGGCCTGCTCCAGCACTGTGCACACCGGAGCGTACATGGAGCACAGGAAGAAGCGCAGCTCGGGCGAGCACTGCACCTTCACCAGCGGGTAGAACTGGTGCACCTCCAGACCCGCGTCCTCCTGGTTCGTGTGGCCAAGAAGGTTGGGCATGATGGTCTGGTTGTAGGCGATGTCCGTGCACAGCGGGATGGAGATGGGCTGGCAGAAGCCGTGGTCCGGGATGGAGATGCCCTTCTCCCCGTGAAACTGGGCCGGCCCGGCGGCTGGCAGCAGCAGCAGTGGCAGCAGCAAGCGGGGCAGGGCGCTGCGGGGCAGGGCGCTGCGGGCCCGCATGCTGGCCGCCGCCCCCCACTCGGCTCCTGGGCTCCCCCCAGCCCCCGCCCCCAACCCCGAGACCGCGCGCCTTCCCGGCGGCTGCCGCCTAGCTGCCCGGCCGCCTCCCGCGCCTCTTTGCAAACTTTGCTCGCGGCCGCAGAGTTGGGGAGGCCGGGCGGGGGAGGGGGCGGCGCACCCGCCTGCTGGCTCGCCGCGGTCGGAGTGAGTGGTCGAGGACACCGCGCACAGCTGCCCTCGCTCCTCTTCCTCCTCCTCTAGCCTCTGGGCTTCCCCTCTCCCCACCCTCCTCTACCCAGCGACTCCTTTGTGCCTCCTTCAGCCCTCACCTCGGCCTCTCCGATCCCAATTAGTCGGTTTCAAGGGGGCCCCCGCTGGCGGCCCCGCCCTCTCCTCAGCCCGCCCCCCCCAAAGGGATCCTTGAAACCGCCCCGTCGAGCTTTGCACCGTCCCAAAATGTGCTCTCGGCCAATCAGATTTAAACTCGAGGACCAGCCCCGAGGGCTGGATTGGTCGACCACAACATAATGAGATCAGAAACCAGATGCCAAGAAAACTCTACCCCCCTCCCTTGGCTTTTTTTAAAGAGACAAGCTATTATTATATTAGGGGCTGTTTGCTCAATCCGCGATTTCTTCGGAGTCGCCCAGGCGAGGTCCAGAGACACGTTTTCCCAGGGTGGCGTCCGAACCAGGCGACTCAAGCCTGATCTGTGGTCCTGGAGCCCAGGCGCTCTCGGGTACACAAGCTCTTTGCTCCTGTCCTCCCCGCTCCTCAGTCCCGCCTCCCTTTTCCAATGCCGTTTATAAAATCAAATGGAAAAAAAAAAATCCCAGGTTAAAAAATATATAAAAATATAAAAATGTGTGTGTTTTAAAAGCTCGTAAGCAAACTTTTAAAACTTTTTTGCAAAGACTTCTTTGAACTCCTTCTCATACAGTCGTGGTAAAAGTGTAACTCCACCCTAAACAAGGACCCCGAGAAGTTTGCCTCGCCCCTCCCCCTTCACACACCCTTAAGTAACCCTCTGAAAAATGAGAGCCTGTCTCTTTAAGGGGCTCTTAAAGGGGCCGGGACTCCGGGGTGTAATTGCCCCATAGCGAGCACAAAGGAGCCCATTATGGTTCTTTGTGTTCGGTGGCACCTCAAAGTGAGAAAATTCAGGAACTCAGAGGCCAGGCTGCAGGGCTAGGGCAGGGGTGGGGGGGTGAGGTGAAGGAGAAAGGCCCGGAGCTGAGGTTTCAATCCACCCCCCTTCCGAGGAAAATCTTAATTATGCAAAGTAAAGTTTAGTTGCCATAAGGAGGAGGTCTTAATAGAAAGTTAATGGCGGGGGTGATGGGCAGTTTTGAGGGAATAAACCGCTCTCTTAGGTCTGACGAATGTTTTGGGGAATTTGCCTTCTCCCTCCCCATCCCTGCCCCGCCTCCTAAAGGCTTCCACATTTGATCTCCCGGGAGAAAAGGGCGTTTTACCCAAACTTTAAGTGATTCCACACCCGAGAGATGGTGTGTGTGGCGAGGGTGGAGGCTGGGGTTGTGATAGAGGATTTCTCCTCTCCATCTCTCACCTGGCTGAGGGGTGGGGTGGTCCGTAGAAAGCCCCCCCCCCCCAACACACTAGGCTTGTAAATTTGAGGTCTGGAGAGTGGAGGGAATTTGCATGGGAATCTGGGTCTGGTAAGGGATGATGGATCAATTATTTCTGTTGTCTCTCTGGAGAGAAAGAGGAGAACTTAAAAAGAAAGAAGACTGAGTTTAGAAAGCCGCTTTTGTTTCTCAGCGTGGGCCACATCTTCCTAGCTGGAGGAGCTGCTTCCTGCGCCGATCTAGGATTGGGTTTGGAAACGGCAAAACAGCAACTTAAAGGAGAGAAGACTGTATGATGAACCTGGGCTTCACAGGGTTAAGAACTGGTCCCTTCCCCACCCCACCCCACCCCCGACTAGATGAATGACTGTAAATTTTCAGCAGCTCACCACTGTGATCCCAGAAGTCTGAGGCAGGAGAATTACTAGGAGTTCCAGGCCAGCCTCAAGTGCAGAATGAGAATATGGAAGAAAAGAAATAAACAAAAGTCAGGCAGTGATGGCAGACAGCTTTAATCCCAGCACTCGGGAGGCAGAGGCAGGCGGATCTCTGTGAGTTCGAGGCCAGCCTGGGCTACAGAGTGAGTTCCAGGACAGCCAAGGCTGTTACACAGAGAAACCCTGTCTGGAAAAATCAAAAAAAGAAACAAAAATATTCAAATTCTTTACAAACTGAAAATGCTCCTTATTGGATGATCTTTTTTTTTAAAGACAGGACCTCACAGTATAATCCTGGATGACATAAAACTCTCTATGTAGACTAGGATGGCCTTGAATTCACAGAGATCTGTCTTCTAAATGTGCTGAGATTAAAGATATGTACCACCACCCTCAGTATCCTTATGGAGTCTTGAATAACTTTTCTTTCCCCTCTTTTAAAGAAGAAAGTGTTCTGGGGCTGGAGAGACGGCTCAGCGGTTAAGAACACTGGCTGTTCCTTTAGAGGACCTGGGTTTGAGTCCCAGAACCCACTTAATGGCTCACACAGGTCTAGAACTCCAGTTCCAGGGCATCAGATGCCCTCTTCTGGCCTCGTTGGGTACTACATGAATGTGACACATACGGGCTAGCAAAATACCTGGATATGCAAAATAAATAAATAAATAAATCTATAAATCACGTTTTAAAAGTAAGACAGGCTCCTGTACCCCATTCAGGAAGTTCACCGTCTAATATAAATTGAGAGCAAATCCAGTGTAAGTGTTGCATCTTGGATTTCCTTCCAGGACAAATCTATTTCCAGGTCAGGGGTAGCCTGGGTGACAATTATTCCTTGGACCACTCCAAGACTGAGGGGTGAAGCTGGGAAGTGGAAATAAAGAACCTTTTTCATGCAGTCAGTCAGCTTTCCACTCCTTCAACACACTATTCCTCTTCTCTCTCCCTCTGTCCCTCCCTGCCTGCCTGCTTTCCTCTCTCCCTCCCCATCGCACTCCCACCCACCCCACCCATCACCCACCTGTCTCTCTCCCTCCCTCCTTCCCTCTTCCCTCTCTTCTGAGGCTCAAGCCCAGGACCAGAAGAATACAAACTTGGAGCCCTGTACCTGAGTCCTGTCCTGTGTCTTGTGCCACACACACACACACACACACACACACACACACACACACACACACATACACATCAGGCCTTGCACACACTAAGGATTTCTGATTTCAAGACCAACATAACCGCTGCAGGAGCTGAAAACAAAATGCCATGTCCTTGTTACCCAGGCTGGTCACAGACTCCTTTTACAGTGTGAGCCATATACCAAGTAACTCCTGGATGTCAAATGTTTTGAAGGACTGGTAAAGCAACTCAGTGGGTAAATTTGGCGCTTGCTGCCAAGCCTGATGATTGGACATCAGTCCTAGGGACCCACATGGAGGAAGAAGAGAACTGGAGGCCACAAGTTGTGCTCAGACTTCCACACGCATGCCTCTACATACAAAATAAATAGATATAATTTTTAAATTTTAAAAATGGGAGCCAGGCAGTGGTGGCCCTTAATCCAAGCACTTGGGAGGCAGAGGCAGGTGGATCTCTGTGAGTTCGAGGCCAGTCTGGTCTACAGAGGAAGATCCAAGACAGCTCCAAAAACTACACAGAGAAACCCTGTCTCGAAAAATTGGAAAAAAAAAATGAGCTGGAGAGATGGCTCAGAGGTTAAGAGCACTGACTGCTGCTTTTCCAGAGGTCCCGAGTTCAATTCCCAGCAATCACATGGTGGCTCACAACCATCTATAATGAGATCTGGTGCCCTCTTCTGGTGTGCAGGCATGCATACAAACAGAACACTGTATACATAATAAATAAATAAATCTTTAAAAAAAAAAAAGAAAGAAAGAAAGAAAAGAAAAAATGAAATAAAAAGGTGGTGGCACAGTCCCAGCACTCAGAAGACAGAGGCAGGTGGATCTCTGAGTTCGAGGCCAGCCTGGTCTACAGAGTGAGTTCCAAGATAGCCAAGGCTACACAGTGAAACCCTGTTTGAAAAAACAAAATAATAAATAAAATTACCAAAAAAATTAAGGTTCTGGAGAGATGGCTCAATAGTTAAGAGTACTTAATCCTGCCAAGGACCCATCTCAATTCCCAGCACCCACATTCTGGCTCACAGTCATCTGAAAGCCCAGTTCCAGGGGCTCTGATACCCTCTTCTGACCTTAGTAAACACCAGGCATGCACAGGGCACACAGACATACACGCAGGCAAAACACCCATACAC
This sequence comes from Peromyscus californicus insignis, assembly GCF_007827085.1. NCBI lineage: Eukaryota > Metazoa > Chordata > Mammalia > Rodentia > Cricetidae > Peromyscus > Peromyscus californicus. Next base: position 20,139,995 of record NW_026294551.1, read on the forward strand.
TTAGAATTGAAAAATCTAAAAAGAGAGCAAGGCGTGGTGGCGCGTGTCTTTAATCCCAGCATTTGAGAGGCAGGCGCAATGGATCTCTATGAGTTTGAGGCCAGCAAGAGCAAAGAGTGAGAACCTATTTCAAAAAACAAGAAAATAAAATCAGGCCTGCTGGGATATATATATATATATATATTGTGGTGCCAGGGACTGAATCCAGGGTCTTGCACATTCTAAATCCAGGGTCTTGCACATTCTAGGCAAGTGCTCTACCACTAAGCTACATTCCTAGCCATTTTTTATTTCTCTCTCTCTCTCTCTCTCTCTCTCTCTCTCTCTCTCTCTCTCTCTCTCTCTCTGTGTGTGTGTGTGTGTGTGTGTGTGTGTGTGTGTGTGTACAGTTATTATTTTAATTGTTTTTTGTTTGTTTTGAGACAGGTTCTTACTATGTAGCACTGGCTAGCCTAGAACTCCTTATGTTGATCATGTCTGCTCTGCCTCATGATTGCCACCATGCCAAAGCTATTTTGTTAAAGATTTATTTCTTTATACTTATGTGTAGGAGTGTTTTTCCTGTGTGTATGTAAAGTGTAATTCATGCATGCCAGGAGCCCTCAGGTGCCAGAAGAGGGCACTAGATCCCTGGTACTGACTGAGACCTATCATATGGGTGCTGGAACTGAACTCTGGTCCTCTTACAAGAGCAGCAAAGATTCTTAACGGCTGAGGCATTTCTCCAGTTCTTTAGACTTTTTATTTTGAGACAAGATCTCATTAACTAGGGTGTCTTGGAACTCACTTGTAGGCAGAGTTTTCCTGTCCTGACCACCTGCTCCCAAATAACTGGCAGCCACTTCCCAAATAACTGACTCAGAGATGTAATATAAATTATAAATGCTCGGCCAATAGCTCAGGCTTGTTACTAACTAGCTCTTACAACTTAAACAATTTTAATTAATCTATGTGCTGCCCCAAGACTCTTGGCTTTTACCTCTATCCTATTTTGTGTGTCTGCCTTATTCTCTGGCTGGCTGGTGAGTCTATGACCCTTCCTCATCCCAGCATTCTCAGTTTGGCTTTCCCGCCTAACTTTATCCTGTTCAGGTATTGGCTAATCATCTTGTTTATTAAACCAATCATAGTGACATATATTCACACAGTATACAGAAGGATTATTCCACAGCACTCACTCCTGTGATCTCGCCTCCTCAGCCTCCTGAGTAGCATGAATTTCAAAGCAGTGTCACCCTGGGTTTTTTCTTTTGTTTTGAGACAGGATCTCATGAAGCTCGCTGTGGCCTCAAACTCACTTGCTATGTAGTGGAGTATGACATTGAACTCCTGATCCTCCTGCTTCCACCTCCCAAACCCTGGCATCACAGGTGTGCACCCACACCTGGCCCTTAAAGCCATGTCTCCTCCACTATACAGTGCGTAGTGCCTTTAAAAAATTGTGTATTTATTCGCTTAACAAATTTATAGATTAAGCACCAGACCCAGCCATGTTCCTACGCAGCGTAGGTTCCAATGGGAGAGGTTCACATTCATCACACAATCACAAGCATAGCTAGATAAAGCCCAAGGGCTTTATCTATCAGCTCTGCGGAGAAAAGGTCCCTGGTGCTGCGAAGGCATCATGAGAAGGGTATCTAACTGAGTTAGAGGCATGGTTGGAATGAGTGAATGAGGATGAGGCAAGAAAGGCCAGAGGGATGAGCCCTGCAGGACTCTGGATGCAGGAATAGGCATTCACAACCTAATGGAGAAACAGGCAGGCGGTCCAGAGCATGGAATGCCAGTACAGCGGCATTCTGGGGGAATAGACGGATTGGGGAATGGGCAGGGTGCCCAGGTACTTGGCCCTGTTAGAGCTCCATGTGCATCTGGGGGACTGAGGCGGGGAGTGGGGGGGAGGGGAGTGGGGGGTGATGGCGCAGGAGGCTTTGAGTGAGCACCTTGTACACAGACCAGCCTGGAAGGGGGCTGGCGGGGGGCACTGTAGACTCTAGCAGAGGAAAGAGTTACACTTAAGTTACAGGTCGTGTATTTGGGCAGTTTTGAGAAACACAACAGTTATGTCCAGAGACAACTCTGGGGTGGATTGCAAGGGACCAGGTAAGGCACAGAAAGACAAAGCCAACCTAGTCTCAGTCACACATAAAAAGTTAAAAAGTTCACTTTGAACAGAGCAAAGTCATCCTCAGATACATAGAGAGTTGGAGACCAGCTTGAGCTACATAAAACCCAATCTTAAAAAAATGGTAGCCGGGTGGTGGTGTGGCAGGCCTTTAATCCCAGCACTCAGGAGGCAGAGATAGGCGGATCTCCCTGAGTTCGAGGCCAGCCTGGTCTACAAAGCCAGTTCCAGGACAGCCAAGGTTGTTTGTTACACAGAGAAACGCTGTCTTGAAAAACAAAAAAGGGCCGGGCAGTGGTGGCGCACGCCTTTAATCCCAGCACTCGGGAGGCAGAGCCAGGCAGATCTCTGTGAGTTCGAGGCCAGCCTGGGCTACCAAGTGAGTTCCAGGACAGGCGCAAAGCTACACAGAGAAACCCTGTCTCGAAAAACCAAAAAAAAAAAAAAAAAAAAACGAAAAACAAAAAAGGTAACTCCAGGGCTGAAGGGCATTCACCTTCCATAAGAGAGACACTGGATTGTCTAGGGAAAAAAAAAAGTTTATTTTCATAGAAGTAGGAAGTATAAACCAACACAAAGAAATGACCAATGCTTAAGGAAATGGAAATGTCTGCTACCCTTTGATTATTATAGATTCTATTCATGTACCAAATGATCACACTGTATCCAATACATACAACTGTACCAATCTTTTATTTTAAAGCTTTAAGGCAAGAGATGGTAAGGGTGGGAACTGAGATGAGGGGGTGTGTAAATGTGGAGAGAGGCAGGAAGAAAGGAGATCCACCCCCAGGTTTCTGACTAGATATCCCAGCTATCATTGGCCATGGTCAGAACATCAAGGAAAAATCGAAGCTGAGCATGGACCAGCTTCATCATGGGCCATCTGAGGGGTGTACAGGCAGATCAATTTTGAAGCCCAGTGCCCAGTGGGAGGTCACTAGCCTAAGATGGGGAGCTGCAAGTGGGACCGAGACCATCTAGAGAACCGAGAATGGGAAGGCTAAAAGCTGTCTGAGATGCCAACCTTTAAGAGCCAAGAGGGGAGCCTGAGGAAGAATCGGGCCAGGCCAGATTCTAGACAAGAGAATGCCACACGGCTTGTTTTTCCTGATTCCAGTTCAGAAGTTTTATTTACCTTGCTTCAGTTGTGAAATGGCATGTAGCCCTCCCTTGACCTAGTGCTAAGCTAAAAGCTTGGTTAATATGCGTTGTTATTTCTTAAATGACATTTGTTTGTTTGTTTGTTTTGTAGGTGCATGCAGACCTCAGAGGACAACTGAGTCCTGTCTCTCTTCTTTCACTACGTGAGCTCCCCAGGATTGAACTCAAGTCGTTAGGCCTGGCAGTGAGCTCCTTCCGTTGCTGAGCCAGGAGTTGTTTCAGTTGTTGGTTTTTTGTTTGTTTGTTTGGTTGGTTGGTTGGTTGGTTGATTTTTTCGAGACAGGGTTTCTCTGTGTAACAGCCCTGGCTGTCCTGAAACTCACACCATAGACCAGGCTGGCCTCGAACTCACAAAGATCCACCTGCCTCTGCCTCCCGAGTGCTGGGATTAAAGGCGTGTGCCACCCCCGCCCAGCTGTTGTTGTTTTTACTCCAACAAATTATGGGGCACCTGCTTCATATAAGGCAGACAGTCTAAGTCAGAGGTGGGATGGTGCATACCAGTAACCACTAGCACTTGGAAAGTTGGAGACAAGAGCATCAGGAGTTCAAGAGCAGCCTTGACTACATAGCAAGTTGAAGGCTAGCCTGGATTACATGGGACCTTGTTTCAAAAAAAAAAAGACCAGGTATGATGGCACATGCCTTTAAACCACCGAGCACATAGGAGGCAGAGGGTGGGAGATCTCTGAGACTGGAGGCTAGCCTGATCTACAAAGCGAGTTCCAGGTCTAATAATAAATAAAGTTTTTTGAAAGAGAAAGAATTCTAAAAGCACAGGCTGATGTTGGGGAGGGGGAGGGGGCTGTGAGACGACTGTGTTTGCTTTTCTGGAACTTACTTCACTCAAAGCCTCCCAGACCCAGACAGGCTTAAAGGCTTGTGTGTCACACATAGCTGGGTGAATGACAGCCTGCCAGTGACATCCTGCATACCACAAGCATGCTCAAAAGACAGCATAGAGAATGCCCAGCTAAGGAAACCTGAGGGGCGCTGCCTAGGCCTCCCTCTTCCCCGCAAGTCCTCCACGTAGGCCTCCCACCATAGGAACAGCTGTCAAAGCACTTGCCTCACTCGCCCACCCTCTCTTCCCCCAACTCCAGCTCCTCCTCAGAGAAGCCAGCTTCTCTGCCTCTCTCTGTCTACAGAACCTCTAGGGGATCATGCCTGTTGTGGGGTGCTCCTAAGGGAAATGTCTCTTCTCCAGGAAGCTCTGGCAGAGAGTGAGCCCCACCTTTCTCCTCCATAATGGATCACTGTTCTTCCTTCCCAAAGCATTACTGTCCTTCTGCCCTAAAGAGGGAGGGATTGTTGGCATCTGTCTGGGGACTATGAAAGGAGAGCAAAAATATTTCAGATACTTTCCAATACTTAAAGGTTTTATTCTCTAATCAAAAATACGTCATTCTTGGGCTGGGTGTGGTAGAGCATAGCTTTAATCCCAGCATTTGGGAGACAGAGGCAGGTGGGGATCTGCAAGTTTGAGGCCAGCCTGGTCTACACAGTGTGTTCTAGTCTAGCCAGGGCTACATAGTGAGACTCTGTCTTTAAAAAAACAAAAACAAGCCGGGCGGTGGTGGCGCACGCCTTTAATCCCAGCACTTGGGAGGCAGAGCCAGGCGGATCTCTGTGAGTTCGAGGCCAGCCTGGGCTACCAAGTGAGTTCTAGGAGAGGCGCAAAGCTACACAGAGAAACCCTGTCTCGAAAAACCAAAAAAAAAAAAAAAAAAAAAAAACAAAAACAAAAACAAAAACAAAAACACCTGAAACCAAAACCAAACCAAATAAACAAAAAACCCAAGTCTTCTTGGGACTAGCGCGACTGAGCTCAGATGGGGCTGGAGAGATGGTTCAGTGGTTAAGAGAATTGGCTGCTCTTCCAGAGGACCCAGGTTCAATTCCCAGGGCCCACAGGGCAGCTCATAGCTGTCTGTAACTCCAGTTCCAGGGGATCTAGCACCCTCACACAGACATGCATACACAGACATACATGCAGGTAAAGCAGCAAGGCACATTAAATATATAAGGGAGGAATGGGACCGAGGTCAGCTGGACACAGACCTGTGAGCGGTGGTCATGCCTGTAATCTCCGCAGTCAGGAAGCCGAAGGAAAAGGATCAATGGAAGTCGCTCTCATCTGCAAAGACCTAGGATTCTGCAGCCTCTGCTTCCTGCCCTCCCCCCAGGTCCTCCGTGCCTGTCACCTGGCCCTGCCAAAATCCAAGCCTGTTTAGCTAGCCCCTTCATCTCTCCAGCACCTACACCCATGTTTCTGGAAGGCAAGATGGGCCTTAAAAGGATTAAACAGGTATTACAGAGAATGTATTACTTAAGGGCTTTCATCAGCCCAGGCCTTAGCTGGAGCAAACGTGGGTGGCTCAGGGCAGAAAGGGAGGCTCCCAAGTCTAACGCTGAGTTTGGTGGGTGACTGACTTTGCTTTTTACATTGAAGAAATTCGGGTTCCTAGGGATGAATGGATCAAGTATTCTGTCTCCTGTTCTGTTCTAAAAAGCTAGGTAGGGCCTAACACCAAGAAGAAAGGGGGGAGCCTGAGTTACCTACAGGTTGAAGTGTGGAGGCTCTGTGAGGGGAAATGTGTGGATGCCCGCTGCGAAAGTCGGCTTTTCACCGGGGGATCCCTCCCAGCTCCGGCCACTACCTTCCCTCTGGGAGGGGGCATCTGCTAACTCCCTCTGTTTCTTCGCCTGCTCTCCCTCCTCTCTCCCAGGATTTCTCTCCTTTGCTTCAAGGCAGGGGGTCACCTCGCCCCCCCCCCTCCCCTCGCTCGCCCTTTCCTGTAACTTAAGCTGTTGTTGGGAATTGGAGGAGCTGGGCGGGTTTGAGAGGAGGCCCCACTGATTTTCAGGGTGGAATTGAAACCCTGGAGCTGGGCTTGTGGGGTAACGCAGAGGGGGCGGGGAGAAGGAAGTCAGAGCGGCGGCTGCAGCTCCCTCTGGGAGACCAACTTTGATTTACTAGCGAGGACCTGGCTCTCTCACCACCCCAACCCTTCCCACTCCCCCTCCTTCCCTGGACTCCGCGTTGTGGGGATAACTGGGGGATGGGGAACCGGCCTCTTCCCCCAACTTGAAAACCAGCTCTTGTGGTGGGAGGACCCTCCAGCAGGAGCAGGCCTAGGGAATCCTGGATGTCTGGTCCAGCTGCAGACTCTTAGGGGGCCCCCTCGAGTCTCGGGAACTGGATAGGGTGTACCCTTGGAGAGAAGGAAGGCCTTCAGCCTGGGCAGATTCATTCCTGCTCTGGCTGAACCAACTCCCTCTCTAAGATCCTCTAAGATCCGGGGCTGGGGGATACAAAAGTGAGGAGCTGCGGATGTTTTCTGGTTATTTCTCTGTGACCTATGATCCCTTTAAATTGATGATAAGAGCTAAGATAAGAAGATATCTGGGGGCTGGAGAGATGGCTTAGCAGTTCAGAGCACTGGCTGCTCTTCCGGAGGACTCGGGTTCAATTCCCAGGCCCCACATGGCAGCTCACAACTGTCTGTAACTCCAGTTCCAAGAGATCTGACAGTCTCACACAGACACACAGACATACATGTAGGCAAGACACCAATGAACATAAAATTAAAAAAACAAAAGGTATCTGAGAATTGAAATGAAAAATAATACTATTAAGTAAAAATACTATTAAGGAGCATGAGTTTGGATCCCTAACACACCTGTAAAAAGCCAGAACAAGGCGTGGGGCTGAGGAGGGGCAGCGACTGAGGGGTTCTGGGCTGGCCAGCCAGTCCAGCTGAATTTGTGAGCTCTTGGTTCAGTGAGAGATCATCTCTCAAAAAACTAAGGTGGCTGGGTTTGGTATTTAGGACCCCACGTGGTAAAGGACAAAACCAGTTCCTGCAAATATCCTCTGCCTCCGCTTGTACTCATGCACACAAAATAAATTAAATATGTATATATATAATATATTACATATAATGTATATATACACATATGTATGTGTGTATATTTATATATGTATGATGTATTATATATTATGTATATATAAACACACACATATTATGTATATATAATTATATATGTATATATATAATTAACTTATTTATTTTGAGGCAGGATCCCTCTACATAACCCTGCCTGTCCTGGAATTCGATCTGTAGACCAGGATAGCCTTGAACTCAGAGATCTGCCCGCCTCTGCCTCCTAAGTGCTGAGATTAAGGGTATGTGCCACCACACCTGGCTACAAAATAAATTTTAAATGTAATTTTTGATGACGTTTAAAATAGTCATATTACTTTTATTTATTTTATTTTTTTGGAGGGGGGCACACATTCCCGGGAAACTGGGAACAATGTCTACTCACTCCAGGGAACTGACAAGAAACCAAAGGAAGTATGGCATCAAAGTCCACCTTGGTAAACCAATGAGTTTTATGGGGGTTACTGCCAAGGGTGTGGGTGAAGGGTGACTTACAGGACCGTAAATGACTTAAAGACAGCTGCATCACCAAAGCCCAAGCCAGCGTGAGTGACAGCTACAAAAACTGGGAACCCGGGACTCGCTGTACAATTTGGAGGGCGTCTTGAGAGGTTGGAGAGTTTCCTCCAGGCTGCACAGCTATTCTCACCAGAGTGTCTCTCAGCAGTTTCCGTTGCTTATATAACCCTGGAGAAGGACGGGCCTAGTGAATCTGGCCAGTTTCAGGGACTTCCTAAAGCTTCTGAGTTGTTCACTTCCTGAGTTTCCAGGGCCTTCCCTGCAGGAGGGCATGTTTTACCTATGAGGAAACTGCTACTCAACACCACAGCAGGCGGCAAGCCTGTGTAGGTCAGAGGACAACTTGCAGGAGTTGTCTCTCTCACACCATGTGGTCCTGGGGATGGAACTCAGGATATGAGGTTTGACAGCAGTATGGCCTGCTGAGCCCATAAAGCTCTGTAAAATACATAAATAAGAAGGAAAGCTATTGCCAGGCAGTGGCGGCACACGCCTTTAATCCCAGCACTCGGGAGGCAGAGCCAGGCGGATCTCTGTGAGTTTGAGGCTAGTCTGGTGTACAGAGTGAGATCCAAGACAGGCACCAAAACTACACAGAGAAACCCTGTCTCAAAAAAAAAAGAAAGAAAGCTGTCGAGGAAGGCACTGGACATCCACCTCCTGCTTCTATATGCATGCACACACATGCACACACGTGCACACTCACTACATGTGGCATAGACATTGATTAGGAGGGAGCTCACACCGAACATTTACACACATATCCACCACACAATACATGCACCACAGATATTTTCACAGATTCTTTGTGCTGAAGTTCCATGTGAACTGTGATGGATGCGGACTTCCAGTGGGGACTCGAGGCCCTTTATGGGGGAGCTGTTATCCCCTCTCCCTTCTCTTACCGCTTCTGACCTCACACCTACCCTTTTCGCATCACACCCTTAAGCCCCACAAGATTTAAGACACTCTCTAGCAAAGGCCCTCCAGTAGAAATAGGATCCCGAAGATGCTCAACCGCAGAGTCATAACTTGAGGGGATGTCATGCTGCTGGCTGGCTGCTCCAGCTGGGCCTTCTCGGTGGGACGGGGCGGTGTTTCAGTCCCCACACTCCTGGGTTCTAGGCAGAGCCCTCACCTCACCAGTCTTTTTAGGGTTCAGCATTTAGGACGAGTGAAAAGAAAGGACCGGGGGCTGGAGAGATGGCTCAGAGGTTAAGAGCACTGCTTGCTCTTCCAGAGGTCCTGAGTTCAATTCCCAGCAACCACATGGTGGCTCACAACCACCTGTAATGAGATCTGGTGCCCTCTTCTGGCTTGCAGGGATATGTGCAGACAGAACACTGTATACATAATAAATAAATATTTTTAAAAAAAAGAAAAGAAAGGACCAATTGAGCCTGTGCTCAACACAAATAGAACTATTATTGAGACAGAGTCTCATACAGACCAGACAGGCCTCAAACGCACTATGTAGCCAAGAATGGCCTTGAATCTCTCATTCTCCTGCTTTCACCTCCCAAGTGCTAGGATTTGTAGGCATGGACCACCATGCACAGGTCAAACAGGACCTCTTTAGAGCTGGACCGCTCCATGAGAACCAGAATCAGCTGGTGTGGTGGTTCATGCCTTTAATCCCGAGCCAGACCCAGTAAGATACTGCACATCTGAAGGCCCCAGTCATCCTGTCAAACTCTCCACACGTCAGAGGCCTTCTGTTTGACCATCTTTAGATAACCCCAGTAGTTTATGATGAAATTCTGGTGCTGAAAAGAAATCAGTTACCTTGTGCACCGGGAGAAGACAAACCAACTGTCGCCATTTATCCCATTAGTATTTTCTTTCTTTTTTACAAAAAGACTTACTTGCCAAGTGGTGGTGGCACACACCTTTAATCCCAGCCCTTGGGAGGCAGAGTCAAGCAGATGTCTGTGAGTTCAAGGCCAGTCTGGTCTACATAGGGAGTTCCAGGGCAGCCAGGGCTATACACAGAGAAATCCTGACACAAAAAAACAAACAAACAAAAAACAAAACAAAACAAAAAAGATTTAATTTTATTGATGTGTGTATGTGTATTTCTATCTCTCTGTGTGCATGTAGGTGTCCACAAAGGCCAGAAGAGGGCATCAGATTCCCTAGAGCTGAAGTTGGGGGGTTGTGAGCCTCTTAATGTGAGTCATAGATATGAAACTCAGATCCTCTGGAAGAATGACAAGTGTTCTTTTGTTTTGTTTTAGACAGGGTTTCTCTGTGTAGCCTTGGATGTCCTGGATCCCACTCTGTAGACCAGGCTGGCCTTGAACTCAGAGATATGCCTGTTTCTGCCTCCCAAGTGCTCAGATTAAAGGCAGTTACCACTGCCTAGCTTTGTTTTTTCCTTTAAGACAGGATCTCCCTGGCTGGTCTGGAACTCATTGTGTAGACCAGGCTGGCCTCAGACTCAAAGTGGTCTCCTTGCCTCTGCCTCCCTTGCACTGGGATTAAAGGCGTGTGCCACTATGCCTGGTGACATTATTGTTTTCTTTGTTCTGTAACCATTGAAAAACACACAGCCCTTCCTTGGACCGTATCTTCTCTTGAACCCTCCTGCTTCAAAATTTCTCTTTCACTTTAAAAAAAAATGATTTATTTATTTATTTTTTTATATGCATTGGTGTTTTGCCTGCATATATGTCTGTGTATGGGTATCAGGTCTCTTGGAACTGGAGTTACAGACAGTTGTGAGCTGCCGCATGGATGCTGGGAATTGAACCCAGGTCCTCTGGAAGATAAGCCAGTGCTCTCGACTGCTGAGCCGTCTCTCCAGCCACATCTCTTTCACTTTCTTTTTTTTTTTTTTTTTTTTTCTGGTTTTTCGAGACAGGGTTTCTCTGTGTAGCTTTGCACCTTTCCTGGAACTCACTTGGTAGCCCAGGCTGGCCTCGAACTCACAGAGATCCGCCAGCCTCTGCCTCCCGAGTGCTGGGATTAAAGGCGTGCGCCACCACCGCCCGGCTCTCTTTCACTTTCTAATAAACATGTTGGCCAAGTGGTCTGTTTCTTCTATTTGTGGGCTTAATCCCTCACCATCTGGAGGACATGGTATTGGAGTCACAGACCACAACTATAACAGCTACTACAGCTTAGGGGCTTCTCCAGGATTCCACAGAACACCCACAAAACATAAGCGACTCACAGTCAAAGTCCACCCTTGTTTCTTCTCCTTTGGAGTGAGTCTTAGTTAGAGTTTCTACTGTTGTGAAGAAATACCATGGCCACAGCAACTCTTATAAAGGAAAACGTTTAATTGGGTGGCTTACAGTTTCTTCAGAAGGTTTCAGAGGTTTAGTCCATTATCGTCATGGAGGGACTTGGTGGCACGCAGGTGGACATGGTGCTGGAGAAGGAGCTGAGAGTGGAGGAGCTACATCTTGATCCTGCAGGCAACAGGAAGTGAACTGAGTGTCACACTGAGTGCAGCTTGAGCAAAGGAGACCTCAAAGCCAACCCCTACAGTGACACACTTTGTCCAAAAAGGCCACACCTACTCCAATAAGGTCATGCCTCCTAATAGTGCCACTCCCTTTGGGGGCCATTTTCTTTCAAACCACCACTCAGTGTAGGCTTAAGAGTGCAGACCAGCCAGTTATGGTGGCTCATTCCTTTGATCCCAGCAGAGGCAGGTAGATATCTGAGTTGGAGGCCAGCCTGGTCTACATAGTAAGGTCCAGGACAACCAGGACAATGTAGAGAGACCCCGTCTTAAAAGGAAAGGAAAAAAAAAAAACTTAGACCACTTTTATCTCCAGATCCTAAGGAAAATAATAATAATAATAATAATAATAATAATAATAATAATAATAATAATAATAAAAGAATAGTGTTTTTCTGTCTTCAAGCTTGGCCAGAATACCAGATGGGAAGTGGGGGGGAAATGGCCCCCAGAGGGAAGTATTAATTAATTATCAGGTTTTATTTAAAACCTGACTTGCTTCTCTGGGAGGAGGGAAATGGTATGACCTTCTATATATGCAAGATTTCTTTGCTTTGAGAAAAAAAAAACCTGATTTATATTTTTAAAAAAATGACATGAGGAGCTGGAGAGATGGCTCAGCACTTAACGTTTTTCACAGGACCTGGGTTCGGTTACCCACACCCACATGGTGGCTCACAACCAGTTCTAGGGGATCTGATGCCCGCTTTTGACCTCCACAGTCACCAGGCATGCTCATAGAGCACACATACATGTGCGGGCAAAACACTTATACACACGAAATAAAATAAATCAAAACAATTTTTTAAGCTGCATGGGAGGCTGGCGAGATGGCTCAGTTGGTAAGAGCATTTGCTGTCCTAGCAGAGGGTACCAACATGGAAACTCACAACTGTCTAACTCCAGTTCCAGAGGATGTGCCGCCCTCTTCTGGCCTCCATGGGCACCAGGAACACACATGGTGCACATACGTCCATGCACGCAGAATATTCAGACACAGAAAATAAAAATAATTCTTTTTGTTTGTTTGTTTGTTTTTCGAGACAGGGTTTCTCTGTGTAGCTTTGCGCCTTTCCTGGGACTCACTTGGTAGTCCAGGCTGGCCTCGAACTCACAGAGATCCGCCTGGCTCTGCCTCCCGAGTGCTGGGATTAAAGGCGTGCGCCACCACCGCCCGGCAAAAATAATTTTTAAACAAAACAAAACATCACATGGGTTCATGAATTCTAGCCATGATTGTGACTCAATCCCCAAAGCCTTTAAATACACCACATCGGGAAAGAAACTGTCCCATAGAGGAGAAAAGGGTTCCATCTAGGAAGGAGTAACTACAATGTCTCCTTCCTGCCCTCCCTATGCAGGGGAACCAAAACTCCAGACTCCCCTCTACCCTCTCCTTTGCCCTTGAGAGGCATACCTAGAACCCCAGAAAAGATCCAACCAGGTCCAAGACTGAAGGCAAATCAAAACTGACCCGAGAGGCTCCTGATTAGTAGATATTTTCTGGGAACTAGTCCAGGCCTGTGATTTGACATGAACATGAAAAGGAATACTAATGTTTAACCTTTAACCTCACAGAAGACTACAATCTCACAGGCTGCAAAATTGTGTGGGGATAAAACACACAAGGCACATTCTGAAGGAGACTAGCACAGGAAGGAAATTGTCCCCCTACTGAGGGCAAGCAATCCCCATGAGTGACCCTGAATGGGACTGTCTCCTGGGGAGACTGAGACAAAAGCATTTCTTACTGCATCTTAGAAGGCTGAAAAAGAACCCACACTAAAAACCCTTCAATTACTCCAAGCTGTCTTGAGTCA